>NC_092521.1:89567897-90287897 GCF_037038585.1 Patagioenas fasciata
CCTTCTGATCATTTTGGTGGTGATGAAACTCTGATCTATTTTTAGATAGAGTTTAGCCAAATAAATCAGCCATTCATTCCCCCTACTCCCAGGGTGAGAGTAGCGTCACAACAGACCCACTACTCGTCCCGTAGCCGTCATTCATCTTTCAAATTGCCCTTGATGTAAAATTTAAAGTTTTCTTAAGAACCTCCATAATTTTTCTAGGTGTCGGCCCGGCCCATGCTTTTACAGCACACACATGATCTCCTTACCCTCACTGGCTCCTTGACCAGGCTGGTGGTAACCTCTCACATTCTTTGAAACCCTCAAGGGCTTTCTACTCCCACCTCCTCCAGTTTCAATATTTCTTCTTCAGGGAGTAGCCCAGAAGAAAAATCCTCCCTTTTAACTTTGTGGGACACCACTGGTGAGTCCCATTGATCTGTTTCTTCACAATTTATGAGGCACCTAAGAACCAACACACCAGAGTGCAATTGCTAAATGAGTTCCTGTCAGGACAGCTACTTTCTTCCTATCTCCCTTCCTTAAAGTTTAGTTGAGTTGTTTGGGAGTTTTTTTGCATGGTTGCAAATTATGAAATTTTGCGATCTCAAAAACTTACCTGGGAAATTTCCAGCAGCCCTTTCCACTGCTGTACAATGTCCAGCATTGCTGTACAATGCACCTTTCAAAATTGATGGAATGGAGTAAATGACCAGGAGAGATGTCATGGCAAGAAGCTGGCACACCTCATAGTGCATCTGAGAACACAGATTGCATGAGCAAGGGTTCTTAACCATCCCTACTTTGTGCTTTGGCAGGAAAAGTTGCAAATGTAAGGAAATCTTAGCTGTCACATCTTGATATTGTAGTAGAGAATAGGAAGAAAAACAATTCTGGCCACCCCATCAACCAACTAATGAAATTTTTTTGTTTTAGTTTTTAATCTTCCTAAGAATTCACATTAACTTATACAGCTGAAAATCCAGGATAGCCTAAAAAGTCTTTCCAAAAAGATAACATAATCCTCTGTCATCTTCAGTCATTAGCACATGTTAGGACTGTGTCTTCTAGCCAAAATAAGAGCAAAACTTTATTACATGTATGTACTTAATGAAATGTACAGCTGCAATAAGAATGATTCTCTGAAATTGACTGTGTACACAGAGTTTTTTCTACCTTGTGTGGTTTTTTTTCTTGTAACATTTCTTTTTCAAGGAAGAAATTTCGGATTATATTTATATAGTCCCTTGAATCATTTGAATTCAGTCCTTTGTACAAACAGGAAAGCCTCAGAGCTACAAATATTTTTCCCCCATAAGGATTACCCTTTTTTTTCTTTTACTTTCCCTTCTACTTATTACTAATTAAGTACTACTTGGGGGAAACACTTCACTCCTATAAGTAGAACTACAGCAGGGTAAATGAAACAGGCAAATGCTTGTCTTGACTAATTTTCTGTCATTAATCTTATTAAATTAGAACAGGATTGCAAAGATAGCCTGAAACCACGACAAGCCCTGAGAGTTATTTGCAGAGTGCTACAAAGACTGCTGTCTGCAAATGTGGAAAGGAAAGGAAAGGAAAGGAAAGGAAAGGAAAGGAAAGGAAAGGAAAGGAAAGGAAAGGAAAGGAAAGGAAAGGAAAGGAAAGGAAAGGAAAGGAAAGGAAAGGAAAGGAAAGGAAAGGAAAGGAAAGGAAAGGAAAGGAAAGGAAAGGAAAGGAAACTTTTCAAGCAGTGGAAAAATGTATTGTGTTTTTTATTCATATAAAAATACATGCACATTTGTTACAGAAATATTATTCATTTCTTCCAGGATCAGAATTAATTCAGTAAAAATGAATATTTTGCTCTAATACTTTGGGTCTACATACAAATTTTATTTTAACTAATATTCCAGTTGGTCTTATAAAAGATCACCCTAAAAAGAGGAAGTTTGCAGGTAAGCTATAAGGTCTAATGAGGTGAACTACTAGCAGAAGTGGAACAGTGGCCTCTTCAGTGACAGTGAATGTTGAACTGAGATTGAATTGAGAGAGGGGGGTTCTGTGGCTTGTTTTTTTTTTTTATTTTACCTTATAATGAAAGGCTGGGTTACATAAAACACGACATTTGAAGGATTGCTGTAAGAATGTAGAGCCAACAATATAGTGCTGTGAGGACGTGGAAGAGGAGCCATCGAAAGTCATCATCAAAACAGCTGCTGTTTCCAGGTCTGGTTTTTGCTCACCAAAAATTGCTGGCTGGCTGGTGCTATTTGTTGCATTTAACAGCTCAGAAAATCAGAAGCTTTCAGATGAAGGGAACCAAATATCACATAGAAATTGGAGGCATTTTGAACAATGATGGTTGAAAGGAACTCAGCCAGTTCAGTGAAGAACGCTGGCCTGGGTGAGCCCTCACAAGCACGAATGCTCACTTAGGACTGCAACAACATTATCACCACTCTTACTGTAGAATATGTGTTTTAGGGGGACATTTAACTCACCTCAGCTGGAGAATTAACTCTTCCAGTTGAGCAGGCTTTTATTACTTCCTTACTGATACAAGGTTTTATCTGCAGGTAGACCTAATAACTGTTTCAGAACTCAATTAAGGCTTGAAGACTCTAACAATTTAATTATCTAATTTCATACATCATAAGGAGGTATGAGAGTTTCTCCTATAGGAAAACTGGGTGAGAATTAAATGTGGTGTTTCATGGTAAATTCCTCATTTCGCACCCTTCCACCCCCCACCCCCAAATGAAATGAAAAATTGAATGAAAATAGTTCTCACAAATGCAATTTGGAAAAATATCTTGTTTCAGGTCAGCTAGACTGCTTTGTTTCTCTTCTGTCCTCCTTTTAAAGAAATAATAACTTCAACAGAATTTTTAAAGCCAGTCTGAAAGAAAAAGAAATAAAATAAAAAATTTCCATTCTGGAAATGTCAAAACATCTTTGTTAGGTATTGTTAACATAGTCTTGTTTCAGGTTGACAGTAATGGAACTTACTTGAAACTAAAAGTATGATTTCCAAAATGTTTTGATTTTCACAGAAGCATTGATATTCTTTGAGAACACATTTTCTTCTCAACACCAACTTTTGCAATTTGAAGTAAAGGTATAGAGCTTCAAAAGATTTTAAATAAACTGGAAAAAAATAGGGAGCCTAGCATATATTCTTTTTTAAGGTCTCATAATGTGGGGCATCACAGTTTAGATTTTTGAAACTTGAGCTTGACAATGCTGGGAATATAATAACAACAATAGCAATGTTCTAATTATGTTCTTTTACTGAACAAACCCTCAAGAGCTGATTCATCAGAGCATTTGAAAAAATTTCTAAGTACATCCCTCTATGGTAGCATATTTGTTCTTTAGATTTAAGCCTGAGATCGTGATTGAGCAATGCCTATATTCTTGATTGCTTTGATGCATCAGAGCTGCTGCCAAGGTTGGTGGTTGAGTTGGTGACAGAGGCACATATGAAGAGTTATATTTAAAGTTTCCCTGCAAAAGATGACTTGCAAAAGACATTAATGGTCTGTTATATGGTGTCAGTTTTACTGTTTATAAAGTGCTAGGGCAGAATGAAGTGCTTTGGCTTAATTGTGTGTTTAGCCACAAGTCCCAGAAGTCTCCACAAATGGTATCGTGTATTAGCTGTGGAAGAAGAGCAAAATTTTCCTAAAATTTTATTTTGCAATAATTGTTCATTTTCAAATGTGAAAATATTTTCTATTGGCATATATTTGATTCAAAAAGGATATGTGATAAATTTATTTTCTGTAAAGAGACTGAGCAGCTGTAGCTACTAGTGGTTTTTAATATTTTTTGAAATGCTATCTGTTCTGTTTCTGTGTAAAGATCAGGCAAGAAGATGAAATGCATATACTTGTTCGGTTTATCTGAACTTTTATGAAAGGTTTCATTTTTAGTTGATTTCTTCACCACCTCAAAAATAGATGTACTTTGCCTTGTTTGCTTCTCAGTTACAGCCATTTGGACCATTTGGTCCATCGCAGTGCTATTCCCACTCCTCCCACTCGATTATCCTGGCTTTCCTGTGTCCTTCCCTGCTCACCTCACACCCCACCAGGTGGGGACCTTACAGCTTGAAGCTGCTTGCTGTCTTACTCAATACTTACAAGAAATGAAAAATAATTGGAATCTCCAGAATTGTTGAGGAAAAGAAGCATTCATCACTGCTGAAAATAAGTATTATAACAGTTAGTTCTCTGCAGATATGGAATTAGCCTTAAATTAACTGCAATCAAATCATCTGTAAATCCAGAATGTAAAAGCCATTGAGGTGAAGAACCTTTTAAACAAGTAAATTTGCACATGCATTTGAAATGCGATTAATTTAGTTTTAAGGACATTTCTGAGGTCAGTAATAATAATAATATCCAGCAGAGCTGACAATGACTGTTGTCCTAAGCAATCTCAAAGCCCCCATCTCCAACAGTGAGGCACTTGACATGGAAGCATCAAACCCCTTTGCCAGAAGCAGACGCATAGTCTCATGCATCCTTCTCTGGGTGCATTCCGGCATATAGCTGATGCTGTCAGCCATGAGAGCAAATCCATCCTTTGCTTCAGTGAGAGGATGAAGCTCCCCAGTGTCGGGCAAGCAATGGTCTCACTGTAGAGTAGGGGTGTCAAACTGATGTTCACCAGGGCCACATCAACCTCACAGTTGCCTTCAAAGGGCTGAATGTAATTTTAGGAGTATGTACATTTATGCAGTCCAAAAATTACATTCAGCCCTTTGAAGGCAACCACGAGGCTGATGTGGCTGGCAGTGAAAATGAATGTGCCACCCCTGCTGTAGAGGTTCATTGTCTGCAGGCTCTAGGACCAGCGTTTTATGAAAAGTCTACACTAAGTCAACAGGTGCCTGCCTGGAAGTGCTGGGCTTTGGCACCAGCCGGGAGTCAGGGGGATCCATTGCCTATCCTTTGTACATGTAGCCCAACCCTGATTAGCCAAACTGTCTTTAGCCTTGGATCCTTTGTATTTCTCCCAAATTACACAGTGCTATTTTCTTGCCTACTTGGGCATCTTCCCTAAGGAGCAGAAACCTGGGCAGTCCTGCTGGTTGGAGCTATCTAGAACCACAGCAACCTGAGGCTTCCCTATGCCTCTTCCACCACACTTCTGTTTCAGGATAATCTGGCATTACATTTGCCAGTAAACAATTCTGACTGCAATTTTACTGCAAATTAAGGAGGGTTTTGGTGTTGTGTGTGTGTGTTGAGTTTTTTTCCTTGTAGTTAGAGGAGGGGAGGAGGAGTTGGCTGGCAAAATGGATGTCTTGCTCCTGGTGTCAGGCTGGCCCCCACGCAATCCCTTTTATCAGCACCGTGGTGTCCCCAGCTGTGAGCACTAGGTGCCAGGAGTAATTAAAAATGCAGCTATCAAATGCTACTTTGTTCCCAATGAGAAGTACTCTTTTTTTTCCTTGTGAACTTTTCACATTACTGTGCTGAACAAAACGGGTGGAGATTTCTTCTTAAGTGATTTCTATTGTTATATAACTTCGATAGCAACATTAAGTGAGTCTTTACTGGTTCGGCCAAGCCTTCTGGAGCCTGTTGGGTGTTAAATGGGGTTCTCTGCTCAGTGACCTCCAACAGCAACTGACGTCTCCTGATCTAAACGCTTCCTGTTGTTTTACTGGTGACGGTTAGTTTTCTATTAAGCTCATTTGAGTCCTGCACATTTTTACCCTCTGCCCTTTAAAGGGAGGGACTAATGTTAGTTTTGGCTTCTGAATGGAAACTTTGCAGTTCAGGCTTCAAACAGAGCAGCTGTAAAAAAGAAAGAAAGAAAATTTAAATTATAAATCACCTTTAGCATCATAGCATGACTATTAACAACTGACTTCACTGTGACTATTATCTGTTGGAAATTATTTCAGTGTTAAGTGTTCCCAGTATCAAGCATCCTACAGGCTTGAGTTATGAGTTATTCTTAAAAAGTCGTGGGATTTAAGACCTCGTAATAATGCATATTTGGTATTTCCTTCTGCCTTTCGGTGTTTTAACCTTCATGAGTACACAGAGGTCACATTTTCAGACTTTCTTCCTTAGCCCTCAGGGCCAGAAACTCAAAAATGAAGGCTGAGGTTGTCAAAGAATTAAATTCTTTGAGGGACTTAATCGGGGGTGAAGAGGTGGGGGAGAGGAAGAAGAAATCAAATCTGTGACAAAATCCCAAAAGGTGGCAGTACAATTAGTAAGTGGGAGGCAAAGGGTGCTTCTCTTTCGTTGCTGGTGACTAAGGCTAAATAGTCTAAACCACAGTGCTGATTTAAATATATGTATTTTATTCAAATACAAAAAAGTATTTCATCACTACACTTTTATGCCAAGTGGGTTCAGGGCCCCATGGTACATACTTTGAGGCAGAGAATTGGAAAGCATCAAGTTTCAATCATAACTTTAGATTTTGTACATTCAATGGATTAAGTTTGATGCACCAATGTACATTCCTACATATGTCACCTGAAACATTTGTTTTGAGAAGAAGCATCATCTTGAGGCTTCCAGGCTGCAGGCTGGCTTCTCCAAAGGCAGAATTCGTCATCCACCAAACTGTACCTCTTCTGTTGCTCCCAAAAATTTCAGACCAGGACAATTGCTAACAAAATGGTTCATGGCACAACCAGATCATATAAGTTAGAGCAAATTGCAAGCTGTTCAACACATATGAAATGAATTTGGACAAAGTAATTGGCTTTCAGCTCACAGATAGTAAGTACTGTTTACAGTACATGCATGTGAAGTACCACATCAAGCTAGGACTGAAAACTCAAGAAATGGTTTTGTTTTGCTTTTCCTAGTTAAGTACAAATTAAATTATGCAGCTTAATGCTATTCAAACAGAGCTTCACATCCATAAAACTAACAGATTAAAGAGTTCCTAAAACTATTGGCCAAAATACAAGAATTAAAAGTATTTAAAAAAAAAAAAAAAAACTTTGAATCAATCCACAATTGAAAAGCCTCACTGTCATATTTATTTGCAGATACATGAGACATTCTGAAATGAGGACATTTTCTTTTCCCTTAGCATTATGTGTTTAATTTGGAAGTCCTGTGTTTTAGACCTTTCACTGAATCAAAAACCAAGACAAAGAGACTTCAAAAGCCATTGTTGCTCTGTTCAAGTCTGAACTCTGCCTTTGTTCCTATAGCTAATGAGTTTATACTGTCCTGCAGGGAGAATTGACACCAGCCTCAAGTAAATGAAAGCAGGCCAAATGTTGGTAAGATCAGAGCACTAAAGTAATTATGGGTTGATTAAATGTTTATCTTCTTTACAGGTGGGAAGGGAAGAATGAAAATGAAGTAGGACGCTGCAAAGAGACTGGCAAGATTCATGTGACAGTCAATCACAAGTACTACAGGCCAACTGAAGTGGTAAGAAAATGCTCTCTCTTGGCTTTGCAAATGAATAATCCAATCATTCAGCCAATAAATTGCTGCATTTGGCCAGCAGTCTGTGAAAACGGCTTAATTGTGCTCCTGCTGGCAGCTTTTAGAGCTCAAATTAGCCTGTTTGTTGGCCCTTTAACAGCCAGCTACCTGGGAACAGACAGCACTGCCCAGGAGGAGTGGGTTTGTCTTGTCACAGAGACACTTCTCTGCTTCAGCCACCCCCTCTGATTGAGAGAAGGGATGCTTCAGGGGGTGAGACATCACCTTATGGGAAACAAAACAAGTTGTAAATCAGCTGGTCCCAAAGGGGTATGTGGTCACCTCTCCTCCAGCTGCATGAAGGGAGGGCAGAGGAAGGTGGGTGCTAATAGGCTTGATTTCTAAAGTGCCTCTTTCTGTGTCTCCATAACAGTGTTTCAACTCCATCCAGCAAGTATCTCCTGTTCAGCTTAGATCTTTGCAACTGTGTGTACCACAAAATGCCAGTTTTAGGAGTGCGTGTGTGCTTTGTTTTCTTAGATGCTTTGCAGAGTCCCACTCAGTAAATGATCACTTGCAGAACACATCTCTACTCTCAGGAATGCCTCAGTGAAGTCTACTGGGGGTGTTCAACTGGCACACACTTTTAGTATCTTTGTGGTTCGGCAGGACCGAACCACTAACCCCTGTGCTCAAATACCCTAATGAGCATTCTAGAAAACAAAAAGGAATAAAACAAAAAAAAAAAAAAAAACCCAAACAAAAACCACAACAACAACAAACAGAACAAAACAAACCACAATATTATCAAGTCAGGCAGGATAGTGACAATGCTCAGAGAAGGTACAGGACTGAACCTGGTTTCTGGACACAGGGAACAATAGCCCCAATTGTGCGATGTGGGAGTGGGTGTGCCCAGGAGAGGATGTTTTCCTCTCCTGGGGAGGGTGATACCAGCCCCGCCAGCTGCTGATGCAGCATCGACTGTCAGTCTGTCCATTCAGAAGTGCTGTCTTCAGCTGCTTGATTCAAGCAAGCTGTGATGAGAGCTCATTTGTCTTGACACGGATTGCAGAGTGGGAGTGGGGAGCTGCACATGTGGAAGTGGACATGGCTTCTAAAGTGGAAATTCAGAGGTGAATAGAGACTTTCGTGTTATGCAAAAGAAGGGCTGGGTGTGCGTATCAGAATCAAATGCTAGGAAGTCATTAAGAGCTGTCTGTCATTCTGTGCTTTGGTAAGGTGTCAGGATGATAAGGACAACACAGAGACAAAAGGACTTGCCAAACAGGAAAAGGACACTTGACCCAACAAGTCTGTGCTTTGTGAGACCCACTTTCCTGCTCTGTCATAGCTCTTAATAACAAGTACATATTCACTCCTCAAAATTCACGGGTAGTACATAGCTATTCTGAAGCCCTTGCTGTAGTTCCACCTTATTCGTGTGCTCAGACTTTTTTCTGCAGAAAGAGCAGTGCCCATGGTCTCCTCTTTGTCCTTACTGGTCTCCTTTTGGGAACACAATTTCTGGATTTTAAATTCAGCTTCCTATATGCTTCTCCATTTTGGGGCAGTGCATAAGCACAAGTTTCTCAGGAATGCTCATGCAATTGCTAGTGGGTCCATACATATGCATAGAGATATGTTCACATACAGAGTAGAATGTGGCCTTGAAATAGTGCTGTGTATAAACTCAGTAGACATCTGATGTTTATCGGAAATTATCTGGTCTGTCGTGGGCTACCTTCTCTTGCGTTCCATCTCTCTCTTCAACTTCTCCCATCTTGCCTTGCATTTAACACAGTCCCTACTTGGTTTCTGTGGAACCCAGGAAAGCTGTGAAGCATCAAGCATGATGTAGGTAGAAGTACAAAATTAGTTTTGAAGTACCTTTGTTTTAAGAAATATGCAGATGAACAGTGAGCAAAATCCTCTATGAGGAGTCGTGGCACCCGCTTCCTGCAATCAAAGTTTCCTTCCTAGAGCATCTCAGAATCACTTTCATTTTTTTAAATTCTGATTTTATTTCTGTTTCTTATCAAAGGCAGGCAAACTTCAGTCTGTTTCAGTCAGAGAATCACATGTGTGCAATTCCAAAATGCCAGACTAAAATCCAATCCATCATGAGAAAGCCAGGAAGAGCAATGAGAGAATTGAAATGGACTGACAACACGTGTCCCCTCCTGCCACCATCATTAAGACTGCTGAAGGCAAGAAAGCCTCAGGTTGACATTTTGGAAGGAGGCTTAGCCAGATCAGTTAACAGGAATTCTGCTGTTGAATCCCAGCTGACACAGAAAATCTGATGCTCAGATTCTCATGTCTTATTTGGAAACGTCTCTGTCTGTCTGTCTCTCTAAAATTTAACATGGTATTCGGGAAAGTGAAAATAAATATCATTTAATCTTGTGTACAGTCAGTTCTGACAGTGCCAACACATTCATTTGAAAACACATTTGTTTTCTTCAGTTAGTGATCCCTGGGGTCAAGGCCTCCCATTGAAAAGCTTAGCTGTACTGAAGAAGAAACCTTGAAATGTGAGACTGTCTTCTGGTGAAACTAAGTAGACCCTTTGAATGCCTTGACTCTAAATCTCTTCACTCTGCTTTTGACTGCTTTGGGGCCCCTTGATATTTACTGGCCTTAGGAATTGTTCCTGCTAATGCTTCTAATGTCTATTTCTTCTCTTCCCTCCTTGCATCTTAACAGCTACAAACCTATTGATATAATTTCTTTTGGCTTGTGTCGAATTCCTATCAGTATTTCTTCTGACCCTTTTAAAATTGTGTTTGGAGACTCTAACCTGCTGCAAGAATTGGGGAAAAATCTTCCTCTGCCTTTCTTAAAATCAGCAGTTTTCACAGGACCTTCATGACAAGTTTGCTTTTTATACTGAAATTGATACGCTATGAAAGATGTTTTCACACATTTTGCAGGCTTTTTTAGCATATGGCTGATAAGGTCATATTTTATACTTGCTGCCCTAGGCACATAAAGTTACTGCTACAGTTTACTCTCCTGTAAAATTTATACTTCAGAAATGATCTCACTAGTCTTTTCTACTTTTGTCACAATCAGAATGTTCATATTACAGGCAAACAACTTATTCTATATTTGGATTTAAATAATCTATTTGGTGTTCACAAAAATAATATTAAAATTAATTTTAAATTTATTTTAAACGTTAAAACTGAAATTCAATGAGCCACCTCAGTCAGTTGGAAACAGGCCGCCCTGCAGCATGGGATGTCAGAAGCATCAGGTCTCTCAGCTCCTGAAGCTGCATAATTTTTAGAGAATTAGGGCCCATCTTTTATTTTCTTATCTTTCAGCAATATAATTACTATTAATTTGTATGCAGAAATTTCCCTCCAAGAATTGCACAATTGCTTCTAATCAAATTATGCCCATTAAGGTGTTTGAGTAAAACTGCCTCTATTATTTTTGCATGGCAGATATTAAGCTAGCAGTTCTATAGGATCTTGCTTCATTTCATTGCCCTTTTCTGCAACAATGAACACTAACTCCAGGTCTCACTGGTCTGTCCTTGAGTCACAGAACTTAAAATGTTTATATGTCTCAGGAGTTTGTGTTGCTTTTTAAAGGAAACAAACAAACAAACAATCTTTCAACCGTAATGTAAATGTTGTTTTTTTCTCTGAATCTAGTGCTTTGCATGTATTACAGGGAATCCTTCCCCTTCCCTCTCACCTGTTTCTGCAGTTGTCCTACAGCTTGCCTAGGATAGGAACTGCATGTTGTATTTGTGCATCACATCTGCTATGAGCTGGCATGGCTGTAACTCTGTACAAACATCAATGCAAATTTTCTTACTTTAAGCAAGCGCTGGAAACTCTGTCACAACGTGATGCTAATATTTAAGCAGTCATCTGGCCTCTTATTATTCTTCTTCAAAGAAAAAAGGGCATGCTAACTTGCCAGCATCTTCCTTTTGTTATATGCCTTAAGCAACTAAGGATTTTTCTCCGAGTCCTTTCTAGCACTGATATAAATTAAACTCCATGTAATGCTTAGGAGAAAAAAAAAATCGTGGCAGTGTCAAAAGATACTTAATCGTCCTGGAATTTTTTCTTTAAAATTGCTCTTTATAACTCTAAAAATGTTCTGTATCCCTCCTGATTAGCTTGTTTACTTTCCAAAGGATTGTTTGTTCTATCTAAATATCTATAGATATATGTTTGTATATATATATATATAAATATATATATAGATATATAAAAAAGAGAAATATCTGAAGTCTTCTATTTGTTGCTTACAGTAAACTGTACATCTTTACTTAACTGTATTTGGCCTCAGTTGCCCTTTTTCCTACTTGGAATTAAGCAGGATGGCTTTAAGTTTCAGTCTCTTCAGATGTTTTCTAAAAATTCAGCTCTATGTTTCCCATGTTTCATAGGATTCCAGTAAAAATTCCTTGGGGCATATCACATTCTCCCAAAGTCAGCTTTCTTAAAGTCAAAAACATTTCTGAACTCCTCTAAGGGTTCCTGCCCTGAAGAGCATTTAAAGTCTAATGAAACCATGATCACAAAACCCTAAATGTCCCACACTTCCACTTTAGTTTTTCTACAGGCTTCATTTCCTACTCTTCAGTTCAGAGCCGCCTGTGACTGTGAACTGTTCAGATGTCTGCATGAGGAAACACGTGCTTCCCTTCCTCAAGGATCTTTTTGCTCGTCAGTGTCAATATGTGGCCTGTATTAATACTCATGAAAATTAAATGGGAGCATTCAAGGAAGAATAATCTTCAGATGATTTTCCTGTCTATTTTCCTCACTAGCAGTCAGGTAAAGACAGTCAGGTAAAGCAGTCAGGCTAGTTGTCATAACTCTGACAGTCTTCTCTTTTTTTTTCCTCCTTGTTCTGAAAATGTATGTCAACATCTGAAAACTAGTGCCTTGGTGAATGATTACCTCTGTTATCCTTAATTCTCCTTCAAGATGACTTAGCTGCTGTGTCAGATGAACTGTTTATATCTTTTGTTATTTCAGACTCGACATTATCTCTGCATTGCTTTGCCACCCTCTTCCTTTTATTTGTCCCTCATGCTAATAAAACCTGCAGTAGATATTTTTTTTTAATTGGCTTGTTTTAGTTAAGGCCTTACATACCAGGCATTTTGGAGGCATCTCTGAAAACATACATGTCCAATTCAGCTAAGTAAAATAATGATTAGTAGGAACTTCTCTCTGTATAACATCTGCAAGGCACTGAGCACTTAACATATCTTCAATGTTTCTCAACAAGCATGTGAAAAAGGTTTAAAAAAATAGTATCACTGTGTTTCTGCTTTTGAAAAATATGTATGTCAGAGCAGACAAACAGACTGAGATCATGAGGCAGCGGCAAAGTTAGGAGGAGAGCCTGATGACCTTGTGCTCTGCTGCAGTTCCCAGTGGACACAACCATCTCTCCACAGATGGCTTTTTACTTTTTTATCTCACTCTGATTTTGTTCATCTTAGTTGTTCCTTAGAAGATAGGAAGATAATTTTTGCTATCAGGTTTTCGGCTCAATATGTCACCAAACCTTAGAAGCTTCAGCAGGCTTGTATACAGTCTTGCTCACTGTCTTGTTTCATCCTCCTAACAGACTCTTAGTAGGAGCCCTCACTTACCTCCTTTCTTGTGGGAGCAGATACCTAATATGTACACCTCCAACACTCCCACACACATTTCTCATTTTTTGCTTCATAACTAGCTCATTACATCAGTATTAGACAGGCGCATCCAGTAAAGGAATCCCTCTGGACACCACTGTTTGCAGTCCTCATACGCTGTGCTTCACTCAGTTGCTTCTCTTTGCGTCATCTTGCTCCTCCTCTGCTGTGCCTCCAACAAAATATTTCTCTGGCAACTTCTACAGTTGGCTCTGTTCCCCCTCCTCCTTCGCCACCTCTTTCCCTGCTGTCATTCCTGAGGTTTTGAAATCAGCCATGTGTCATCTGTGACCTTCACATCTTCATTGATCTTCCTGAGAACATCAGCCTGTCTCTTTGAGTCTGCTTTCTGATCCCCTAATACCACAACTATCCAACAAGACTAGCCAGAGGAAGAGGGTGTCTTTACCTCCTGGGGTCTAAGTTGGAGTGCTTTTGTACTCTGGGTGTTGCACCATTTGTTCATTTACAAGATCAGTAGTTTTTCTTTAGAAATGTTTGGACTAGCTGAAGAAATCTCTGACTGACTTTGGGCAAGGCGATTTTCCACTCTGGCTGAGTAAAGAGATTGCAAGCCTATTGAAAAGCTAGTGTGTAAAGATAAAGCTGTCATCCAAGCAGAAAGGTTGGTGGTTTTAATTCATTGCTCATTTTTCTAAACGCTGTTGACACATAGCAATTAGTGACAATCTTGGATGTGACAGATCCAGGCTCAACTCCTGAAAACAGATTTTTAAATTAAATTTAGGTGACTGGAGGATTAAGGCTGAGGGAGAGGTGAGTGAGGACAGAAGGCTGTTTACCTCCTTAATTAGGCCCTGATTCAGCCAAGCATCCAAGCAAGTGCTTCACTTCAAGGGCAAGAATAGTTAATAGGGACAGTTTCCGTACTCAGAGGTAAGAGTGTGCTTACGTGCATTGCTGCATCTTAATATGAAGGAGAGCAATTCATCGGTGATGGGAAATGAAATGGCCAGCCCAAATGTTTGTGAGAACTCAAGAGGTGCCAGCTGATTATTCTTGTTTGCCTGCCTTATTGTACGTGAGCCCAGTACTTGGGCACAGAGATGCTGAAATAGCTCAAGACAGTTTTTTTAGCCAGGTTCTCTTAGGGTGGCTTCACAGGCAAGATGGAATTAGACCAAGTTCATGCAATTTGTAGTTTTGATCAACTGCTCCTGCAGTGATGTTTCCTGCCCGTAATTCTTCTCTGCTTTCCTGACAGCTGGGGGGTCTTATGACCACCTCTACGCTTATTCATGTTTATTCATGCACAGAACGTCTCTCTCTCACTTCTTACACCTTTGCCTCCTCCTTCTTTTGGCCTGCCATTTGGCCTCCTCCATTTGGACCATCCCTTGTTTTCTTATCAGTGCCTGTCCTATGCCTGTTCCACACAAACACTCCCTGTACTCCAGCAGATGTGGTGGGAAATGCAAAGCCTCTGGAGGGAAGTCACAGGGGCGGGGAAAAGCCTGGAGCAGGCAAAAGCCATGACAGAAGTCCAGGCTCAGGGATCAACAAAGACACATTCGTCACATCTACCAAGTATTCCCCCCTGCCAACGATCTCCACCACCTACTGCCTATTCCCTGTTTCCTACATTAGATCAGACATTTGAAAGAGCTGAACTGTGTTTCAGACTGCATTTTGTAGGGCTCAGTGAGGCTGGAATGCCAGCAGAGCAGCTAGCACAAAACTCTTCCCACCAGGGCTTTCTAGAGACCTTGGTGTCAGAGGTGGTTGAGGTCACTTACAGGCCTGATTGCTGGTTCACATTCAAAAGTGGGAGCATGTCTGAAGATCTGTCTCCCTTTCAGAAGCTGTTTATTTTATTTTACAATGGGATTTTAAAAGTCAAGCAATACGTTAACAATACTGTTCACATTTTAACTGTGTTTCCCACCACGTTGTAACCTTTTCTTTTAAGTGTGCTGTGCCAACTCAACTCTTGCAATGGTTTTAGAATGGCAGCACAGAACTGTAAATGACATGATTTATGTGAAAATAAAAATGGCTTTTGAATACAGAGGATATGAGACAGAGGTGAGGTTTCCTTCAGCAAATCTGGAATCAAGAGCTAGACTCCTGTCTAACTTCTTCAGCCTTTGCAGGCACTTGCGTGCCTTCATCTGTTTGTATTTTATTTTATGGGTGAGTGGGTGCACAAAGGAAGATGACAGCCACAGAGCATTCATGTGTTTCATCTTTGAAGCCATGAGATGGTTTTGGTCAGCATCAGCCTTTTCAGCATGAAGTCTTCCAGTCAGTCATTTGCTGGAGTCATAGCTCTCTCGAGACTGGGTATGTTATGGCACCTAATATTTTTCCTGCTTGAAAGATGGTTCTCAAAGCCAGTGATTCTCAAAATTCTATGCTGCCTCCTGGAAAAGATGTATCACTTTAATGTTGCTGAAGGCGTTATTAGAGCGGGTGCAGTTGTTCCTCTGAGGGACACCCCAGGGCAGTGTGAAAGGGCCACATAGACCAGGTTAGGAGAACTGCATAAAGTGGTAGCAAGGTCCAAGGAAGAAGGAGAGTTTGAGGATTTGTCTCCAAAACCTTTCATTTCAGATCTTTCAAGTGTTTCACTGTCCAAAAGTGACAGTAAGTTTCTTTCACTTTCTTCTTTTATTTCTTTAGTTATTTGAAGTTTATTCCCCTAGAAAATGTGGAATGTTTTAACTTTACCTATGGGGAAAAAAGCCAAAAAGTGTTCTGCTCAAAAGAAAAGAGATCAAAACTGGCTTTTCAGTTTTTCTGTGGAAAGCCTAATTTGGGAGGCAGGAGAGTACTTTTCTGGGGTAGTCAAGCTTTCTTTTAGATTGATCCTAAAGGTTTTCTGTCTCCTCAAAAAATTCACAAGAAGTCTTTGTTCAGGCTTATATGTGTCCTTCACCATTTACAGTTTCTCTCAAAGGGCCAAATGGTTGAAAGTGGTTTGGAAGTGGTTGTTTAAAAAATAAATAAGCCTTCACCTTTCCCCTCTATCACCCTTAGAGTAATCATTTGTAAATTAACAACTTCATGATGGAGGCATAAAGAGCTTGGACCTTTGCTATTGTTGCTGCCCTGTGATGATGATGTTGATGGGTACTTAATCATCTTCCATATCTTCATGTCTCATCCTTGTATTCCACTAAAAACCTGTAGCAATGATTCTGACCTTATCAGAACTTAGAAACCTTTTACATTGTTAATTATTTTTTAGTATCCTTAATACTTCCCTGGTGTTCAAGGAGAGCTTGTATGGTTGAGTTGCAGGGGAAATTGAGCCTTGTAGATCTAAACAACTTTTAAAAGGTTGTTGTTGTTGTTGCTTAATAAAACCCTAGAAAATTATCTCTGTGGCATAAACATTACAGTACTTGTCGTGAACCAGGAAATAGATCTTCATGCCTGTCTTGGATGCTCCCCAAGTTGTCTGATGTCCCAGCTGGATGAGTGAAGGAGGAGACAGTAATTATCTGCAGGGCAGGGGAGACTTAAACATTAAAGAGCTTTATGCCTAGGATCAGCTGGAATTTTTGCTCATTCCTCACATATAGTGTCTGAGCTCACCAAAGCAGACAATATGAAAAATATTAACAGGATTCAAGACGACATTAGTAATAGATTAAGAGTGCATGCCTCCCTAGCAGCACTTTTGTTTTCTTGATTTTTTTTTTCCTTTCAGCTAGAGAAGTCTGAAGGTGAGTAGGTGAAGTCAATTTTAATAATTCACAGACGATAATACATCTATTTCTTACTTGACATAGCTAGTGTTTAAACTATTAGCATTGTCTGGCATAACATAAAACAGGATCAGTCACTCATCCCTTTCAAACATCTAACCAGGCCTCATTTAAATTTCTTTCTTCCAGCTTTGCCAGCACATTTTAATAGTCTTGGTAGAGCTCTCAGCTGACTTGTGACTTCAGACTTTATCTACTGGGTTGTGATTGGGAATGGAGTAAGACAGCACCATTCCTTGTCAGCTTTTTCTGTATGCAATGACACAGAAACCTCAGTACTACAGATAGCCATTGAAATTCAAAACAGATCACTTGACTGCTGAACAGAAAGGAGTTTTTAAATCAAATTTTCTCTTTGGAACACTGTTCTGTAATTTTTGAAAACACTCTTTTTTTTTTTTCCTTCCTCCAGATTGCTCAAATGGTACTACTTTGCAGTCGTGCTTTGTATTGTATAGCTGCAAGGGCAAAGGAAGATTAACAATAATGAAAAGAGAAAAATGTGTTTTAAAATAGGATTCCTGCCTGTTCTTTTACAGTAATCTGTGACAAGTTCATGTTTATAATTCACTACATCTGTTACCAAGTTAGAGATTTGCAGACCTTAGTTTTACAAATTTCCAGATTCGGTGACTAGGCGTTGAATTGCTTTTGTTTTTATTTTTTTTTTCTGTTTGACCCATAAAATACTACACTTCCAGCTTCTACTTTAGAAAGCAAAAACATATATTAAAGCTTCTTTACAATAACAAAGATTTCTGACTAAAGCAATTGGCTCCCACTATAGTTTTCACTTAGATAACAGTTGTAAATTTCCAAACCACTAATCTTTGGCAGCATTTCCCTCTTGATCCTGGTTTCTGTTTCCATGTGTTGGGGGAGATTAAAAAGTGGGTTATGAAGGTGAAATTGGAAACAGAGAAAATGTGAGGTTTTAGGAAAAGCTCAGGTGAATGATAGGGCCAAGTTTGCTCTGTGCACTGTTTTCTTAGCAATGAAACAAAACCTACCGGGGCCTCTTCCTATACTGCAGTGTTGCTACTGATCACATTGTGACATTCACTCCTTGCTCTAAACAATTCTTCTGTAGTGCTAATCCTATAAGATTACAGCAGTCTTTTGTCTTGCACATAGCTGGCTGAAAGGGCTTGGAGATGAGTATCCAAGGTAATATTTAGGTGTTTTTCCTGACCTTTCTTTCTCCGTCTCTTCCCTAAGGTGCCTATTGGTATTATTTCTGCATTTCTCGTATCTGTTAGATGCCTTCTGAATGGCTTCTAGACTTTTAAAATAAAGACCAAAATTAATCCTGACTGATGAAGTAAATCCTAAAAGAATCGGACACCTCAGTCACTGTAAACACAAAGCTGACATTATTAGAATGTGACTAGCCCTAAAGGTAAGCCACCCACCTCTATAATAATTCAGTAACTGTGTGGCATAATGAATGCAAGGGGAAGGTGGACATGGGAGTGAAATCACAGACACAAGAAGGTGCATTATTCACAGCTGTAGAGATTCACAACAGTGAAGACTCATATGCACTTGAAGAACAGCCAAAGGGAGTGATGGATGACAGGCAGTTTGTGTGCTGGAAAGCTCACAAGAAATATTCTTATTTTTGTCTTCCAGTATTAGTGACCACAATTAGTTCTACTTTGGCTTAGCTGCTGGATGAAGTTTAAAAAAAATAAAAAAGACATTATTGACTTAAGTTCTTAAATATGGCTTTGTGAAGGATTTCCTACTCCAGACTAATGCCTGGATTGATACCCTTGATAGCATAGCTTGCTGTGATTGAGAGTACCCTGGATGCAAACATCTGTATCCAACAGCTACTTCAGCTAGTGATTCACTTTCAGAGGAAGCAGTTGTCAGGGCCATGGCTGCTGGGTGGAAACTTCTGGGAGAAACCATCCACGTGCAGGGGTACATGGCAATTAATGTATTTGCTATGGTTTTTGTGAGGATCAGCGTTATATGCTGGAGTTAATCAAGTGGGCATTTTGTACATTGACATGCAGACAAATGACTGGAAAGTTTAGCTGCAGCACTGGGACAACACAGGCAGCTGCTATTCATGTACCTGGGTTTGACTTACCAGGACTTTGAGCTGGGAGGGACCATAAAGAAATGTGACAAAGCAGCTGGAGTCACTGTTGCTTTTGTCTGGGACTACCAAGGATTGTCCCATTTCTGGTGGCAAGAGGAAGAGTTCTGCTGAAGGAATATACACAGTGCTAAGAGGAACATAGTCAATGACTTGTTTTCTGAACACCAATGGATGCCGGTGACTGCTAGAGACAAGAAGACCTAAATGTGTTCATTTGCGTGTCAACATTCACCTCATTACCAACTACTTTTTCTTCTGTAAAGCTTGAATAAGTTGTGTTGTCCCTCAGCTCTTCCAGTGCCTTTTTTAACTGCCAATAACACAGCTTGACACTGTTTGCAGTTGCCAGTGAGCAAAACTTCACAAGACATGGTATATTCAGAATGCCCTCAAACACTGGGTGATGTGAGGGCTTTCTCAGGGATCCTGTGTGAACTGTCAAAGACAGTTCAGGAGATTGGCACACTCAGCAGATGTTTCATGCCTGTGTCTCTCTTCCAAAAGCCACGAGTAGGTTGTTGAGGCAGAGGAAGGAGATTGTTAGCAAGTTTCTTCACAGGAAAATGTTCATTTGGATCAGGATTCAAAGTGAACAAATATCCAGTTAGAATTTTTTGGGTTTCCCTTGCATTCATTGCTATCAACTGGCCAAATTTTGACCTTCTTACAGTCAGTACCATCTAAACATTTACAGTGATCTCAGTAGAGACGCACTTTGAAGAAAGGCATTCTGTTGATATAAATTATTTTAATATGGGCTTTAAATATTAGGGAGATTCATGGATAAGGAAAGGGAGGGTTAGACTTTTCTGTAAGGATACCAACTTAAACTGTAATGAAAATGAGATGACTTGACAGTACACTGGTGGAGGTAAACAGACTCATTTCTGTGGAAAGGGTGTTGACAAGCAGTGACTTTTGGGAAGCCTCCAGACAGAGTCCAGACACTGACTTTAGGGATTTAGGCAACATAAAAATGATTATTAAAAAAAAAAAAATCACAAACATCAGCTGTGCCTGCAGTTTTTTCTTTTTTTTTTTTTTTTCACATACTTTTGTTCTATTAAACACTTCCAGAAACACTTGTACAGTAAAGCCTAGCACTAAGAAAAGGACTAATATACAGTTTAGGCTTCTTAAAAAAAAAAAAAAAAAAGAAGAAGAATAATACATCAGGCTTTGAGCCTGATAGACCTCATGTGGACCTGAACTAAAATGAATACATTGACTATCATGTTGGCAAACACTGTTGTATATTCACATGGCTTTAGGCATGGATATATAAATGGCTCCCTCCAAAACTAAGTTCCAAGCATTCCGACAAAATAATTTGATCATGTCCCAAATATTGTTTTGTTTTCATTTGTTCTCATCCCCCAAATTCGTTTTTATTTTACCTAATAAGGTAATGCTTTGGGGAGGGGGAGCTTACAAGCATTTTGTTGCTTCTTTATTGCCCCCTCTGCAAAGCATCCCATTGATGGCTGGTGCAAAGAAAGCAAACATATTCTTCTTTTTGTACCCTCAGATACCTCCTGAAAACTCTTTTTTTGCCCTCCAAAATCACTATACTAGTGATGTACTATGATTTCTTGTCCATCCTGATGACCACTGTTGTTGTTTCCTTGCAGTCTCCTGTATCTCTATTTGTACTCCGTTTCATGTACTGAGGGCATATGCATGCAACTTGACCTAATGAGTTAGGTTGAGTAAAGGAAACAATCTAGTTGCAGGAGTGTGAAATGCTTCAGTGCAGCAGAAGCAGGGTAAATTAGCTCATATAAAACCCTGCGTTTGTCATGGTAGAAGTATGGCTTCATGTTGTTAGTTAGTTCAGTAATATGCAGCATGGCCTTGGATTACGAACATTTTGTGGAGGAGAATTTCTTTTTGTCCCGTTCTGCAGCACAACTAGAGCAAGGAAGATCCTTGATGATGGCAGAGTTTTCAGACACAAGCTGTAATAATCACCATTATAACTTTACTAAGATTTTAGAGAAACATATGTGGGAACCTATTTATTACATCTGTTAAGATTCTGACTCATAAATGCAGAATTCCACCTGCATGCAAAGGCTGAAGCAAGCATACCAAACCTAGTTAACTGGCTGGATAACAAGACAAATTTTCAGTGCCCTGAGACTCAAGCTGCTCATCCTCTTACTGGAAACTTATTGGATAACATCTTTAAATGTTTTACATTTTTTTATTTGTACTTTCCACACTTTGGTGGATCAATGGGAGCCTGTTCTGAAATTTTAGACCCTTCTTTCTTTGCATCACAGTTACAAATTAGTGGTCTGCAACTGTAAACTCATGTATTTGTATCAACACATTTTTAAAATATAAAGCACTCATGTGCCTGCAATTAAAGGAAAATCCAAATAAAATGAGAATATCTGGCATATAGCTATCATCTCCACTATCAGCTCATTAGCCAACTTTACAAATTTAGACTTCATGTGGAAAAAAGTTTATGATTTAGTGGCTTGTTGGCTATATCATACACATGTTATACTGGTAACTGTGTTGCTAATACCTTTCAAACCGGTGCACATGTTCAGCAGTTGCAAGGTATCTTCACAAACATTCCTGGTGGCATACTTTTAAAATATGTATATTTTATTCAAAATGACTATAACATTGTAGGAGGTAAATGTGGTTTCATCTACCCCTTATATGGATTGTATGGTACCTTTTTCTTCTTTCAAAACGATGCAGTTGGTATCTAATAGATCCAAATAGAACTATCCTGTAGTTTTTGTACTAAAAACGGGAAACTCAGGAATAGGGTTCAGGGGGTTTAATGTCAGTGATTTGCTTTGTCCTCTTGAGTGAGTTATATACACTTTCTGCCACTAAAAGCTGAGAATGTTTTGTGTAGAGAGATTGAGAACTCATTTTCATTTGTACTGTGACCTTCTTATACTTCTTCTACATTAAAATGGGATTTACAGGGGAAGTGTATTATTATTAAACTACTTGAGCAAAGGCTCAGGTATCAGCTTAATTCTGCTGCTGGCACATGTCATATGGAGAGGGTACAGTATTTTTGCAGGGCTGAGGCTTGTCTCCTGTCCTGTTTCTTCTCGCCATGTCCTTGTGCACAGAGAGGCTATACCTCTCTATGGAGATAAAATGTCTTCATATTTTATTATTCTTCCTAGCCTTCCACTCAACTTTCTGCATGGTGATCATCTAACCACCCATCTTCCTATATCCTCTTTAGTCATTCCAGTATTTTCCTTCCTCTTTCCCCACAATTGTCACCAATCAGTTCTGCCTTTTCAAATGTATTTAGACATTGCATTTTTACTCAGTTACATCTCTTCAGAGTGAAAATACTTCTGTTTTATTTTTTTTCCCAAAAGAAATATAAGTCTCTTGCCCCAGAACACAAATTCCCCACTGCCATTACTCCCCAGTGCCTACTGCTGCTTTTTGATTTTGCTGCCCAGCTAGCTGAACATGCAAGTGTCTTCTTCATCCTTCTGCAAAAACAGAACCTTAGGGTTTATTCTAGGAGATCCTTTTAAAAAGATCTCCAACAATCCCAAGTTGTGCTTACCCAACAACAACAACAGCAACAAAGAGAAAGTTCAACTTCCTCCCGTCCCTGTCCCCCACCACCAGATATTGATAAGTAAGTGAAACAGAACTTGATTTTATGTTCATTCTTGATGAGATGCATGTGCCATGCACATACATGTGCTTTTTCTCTCTTCTCTGTTTAAATCCCATTTAAACAGTGCTTGGTGGCTGCTGGGAGTTGTAATCCATGTGCAGCTCTGTCATGAGGCAAACACCAGCTGGAAGGACAGCTCTACAAAGTGGTCTGCAACCAGCTTAGTTGCTGAGGAGTCATAAAACAGGGAAAAAGGGGTTCACGAAAGCTGAGCCAGTGCCTTTTGGAAAGTGTTTCTTACACTCTCTTAAGAGCTACAAAATCTCTATCTTGTACAATTTCTTATGCTTAGCCAGGGACAAGATTACAAAACAGAAAATGACAGAACTTCACAGCCAAATTGATACTTTCTCAGATTTGTTTGACAAGGTTTTTCACACAGCTTCAGAGTAGACTGAAAGCACCTATAAAAAGCTGCTGTTTACTACATAGAAAGTAAAACAAAATCTTTTGCTTTTTACTGAAGAAAACTTTTTCCCCTCTGGAAGAATCACCAGCAATGTGAATATTTCTACCTGGTTCTCTGCTTCTGATGTGTATTTCTGTTATCCATTTCTAAAATCCCTATCTGCATGTATTTGCAGAATGTTATATGAAGAAGCACAGATGTTTGGAAGTTTACTGTTCTTTTAATTAAATAATGTGTTAGGGTATATTTATAGCCTTGCTGATTCAGGTTAACAACTCCTGTACTCCACTACTATTGAGTCATTGCCCAGAGCACTATCCTAACACTTCTGTAAAACAGAGAGCTAGGGACTGTTAGCGTAGAAAACTGTAGGATTTTATAAGGGACTTTTAATAGGGAGCACTATTAAAAATAAATACCTCTCTTTATAGGTATGGGCTAACGAGTGGAATGCTAAAAAAAGATGCTAAGCAGTGACAGCTTCAGCAACAGAAAATGTTAAAGGCAACAGATAATTGTGAGTGGTTATTATTACTACATTTTCCTGCCTGGTTTCCTTAGTGTTATGCTCAAAAATAACAAAGTAATTGATATCTGTGTTTTAGTAGAGCAGATCTAGGGAATATTTGATGGTGCTATGAGCTATAACCCAGCTACAAGGATTTTTGGATTTTGGTATCTTCAAATTAAATATATCCCATTATTTACCCTTCCTGCTTCTAATCTCTTGCCAATGTAGCATGCTAAAATATTAGTGAAATGACAACCTTGGTAACTGTTATTAGAGGAGAATGGGAAGGTAGCCTTTCAAATGGTGTACGTCCTCATAGGAAAATACATTGAATTTATATGGTTGTAGGTTGTGGGCTGTGAAACAAATCCCTTAACACTTGACATAAACTGTAAATGGAGCCATTAGTTCTTGAAGTGGAATTGATTTTAATGTACTATGGTGCTGGCACCTGTCATAGAGCACCTTGCAGCATACAGAGGCCAAAGAGGTAAAGTACGGAAGTGATCACAGTCAGGTGGAGGCTGAAATCCTTGCAGCAGACTTCAGTAGAGCCTAGGTTTCATTTGCATAGTGTATTTTTACAAAAGGGATCCCAATGCCTGGAGAGTTCACGCTCTCAAAAAAAGTGCTTTTATGACCCTCAGTGAGGGTTTTCAGTGGGGTGACTGCAAGGCGAGGGAGTGGGAATCCCACCCCACCTCTGGGCAGGGTAAGAAAGGGAATTGCAGTTGCAATGTGTTTTATTTTCTTAAGCTAATTTGAAGAAGATCTTACACATACACACACTGTCCTGTCCTGTTCGTTTGTAAACCTTTGCCTCTTTCCCTATTTTTTTCTGATTAAATGCTGCACTTAGAAGGCTTATGAGTATTACTGTACAGCTGCTCTGAAGTGTTGGTTCTAAGAATGAGTTTATACAGCTGTCCCCTTCTGTGTGACTACAAGAGTGCTATAGCTCCATTGCCATTCAGATGCTTTCACTTACTTGGTGTGACCAATCAAAAGTCAGCTTTAAAGCAAAAAAGCAAGTGACACCATGCTTAGTTCAATCCCAAACTCGGTCCCACCTTGATAGCTGACAGTAATCATCCTAATATTAGAGTAGAGGCTTAGAGGGATGCTGGACCTGCAGACATATCCCTGGGATCTTGAGTCCTGCTTCAGGGTGGAATTTGTGAGCAAGGCCTCCCCTCCAGGGTTACTCACAGAGGAAGGAAGGGGTGGCTGGTGTCTTGGCCCTTAGGCTTAAAATGCTTGCCAGAAAAGCTAGAGCACTATGAAAAGCCCTGCAGTTCAGCAGGGTTGTGGTATAAATACTCCCCCACAGCCAGGATCAGTGGGAAGACAGAGACACTGAGCAAAGGCTTACTTTAGCTGTAAATTTTCATCCTTCGGAAAACAAGTATTTTATTTCACCAGTCTTACACTATTCAATGTCAGAAGTTACCTTGCTTTTCCAAATCAGCTAGTACTGACTGCCAGACACTGTTGACAGGATAAAGGAAAGCAGTATGTTTACTGCAAGTAACCTTGCCTAAGCATGACTTTCTTCAGTAGTGATGAAGGTGGCAAATAAATGGTGTTTTCTGTTGACTGTATGATTCAGTTTTCTTCTGATTAAATGCTGGTGTTTTATTTGGGAGTGTTATGAGCCGAGAATAACCAGTTCTACTTAGGTGACACAGAATAGTACAAGTACAAAACCATTATTTTATTCAGTAACAATTCTGACCTTGGGATGGAGAAATGTGACATCTGTGCAGACAAGCGGAAGAGTCATTGTACACTTTCAGAGTTAAATTGGTTGAAGTTTTTCAGTGTCCAATTTACTCGTATTTTGAAGTGAAAGGCATAATATTTCTCCAAAATAAAAATGTTCTTTGGGAAGGAAAAACAATAATTATTGCTTCAGCAAAATTTTTAATTTAAGAAGGTTTTTGTGACTTTAAAGCCCTCTGTTTATTCAGTCCTAAACTCTTGATCTAGGATCAGTGTAACATAACACATGCTTGGCTTCTTAAACAAGTTTTTATTAAGTTACTGTGGTCTTTGCAACCTTGGAAACATTTTAATTCTTACCTTACACTTGTGAGTTCACAGCTATCTCCATGTGCGATGCAAACATTGGATGTAAAATGAGCAAGTAAAACGCCTCCCTACAATTAGGAAAGGAGGTGATTTCCTCAGTGGAAATAATCTGCATTGGCCATAGCAAGGGCCTACGATTCAATTCAAGCATCTCATTTAACACTTCAGATTGTCTTTGCATATGTGGGCTTGAGTCCAACAGCATTAGGAAATCCTTGGTGGATAGTAATCTGGAACACAAAAAGCAGCAGTCATACTTCAACACAATTGATAGCCTCTGCTTACCAGCAGTCTTCAGGCTAAATTATCACAGCAATGCAATTAACTGTCTTTTACTGAGAGTGTGGGTCGTTCCAGATCTAGGAGAAGAGGTCACAAGTGGGGCAGTGTGGCTATGTGGTTAAGCATAATTTGACTTGCTCAGAAAGAGGTCCAGACTCTGGGCTCTTAGCCTCAACACATGCAAAGTCAGACAGTAAGAAATGCCATATACCACCAGCCCACCACATCTGCCACCAGACCCATCCAGACTGCAAATTCAGACTTTTTTTTCTTTCTTCCTGTGTTTTCTGTCAAACAAGTAAATGCGACTTGCATCTCTGACTTGACCTGAGGAAAAGGACACAATCAAGTGAGCAGTCTTTAGTCTTGTTGACTCTGTGAAGGGGAAATAGATTATGATCTTTGCTCCAGGTATTTGTTGTATTGAATTCCCTCTATGGGCTCCCGAGTATTTTATTATGCATTTAATGGAGCTCTCAAGCTAAAACCTCCAAAGTGAATGGGAACTTTCATTATCAAAGCTGTGATTTGTGCCATGTCCAAAATGTGAAATAATCAAGTTAATAATTTGTTTACTTGTCTGGGACAAAGAAAATAAAGAGTGTCATTTTTTGTTGAAAAAAACACACTTTCTTGGCAGAGCTTAACATGGATGTTTCCAGCAGAATCTTTTCTCTTTTGAGTTTGTCTAGTGTAGGAAGAGTAGTGTTGGCTTCTCAGTTCAGTTTGATATTTGACAATGCCCAAGGGGAAGGATGCGTCAGTTTGAAGGAATCCCCCACACCCTACAAAACTTGGAAATTTTACATTCATAACATCATGTCTGCCTTGAGGAGGCAAAATGTTGTTATCAGGATTAACCTTTAGCTAGTTTTTTTATATTATTTTCAGATGGGCATGTTTGACTTAAAAGTCACTCTGGCTACTGCTCTGTACCAATTCTCAATGTTATATGGACAGCAGCATTTAAGTATCACCTTAAATATGAAAAAGCAATGTGTAATCAAGTTTTGAAGAGATCTGAGGATCTTTAGCTGGCATTAATTGCTATGCCTTCTTTAATTTGTTTTTAAGTGCTGTTTTAAAGGCATGCATAAGGATTTGAGATAGATTTGTTAACACAGCCCATTCAGAGCTTCTCTTCCTGGAAAATATCCACAGGCTGAGCAAACTTTGTGAACCTTGTCATTAAATGCATTATGCCTCCTCTCAGTTGTGCAAATGTTAGAGTGTCACTTGGTTGTATTGGATGGTCTCTTCCTGAAAGTGTTTAGACGTCAACTTCTTCCATATTTATTACATTTTTGTTTCCTTATTGTACAATACGGAGGGATCAGATTAGTGTACTTAGGATCCAAAGCAGCCATGGGATGATAGATTGCCACAGCTACAGAGACTCAGCCATTTGCTTTTGACACTTCTTGAAGTGGGTTCTGAGCACAGAAATGAGAGCTCATTCTGTCCCTCAGTTATTCAGTATGTTGTATCACATACATCTCATCCTTCCTTTCATGTGAGTACTTGTGTTGAAGTCCTAGCCTGCAGAGATGCATGCTGAGCTGCCCCCTCCTGCTACATGTTCTAATTTCTCCCTAGGGTGAGGCAACCCCAGGGTAGTGACAGTCAAAGCAGTGACAGAAAGTCCCAAGCAGGACTCACATGGAGTCTCACTGAAGTTGCAGTGCTCCTGTTCTGCAGAGACAACATTTTTCCCATGCTGGATTGAGCACCAAGAAGAACTAGCAAAGAGGGAAGATTGTTATTGGCCTCAAGAGAGGAAAGAGAAATAAGGTTTGTGCAGGGATGTATTAATGGAAGAGCTGGAATAGCTTTAACTCCACTCCTGTCCTTCAAAAGCTATTGGAAACGGAATGGTACAAGCACTGTAGACTTGCAGAGGTTAAAAGTGTTTTTGAGGGCAAGAAAGAGAGCAATATTGCTATTATTTGATTCTGGAGGAACATATTCTCAGCATCCCTAGATGTAGAAAATTCCTTGAAAAATCCCAGCAGATTAATATTTTCCTGTCTGGTGAATCTGGCACAAAAAATAAGATCTGGGAATTGGGATAAGTTTTAAAATTTTAACAGATCATGAGAAATCAAACCATAGGAATGTCACTAATTCATTTCATGAGGTGTTCACCTCTGTACTGCCAGGAGAATAACCGCTGTATTTAACTGAGCAACAGCTCTTCAGCCAAAACCGGCGGATAGCCCTAACCCATTAGTTAGCTAATCTATATTTCTCACTCCCACTCCCTTCCATCATATCTCTGATGATGCAAAGCCCATTGTAAAATTGAAAGTTCCCTTACATATGTCTAGGCTGCACCAAAGAAGAAGCATTAAATGCCTTTTACACATTCCACTTTTGTCACTAAGATTTATTTACAGGACAGACAATTTCCATCCCTGCTGGCCCTTACTGCTTTAATCCAATTATTTCTCTAAATGTGCTAATATTTTCAGGTTTCCAGTTTTCATAATTAAATAAATTAAGTCATCAATGTAAAATTACAGTGTTTGAGGCATATCCGTCTGCATTTTCAGCCCAGAATGAAGTGCTGTTCAAGGGGCAACACGAATCTTAAGAATGAAAGTTAAGGCTAACCTTTACTTGAATTACAGTGTGCTGATAAATTCAGATCTGACTGAGGCAAACTGTGAGGACTGGCTGTGTTTAATACACCTCCAGCCTCCGGAAGGTGCAACCAAATCTGTCTGCTTCTGAGTTCCATGCTTGCCCCACAGTTTCCATGTATGTAAGCCAGACATCTTTCCCATATCTTTGCTGGGATTTTCGCTTCAATGTGGCCTTTCTCCTTGGCAGCTTCACTTTATCACTTTAAGAATCAGAACCTTAAGGAAACCCTGTGAAAAGCTGTGTAAAGAGATGACATCATAGGCTAACTTGGCAGTACTTCTCTACACGAGCAGGCTTGCTGCGTTCAAAGTAGGTTGTGAGCATCCCAAAGGATTGAAGAGCTGTAGGGCTTGTAAGAGACAAGGTTGATTAGAACTGAGACTTACAGCTAAAGGTCCCTTTTCCCAGTGCTGTGGCTGGCTTGAGGTGCTAACATGAACAAACTGAAAAGTTTTGAGTAGAAAAGTTTTGTCATAGTTTTTCACCTTTGCAGACTAATGGACAAAATCTGTTGTACTACGAAGTGGAAGAAAACAGATCCAACCAGTGGGTGGGTGGAAGGCTTCTCTGCTGGTACTCTTCACAGAAAGACATATTAGCCAAGGAGCTGCTCAGGTTACACCCTCAGAAAGTCTGTTCCCAAATGTCCTGAGGAAGTAGAATCATTGAAGTTGGAAAAGACCCTTAAGATCATTGAGTACAACCATTAATCTAACACTACGAAGTCCACAACTGAACCATGTCCCTAAGTGCCACATCTACACGTCTCTTAAATAGTTCCTGGGATGGTGACTCAACCACTTCCCTGAGCAGCCTGTTTCAGTGCTTGACAATCCTTTCAGTGGAGAAAAGTAATCTACATTAGGCCAAATTTCAGTTTCAGAGCCTCACAGAAAACAAGCTCATAGACATCTAAATTCTCTTGAAAATATGAGTGGGCAGGAGTTTTTCGAATCAGGAATTTTCATGAGTGGTGAAACACAGGTTTCCTTCCTAGGTGTTTTCCCAGCAGCAGGTTTTGGTCTGTGCTTAAGCCAACAGATATCCATTGAAGTAAACATACTGTTGCCAGGATTAAATGGTTGTTTGAGTAGAATGATGCTTCACTTAGTGGCCAAGCTCAGGGAAACGTCTAAAGAAAATGGGAGCACAATCACCATTTCAAGAGACTGATAGGCTTAGGCTTGCCCGTAAAACAGGGCATGATCAAACTCCGCCTGCTTTCATCTGACTTTTCTGACTCACTGGTATATATTTATACCTGAGTTTTCAGTAGATTTAAAATAACAGCTTTTATTTATGGACATCACATCCTTCCCTTTTTCTGTGCCAAAATGATGCAATAGTAAGAATTGGCAGTTTTAGCATTTCCTTTGTATGAAAGTTCCTGGTTTGTTTGTATCTTCTAAGCACTAGTGTATATGCATTGTACAGATCCATTTAGTTTTCATGGAAAATTAATTTTCTCTAGTAATGAACAGGTGTCACATAAATCCGAAGCACAAACCCTTCATTACTGGCAACTATATGTGCACAGGCATATGTACTTATATTTTTGTATTCCTAATGAGTTATCATTTGCTAGCAGAGGTTTTTATTCTTTTTTTTCAGGACCATTATTATTGCTTTACCCTGGAGTAAGTGAGAGCTGATTGTGTCCCACTAAATCTTCTACTGGTCACAGACCACAATAATTATTTGCTTATGATCCACAAAATTTGGATCACTTTCTCTTGTCTTTTCCCTTGCTAAATTTGTCTGCCTAGGATAGTTTAAATTTAAAGAGGATCACTAAGTGAACCATACTTACCAGTATGACTGGCCCCATGGGGAAATTTGGTGAATGTTGCAATGCCTCAAGAAACTATGAACAAACTAGTCAACAAGCAACATCTTCAGGATCTGTCCTGCATACTTCAGGCCCAGTTGCTCAGTGATCCCACAAAAATGTGGTCTGTTGCTTTGGTTGCCTTCGATCTCCAAGTCTTTTGGACTCTAGGACATCCTCGGCACAGTTTGTATGAGGTGAAGCAATGAGCAGTATTGACAAGAGTGGCCAGAATGGGCCAGGTGGGAGCCACAGCTCTGCAGCAGGAGCAGAGCCCAGCATTCCCTGCAGGAAGAAGCCAGAGATCTTTGAGACTGGTTGTGTCCATCAAGCTGCAGAAGAGCAAGGGGCAGCTGCTGAAGTCAAATTTCATATCTGCTTGGACTCAAATTTACTAGTGTTTTCCCACCCAGGGACTATTTCCTCTCTGCAAAAGATTTCTTACATATCATATTTACAAACGTGTATAAACACAATATGTGTATCAGTAGAGGGAGAAAGAGATATAAATATATACATATGTGTTTGTGCGCCTATATATGTAAATATATGTATGTATAATACACACAAAACTTAAGTATACATTAACCAAGATAAGCTGTGTTTGCCAGTGCTTTAATCTCAGTGGGAGACTGTTATTGCTGGAGTCAGATGCTTGAGCACCAGCTGAGGATAGGAAACGAGATTCTGGCATGCAGGGTGTGGGAGGAATATCTCTTTGTCTACCCCCTCTTATTTTGTTTCAGAATACATACACAAATAACATTCACATGTGGCCATGACTGATGTAATGCAACTGACTCCGAAAGAAGCTCTTCTTGCAAACGTTGCCCCTTCAGAGCATATATTACTTATACCACTATTAAAGAATATGTTGTTACACCACAAGGTAATATGAATGATTTCAAAATGAAGGGTTTTTTTCTGTGAGAAGCTGAAAACCTATTTGTATTTATACCATCCCTATTTGTTTATATACAGAAGAGGATATGGTTGTATAAATCTGTATATGGCTATATATGTGCACACAGACAGAGGAGCATGAGACAAATTTCTTCTGGCTTGCCAGATTTCTGTATTTTAATCTGTTTTCCTTGCCTCTGCCTTTCGCTTAGAATACCAGGAGTCTTGTGGCACATAGATGCTGCTGTCTGTAGTTTGATCATCGGGTTAATGCTGTGATTTCCTGTCTCAGGAGCCTGTGGCCGGAGGGCACCCAAAGCACTGTAAAGCCTATTTTCTTGGAAACATGTTTGTGCTCCAGCACAATCCACACACTACAGACACATTTCCAATTGTTTAAATTAAATACTACAAAGGCAAATTTGCCTAAATTACCAATGCACTGGGTGGGAAGTGGAATAATAAAAAAATAGCAAATTTCTTCAGGCCCCAGAGGAAATATGAAGCTGGTGTTTGGAAAGTAATCACAAAACTGCAGCATCTATTATTTTAAAACAATATTTAAAAATAAAGTCATATGAAGATTGTTCACATTAGCCCAAGAAACAATGGTTCACATTTTCCCTCTGGCTCCTGGAGGGTCACTGGGAGAAGGCCCTGTATGAAGTGCAACTGTATTGAAGAAAACAGTTACATCAGTGTGAAACAGCGTATGTGAAATCAGACTCGGAGCCAGCATGAAAACCTTCTTAGCAAGGGCTGTTTTAGCACACATGGAAGGTATTAGCACAGTACCTCTCCAGATAGCACAGATAGTGTCAAAAAAAAACTGGCTTTCCTGGATCAAGTATAGATTGCCAGGGCTTAAATCACATGATAATGAGCCTGTATTACTGCTATTTATTTTAAGTACCGGCAATGTATTTGGCACCAAACAAGGCAAGAGTAAAGAATGTCTTCACCCTAAAGAACTTATGCTATGAATGCAGACAAAGGTAACATGACAAATGAAGGGACATATAGGAAGTATTGTAGTCAGATGTAAATTATATTCACACTCTATGTGAATAAATTCTCTATGGCCACAAATAGGGCTCACCTCCCAATAATCTAATCCTATAATACAATCTAACTGGTTTGAAAATATAAATGCAATAATTTAACGCACACACACACACAAAAAGACTTGAAAGGGACTGGATGTTGGAAGCAACCTTAAGAGACTGCCTTAGACTGATCAGCCTACAGAAAAAAAAAAAAACACACAACATCCAACCCATTATTTTAATTTATTTTCTACAATTTTCAGCAACTCAAATAACAACTCTCAAATCTCTTTAATTTCCAGTTAACTAAATCATTATAAAAAGTACTGGAAACCAGAAGACCCCAAGGATCCTTGTGACTTATACAGTTTGCTGCTAGAAAGCAGCTTGTGCTTGGATTTTGCTCTTTCCCTTGCAATGTACCCTTTCTAATTACTGCAGATCGAGTTCAAGCTGATCTTTAACACACAACCAGCTGTCTTCTTTCCATTTCAATTGCAATTTAAACATGAAAGCTAGCTTTACAGGGCTCTGTGAATTTCTCTGTCAGGTGAGTGGGAACCCTGTCATTATCTGAAATGGACACAGGAAGAGATCTACCATGCTCAACATGTTACTTTTGTGTGTGTGTGTGTGTGTGTGTGTGTGTGTATGTGTCTCAAGGCTGCATGTGTATACCTGTTATGAGAGCAAAGTAAGACAGTTGTTTGAAAGGAAGTGATGGTGGCAAGAGAGGATCTGTGAAGCATTACCTGTTTGTAGACTGCTCTGGAAGACAAAGTGTATGAAAGGTGTTTGTACCTCCTTGGGCTTGGCTGGGAGCCAAATCCAGTGGGCCGTTCCTGAGAATCACACCCTGGTGTCAATTGTCTGTATATAAATGATAGTTGTGGGCAAGAGCGGGGCTTTTGTACTGTTTTGTTGACTTAGCTTTCTACCCTGCATAGGAATGTTCTCCATCAAGAAAAAATAAATCCTGTCTCTTTTTTTGCCAGAATCTGTTTTTTGGTTGACTAAGCGGCATCCTGAGTCATTTGTGATTAGGGGAGGGTGTAGGCTGGAACAGGGTTTACTGCAGAAGTTGTATTATCTTAAAGTAGATCTATACAAGAAATATTTAAGCAATACTCTGCTTTTGTATAGACTTTCAATCTGCAAACAAGTTTCAAATGGGGTTTTACAAAAGTCTCTTCAGTATATTCAGAGTGATGGCATAGGTGGCGTATTTGTTGAATTGGAAAAGCGTTAGATGGGATTAGCTTAACATTCAAGGCCAAAAAGCCACTTGACACCAATTTATAAGGAAGGGCTCAGAGTTCAAAATTATCTTGACTATTGGAGAAATGGTCTGACATGAAAAGGGTATGATACAATGAGAATGCATGGAGAATACTGTGCATAAATCAATGTCAATATCAAATCTGCCACTATAGGACGAAAAACAAGACTCAAAAAGCCATTTTTCAGAAAAGAGTTTAGGGACATCATAGGGGATTGCCATCTGAAACTATCAGTGTTGTCATGGTATTGTGGAAAAGCAGACATCCTACTAGAACTCATGAACAGGAACATTGTGTCTATAATGTGAAGTGATCCTTTGGGCTACAAACATGATGAGGGGCCTAGATCACCTTTCTTACAAAGAGAAACTGAGAGAGCTGGGACTGTTCAGCCTGGAGAAGAGAAGGCTGAGAGGGGATCTCGTTAATGTTTATAAATATCTCAAAGATGGATGTCAAGAGGATGGGACCAGATCCCTTTCAGTGGTGCCCAACAATAGGATGAGTGGCAGCAGGCACAGGCTGAAGCACAGGATTTTCCAGCTGAATATGAGGAGAAACTTTTTTACTTTGAGGGTGCCAGAGCACTGGAACAGGCTGCCCAGAGATGTTGTGGACTTTCCTTCTCTGGAAACATTCAAGACCCATCTGGACATGTTCCTGTGCTAACTGCTCTGGGTGAACCTGCTTTAGCAGGTGGGTTGGACTAGATGATCTCCAGAGGTCCCTTCCAACCCCAGCCATTCTGTGGTTCTGTGATCCTTCTACTCAGTGCTGGCAAGGTGCAGGATCGTTTCCGGTTTTGCAACAACAGGAGGGTGTCTGATTTTGCACACTACATTGCAGAGGACATAGGTTGATTGATGCAATGAAAAGTAACAAAAATGACTGAAAGTTTAGAAAATGTAATCTTTAAAGAAAGGCGGGGGTACTGATTAGTTTAGTACAGAAAGGAAACATAGTAGGTCTTGCACTAGCTGGAAGGATGCTCTAAAGTTGAAGGGACTCAATCTCTGGATTGACTGAATGGGACAAAAAATCATGGCCTAAATTGCAGCAAAAATGGTTCAAATTAGATAAGAAAAATGTTACCCACTGCAAGATTGCCTGGGAAGTTAAGGGTACTGAACCCTGATTTCCCATGTCTTTTGAAATGCATTGTAACTGCTCAGCTTTTACAATCTGAGTATCATCTCTTGTGGTCACAGCAACTGCTATCTGCTGGTTTCCAGTTGGTCAGCGCATGCCCACAGTACATATAAGCCACAGGGCATGAAGGTCCTTATATTTAGGCACTTACCTATCTTAAGATGGCATTTCGCTGCAAACTGGACATATTCCAGCCCACAGAAGTGCAACTGCGCTCATACACACTCATGTTGGCCTGGATGAATTTAGGACACTGGAAAATAGACATCCTGAATCACTGCTTGAGGTATTATTGCCTATAATAAACAATCTGAATATTGTCTTCAATGGAGGCAGCAAAGTACCCCAACAGTAAGGTAATCATAAAGCCATACTGTTGCTTAATAATATTATGCTTCTGAATTGCCTGGGAGAGGTAATCAGAAACAGAGATACTAATAATAATGCAGTGGTACTGCAAGACAAAATCATAAGTAATAACGTATTTGTGCACAAGCTGTTAACTTTGCACTTCTTTTCACATATGGGGAAGATTTTGATCAACAGCTCTTGTTTCTTGAAGTCCTTGGTGTTACCATAGTATGTTATTTTTTTCATAACATAATCCAGATATATATTAAGTAACTTAGCGAGTTATCACTAGAACTTTAGGGTAAATACATTTATAGCTAAAACAAGAACAAGTAATCTAGTTTGGAAAACTAAAATTTGTTCCCCATAATGACAAACTGCGAGCCAGTTAAGGTGAACTGTTTCCACTCATCCTCCCAATGTTTGTTGTTTTTTTTTTTTTTCCCTAAGAGTGATAGAATATGAATTAAGAAGCACAAAGCTCTTAGGCACTTTAGATTAAAGCTAAAACGTAGTAATGATACCCTGATGATTGAATGACGTCTGCCAAACTTCCTCAGGGACTTCAATAATTTGAGGGTAATAGATCATTAGAAGTGTTGAACACTGTGTCTGACATGTTTAAATTTATGTATCACATTCCTCTAAAACAATAACTAGTAAAAGGTTAAAAGCTTTGGAGGGATGTGGGATGTACATGCAAAACCACAGAATAGGTGAAAGTTTGAACTAGTGATACCAGTTAAGTAGCTCAAAATTACCTACTAGTGTATTTTAAATACGCTAAAAGGGAACTTAATTATAACAACTTTAACCACGTTTCCTTCCAAACTCCTTTTCAGAATGTGAATTTGGTTTAGGTGAATGTTTTTTAGTTAGCTACTGGTGTGGGCTAGGATCCTCTACTGGGAACCACTGCTCAGCTCAGTGGATGGCTACTTTAAATCCATCGTTTTGGATCATGTCTTTAGATCTGTACAGTCAAAAATTATATAATAATTTGGTTAGTTTATGTCAGCTAAAAGAAAATCAATAGTTTGGGCATTGGATGCTAAGGATGTTACAATTCATCATCTGATTAAGTTCTTTGAAGGAAAAGACACCTCAAAGGAAAATGCAGTTTCCAATAAGATGACCACCTTGCCTTTAGGCGCAGTCGGTCTCTGCAGAAGCAGTGCCAGCAGCTCTTGGGGAATCCTGAGTTAAACAGGAGCGTCTCTTGTTCAAAACATGGAAGGGCAGTTCTTGCAGTTTCACCTAATTAAACTGGCAAAGTCACAGATGAAGTTATGAGAAGCTTGTGGAGCAAGGATTAAAATAACCCAAATAACAGAGGTCTTGTAAAATAACCCAGTTGACATATATGTCATACTTTGTGGAAAGGTACATAAAAGAACATCTGTGCTGGACTGTTGATGTTTTTGATGAACTGTTTTAAAATGTAGTTCATGCTTGACACACACAGCAGCTGAAAGACTCAGAATATGAGCACTACAGTCAAAAAAAGTAACATAAACACAGTAATTCAGATTAAGGTGAGGCCAGTCAGGTGCACTGTGTTGTTCATGTCTTTGCATGGTGTGGTTATGTGCTGATAATGTTGTAAAAATGGTCAATGGCTACACAGTATCATGGTGTTGATCCAAGGATCTAGCTGTATTTTTGGTGGGTTAATGACAGGTGGACCCTGACCTGTTTTGCCCAGAAGAAGCCCTTTCCTCTCCTCCCCAAACTTACCCAGTCCCCTCTTTCCTTCTTGTGACAGGCCTTCCCACTTCTCTCTCTCTGTGTTACCATCAATGGCTAGTGCATGGGATACCTCAGCTACAGTCATGGCAAAGGAAGGGAATGGCATCAGGCCTGACTGCCTGTCCTGTGTTGTATTTCCTGGAAATGCCATTTGCTTTGGACTCTTGGCTCACTAGCAAAACTCAAGAGCGTTTGGGAATACTAGGATTTCTATTCTTCATGGAGTGGAAGGGTGGATATTACCTAGACTTGTGCTCATGTTTCATGTGAGGTATGTGGTATGAATCCTCCTCAGGTTACTTTTTGGCCATGGAATCAGGCAGTAATAATAGATATAAAGCTGTACATTGCTTTAACAAATGTATCAAAACTTTGAGTTTTGTTTCCGTCAGACTGCTTTCATGGTGCAGTATCATGTAACTTCTCTTCATTTAACATCTAAAGACTATAAAGTACATGTGGCTTAGCTTTTTTTTTAGTGTAACTTTGATCAGTAACAGCATAGTCATTATACTGAAAAATAATACTGAGAGAAACTGAACAGAAAGAGAAATAATGATGGCTTTGGAAAAGCAAGGATTTTGGGAATACTACATAGTTGCTACTACTCTTACTGAAAATATGGTCATTATCTTCAATGTGACCAGGACTGGGACCCTGAGATTAACTAGAACTGTTCTTATTTATGCAAATGTCTGTTAGGAGGCTCACTGTTTATTTGAATGGGGTTTTTATTTAAAGGGGACTCTAAGACATGTCTGCTCCTATTAAAGTCCTCCCTTTTTTTCTTTTTTCCTTTTCCTTTTTTCTTTTTCCTTTTCTTTTTCCTCTTTTTCTTTTTCTTTTTTCCTTTTTCTTTTTTCTTTTTCCTTTTTTCTTTTCTTTTTTCCCTTTTCTTCTTCTTTGCTCTTCTTTTTCCTTTTTCTTCTTTTTCTTCTTTGTTTTCTTCTTCTTTTCTTTTCTTCTTCTTTTTCTTCCTCTTTTCCTTTTCTTTTTTCCATATGAATTTATGACATAACTAAGTGATGGACTGTTTCTCCTTCCTCGTCCTCTCATTGATCTCTACACTCTGGAAGGTGAGCACACCCTTGGCTGTAGCCAGCCACCTGACTACATCACTGCAGCTCTGGAGCAGGGAGCGGCGGGCAGCTGCATACCACGGGGTAGCTCTCTGGCAGGAGGCCTCCTTCTGCTTCACTCAGACATGTCAGGACAGCAGCTTGAAATGCTTTGTGAAAATACAAAGTGAAATTAAAAGCTTCTCCCATGGCTTTCCAAATGCTGCAGTAGGGATGTCTCCAAAAGGTGGTACCAGGAATTACCCCAATGTTTTTCAGGTTCACAAGTGCAAGGGTTGCAGATGCTCTCCCTTGGCAGTTGTGTGGAAATCCCAGAGCTTCACATCCTAAAAAGCTGAAAAAATAATATTTCAGTAGGTATTCTACCTGACTGAAAGTCAACAGTGCAGTTAGGAATGCCAGGTAGAAGAAGTGAGAGGGATTTTCTTGTTCCTGAATGTTTTGTCAAAGATACTATGCCATATGGTAGCAGTAGAAAGCTTATTGTAAAGGTGAATAAAAGCCTGTATGTACCAAAAGCAGGGGAACAAGGAGTCATGGGGTAATGCTGTTAACATAATCACTGTCAGAACAATGATTGTCTGAGTTACCCATGACATAAGTTAAACCTCTTCATAGGTTTACTTCCTTCTCATAAGGAGGTCACCAAAGTCAACAGTACTTCATTGCATAAGCAAAAAGAGCAGAATTTAGCCTCTGTTATGGAAACACAAATCTGAAAATATGCGTCCCATACTGTTGAATAGCAGTGGCTTTCTTGTTCAGGCGTGAAGTTCTTATTTTATTCCCTTTTAAAATCTAGTTTTATCTAATAAATGCTATCAATTAATTGCCAGGAACCACATTCTCTTTTTCCTTCCTTTAAATTGAAAATTAAACTATTATATATTTCCATTGTATTTCCTCTTTCATTCCCTCTCATCTGGTAGTTACAAAGTCAGTCCCATCTTTGGGTTCAGAAGCAATGTGTAGCATCATCTCAGACTCTGAAATCACTGGATGGAAGAGCCAGTGTTTATGTTCTTAAATGACAGGAGAGACTTTTCAATAATAATTAATGCAGCCCTGATTAAAATTATTGAGATTATGTTCAATGTTTATTAAATGAGAGTAGAGTTATTTTAAAGTGTAATTCTTTTGCAAATCTCTGTTACAGGGCATATCTGCTGATTAAAAGGCATCCTGATTAATGTTTGCACTTGTAAATCTCATATGAATTTGAGGCATACCTAGCAGGATGTCAGGTCAATGAAATTTTTAGCTTGTCTTGGTAGCTGGCAAGAGACAGAATTCTATCTGCATATTTCAGGACTAATGAGAAGTTCTGTGAGCATTTTCTTTCAGGCAGCTCTCTGAAAAGTCCATGAATAAGAAAAGCTTTACATCACCTAAAACAAATAGTGCTGTAGAAAAATTGAGGTGGCATCCTATTTTGGAGGCAATACACAAGATAATAAATAAAATAAAATGAAAAGGGTAATTCAAAAGGGGGAAAGAGGTGCAGCATATATGAAGGAAAGCTCTGAAACAATAGAAATAGTATTGCAAGGGTTAGATGTTTTCTCCAGAAGGAAGACAAGTAATGCATTTTTTGCTTCATTTATGTGTCCTTCATATGCCACAAAATATTTTAATCATGTCTGCTTTCTTTTGAGGTTTTGAGGTATTAAGTAATGACAGCAGTTGTGGCTTGCTTGTGAATCTTGCTGAGAATCTACTGTCTGGTTTACCTCTGTGTCTGATTAACCACAGGACAAGACATCGTAGCATAATCTTGTGGGTCAATTTTGGTGAAGTATTTGCAGTCTGAGGAGAGCTTACTGTATTCCCATTGTAGTGGTTTAGGGATCTGTTCAATGTTGTCAGGCCTGAAAAAATCACAGAGGAATATCAAACACGGTCATACAGGGAGCTCTTCACACATGCATACCTAGTTTGGAGAAACCATATTTGTAGGTCTTCTCTGTGTAAATGTAAATGTATGTTCTTCTAGACCAGTTTCCAGCTCTGAGACACATCATCAAAGTGCCTGTTTTCATCTCCTGTATAGCTTTGTGAGTACTCTCTTACTTACTGACTCCAAAGTGATTGTTTCAGGAGGTTGGATCCAGAGAACTCTCTTTCTCTTATTTCCTCTACTCTGGCTTTTTTATGTGTCAAAGACAGAAGCTGATAAACACTGTGCACTTGAATATACATATGTAGAGATAGGAGGAACATCTCCTTCTGACTACTTAAATGCCACTTACACTTTTGAAATTGCTACCACTCAAAAAAGTTCTGGACTGGCCACCACTTCAAGGATGAATTTAATCAATAGAGATCTCTAACAGTTCAGGAGTTAAAAGCTGTGCTTTCCCAGAGAGTAGAATTTCCTCCTCTCTCATGTCTAATTGAAGGGTACCTATCTACAATCTACTTTAAACAGATTTTGTATTTGCTGCACCCAATGTAATATGTCAGATTAAAGCCTAATTGATATTAATTGTCAGTTTGACAGGTATTTACGCAATACACCTGTGATTTGTCCATGCTGCAACATCAAAGAACAATGTAGTCCATTGTCAGTCTTGCATTTTTTTTTCCATCTGGAAGACCAATTCATTGTTCGAGAGTAAATGTGGAGTATCTTTCAGGAGGTTTGCACTGGCATGTTTCCTGCCCAATTGCGATCTGACTAACAACGGAACCAACCTATGCTGATTTTGTAATGGCAATTCCAAAACGATCAGGAATCACTTTGAAGCACGTGCTTTCTGATAAGCAAGTTCCAAATTCTCATAATCCTGCTATGAAACGGGCCTTTTACATTTTGTAGCATGTGAGATCTGACTCATCTTTGCATTATGCTATTCGGTTTTATCTTGATGTAACCCCTATCAACTTAATTACACTGGCATAAAGATGGAATGGGGAAATGGTGAATCATGCCCACTAACAAGTCCATTGTGAAAATATGGGAGTTGTTCTTTTGTCTGCAAGGAGATTTCTCGGATGGACTAGTCAACAGAATGGGGTGATTCTGCCAGATAGAGTCATATATTCTTTACTATTTTTAGCAACTTACAAGAAAACAGAGGTGTATTCACCAAACCATCTCTCAGTACAAAACCAGATATGCATCAGAAGTCAATAACCAGGAATGGGAAATTACAAAGTAGGAACTTGATGTCATTGATAAGGCAGGGTATGGTGCTCCAATCAAAGACAGTATTGAATATAACTCTGACGTTATATTTCTTTTCGACCAGCTTGCAGCATATGCAGTGTACAGTTACCTATAGAAGAGATGAGGAAGGGAGAAAGTAATTATGAATGGTAACTTAGGGCAACACTGAAATACAATGGAGGAACCATAAAAACTAATACATTTAAACCATCAAAGTGCTAGGAGAAACTACAGCCCCTGTACTGCAGGGAACACAAGATCCTGAGACATCAGAAAAACCTGGGATCATGGTGTTCTTGAAGCAGGGGCTGCAGCATGAATTCAGAAGAAGAGTGCAGCAGAGAATATGATTTACCCTTGCCAGCCATGCAATCTCTGAGGGAAGTTCGAAGGCCTGAGTTTTCTCTGAGACATGTAACATGATTCTCCATACCCTAAATTATGTCTAACAGGCAGGATTTAACCTTTAATTGGCACAATTTCAGTTATATCGAGAAAAGATCTCAGTCTTCTGCCGCAAACAAACAACTCTAAATTAACTGGTCTGAATAATTGAACAGGGGTTTGTTTGTTTGTTTATTTCAATTACTGTTTGTGGTAGTGGTGGGTGGAAATGAAATCTTGCCACTGCTTTCTGCCTTCTATCAGATTTATAGCTTTGTTCCTCTCTGAACCTTTGTGTTGCATGCCATTCTTCATCATATTTATCCATTGCTTCTTAAATTTCTCTTTATTTTTCATTCCCTAGGATCTAGTGTATCACATTGGGCACTGTAGTACTCTTGATCCATTAATACTGTTGGCCTTTTCAGATCTTCTGTGAGAATGTTATTTTTTTCTCTAGTCTTTATTAGTTAATTCTTTTTCTTATGTTTTTGAGTCTTTTTCTCTGAATTATTTTTTTCAGGAAAAATCTTCTCTGGTTTTCATCGTATTCCAACATCCTGACTTCTGTAACATTATTGGCATGTCAGATGTGCCAATTTTTGTTGTTCTCAATATGTCCTTTGTTTACATGTCCTCTGGCTCTCAAAGTGCTACTTTTATATGTACTATTGTGACTATAGCTATCTGTAATTTTAAATGCTGTTGTCACCATGCAAAAATTATTATACTAAACATCATATGAGCCTGTCTCTTCTTCAGTTTATCTTGCCATGTATGTGTTTACTGTTTACTCCCATAGCACTGGCATCAGATATTTGTTCTTTTGCTTTGTCCTCTCACTTTACATAAGTTAATGATTTCTTTGCTATGTATTTTTAATTACTGCAACATTTTTGTGAGCACCCCAACCTACAAGATTGCCCTCTGCTCCCTGCTCCTGTACATGTTTTACCCTGGAAGGTCAATATGCTGTTCCCAGTTCTGCTTGTTGTTGCACTGGTGGACACGTAGTCCTTCCACCTTCTTCCTCATTCCGAAGTAATGATTGCAGCCCTAGTTTGCATAGGTAACAACTGAGCTTTGAGCCTCTGTTCCACTTTCCATTCTTAATTTGGTTTCTGTGGCCTAGTATTCGTCCCATGCCCAGCCATCACCCCTAGGCTCTGGAGCTGAACAGCAGGTCATGGTCCAGCTTGTCTCTCAGGAGTTTTTCCAGTGTTCAGTATTTCTGCCAAGGTTTTATTTTGAGTGGTATTTAATTGGTTCAGTGTAGAAGTCTGCAAGAACTGGAAGTGTTCCTGCAGCTACCCAAAGCCATGAAGGAGTTAGGCAGCCAAGCCAGCGGCCTCTAAAACAGCCGGCCAGTGGATGCCTATGGTAGAGAGGTGCTGCCTGACCCTGCCTGATTCAAGTCTGTTGCTGTATATTTAACAATTCATTCTGCACGTGTGCGTGTCTGAGAAGGCAAAACCAGACTGTTATAAGACTGTTTCATCAACTCTTGTTGGATGAAAGTGTGAATAAACCTTGTTTAAGATGGGTGTCCAAGCTGTTTACATTGGCTTTTGAACTACAGCCAAATTAAATTTCTGAGAAGGTTGCTATTGCTTTCTAGAGATGTGACCCCCTATCTTTGTTCATCAGCTCAAAGGTATTTACTAATCATTGTCTGGGTTTGGCAGAAGAACATCAAGTAAAATAGGTGCTTTGTATTTTACACAGTCTTGGTAAATATATGTATTAAAATACAACATCCTTTTATTTGAACAATATTCATAAGAGAGAATATTAATTATTAATAATGTTAGAATATTACTGGTTTGCTTTATGCCTTAGGAGATGACAGTCTCTGCGGTAGCATTAATTAATAGGTAGCTTGGCTGTGTCGGCAGAAAGCAAACAAACTCCTAGCAGATTATTCAACATTAGCATATAGTCTTCCATCTCGTACTTTCAAAGTGATTCTCATCCACTGTGTACTGCAACCTTGCACTAACCTTATGTTAACAAATTTATAACTTGGAAATTATTCTGCTGACATCAATGGTATTACACCATGCAAAACCTGTTTAAAATTAGATCCAAGGTATTTCATTTTTTAAATTTTAAAATGTGTTCTAAATACTATTCACATGCTTCAGTAATTGACGGTTTGTGAATCCTTTTCTTTTTCTGGTTCAAAAATGAAGGCTTTTTGAAGGCCTTTAGACTGGTTTTCACTTTTCTTCTTTTTATACTTGAGGTTGTTCCCTTAGGCAAAATCACTGATTTCCTATCTTCCCCTTGCAGTCCAGTTATATTATGAACCAACAAACTGAATTGGCTGCCAGTTCATTCTTGAATATGGATTCTTTTAAATGCAAGCAGAGCGTGCGGAAATCTTTTGCTTTACAAAACAGAAACTGCCTATCTATCTATATACACAGAGTATTATACACTAGGAAAATCAGAAATTAAAAAAATAGAAACCACACATGAGTTAAAGGAAATTTATTAAGGTACAAAGACAAATATTTTGAAGCTAGATAATGCAAGCATTTCAGGATCTTAATTTGGCTCTCTTCTTTGTATGTTGAGAGAGGGGTTACCTGCTTGATTTGTCTAACCAATGTGAGATGTTTCAGGGAGGTTGGACTGTCCAGAAATGTAAACTGCTCAGCCCTATCAGATCTTTCCTGGGCACATGCAACCTGCCACACACTTCTGTTTTTTCAAAGGCACAGGAGTTGACCAAGCTGGGGTGAGCTTTCACCAGGACAGCTGAACAGATATCCCTGGCAAAGCTACCAAAATCCTGCTTTTTTGGAGTCCCGGCTATAAAATACAGGACAGCTAGATCTTTCTAAAGAGTCCACAGTTCCATTTGGCAACAGCCAAAGCGTTATGGAGAAATAGTGCCCCAAGGGAGGCACCCAGGAGCTGGGGATGGAGCCATCAGGTCTTGTTCTTTATCCATGCCACCTGGACTGGTACAAAAAGGGGCCAGGGGACAAAAGGGACCTTTCTGATACACGAGGTGTCAGGATGCTGCTTTTGACCCAGTGTCCTGCAAGGAAGAGAAAAAGGAGACATGGTTGGGCATGTGTCTCCGGAGCTGCTGGGACACCACTGTGGCCTTTGCTAGAGGCTGGCTGAGGCCCCAGCAGCCCTGTGGTGGGAGAACGCTGAGCTGAAACAAGCAAGTGCTTTTCCTGTAAGGAGCTTTCTTGCTAATCTGCTGAGTGACATGGGGCTTACTACCGTCCTTATGGGCCTCCTGCCAACTACTGCTTCTTACAAGGAAGGTCGTGTCAGATACTTCAGGTGAGTTGATAGCCTGAAGTCATCTCAGGGCTATGTATTCATTGGGTGGAGAGCCTTCCGGAAAGGAGAGAGCTTGTCTAAAATTTCCGCGGGCCTTACAGCAGTGCTGTGACAGCCCAGCAGCTGAGCCCACCAGCCTTGGGAGCCCAGGAGCGAGGAAGAAGTGGATAGGGGATCGAGGTAGCAGGGGGAAGCTCAGGTGGTAACTGCTCATGAAATCCAACCTACAAGGGTCATGCACATCGCCAGTGTGAAGATACATTTTTTTTTAATTGTTTAAGTTGCACCAGAGGCAGTAGTGCGACCTGTGGATGACTTCTCCATTTGGAACTATGGAATGCAGAATAAAGGCAGGGGGGGAGGAAAAAAGCCATGAAAGAGACACATCTATGACTACTTCAGCTGTTCTGTAGAGAAACTTCCATTCCTTACAATTAAAGGTGAAATGACCCTATTTGGCCTATTTTTAGGAAGTTATTTCCAAGTTTGACATGGTATTGATTCCTCCTTATCCGGATTTCAGATTGTTCTGAACATTCAAGTATGCTGAGCTTTTACTGTAAATACTTCAAGAAGAGTTTTTCTTTTTTGTTGTTTTTACTGCTCATTTTGCAGCTTCCAGAACAACAGACCTTGAGTCTATGATAGCTAGTAACTTGCCTGTTGTTTCTGATGTCACCAGTAACAATAGTCCTCTCTCTTCAGTTTCTGTATGTTACTTCTGTTTTATAGCTGTAAAGAATCACAATTGCACTGGGATTTGTTTTTACCAAGAACTAACTTTAATGTGTCCTTTTTCACTTACATCAAATAATGGGATGACCAATGTGGTGTCCTGACTGTTTTCCAAAGCCAAGCAGAATCTGGTGATGCTAAGTTTAAACTCTTCAACTACTTCTCTTATAAGCTCACACATTTCTTTGCAGTCACTTTTGGTGAAAGATAGCCACATGGCAAGTCTTAAGAGTCATGTCCGTATTTTACCCAGTGTGATTATAGATCACGCCTTCATTGAAAAAAAAAATATTTTTCAGTTTTTATTAACACAGAAAAATCAAAACAATCCCAAAGTCAAGTTGGAGGGACCATAGCATCATTCTGCTCATAAGCTATGATTTTTGAAGGTTTGGGTTTGACAGCTGGCCAAGCCTTTGTATATAGCCTGCAAAGGTCCATTCTGATTTTTGGGGATTTTCATGCACTGCAAGGAAGGCAGCCTGCAGTTGTCCCACCCATTGGGGAATCCTGCATTAGCATACTGCAGTATCCTTTTTGATTTAAAGGGATAAATTTGATCAAGACCTAATGAATCTCCTGACATAGTAACCCCTGAAGAAGGCAGGAAAGTCCCTAAAATAAGAAGATAGTGATAGGTTTGCAACATTACACTTAGAAAAATTATTTTCATTGGTAGTAGAAGCATGAATGGGAGAAATATTTTTGTCTTCATTCTACTAGGATTTCTGTGCCTCCATGACATCAACAGCAGAACCCCTGCCTGGAGAAGAAAATAAGAAACACAGAGTACTTGCATTTTTCCAGCGAAAATACTTTCTCCCCCAAAAGACCACTTTGGTCTTCCTTATTATGAAAAGTAAATACTTCTCTATAGTTTGAGTATAACCACACTTTAAACGGCTGCTCCCTGTCACCTGTGTTGTAGCTCTATTTCTGCAATGAATGAAGCCCTCTTTCACAGACTGCACATCAATTGCAATTTTTTAAGTGCTTTGGGTTCCTGTGGGTTGAAATGTATGGTATAAATTTAAGATATTAAATCATTAAGAAGAATAAGAGCATTACCAGATGCTGATGCTCATGTTATAGCCATGCTGTTAACAGCAAGTTGGAAGACGCCTACATTTAATCGCTGGTGCAGGTATTACATTTGTAAACCCTTTTCATTTATTGCACATTAAAAGTCATGAGGATGTTTAGCCCCAGCTAATCCCACTGTAGAGCAGTCCAGAACCTTCCTGATCTTATAGTTAGGAATTTTCTTCTAACCTCCCACTGTGATGGCATTTTTGGCAAACTCTATCTGCTCTTATACCGCTGGCCTTCACTTAAATAGTTCTTTCCTTTGGTGATGCAATAACATCTTCTCCCAAGTGACTGTAAAGCACGCAGTTATATCACCTCCCAAGTTTTAATATGGTTGACTAAACAAACAAAATTAATCCTTGTGTTCTTAGAAGATGTTTCTGCACCCTTTGACCCTTCTTGTAAGTTTTGTCTGTATATGCTCCAATTCCAGTTTGTTTTCATTTAACAACACTATCAAGAGTAATATTTAAATACTACACAGTATTTGAAGTAAAAGACATAAAAATCAGTATCTCTTATACTAGCAGTAATACACCTGTACTTTGTCTGGAAACGCCTCATAATATGCATACTAAGATTGTGTTTCTCTTCATGGTTCCATCACACTTCTGATTTACAGTCACCTGTGATGAACAGGTACTTCTAGGTTCTTCCTTATGCCACTTATTTCAAAATACAGTGAGCCTTTTGTTTCCAGTCTCTAAGTGAATTATCTCAAGTTTTTCCTCTTGACTCTCAACTCCTTTCTATGATGGCAGCCTTCATGCTGAGCCAGTTGTTTCATTCTAACCTGAGCTTCCTCTGTACTGATGTTTCTCAAATTTAAGCCATCACAAACTTTCTTCAGCTTGTCTGTAATATTTTTGACATTATAGAAAGTGCCTGTAATGATAATTAAGACTGATAGTGACAAACCCCATCAGTTACTTCATACCAGCCTGAGACTTCCCCTTTAGTGACCTGTTGCCACCCCCCTTTATATGTTTTACTATTGCTCTGCTGAACCTTATCTTCTCCAGCTTAGCTGTTTCTGGAAGGATAAATTATCCTATATTGTGCCCTATTGTGTCACAGCTAGAACACTCTTAATAGCAAATGTAGGGTGAAAGCTACTCAGATGCTTCTATATTGTGCCGTAAGCTATGAGACAGAAATATCTTTTGTAGTGACAGCATGGCTCAGTAAATCGATGTTTGCAAGAAAGAGTTGATAATTCTTCCATTTTTTCTTCTTTCTGGATAGAGTCAATGTCACTGGTTTATTCTGTCACATCTGATCCCCAAAAGAGAGAAACAGAGATGCTTTCTGCAAGGCAAGCAATTTATGCAAGTCTTCTTTTAACACTGGGTTTACTTTTTGTAATTTAAGTGTGTACTTTACTTATTTGCACCAAAAGACCCTGCTTTAATTTGAATCACAAAAGAACTCAGCATCAAGTTCTAGATTACTTTCTTTCTCTGTATTATATAAAGTTATACACCTTTTTTACTTACTTGCATTTTCTTCCCTCAGTGGAATACTGGCGTTTGTTTAATTTAACAAGTCAGATGCTGTTGCTGCTGCTAAGAGTAACTGAGGGTAAATTAATACTTGAAAAAACTTCTCCATAATTATTTAAGTTGTAGTAGTAGTTGTTGGTTGGATTGGGATTGTATGTTTGTTTTGAGGATTTTTTGGGTTTTACATGCATATTCTTACTTTTTTAGAAATCAAAACAGTAAAATAAGCTAGTAACATTGTGTTGGGTTTTTATTTGCTTCATTTTTCAGTGCTTTGAGTCATGTTCTACATGAATATCCATGAGCATGAAATAATTGCATTTTGCTTAATGCTCTTCCTCTTTGCACTTCTAGCAGCAGTTCCACTGACTGGTTTGTTACATTAATTTAACCAACAGACAGCACAAAGCTTCTGTTTTAAAATTAGTGCCAGTCTTGGATATTTATTTAATTTTTTCTTGTTTTCTAATTCTCAATCTGAGGTTCAGTCTTGCAGGTCATTGATTGCTTCTGCACTTCTGCTGAAATTAGCAGGAATACTCCTGTGCTCAACTTCACTTTTCTGTATCAGGGCCAGAGCACTTGCAACCTGGAGAGATGAAGATCCACATTCTGCAGGTTGATCTCTCATTGTTTTACCAATATTTGCAGTACCAAACCACTGCTATATCATTCCATAGCCAGCAATACAGCTGACTTTAGTGTGATGTTACTTTCATTCTTCTACTTACCTTTATAAACATATCCTCCTTTATTCAGCTAAGCTAAGCTTTGTTGGCCATATGCTGCACCATATGCTATAGCTCATGTGCTGCTCCACAGAAACTTTTGATAGGATTAACAGAATTATCCTCAATGTGAAATAGACCAAGCTTTATTAAAAATAAATCTGAAATGGCAGGGTAAAGATGCACAATGTTTTATATGAGAACTCAGGCGAGTGAGATATCTGAAAGGGTTTTGAGTAATGGAGTGTGGGGGGGAAGTTCTTTTTAATTGTCGGTGAATTCAGTTTGTGAGATTTTTCCTAATACTCTAAATCTCAGTATTCAGGAACAACTGCGTGAAACAAACACAAATCTGTTGTATTTTTTAAACTATTTTCATCCTGTTTCCAGCTCCTCTTGTGCTGACATTCTACAAACTGGTTTTCTAAAAGGACTGTCACCATCAATTTTGCTTTTTTAAAGGACTTTAATTCTTTCAGCATGTTCATATGGTTTTATAAAGCCCCAGATACATGGCAAATCCCCTTGGTGTTGTAAGACAAGATTGCTGTTAAAAAATGTTTAGGCTTAGTCAGCTTCTTCTCACTACTGAAGTCATGAGGGACTCTGGGAAATGGTGTTTATACTAAGCTTAAATTGATAGGGCAAGTTTAATGCAATCAGGTCAAAGGTACAACTGCTTAGCTAGTCTCATCAACCACTCAGGTTTCAGCATCAGTTTATAAGAAAAGGCCTGTAATGATAACATCTGGCTGCGAGCGCATGGGCTGCATTCTCCGTGCAGTGATTGAATGTAATTTAATGGTGGGGAGGAGCAAACTGAAGGGCAGCTTCATTCCTGAATTATGGTCCCTGATAGATAAGATATGACTGCCAGACTTTGATCAACCCTGTTATGAATTCATTTGATGGAGAGCCTTTCTCCAGCATAACCTGGACAGAGATGTCTTCCTTGAAGGAAGGAGTGCAGTCCATTGCAAGGGCTTGGAGGGGATGTCAGATCCAGGACAAAGTTTCATGGTTTCCTAGTGCAGACGTGTGCAGCTGATCACTGGGCAGGCATTACTTTCAGCAAGTGCCGAGTGACCCAGGACAACGCTGAGGAAATGGGCTAGACAGAATAACGAATGGGACTGCTCTACTAATGTGGGAAAGCATAATGTTCAATTATGTATTTCCTGTCTCCTACTACCTAGTTGGTGTGTGGCAACCTAAATATTCAAGATTACTGCCAGGCAGGCCCCAAAATATATACTTTTTAGGAGAACGTAGGTACCAAAGACATCCTGAGGGATTTTAATCATAGGCAAGTCTAGCCTGCTGATCTTCATTCAGACCCAAAGGAGTGCTTTTGCATATAGAATATGTCTGGTTTTGCCAGCCAAATAAGTTTGTCAACAAAAAACATATTACTTTCTTTGCCTTATTTGTACTATAACAAATTTCCTATATCATAGCATTTTTATTTCTTTTCTGAGAAAGTTTCTAGACTTGAATCCACACTGGATAAAATTTTCTGTGTTAAATGTCTGGCACAAACTGAAGAATTTGGGAAATTTCTGCCAAAATAATTTCCAATAATGATTACTGGAAAAAAGGTGAAACGGATTGTTGCCAATGGACATCTGTAACACCCTGCTTTGAGGTGGAGACTTGAAATGTGGCAATGCTGTGGCATGTCATTGACATACATTCTTTTTCCTGTGAAAATCACTGCGTGTTATGAGATTTACAAAGAAATCGCAGTTTACACACACTTAGCAGAAAGTTTTTAACTTTTCCAGTAAAATCTCAGAATATTCAATTCCTATTCAACATATTAAGGCTTCTGATGGTGCTAAATGAGATGTGTTGTTTCTGGGGATCATCAAGCATGCTCCCTCCACCCTGCCAACACCATCAAGTTGAATTGAATGAATCTGAGCCAACACACGGCATTCTCTGTTGATTAGAGGAACCACTTGGTACAGAAAATCAACATTGTCTCTGTTCCAAAGTATATTTCTTACATTAAGGCAGTATAGACTTAAAGCCTACCAGATTAGTGATTATCTGACCTAACTGTTTTCAACAAAGGCCCCATGAAATTTTCTTTGGCTGCACACAAAACTAGGAAGCAGATTCTCAGTTGCATCTGTCACCCAAAAAAGGAGTATACTCATCTTTGTCTCAAAGAGCATGTGTGGGTGGGTCGTCTGTGAATGACAACATTAAGAAGATCCATAACAGCCAATGTGGGACCCAAATATTGAATACACTCAGAGTACTTTGTCTAATTTCAGCCTACAAGTCCTTATAATCACATATGGCACAAGCTTTACTCTGGGCAAGCAGTTTTATCATTTTCTCTGTGCATGCGTGTGAACCTTTTTCATGTTTGTGTAAGGATGGTCTTTATGATGTGTTTACATTGGCTTTACTGATATTCAATTTGTATTCTGTGGAGACACCTTTCATTCATGTCAAACAAAAATAATTATTGGCAGCCAGCAAATCTTTGTGGTTTTGAGACATTCATAAAGTGAGAAACTTCAACATACAGGTTTGGTTGATAAGGTTTTTTACTCCTTTTGAGGAATCAGAACCCAGGGAGACCAGGCAACTTATTCACACATCAATGGCAGAACAGACCTGCTCTCTAATCATGGGGTAGCATAGTCCTGCTCCTGGTCCAAGGCACACCCTGTTACAGGATCAGCTCTTGTACATGGTAACAGGTAACATTTTACATTCTTTTGTATACATATTCTGTTGGATACATATATTTCACTATGCATAATTATAAATCAGGTAGTAAACCACTTTCTCATAGCACAGAAAACATTCAGCCAAAGCTTGGCTCACAGTTCTTCCACAGCTTTGAATTGTCTCGGTAGTGTTCAGTGCTTAGCTTAGCACGTGTAGTGTGTCTCCTCATACAGATGGGATGAGACCCTACTTAAAGCAGTAATGATTATATACATCATACTTCTAAATGTATAAACTTCTTTTGAACATACTGGAAAAGCTAAAATACCATCTGTTAAACCAAAGAATCATACGTTGTAAGGGAGTGTTTTTATATATAATATATAAAATCCAACTGTATATGTGTAGGGAGGGTGAATATTTACACATCGCATGTGTAAGACATAAATGATCCTGATGAACATGACTGAAGTAAATTATGTTAATGCTTCAGTTAGAACTATTTCTACATTAGTTTCAAAATGTTTTTGTTATACTGTAGATTCAGCGACAGGAAGATGAAGGAATCTGGGCTTTTAACTGCTATGTCCACACTGCAGTGTGACTCTATGGGGATGTTCACAATTAAACATTTGGTTTAAGCATTAAACACTAAAGTTTTCTTTTTAATTCCTAGGCCTGTATAAAAACAAATTGGGAAATGGTTTACAATACTTCCTACTGGGGGCTTCCACAGTGACAGTGTCAGAAATTACATCACTTTTCTGCTATTTGTTTTTTATTGATTTCAAGAAGAAGTATTTAAATAGCAAGCATGTAATTTTCCTGATGGTAAGTGATAACCTCTGAAACAGGCCTATTATTTCTTTCAAGAGAAGGATGCTTCTGTCCTGCCTCCAAGCTAGTTGACTTTATCAAAGGAAGCCAACATGCATCCCCAAGTCTTGCCAGCCCTGAAAGATATGGAGGGATTCATCACTAGAGGGAGTCATTGTGTTCTCAGTTACCCTTCTTTGTAGCCAGAGCTTGTGGTGGATGGTCTTGCAACTGGTCCCGTGGTGAATGGTCCCATGCAGCTATCTGCAGGAAGGATGCTGTCAGCTCCAAGTAAGGAGAACCTGTTGACCCTTTTCTTATTTTATGCTCCAAGTGTCTCTTCCTAGGTGAAGGACCAAGGAGAGAAGGCAGCCTTCATACTCCCTCTGCCTCCACTGCGATTAGGCCCCATATTGAAGGCTTTGTATTTGGGAGAGGGAGTAGCTAGCATACAGTCTTGCTATGCAACGGTGATGGGACAAAAACAGGGTGAGAGAAGAAGTCCCAGTGGATAAGAATATATCAAGAATAGTGTGGCCATCAGGACCAGGGAAGCGATCGTCCCCCTGTACTTGGCACTGGTGAGGCCTCACCTTGAATCCTGTGTTCGGTTTTGGGGCCCTCAGTACAGGAAAGACATTGAGGTGCTGGAGAGAGTTCGGAGGTGGGTGATGAGACTGATGAGGGGTCTGGAGCACAAGTCTGTTGAGAAACGGCTGAAGGAACTGGGGCTGTTTAGCCTGGAGAAAAGGAGGCTGAGGGGAGACCTTCTTGCTCTCTATAACTCCCTGAAAGGAGGTTGTAGCATGGAGGGTGTTGGTCTTTTCTCTCAAGTAGCAAGTGATAGGATGAGAGGAAATGGTCTCAAGTTGCACTAGGGAAGGTTCAGATTGCATATTAGGAAACATTTCTTCACAGAAAGGCTTGTCAGGCATTGGAACAAGCTGCCCAGGGAAGTGGTGGAGTCACCATCCCTGGAGGTGTTTAAAAGATGTAGAGATGAGGTTCTTAGGGACATAGTTTAGTGCCAGAGTTAGGTTAATGGTGTGACTCGATGATCTTGAGGGTCTCTTCCAACCAAATGTTTCCATGATTCTATAAGGGAGAGTGAAAAAACCCTTCAGAGAAATGGGAAAGGCAAGAAATGGCGAGAGCCTGAAAGTCCCAGTAGGGTGAATGGAACAGATGGTAAAAGAAAGGCATATGAGGGAGAGGGGTAGATAAATGGAGGTGATTTAGAGAGGAATATTGCAAGTGGAAAAGAGATATACAACAAAGGAAACAAAAACAGACAAGGGAAGATTAGGAAAGAACATGACTTCTTTAAAGGGAAGATACATAAAGATCTGAGAGAGAGGAACAGGAACATTTTTAACAGTATTTGTGGCACTGAAGTAAGAAGTTACATTAATCGAAAAATCTTCACTGTCCACCACTGATAGCTGAAGTGCCATGCTTACACTAACTTTATATAGCAATAATTGAGGACAAAATGGAGTTTGGAGGGCCGGTTTGAACGTGTGGTGGACGAAGAAGATGATAAGAGAAATAACCTGTTTAGGCTTCATATCATGCTTACAACAGATTCTGCCTTCCAGTGGATAGAGTAACCAGTATCTCCAGCTGTGGCTAGATAGGTAACAAAATCTACAAGAGCAGGTTAATCCAGCTCTATGTTCCCCTCAGTCCATGCTGGGCATGTTGACTAAGACTGCTCTAACACACAGGTCTTTCCTCTCCAAAGTGGCATGAGTTGTGCAACAGGTTCATGGTTGCTCTTTCTCCTTGGGCCAGATCCCTGCGACATGCCTGTCTGTGGTCTTCAGGCTCTTGGAAAGGTACCTTCACTCTAGGACACTCCTCTCATTTTCAGCTACTTGAGTCTACTGCAGCCTGTACTCCTGAATAGTCTACTGTAGTGTTTCTGTTCATTAAAATTATATGGGAAATATACAAAAGCATGTGGATTTTGTACAGGCCTATTCATATCTTTAAACAGAATGTAATTTGCTATTGCCAAATTAATCTCATTTATCCTGGTTTCATTTGTTTAAACCATGTGGGTAGTGTTATTCATGTGCAAAGGAGTTGGCAAATGCTGCCAAATCCGCTAATACATCTGGCTGTTGAACATAGCATTTGGAAATTGAGTTGTTTGCCATACGCATTTTGTAGTATGCTAATTTCCATGACAACCCACTGTGATATTACAGAAACTTATGGCTTTTCCTGGAGAATAAGCAAAAAGAAGTTATTAACCTTCCAGTATCACACAGGGACTACCAGAAAACTGTAGTAAGCAAGACAGATTTGCAGGACTGGACCCTTTTGTTAGTGGTGGAAGTGGTCCCACTAGCCTGTTACACCACATAGTTAAAATGCAATTCCAGGTCTTTGCACTCATCTTTTCATTTCAGCTTTCAGTTAGGAGAAGTATTGACATCGCTCCAGCTCTTTTATGTGCATGTGGCTACAATAAATATATAAATCTTAATCACACTTAAGAATTCTAGATTAGGGCATCCCACGTGCTACAGTTGATTCTAAGGTAGCTGCAGCATTTTGACTGATTTCTGTAGAATATCACAGTAGTATTATCTTCATAAAAGAGCTGTGGGCTGCCCTCGTGGCTTGCCAGAAGCCCAAGGGCTGTATCATATTTACATGAAATGGAGCATATTGCCACCCTTGGCATTAACAGAAAGGTGTGTCCCAAAGACCAGGCAGGTCTCAACATGCAATGAACCATCTTAATCCAAGCAGACAGGCCGGAAACTGTATGTTTTCTACAGCAAATGTATTTGTCCGTTTACCAGGGTGACAGCAAACTTAATTTCAGCTACACTATTTGTATGCTAAGCAAGCAGTTAAAAAAAAAAAAAAAAAAAAAAAAAACCAAAACCAAGAAACAGTGCAGCCAGTATAATTATCTTTTATCTCACATGAGTTCAAAAGGAGGGCTTTCCCACTGCCATTCTGTTTTCATAGCCGTCTGCTTCAAAACCATTTTGGCTGTCGGTGTTTTATGTGGAAAATTAAAAGGGGGATGACTGTCATAGCTTCCTAATGACATCTTAGGACTATTTTATATGCTAAGTCATTCATTCATATCTTTTACAATGTAAAATCATGCTGATGTCATACAAATAATAGTCATACAGGACTGCCAGCATGTTTGCAAATAAATACTGGAGTTCACAGCAATCTTTTTTTCTCATGCCAAAGACAATTAAATAATTTAGGTCCGTTTTCTTCAAGCACTTTCTCTGTAAATAGAATGCCTCCTTCTATATCTGTTAATTGCTAATAGGTGAGAGTCCACAGACAGCTGTACGTTGCACACTTTTATTCATTGTTTATTTACAAATGAAAACTGAAGAATCATAAAAATAATTATTATGGGAAATTATTTTCTATCAACTCTAAATACTTTTGTAAATATAACTAAAATTTCAACTCTGCGTAGGACACCCTTGTAAAGAAAAATATTGACCTGTTACTACTTCAGGTAAATAACGTCTTTTCTTGGTACCGCTTACTGTGTAAGTACTACCTAGTAACTTTTCTGTCATGATACTATGGCTTTTTGACTTGTTGATACTCTTAAGAAGTATGTGTAGCTAATGAAGACTGAAGCCAAGCAATGTGTTTCATTATATATACAGCTGATGTTTAGTAAACCTGACAAGTGAAACAGAAATATGCTAAAACATGCTTGCATCATTTTACTACTTTGATTATATCTCTGTGCATGCCTGTATCCTCGTGTGACTCTGATACAGAGTGCATTTCTTCTTTCACTCATGTTAATGTATGTGTAGTCTGCTAAATGGAAGACCTATCAGTTTGTGGTTTGGTTTTTGGTTTTTTTTTTAAACCTAACAAGAAATTATACCAATTTAAATCACTTTAAGGACTTCAAAAAGCCAACCCATACCATGAAGTATCTTTACATACGATTTTGAATCAGTTTTCAGGAAGGAAGTTGGTGCATCAATTAACTGATGAAGCTCCTGAAATAGCAGATCATGTAAGATCAGTTTATAATGTATCTGAAATAGCTGAAAACCTGACAAACTTTGTATTTGAAATCAAACCAGCATCCAGACCTATTGCAGTCATGGTGTTCAGCTCTGGTTCTGTAGCACATGATATCAGATGTGCCTGACTGTGCAAAGGCATTAAAGCAAAATCCACCAGTCCTGTAGGTGTTTGGACAAAGATGTCAGCCTGCATCTCTTGGAAGCAAGTCATGTCAGCAAATTAAAGTTAGCTCATCACATTCTTAAAAGCCTGATTTAAAAATCACACTTAAACAGACATCTCAGCATTTAGTTTTATTAGGTGTACTTTTGGTGTTTGATGAAACATTTATTCCCTGTCCATGACTGGTTGTGTCACGTATTGCTGTATCAGATAACGATGCTATTCACAGCTATTCATGCTCTGTGCCTTTCCAAGTGTTTAGCAGTGAACACCCACAATGAAGCAGCGGTTTACCTTCCAATTGATATGCAGTATTCCTCTTGCAGAGTAGGTGTTCTCGGTAATGATTTTGGCAAACATAAGGTGCGGTCAGGGTTTTCTTTGCAGAAGAATGAGGAATGCAATCCTCAGTTGCTAACAGTTGAAATATGGCTCTCTTAATCAAAGTGATCCACTGCACACCTATTTCAAATCTGACATGTTATTTAAACTTGTGTGTCTGCTGTTTCTGATTACAGTGCCATTCAGAGTGTCTGGGTTTCAACGTAGTAAGATGGCTGCAGTTGAAAGAGAAGCATTTCTTTTCCACTTGCCGTGAAGCTGTGGTCCAATGGATGTGCTTCAGCCTCCTAGAAAACAGGGCCTATTTATCTGAAACAGCTCAAGATAAAATAGAGCCAGTTGGCATGACATGTCACATCTTTTCAAGCACAATATATTTTAAAGAGAATGGGCCAAGTTCCTTCCCAGCATAGCTCTGTAGAAACCTGCTGGTTTGATTCGGCAGATAGCCAAATATAAACACTGTTATAGAAAAGATTCATTTGGAATCAAACATGGAAAACTTTTGAGTTAGGCTGATATCTGAAAATATTTGCTCAGTGCAATTAAGACATTTGAAATACTTGGCTAGATTCACCTTACGGTTTATACTAATACTAGTATAAACTTTGTGGTGGATCAGAGCCACAAGACCATGCAAGTGACACAGGGTAAAAGTGACCAAAGTCTACTTTGCTTCAGGGAGTTTTCTGTAGTGGTCTGCAGATGACCCCAAAGCAGGACATGTTCAATGGGAAGATGAAGTGACTGTTAGGTGAGAAATCTCCCAACACATTGCCTTTCCTTCAGGAGATGCCACCTTTTTGAACATACATGGAACTCAAGAGGGAATTAAAGCTGCAGAAATCAAAGTCCTTTCTCCACCAGTTTCCTTCTACTAATAATCACAGAACCACAGAATCACAGAATGGTTGGGGTTGGAAGGGACCTCTGGCGATGATCTGATCCAACCCACCTGTTAAAGCAGGTTCACCAGAGCAGATCACACAGTTTCTTTAAAGATCTGGAGTTTCTTTTTTTCCAATTTATATTTGAATGATACAATGGCAGGAGACACCCTAGGGTGTTACCACACTTCAAAAGGTGACTTCAAGGCCAGCAACACTCCCTGCATGCAACATTATCTTGCAGTATTGTCTCTTGCCATTGTTCTCTGTTGCTTAAATATTTGGAGGGATCTGTCATGTTTTGTCATTGGACTTCAGCCTTTGGGACAGTATGGAAGGTAAATCTCTAGTGCTGAGTGGAATAGCTCAGCACTTGACAGAGACCTGAAATTCTTCACCTATGATTTATCCAGACCAAGGCATTTAGCAGGATGTGCCAAATACCTCTCACACCTTCAGCAAATTATTCATTGGTACCCCCATAATGTACGATTTATTTGGATTCATTGCTGCTTCCAACTGCATTTTAGGAAGAAGAACAAGACTGAACTCATGGAAACAGATCCTAATTTTTAGACCAGTATAAACCACTAGGAGCTCTGTTAAAGGCAGAACTGTCAAAAGTCAAGACCAGGTCACTATGGTTCTTGGCACAGGGGAAGATACTTGAGTTTGGTTCCCATTAGTTATTTAGCACTTTCAGTATTTTTGTTCCTTCTGTTGCTTCATTCATCTAATTGCCAGGATCTTTAAGAATTTTATTCCATGGAGACAAATGCTGTAGTCTTTTTTCCAAGCACTGTTAAATCAGCAGGAGTTACTTGTATAAAATGTTTTAATAGCAGTTGAAGTAATATGATATTATGTGTTTATGCCTCAGTTAAAAATATGTCAGTGGCCAAACTATGTCAAAATGATACTGTGATTCTTCAGTTGCTAATGAAAAAGTAATTATAAGCTCCAAATTGTTTGAACGTTGTTCCTCCCACACACACCCCCCCACTCACAGGTCCTGCTTATTAAATGCTGCCTTCTTTTTGGCTGCCAGTAATGAAAAGTCGTGTCCATTTTAAACACTTACTTGGCATAAGTCTTCCCCATCTCTGTTTGCAGGCATTTGTAAACACTACCCATCATAGTGCACAAGGACAGCAATGATCTCTGTGATAGCCAAAGCACACTTCCAGGTCTAGGCCTTGACAAAATTGTAGTAAATTGTAAAAATGTGAACTGACCTTTCAGTATCAAGAATAAGGGCAAGTAAGCTGTGTGGCAGAGAGGAGCAGCCATTACATTTGTTACCTTTGACGTCAGGCTGCTTGGCAGAGATGTGACAAGTGTCTCATTCAGCTCTTCACTACTGTGAAAACATCTGTGCTAAAATGTAAATTTCCGTTATATAAAACTTTAACAGAAAACAGCATTCTCTTAAAGCAGGGATGAAATCTCTGAGATCTGGCATAGGTATGGACTTTTCTCTAAGGTTCAGAGTAACCCATAAGTCACGTGGCAGACGGATCCAGTTAGCCTTAATTAAAATATGAGAACATTAGGCTAGTTTGGTAGAGAGATACTGCTGTAGAGGTGGGAAGAGGGCCTTCAAGGAGAAAGTGTCATAGTAAACCCTCATGCAGAATCTCAAAATACTGAAATGTAGGCCATGTTATTGAAATTAACTATCATGAAGGAGAGATTTTTAATGTTATACTAAAAGAAAGGTGCAGGGCCCTCCCCAGCTGCATGCAGTATCAGGCGATATCCTGATTAATAAAATATCCAAATTTATTTCCATTTTCTCGGCGCTGATCAGAGAGGATTCAAGCTTGTATTGGATCAACAATTAAAGACATAAGCAGATAAATGGAGGCTAGCTCCTTAACAACCATGAAATCCCAGTTTGATTCTCTGGCAAAAAGATTTTCTGTTTATAAAATAGAGGAGCTTCTGCCTTCCTACACCTGAGGACACTATGTACATACTATAGAGAACTATTGGAATACAAAAATTAATAACCATACTAAAGAAAAGGGAAGGTGGCTAATTTTATCTTTTTTTTAATTTCTGATAGCTGGCACTCACAGTAACAGAAGCATCTAAAAGCATGTGCTTCCAATGTATTTATTGATTTTGTAAATATAGGCCTATTTTTCAATGGTTAACTTGCAGAGATATATGAATTTTTAAATAGAAATATTTCTTAATTTGAAATAGCAATGCTTCATCTGCAGAATGAAATAATAGTCCTGTTAGATAAGCTGAAGATCATAGAAACACAGTAGCAACACTTGCACACATCTTACTTACCTTCTGTGGATACAGGTAAGACATTAATTGCATTTTTTTATACTTCCCATTTCTACTCACATCCCTTAGTTTAAATACTGTAATTTTAATCAGAAACGGAGGAGGAAAGATGTATTGCTGACTGTCTATTTTTTGTTCCACAATTCAGGCTCTACCTCACGCCCCTGGTGTATGTTTCCATCCAATAACTACTTTATTACATGTATTTTGATCTACCTCTTGATGGGGCATTGTTTACACACAACCAGGCAAGTGTTAAAGTTCCTTTCATCATCTTAATGAGATATAAGCACGTCTAGGACCTTCAGTGAGAACTCGCAACAGACATCCCATTTATTTTGTAAATGCAGTCGGTATTCCTGTGCATTTTGTCCTTATGGATCCAGAGCACAGCACTTTTCTCCGTTATTTAATTTTTGTTTCTCTTCCTCCATGCTGTTCCCCTATATTTGTAGGATATGATACCAAGGAAAAAGGTGGGCTCAGTCCCTTCATTTCTGTCTCTAGCTACTCAGCACAAGTAGCTCAGTGATTCAGCAGACACATGGGCACAGTTGGCTTTGGGGACAAATACCTGCCTCTTAGAGTCCCCTTAGGAAATGGTTATATCTCTACTGGAACTATTGCAAAAGAAAAATGCGGTTGTGTAACTGAGCAAAACACAGTGGGAGTCTGGTGCTCAGTCCAGGGTGTGTGATTCCACCAGTCTGGTGGAGGGACAGCCTGGATTTCCCATCACCTGGGGCAGAAATAAGATTCTAGATGCAAATTCAACGGCCCTGTGTTGCCACTTGGAGGAAGGGTGAGATTTGAGGTGAAGGGTGGGTCAGACCATCATAAGTGCAGTGGAGGAGATTGGATTTTACAATAAGAGACTTTAAGGGTCTGTACTCATGGTGTATTAAGGTGGGAGCTTGATAGAGCCTGTTGAATTTGAGCTGGCAAAATATGTCCTTTTACAATTCCCCTACTCCAGGCTGGTGCACTCATAATTTTCTGAAACAACTGTTGTTTACACTAAAGTTTTCCATACTTGGTCTTTCTTCAAAGGCAAATTTCATTGTCAGGTTTTAGCAGAAACCCTGCTGCTGCTGCTGCTGCTGCTTGTGTGGGCACATGCAGGGAAGAATCTTTTTAAAACATCTGAATTTTATCATGCAGACAGGAAAAAAAAAAAAAAGGGGTGAAGTCTGATACTTGGAACAAATTAAAATCTTCACTAATACCAAACACAGATGAGCTTTTGCAGGGCAATATGAAGTGTATATTGCTTTAACTCAGTTGGTTAAGGTCAAGAATGAAGTGACACAGTGTCCTGGCTGGTTACAGAAATGCTGTTCCTCCATGCAGAACTGATTTGAATATTGAGCTATGGTTCAGTGTCGTTGATTTCAACATGTGATGGATCAACCCCAAAATTTAACAGCAACCTCAATTGTCCAGAGAACTTGCAAGCCCTCCTGGCAGAGTTGTGCAAGACCAGAGGGTTAGTTTGTTTTGTTTTGTGTAATGGGGTTGTAACCTTGCCAAGCAAAGAGGCAGACTTCACATCAGTAAGGACAACTTTTTTCCAATTTTAGTACTCTGCTGAGATCACAAGAATCTTCAGGAGCAGATCTACAAGTCTTTTCTAAAATTGCTTTTGGTAACATGTACCTTTGGGGTGTTGAATTACAACACAGCTCGTATTTCCACAATACACTCTTAAGATAAACCAGAAATTTTACCTGACTCTTGCTCTCTAACCTTGGAAAAGTAGTTTCATCTTTTTGTCTACCTCTAAGAGGTTAAGAGTTAGAAATGACCTGACAACAAATACTGTGTAAAGATAAGAAATCACTGTTGTTATTATAGATAAATGGAATTTTGTGTGGTACTACAAATACTTATTTTATTGCTATCATTAATATTATTGAATTAGTAGTTGTGGGAAAAATCTGTAATGTTAGAGAAAATAGAGGACAGAAAGGAATAGTTTTGTTTGACTGAGAAGGAAGACAAAGGTGTTAGGCAATTAAAAATCCTCTTTATGGTCCAGTCCAAGAAAAATATTCTATAAAGTTATATTGGTGATAATATAGTGATCTTCCTGGTAGCAAAACTGGAGGTAATTTTGCTATCATTTTTTATTATTCTTATTATCTACTACCATATAAGTAGGAATCCAGGAGTGCCTTGAGTCAGTTTGTACCCAAAGCAAACATCAGCATTCTTCTTGAAAGCATTCCAGATGTAAGCAGGGTCATAAAACAAAACAGAAAGTTGACGGTTTTATTGTGATGCACGTTACAATCAAGTAGTTATCTGATGGATCATCTGCTTTTTATGATCCTTGATGAAAAATATAGCTGTCATATGAGGAATAGATTTCTCATCATAAAACTTACCTCTGTAATTTCAGCACCTGAATAAGTGCTGCCTCAGGTGCTGATTGTGCTAGTAAACACTGTCTGAAGAATGATTTCCCCATCTGTTTCTCCTCCTTCCATTTAAATGCCGTTTGGCAACAAAGAGAGTTTCTGCAGTTCCCTTGCTTTCAGCAGCTGCTACTATTAAAGTTCTCATACGAGGAGGTTCCTGTTGGATAGCTGGTGACGCGGGAGTTCACCTGGGGAAAGAAAAGCCTTTGCAAGGTATGTAGGTCAGTGTTTCTGTAGATAGCTAGTGAAGCAATTTCTCACAGGGAAGTTAAATCACTCCAAGTCACTGCTGCCATTGGGAGGGGCTGAATTCATTTAACTCAGGTTTCCAGTGTAATTAGTGAGAGAAAAGCTCCTCGTTAATGTAGATTTTTGTATCTCTGCGTGGGTTAGGCTCTTAATTTGGCATCTGGGTTACATGTCTGAAATTACAGCTTTCAAACCCCTAGTGCAGTATTTCTGTACAGCGTTTTCTTGATGGGAGAAAACAAGAGACAGGTTGAGGGCATAGATCGAAACATTAGGTCCCCAGAAAGCTGCAATAATTTCACCACTATCTGTAAGACTTCTGGTATAAATTGCATGGATGTTAAAAGCGAGGAAACCTCTTTGTCTAACGTGATGATTGAACCACAGGAACAAATTTCCCTCTCGGATTTGTGCTGCGGACGCCCTGTGCAAGGGAGAGGTTATACGTTTCAGTGTGCTGACAGGCACTATTACATACTGTACTTTATTCACCCATTTCATTGGCCTCCAATAGCCCTGTGCACCTCTGAATCCCTCTGCCTTTGGCACTTCTGCTGGTGAGACTCCCAGCTGGGGGTGTGGTTTAGCTAAAATGGGTGCTTTTCACCAAAAGAATAAATTATTCCTATACTACTGTCTGAAAAGGGTGGATCTGGAGCCAATTTAGTGAGCATAAGTTACAATTGACTTTGGAAGTAATAACTTATGCTTCGAGCTTCCTTAGATGTGTAGCCAGGGAGCTGTCTGACTGCATGTGTTTTTACACATCTTTCAGCTAAATTAGAAATCCAAGTGCAAAACTTAATGTGCAGAGATATCTTGAAGATTTGTGACCTTCCCAGAAAGACTTTGGGTCCATAAACCAGCCAGATGATCTCCTGGTTTCATATACTTTACTTTTTAAAATTTTTTGTCAGATATGGCACATGAGTAAATAGTAAATGGAGTTTATTATATCTTCATTGATGAATCTGAGTATAATTTGCCCTAGTCCTACCAGTACTAGCAAGAAAACCCTGCTGGAAAGCTGATTATTGGAGAAAGACAGCTTAACTGAACACCCTTCCCAGAGATGTGAGCAGAGACTGAAGTATATATATTCATATATGTGAAAGGCAGAAAAGCCTTGGGAAAGCAGAAGATGTGGATTGCACCAGACTGGGGAACAGGAAGACAAGGGGTGGAGCCTGTAAGGAGATGGAGAGGAAAGTAATGGTGAAAATGGGAAAAAAAAAAAAAAAAAAAAAAAAAGTAGTAAAAAAGTATCAAAGGTAATATAAAAAGAATCAGGAATTGGAGATACTGAGAACAACTGCGGATGTTTAGTCCAAGGAGGAACCAAGCTGGGTACATCTACTATGTTATCTGTTGATGTCAAGATAAAAGAGCTTAAACTGAACCCTGAAGTCAAGGAGAGAGTCTGCTGTTGAATTTAGTGGGTTTTGTGTCAAGCTAGTGGAAAGAGGACTGAATAAAGGACATATATAAAGAGCAAGAACAATGACAGATACAGTTCATTTCATCCTACTGTCAAATTTGTGAGTTCGGCCTGGTGGGATGCTACCAGCAGTGATGATGAACATTACAAAGATTGTGTGTATTTAGCCCACTCAGCCACTGCTTGGTCAGGTTCCTGTTGATTTCAGTTGGAGTTTGCAAGTGAACATGCAAGTCCATCCTCCCCAGAAATGGAAATTCCCCACCAAAGTGTTCTGTTAGATAGCTTGAGCACGTGTATTGAATTGCTGGCATACTTTTAGTACACTAGTTAGGATCTATGATGTGGTAAGCTAAATAATTTTAATCTTGAATACAGAAAGTGAAACACTTAGATTTGTGGGAAGAAGAGCTTTATTTCAGAAGCGTGTTGAAGTTTGTATGAAAATACATAACTTAAGGCACACACTTGAGCAAAAATTACCTAATGAGAACAAGAACCATCTCTAAATGTGCTTTTAATATGTGGATTTGAATGTGTTAAACATTATGTATGTGGCTGCACTTATTTTTCTTCTAATGTAGAAAGGCACAAGTCTTCACTACATTGTATTCAGCCTAATTCATACCCACACAAAACACAGACCAAGTAGGAGGAAAAGGAATTTGTTGCACCTTTTGGTAGATACGTGAATAATTATTTTGAATATAAAGCAGCTGAAAATTATGCTCTTTTTACCTAATATTTGCATGTCTGCTAACATGAAGGATCACACATTTCACACAGCTCCTACACAATAATGATTGTGGATGGCAAATGTCCCGTTACTCATGTAGCTGGTCATTTTTGTATGTAATTACCAGAATTGCATGCTCAGTTCCAGTAACCGTGTGCACAAAAATAGGCTGCAACAACCTGCTTAGGATTGTTAATAATATGGTCCAAAGTCTGAATCTTTATTGCTGTGTTGTTTTATGCTGGTTTTGTAACTGAGCTAGGAATTATTTTGGTTGTTGATTAGCAAAAGGAGGTATATGTCTCCAGGTACTACTGGGGCTGCATAACTGCAGAATGTCTGCACTGATCTGCATATGGTTTAAATACTGAACTTTGTATCCTGAACTCATGGGCCAGAAGAGAGATACTGCACCCAGTGACCAGCTGTGGTATACGGTTCAAGTAAGGAACAAGCAGCTTCTGAAATTCTGCATTTAAAATACACACGTCTTGCACTAGCAGTGTCGTAGTGAGGCATAAGCTTTTGCCATAAGCAATTCAAAACCAGGCTGCAGTAGTTCAGAAAATACTTAATTGGTATTTCTCTTTTTTGCATATCGCTGTTCTCATCTGTTCTAATACATGTTTTTTTTCCCGCCTCGACAAACTTCTTTGCCTTAAAGGACTCATGAAGGAAATAATTAAAAAGTACACAGAGGAAAACTGTCTAGCAGAAGGGGCAGAAATCCAAGGTGGTTTAGGGAGGTGCCCAAAACACTCTTTGGGATGATTATTAATTTTTTTCTTACTATTATTTTATGACGCTGTTTATGCTTAATTACTCATGTTTTCCTAACCTGTGTGACAGGCATAATTTGAAAAGCAATAGTAATGATCAAGCTGTGGAAGTGCCAGCTGCTGCCTACGTGCTCAAGCAAGCATAGAGCAGGCAGTGTCAGGAGACAGTGCTGTCTCTTGATTAGATCTGAATTTCTTTTTCATGTTGAAGAAAATGATCCTGACTGTTATTATTTAAATATAAATAGTGCCAAAAGGTGCTATGAAAAGTCAGAGCTCTCTCAGTTCACTGCCTGTATGGAATAGTAAGTTAATGGGACTTTACTGCAATATATGCTATTAAAATATAGACTGGTTTAATTTTAAAAGATACAGTTGGTTTATCCAACTGGGTTTTTTTTAGTGTAAACTGCCAGACAGCCCAACTAGGTTAATATGATCCTTTTTATATATACCAGTGAACAATTTCAGTCTTTATATTTTCAAATCAAACCGCAAGACCACAGTAATTAGCAGTTCTGCCATATACTGTGTGCTAGTGTATTGTAAAACTCATTTAGAAGTTGTAGTATCATTTTGGTTTGAGTTTTTCTGGTTACTAAAGCTTTTGGTTGTTCCATGCTTCAGTTGTGTGCTACTGCAGTGAGATGTTGTGGGTAGCATTGTTGAACAGGTAGTAGTACGTCATCAAAACATGAAATGTTTTCTGATACTTTTTAATCGTAAGTGGAGATTTAGTTATTAATTTGTGGATACCTTGGCAAAAGATTATAAAGCATGGAGCAGCTTTTGTGACACATTTGAATGCTTTTATATTTATTCTTTTTAAAACGCACAGGAAACTCTGAAATGCACTCTGAAAAGTTTTGATAAAGTCTGATGTCTTTTGGAGTGAAAATGAAATCAAGGAAAGGGAAAACATTCTACTTTAGCCTACTGAATCAATGCACTGCAGTGTCCTTCCTTGCAAAGAACAGAGTGAATTCCTGCCTGAAAGACAATGAAGTGAAATAAATTTGTTTGTTCTGTGTTGCCAATCTTTGCAAAAAAAAAAAAATCAAAAACACACCTTGGTTTTTTGTTAGTTTTCATAAACCAGAAAGTTATGGGATACTATGATTACACAAATCTCAAATTTTTGACATGTGAAGTTTTTGCTCTGACTTTGTATATGTAGAGATAATATTTGAAAATATGAAAATTAAGTCTTTAGAGCACAGAATACAAATAAACTCATTAATTCTGTTACTTCCAAGTCAATAATAGGGGCCTGGAGGGGAAAAGTTGAGCAAGTGATAATTTTTTTTAATACAGAATGTTTCAAAAACATGGACCAAATTTCATGATGGCAACATGTTACAATTACACAAAAATTTACAAATGGTTTAATGACTTATCAAGTTTTAGTAATTTTTTTATAAATGCTCTATGTTCCCTCCACCTCTTTTATGGAAAACATCGAGACGATAGTTGAGTTCATCCCAGATGCCTCTCGGTTGGGTCCATCTTTTTGAAATACCCTGTATTACCAGAGTGAGTATTTGATTTTTAAGTGAATAAAGCTATAAAAGAAAATCCAAGGGCAGAAATAGAAGCTAAGCTTTAGATAAACAGTAATTTTGTGGTTATATAAGTCACCTGCTGCATCAGGATGTTCTATGTCCACTCATACTTGGAGTAGTTTGCTGCTGGGGGGCTGCTCACTACAAATCAACTGCGAGGATTTACTCAGGGCAAATGATGCCAGATGCACTGTGATGTGAATGTTTCAGCTGTTTTATCTGTAGTAAACTATATGTCAGAAGGAAGTGGTGGGATGCAGCCTGGGTTCTCTTCTTGCTTCTTCCTCTCATTCCAAGGGGTTGGTCAAGTCCCCAAATCATTCTGCCTCCCAGCTTTGTAAAATTGGGATGACAGTGCTTTCTTGCCATTGTAATGTCATTACTATTGCTTAATTATATAAAATCGGTATCTTTGTTCTCTGGAGGTCCTTCATAGTCGTTGAAGTGCTGCTGTGAAACAGCTCTATTTTGTCTAGTGGTATTATTTTTAGTTGAAGTCTTGCTCAGGTTACAAGTGGAATGAAGCTGCCAAGATGTTTATCTAGCTTTCTTCAGCTGCTCTTTAGATTCGCAGCAGATACATGATAATTCCATCATTCATGGCTTTATGTGTTCATACACATTGCCCATTATGTTGGAATACATCAAGTGAAATAAGGTTTATAGGTGACTTGCACTGGAAAAGAGATGTGAGCTGTAGATGAATTCTAACAGAATATTGCAGGAGGTGGTATTTGACTTTGGCAGATTTTGAGATAAAGGACTGCCATTTCTGTGTTTGTGCAATGTATAATGGGATCCTTACCTGGTGTCTCTGTGCTGCCAAAATGTGAATGAAAAATAGGATTGCTTGCCTGAGGAAGAGCTCTGTCTTTCATATAAAAACTTGGCAATAAACTATTCCTGTGTGAATGGGCTCAAGAGACACTTTCCTTGTAAAGGAATCAAGTGATGGATGAGGCATCTCGCATTTTAAACATTATACAGGTGAAAGCATTGGAGTATTCTGAGCCCATGCCTATTGCTGTGTATGTCTGAGTAGTTTGCTTGCTTTTTAACTGCGGAATAAAGAAGGTTTGGGAAGTAGGGCAGGACTATTAGAAAATGCTGTTTTCGTTCTAGAATGCTTTTTCATATTGTACTGCTGCAGGGTGAAATAATAAATAATTTTTTGGGAACAGATCAAAAATTCCTTTCTTGTTTAATTGAAAGTGTTTAAGCAAAGAAGGTCATTGAGAGGACAGATTTCAAGAAGTAGTATTTGCATTTGGTGATGGTTTGGAAAGAAACAGAGCATATTATGTATGCTTTTAAAGTATATATGGTGAATGCACTGCCAAATCTGTGGAATTTTATAGGCAACTACTGTGAACTGCAATAGCAGTAAAAGAATCCGCTTTTTACCTCTACTGAAACTGGCACTGTAAGATTTAGGAGATCTCTTTGCTTTTTTAAAACTTATTTCAGCATAGTTTCAGCCCTGTCAGCAAACCTCTGCTGTGTTAGTAGTAATATAAATTGTCTCCCAAATCCTGCAATATTCTACACAAAACTCACAACCTGAGTGAAGAGAAAGCTGGTTCTGGTATGTGATGGAGAACCACTGGAAAGAGGAACAAGTTTGTGGGGATGCACAGAAAACACCTGGGGAAAAAATGGAAAAACATTCAAGTGAGAAGGTCATCATAGCAGAAATGAGGAGAAGATAACAAAATCTCAGCATGAGGTGACATATTTTGAGGGTGAAGGAGAGATGGGGAAGTACGGCCAAGTTTAAGAGGATGTTTGTGAGGAACAGGAGAATGATGCTCAAAAGATAAATGGGAAGATCTTGAGTGAAAGAGAGGAACTGGGAGATACATCAATAGGAAAGAAAAATGTCTTACGTTAAAAGAGAGAAATGAGATTTTACAGGAAAATTAATTAGGCCAAAAAATGTGGAATATTTAAACAGCAAGGAAAATGAGATAAATTAAATAGCCAAGGAAAGGGAAGGATGAAAGAGAACAGAATATGGATTTTTTTAAAATAAAATATTTCATTAATATTTTATTAGTTGTATTGATATCTTGAAAGATTTTGTGGTGGGTTGGATGTCTGCTCTGAGAGAAAGTGAAAGATAGAATAGGAAAACTATTTTTTTTCCCAGGCTTTCCTGTGCAGGAAATGTAATAGGAAGTTATTTTTATTAACCAAGATCAGAGAACATGCAACAACAAACTACCAAGAATGGTGTGGAAAATCCGGTTATTTTTCCAGTCAGACCAGAAGAACCTGTGGCCATTGACCAGCAGGAGCCTAAGGGTCAGATTATTCAGCAGCAGGATCAGTGAAATGAATGGCTATTGGAATCTGTGCGTCTTTTAATATGCAACAACCAACTTACATTGCAGGCAAAAAAAAAAAAAAATCTTGAATGGTATTAGTAGCCATTCACTAATTGCTTTATGGTCTGTTTTGTATATCAAATCAACTTGTTTGATTTATATTTGCAAACGTGAAACCAATTGATTTTATGGAGATACATTGCTTGCTGACCAGTACTTTCCCATCAAGACAGTCAGGTTACACTTGCCACCAAAAAATAACAACGCAGAAGAACCAGAACAGTGACAGCCTTGGACAGACAGAGAGGAGTATCTTTTGCAAAGTGCTTTGGAGGTTGTCAGGTGGAATGCACCCTTTGCTTCAGAAAAGCTGTGATGCTGAGTGTGCTGAGAGGGCTTTATCGTGTCCATATATAGAGTTCCAGTTTAATGGAGTTCAATTTTTTCCCATTATCTCTTAACATAATAATGTGATAGCAGCCCTCCAACTAGCCTTGATGATAAATATTTGCACCCCAACTATCTTTTGTCCCGACTGGAAACAGCAGTATGCACAACATCTAATACAGATAGACAAAAGCTTCAGATATTCTCCAGTGAAAATGAAGTGGATATGCTTAACAGTTCATCCTTAGGAACATTTCTCAGGATTTCATAAAATGAACTTAAAAGGCAGGAGGAGGAGAAGTAAATCTACCACTCTACCAGATTTATGCTTCTGAAATTCAGGTTGTCAGAGGCTGCTGTGGCTTGCAGAGCACTCTTTCAAAAGCCATAAGCTGCCGTGGCAATACTCAAACCACCTCCCTAAAGCCTTTTCAAGGGACTGTGAGACAAGTGAGTGGGGAACACAGTGCCCGTATTTGCAGCAATAGCATATTTTTTATCTGTAAAGGAAATATTTGGCTGGCTACCTTGCCTGGACTTACCAGTCACCGGTGTTGTGTCTTAGCAGCCTTGGTTGAACACATATGCAGAGTAGGAACATGTTTGTTCATGGACAGGAAATGCACAAGCCCTTTAATGGATAAAGTATGAGTTTGAAGCATTAAATGTGACCTGCTTTGTTGTATGCCAGTACCTGCAAAGGGTTATTCTTTGTAGTGTCCTACTTGGACTCAAGCACTAAAGCTTTCATCAAAGTAAATCTGATTATTTTGCACATGGTTTTCCTGAAAGGATGTTATGATTTTCTAGATGTTTGGTGGCTGGTGATAAATTAGGCTTTTATGATGTCATGTGAAAGGCCACTGCTTGGACTTCCTTCACTATCAAGCACACTGGAGAATACATTTGGGATGTACTCAGAATCAGAAATTATCCTACCTTGTTTTTATTTTAACCCTTGTGTGGGCCATTGCTTGCTTTGTAACTAGAGGTGTTCGGACGAGGATAGTTTGCAGCAGGATGCCCTGGTGCGGAGCTACACCGATCCCCATGTGGGATGGCTTCTGATGAGCGAGCTCAGCTCCAGATCCAAAGCGAGTGGAATTCAGCACTGGCTTCAGGGATATCGGGCTGTAATTTGGGAGGAATTTTATCTCGCTCAAGGGACAGCGCTGGCCAAGATGTTTTCTTAGGCTTCACTTGGCAAGTTAATACATCTGAGTAAGGCTCAGCCCAGCGAGGGGCTCTTGTGCCTGCAGCTCCACTGGTGCTTGCACACTGGCTGAGATCTGCACATGCTCTCCTCCCAGGGACATCTCAATGCACCAGGACACCGCCTCCATCAAAGTGATTAGGGCCCGGCAACAAGGCTTCAGAGACACCAGAGACCAGCTCCCCCTGCTTCGCCATTTTATCTGGGGTGTCAGTGGGGCTGCCAGGGCTGGCACTGAGTGAGCCCGTTTCCCTGGAGTGGAGCATTGTTCCCGGCCTCCGGCCGCCGCGTGGCCCCACTGGTGGACAATACCACTCGTCCCCGACTTCCTGAGCAGACCAGACAGCTTGCTGTTTTCTTCACATCCCTTATCACCCCCTGTCACTGAAAGAGAGGTCTGGCTTCAGCTTCGGTTTGCACTGATAGGCAGCAGTGAACTGGTAAAGGCTCAGGCGAAGGAGGGGAAGAGGAGGAGGAGAGAGAGGAGTTCCATTACTGTTTTTATCACTCTAATGTTTATTGCTGCTTTGAGTTCATTTGCCTTAACCCTTTGGAAGCAGCTCAAATTAAAGATTATCAAAGCGATAAGATAAAGGCGCTGTTCTAATGCCCCTGGTTCCTAGCAGAAAAGCGAAGGCTGCGCTCAGGTTTTATTGACTGTGTGGCTTGTGTTGACACCTTACTGCTGAAGTACAGTGGAATCCTGAGATAAAACTTTACCCTAAAGGTGCCCAGGAAATTGCAGATTGCTAAGGTCCATTCAATGAGCAGGGGCTCAGCACCACGCAGAATCAGCCCTTTCCTCAAGTCCTGCTTCAACATGGTTTTAGTAAAAATTGAGCTTTCTGAATAGGGAGGGGATTTGCATAGGAAAACACACTAGGGGAAAAAAACATTCTGCCTCTTATTTTAAATGGCATTTTGTTATACGTGAGTTTCAGCCTGTCGGTTGCTTTTGCCTTTTCCTGTGGTTCTTTGCAAACAATACTGTCTTTCTGCAAAAGACTGCTGACCCAAGAGTGGAAAGCAGTCTGTTCATGCTGCATTAAAACAAATTTAGATCAGGAACCAAATTCACTGGCATTCCTCTATTCCCTTGGTACCCTAAATGCTCAACAACTTTGCTTTTCTAAGAACAGTGGAAAGAAAAAAATAAAAACTGAGCAACATGTTACAGCTCTTCTTAAATTCCTGAAGATGTTTACTGTATTCCTTGTTAGGCTTAGGCTTTGCTCATTGACATGTTTTATCCTCAATCTCGTCATATTTACTGTGGAGATAGGAGTCTCCTGCTTTATAATTATACTGGAGGTTTTTTCCCCTGTTACTATAGATATTATAACAAACACTACCCTTTGCAAATAAATGCAGCCAGTGCTCTCTGTCTTTTGGATCTCCATAAGCACTTCCAAAGCAGCGTACAGCAGATGCAGTGATTATTCCTGTGACTTCTGGGGTTTGATCTGAGCTTAGCTGAACCATGCACTGAATTTTGGAAAAGCAAGGTGCATGTTTACAGGCTCTACAGCTCTGATTTAATCTCACAACTTTTCTTAACAGAGCGCACAAGGAACAGCTCAGCTGAAGTCACAAAACTGGTCTCCACTGTTGCATCTGGATTAAGACAGGACATCCTAGGGCCTGGTGGCAAGTACAGGAGAACACTAGGGAGTGGGGGATAACGGATAGTAGAAGGACTGCCTTGTGAGCAGTGCATGCAGTCTCCTGACTATTTGCAGCAAACACTTCAACAAGGCTGTTTTCCAAACAATGAGCTGCAGTAGGTATCAAGATATACTGTGGGCCTGACATTACTGAGGTGTGCTATGTGAACCCTTACTAAAAACTGCTGTGAAAAATTCTCCAAAAAGAGCACAAAAGGGGAGACTGTTTCATAAGATAAATTTTGATATACACATTACTGAGATATAATGGTGGGAATGCAAAACTGCAAGCTAATGTTGTCTAATTAAGTAGCTATGTTTATTGTTCTTTCTTTTAATGGGATGAATTAAAGCTAAAAGGCGACAGTCTGAAGAGGGAAGTAAGGAAAATAAAACACAGGCAAGGAAACTTTGGCCCCTAGACTCTTGAAATCCTTCCTGATAAAACTTCTCAGGCAAAAGAGTGCAAGACTTAACACGCAAGCCAGAGCCTCCACTGAGCTGGGTCTGTGTTCTTTGCTTATGGGAGCTCTGATGTAACAAATCATCTTCTGAGGGGTCGTGCTGGTTGTGAATGTAACCCTGGATGCTTTTCAGATGCAGTAAAACTGTTGTGTGCTTAGATCAAATCTGTTTATTTTTAGAGGTAAAGCCTTGTCTCTGCTGCAGCAAGTGGAGCTGGGCGCAATTCCATCGCAGGTGTTTTACTGAGGATTTGATCTCTGTTTTATTCTGGTGCAAGAGAGAGCAAAAGCTGGCGCTCGGTGCTGGCGTCGGTGAAGGCACATTTTAAAGGGAATCAGCTGAGCTGTAAGACTAAAGGAAGCCTTGGCCTTCTTTCAGGCCATGCTATCTCCATTTTCTCACATTGTCTTGAGGCTTTAAATTTGAGTTAAAGTTAATTGAACGAGACAGTGATACGCTGCACAGTGAAACCAAATCAATTACTGCATGAGTCAAAATAGGAGTCATGATGACACTCTGAACAAGAGCTTGGGAAATGTGATATTTACATTAAAATATTTCACATTTTTGTCTCATGGTTTTAAAAGCAAATTTGAAAATGCCTTACCACGTTACACAAAAAAAAAATCTCTCTGCTTATCTATGTGTATTTCTGTCTGTGCATTCAGACAATAAAACCAAATCATCATAAAATCAGGGTTAGTAATAATGGGGAAATTTTTATGCAGTTATGCACCCTTAGTTACAGAAAAGGTAAAACAGAAAAGCTCGCATTGGATGAAAACATTCTTTTCTCTGAGAGACAGTCTTATGACAGTAAGGTGCATATAAAGCCATAGGAGAGTTTACTCTCATATTAAGTGGCAACAGAGAATTTGACTGTTGTCTGTCTTCCTGCCCTTTAAATATTTACCTGAATGTTGTTTCCAACCTGGCTTGCCAGTAAAACTTGTCATTACGATTCACTGATGTCAACTGTATTTGCATAGAGAATAGGGGCTTGTTCCTCCCAAAGTGGATAACTAGAAGCAAAGATTTAATTTTACGTTTATGATCTGAATACTGTGAAAAAAACAGAAAGCCTTAATCAATGTTTGCAGGTTTGCGAACTCTTGGCTCACTGTCTAAATCCTCAGGGTTTTCATGGAGTCAAAGGGCTTTGGTTTCCTGTCAGTATGTAAAGCACAATGCCACAGAAAAAGTTATCCTGCAGGAATACAAAACCTGAAGTGGTGCCATTTCATCAGGTACCTTTCCATCAGTAATAAAGATACTGGGCAATGCACACTCAGCAGCAGCAGCTGTTTTTCAAGAACAATGTCCCATCCCACCCCATACATATCCTAAAAGAATTCAGGTTTTCTCCAGTGGAACTTTACCTCTGGTTTCTTTGCTTTCTGATCTGATTGTACCTCCAGAAAGTGAAGCCCTGACACTGAAAAATCAATATACTTTCATGATCGGCATGTCAGAGTATTTTTGGGGTTGTGGGGGTTTTGTGGATTTTTTTCTTTTGGAAGCCTGACAGATGCATCTCTGGTTTCAGTAAAAGACTTGAATAATATAAACAAGCAGTCATTCCATTCCAAGAGGAGCTTTTTTTAATATTCTTATTTTATTGTAATTACCTTATTGTTTTCATATTATGAGCTACTTGTAGAAAAATACAGGAAACATGACTGCAATACAGTCCTTTAATCAGGAATAGCTTTGTTCCAGTCATCATTTCCATTCAGTGTTGAAATTTTGACTAATAAGAATACAATGAAACTTTGAATTTCAATGTAATATAATGTTAATATTATGGTTTCATTTGATCTCTGTAGCTAGTAACTTCTATAAGACACTGGTAACTTCTATGGGGCACTTTTTAACTAAGTGACATTTTGTCCATGATGTTGTTTTCAAGTAAATCCAGCTAAAAGGCAAGTTTTTCAGAAGCACATAAACTTCTTCATGACAGCCATTTAAAATCTTTTAACCTAAGTCAGATGGGGAATTTGTATTACCATATATATTAAATCTTCTCTCTTATTTTGCTCACAGGTTATGTCGTAATACCTTTTCTGCATCATTAATAAAGCATGTGAACTTTTAAAGAAAAAAATACCTTTTTTAATACTTAAATTGATTTAATACCATCGTTACTTGTGTTATCTCTATGTGTAATCTAGCACTGCAAGTAACTTCACTTTTACTGATTTGCAACCCTCCCCACTCAACCTTATTTTGGCCTATTCAGCAGCTGAGTGTTTATATTTTCGAATGAAGGGCTGGAATTAGGTAAAGTATTTTTTTAGATAAACTGTTTTAACAAAAAGCATTTGTCCTATAAAGTTAAAAGACTGCTCCCAAGCTGTTCAAAAGCAGAATGCAGCTACATACAGCAGGCGATGGCAACTCATTTTGGTCTTCCTGGTCCTTTTGTTGTTTTTCTTCTAATGGAAAGCCGGTATCCTAGATAGGCTCAATTTTAAATGATGTTTATGATATAAGGATTGTGAACATTAAATTATTATTTATACAGCATTTATAAAAATGAAACTCTGAGTTTTATTATATGGCTTTTATGACGTAAAACTAGGTGGTACTAAACACTTCTAGCTAGCAGCTTGAATTAGAACTGAATAAAAGGCAATTGTTTTTATACTGAAATTATTATTTTAAGAAGGATTTCCTGGTTTCCAGGCACATATATACACACATGTATAACGTAAATTTAACCAAACTCCAGATAAAAAGCATACCTCCATGAGCACATTAGGGTCTGATCCAAATTTTATCAAAGCTAGTGGGAGTATTTCCCATTTCAAACCAGATTTTGCAATCCATATTCACACGACCCTCCAGGGGATCCCTCAGGCTGATGCGGTTTTGCATGACTTGGCCTCAAATGTCTGCTGCAGCTTCTAAAAACCCCATTATAGGGCTGCAGTAGGAAATAATTTAGTGTAATTTAAGGAAATCATGGCATTTTTTATTTTCATATCATTTTGTTCTGATCCATCTGTTTACTCTTTTCTGAAGGCAGGCTGAAATGTTTTTAGCCTGAAGACTGAACTAGTAAAACTGCTGCCTGGAATAGTCTCAGCAGACGTGTTTGTTCCACATCCCCTTCTTCAGTGCAATATTTCCTTTGGTGGGTTTCCTCTGCTCCTGGAAGCAAGCAGTCTAGCTTTCTGGAGCACAATTATGAAGGAGAATTTCTTACATTTTACTGCACAGGATGAGGTGATTTTGGAGGTTAATATGACCTGAACCACACATGCACAAAAGACAGCATCTGAAAAAATGTAGTGTGCCGTCAGTATGGATAAAAAAACTACAGCCAGAAAATGCTCCTTAGCTCCACCGCTGGTCACAGCTGGGGGGAGGGAGAAGACAGACAGTCCATGCATTTTTCTGAAAAGCCTGCTGTTACCACCATAAAGTCAAATGCAAGAGCAGAATTCAGCCTTAGCCTTGTTGTTCTTTAACAGAGTTGGTTTTGTTTGGTTTTCTTTAAACCTAGACAGATATAATTTTAGTATTTACTGCTACAGAGAAACGAAGCTTGTGAGGAGAGGTGATGTATTTTGTTAAATCAACACATACAGTTGGAAAAAGTGAAATATTTAAACACTATTCAAATTTTAAAAGATGCAGTCAAGTTTTTTCACTCAATTAGAAATACAGCCAAAGGAGGTTTTTCTTTCTTTAATTTTGTTACATTATTTTTGACGACTGGTTGTGGGATTGTTTCAGTGTGGCAGCACTTTTAAGAATACTTGAACAGTAAAGTGAATATGACCAAAGTCTTGGTTTCTGTAATGTTTTCAAAATAATTTATTTTAGTTTGTGAGATATTAAGATTTTTATTTCCATGTAGATGCTCAAAATACTCTAGAAAAAAGATGTAGGCGTTCAAAAGCTGAATGTTTACTACTGCTGCATGTGGTTACCCGTACTCATAACAGTCACTCAGCATCATCTGTCTGTGATCACGTTTTTATTTGAAAGAGAATAGTTGTCATGTTTGCTCTGTGATTTACATTATTTAAACAAATGGGGGGGAGAAGAATTTGAAATAGCTCATTCAATAGCATGACTAAGACATATGACAACTTCTTGCAAAATGTTCACCATTATAGAGCTGTAACACTGGAGTTCAAACCCCCTGCACACAAGAAAACAAAGAATAACTCTTTCAGCCTGAAATAGCCTGATGAAAGGATGCTGCCTCCTGGTGATTTACAGGCATACGAGCTTCCACTAAAATCACATCTTAAAGATAAATATTTTGTCCTTGGAAGAGTCCAATGGTGGCTCCGACCGTGCTTCGCTCACAGGGAAGACTGAGCAACAGGGAAGACACCAGGTTAGGGAAGGTGGATGCTTCTCACAGGGGCTCTCTCTTCTTTTCCACAGGATTTTCTGCAAGGAGACTGTACCAAAGCCAGACAAAAGCTGAACTGGAAGCCAAGAGTCACGTTTGATGTGAGTGGCCTTTCTAGCATGCTTTGTACCTGTGTCCCCTAAAAGCAATTCACAGGGAGGGGAAGAAAGGAGGGGGACCTTTGCATGGAGTGACTTGGACACACCAAGAAATCTTATTTTCAGTAACCTCCTGGGCTGCTGCTCCTGCAGCTGCTGTGACAGCACAAGACATCCCTGGTGACTCTGCCAGCCCTCCCTGGAAAAGGGCCTGACAGGTATCAGCATTTTGGAAAAGAGTGGGCACTTGTGCAGGGGTGCCAGCTGGGAGACATAGTCTGTGACTTGAACAAGCCAGTTTCCAGTGAGTCCTGATGCTCCAGAGCCTGGGCCGCTGCAGGAAGAGCCCAGCAAAGCCCTGTCTCCTCCTTGTCTTGGTGTGGGGGCGTCAAGGGGACTTGTCGTGCTCCAGGGTGCTGCCTGTTCATCCCCTGCACTGAGGCCCTCATCTGTCACTCTCCTTCCTTGCAGGAGCTGGTGAGGGAGATGGTGGACGCTGACGTGGAGCTCATGAAGAACAACCCCAATGCGTGAGCCCTGGCTGGGCTCAGCAGTCACCCTTCCTGTGGTGGTTTTATTGCTGCCCTGCCTGTGCGTGAAAGCTTGATTTTATGCACCACTCCACCCTCCACACCCTCCCGGTGCCTCTCACCCCACACATCATCCCATGATCAGCCCTGCCTGGACTAACTCCTGCCATTAACTGAGGAGGGGTCACCCCCCTTTCCCCAGAAACATACCTGAAGTACTGATGGGCCAGCAAGCCCCCTGATTTCCTTTTTTGAATTAAAACTCATCTTTCTATTACCTAGTACTTCCAGCACATTTTTAGTACTTTCTCCCATTTGAAAAACAAAAGTGTCACCAGTCCCCTGCCTGCCCTCTCCTCCAGCAACAAAAGCAGCAAACTTCTGGCACTAACATGGGCTTGCCACCTCTCTAACCCTTGCTACATGGCTTCCCCTCTTCTGCCTTTCCTGAACACTCCTTTTCTTTCCTGCAGCCTTACCTCCACCCCAGCGGCCCATTTCCACCACTTGAACTCTGTAAAAGTTTGGATAACTTGATATAACTTGCAGTGAAATCGCCTTTTGACCATGCCAAATTAATTCCTAATTGCTGGAATCACTTTCAAACCAGTCAGAGGGGGCTTGTAAGCATTTTTCAGATCTTCATTTCAGAGTGTGCATGAGTCACAAAAGGCCTTTTTGTCCAGCACCTTCCCAGTCTGGCGGCTTAGGGTGTTTTGATTTTTGCCCCCCAAGAATCAACCCATTCCCCTTCCATCCTCTTCCTGCTTACTATAATTAGACCTCGGACAGGAGCTTGAACCATCTCAAAAGATGATTTAAGAAATAAAAACTAAATAAATAAAAAGCTAAAAAAAAATAGAAGCTTCAAGGTGAGTAAATATTTTTGCACTTTTCGTGCCAAGGTACCCGGGTTATCCAGAGGTTGTCGAGCCCATACATTTCCCGTTGGTTTAGGATCTTCCACCCACCAATTATTCCCATATTTTATCTTTATGCCTCGAAATGAGCAAAGGGAAGAAATACTTTCTCCGAGTGCACTTCTTGCTTTTTAGTTTGTATCGGGGAGACAACGCTGTTAAAAGGGGAGCGATAGGGCGGGGAGGCTAAGCGCAGAGCTGGGGACAGCAGCTCTGGCTGCGTCCAGGAGCGGTTCCGTGATGGAAGTGGTGCGGGGGGGACGGGTCTCGGGAGCAGCCTGCGAGGAGCCGAGCTGCCGAAGAGAGAGGGCTCTTTGTGCTCCTGGCGCGACAGGGCAGGCATTTGCCAGAGGTGAAGTGGAAAATGTGCGAGGTACTGGTGGCCGCAGCCCTGGGTTTCTGAGGGGCGCGGAGCGGTGCGCGCCCGGGCAGCCGGAGCCAGCCGCTTCCTCCGGGTCTGTCCCCGCGGGAGCGAGGAGCGCGGCCACCCCAGCACACGGGGAAAGAGAAACGCGGGAGACCAGCAGCTGTTTGGGATCTCTTCCTACAGGTGCGCGGGGTGTACGCCCTCCCAGGGTGGAGAGGAAGGGGAGCAGCGGAGAGGGAGAGATGTCCCTGTCGCACTCGCTCCAAGCAGCGCCCCACTCGTGTGAGGCTCTCCAGCCCCTACGCACAGTCTTCGCGACACGTCCGGCACAAACCAACGCCAAGCGGGGCGCGAACGCCCCGTCCGTGGGGAGATTTGGAGCTCCCCGTCCCGCCCTGCGGCGCGGGATGTGCGCGGAGTCATGCACACATTGCCATCCAGCCCCGCGTGTGCACCTCCACGCGTGGGTGTACTTATATAAAGCCTCCTGGGGTGTTTTTCCTCTTGAACCGGTACGACTCCTCGGGCTGTCGCCGCCGCCGCACACCCCCACGGCCAAGAGGCTCCCCCCCGTGCCCAGCGGTGCTCCCTCACCCTCAGAACCGCGGCGGGTAGTAGACGGGAAGGGATGAGCTCCATCTGCCCAGCCGCACCGAGGGCTGTCCCTGCTGCAGCGCCTCGGACAAGCGGTCACAGGCTGCTGGTGGTGGATCTTTGGTGAGGCACGAAATAAAAAAAAGAATAAATACATTTTTAAAAGCGCTTTTATGAGAAGATATTTTTATATCGCTGGGAACTATTTTTTGCTTACAGTGATTCACTGGGAGGCTTGCTGGTACATCTGAATATTAGTTCACACATCTTTGCAAAAGGGCTGGGAACCTTTACATAAGCTGCCAGTTTTCCTTCGACCTCAGGGGTTTTTTCTTTGGCATCTCTAACTGTGGCGCACTCAAGAGAAGCATTTTCAATCTCCGTTTTCGGTCTCTGTATTGAGAGCCAAGCAGGAAAAGGGATGCGAAGGAAAAGAATTATTCTAGACCAAGCAGTCCCTCCGCGGTGGCCTTGTGCTGGATGTCTTTTTACTGCTTTGGAAAAAAAGAAGGGAAAAAAAAAAAAAAAGAAAAAAAAGCACTACTGGTCGTGACAGGACAAAACGTATGTCTCAGTCCTGCCCCTCTGCTTTTTATAATTTGGCAAAGATCTGAACTGCTTCTCGGTTTCCTCACCACCACCTTTCTGTCCAATTTTAAATTCCTGTAAGTACCGCTCTTTGCAATGACCACGAGATCACTTTATTGAAAACGAATCAAAACAAACAAACAAACACAAACAACACGGCTATAAAGGAGATATCTATATATGTACATAAGAAACCAGTTGCAGCCGAGCGTCCTATACGTCGTTTTAATGTGTAGGTCAAGCGTTTTGTGCGTGCAGGTACGGAAAGACACATCTCCCCTCTCTCCATCTCATGTCTCATTTATGGGTCATTACAACTTCGTGAATTTAGAAGGACAGCTCCAGAAATAAATAACGGAGCATGCCCTCAGTCTCCCGTGCCTTTCATAAGCGTCCCAGCAGCAGCAGCAGCGAACAAAGCAGCCGGCAAGGTGGGTTTTGCTTGGGCTCCCCGGCATGCCCAAGAACCGCTGAGCCCGAATCTGCCAACTGCGGAGCGGCAGCGCTGCCGGGGGAAGGCCGGTTGCCCGCCGGGGCCAGGGAGCGGCTGCCCCGCCGGGCAGGGGCCGGGGGAGGGAGGGCGAACCCGGGACAAACCCGGGAGCCTACTGAGAGGGGGGCACCGCCCGGACAGCCTGTCCCACCACGTCGTAGGAAGCGGAGAGGGCTACCCCTGCACTACTGCTATGGGGAGAAGCGGAATGGTAACGGCAGCGCTGGGTGGTGGGGCTGCCCGGCTGTGCGCCCTGTCGGGAGGAGGGGTTTTCAGACGTGCAGGGAGCGGAGAGAGGGTCCAGCTCGGGCCCAGATGGTTGCGGAGGGCTGGGGCCCACTCGGGAGAGCCGGCCTGGCCCTGCTTGCGGCTCCTCGCTCCGCAGCGCCGGGAGTTACGAGCAGCTAAGGCAGAGCGCGCTCCCCTTCGCCTGTCGCCTGTCAGCGCCGCCGCCCCATATCCCGCAGCCGTAACTCAGCCCCTCGCCTCCGCCGTGAGGGCCGCTGCCTCCCCCTCACCCCCCGGAGCCTGTCTTGCCAAAGGTGAAACTGCCACGAAACCCTTTTTTTTTTTCCCCACAATTGTTTTTCCCTCATCTGAAACCTTCCAGGGGCGCTTGGAACCACCGGCCACCCGTGGGCTGCAAAATCCCCGCAGGGTGCAAGGAGCACGGCGGAGGCCTGTGATGTGGTCGCCCACCAGCGCACAAGCCCCTGCCACTTCTGCAAGAGAGCCAGGACGGGGGTCAGCCCTGCCCCAGGGCCCGCCGGCGGTGCAGCCGGCCTACCCGCCGCCCTCTTCCCCGGCCCGGCGCGGAAGGCCGGCGAGACAAAGCGACGGGGGTTTCCTCGGGGTCGTGGAGCAAAACCGCCAGCGCCATCTAAAAATACATCTCCTGCTCGCAGCATCAACCTGAAGGGTAAAAGGGTAAAAGAAAGGGGGGCTGCGGTGGAAGGAACAGACCCGCTACTCCTGTACGCACACGCGGGGGTGGGTATGTGATGGGAAATAGCCCCGCGGCCAGCTCTGATCGCACATGGAAGACTGATCGATTTCTGGAAGTGTATTTAAAAAAAAAAAATTTAAATGTAACTTGGGGGAACTGAGGAGTCCAGCGCCTTCCCCCCAGCCCGTTGCACATCAAGCTGCCGCGTCCCCCCGGACGGACATGAGGGTCACATCCACTTCCCTTCCCTCGGCCGGAACGGAGCTGCCCCGGGGCAGCACGGAGAGAGGAACACCGGCCTCGCCGGCCGGGGATCACAGCTCCGGGCCCGCCCCCCACCTCGTTTCTGGGAGGCAGGTTTGCAGCGGGTAGGAGGCTCCCAGCCGCCTCGCAGGGCCGCGCTCTTGCCTCCCCGCGTGACCCTCCTTCACCTCTGGTACTTCGCTGGCGGAGCATTGTCTCCAGACACAACAATCCCAGAAAGGAGCGCTCGAGCAGGCAGACCTCCAACGTTTTGACGGGTGGAAGAGAAACATCAACAGATACTTTGCAATTATTTGGTGATGGGGGCTAGGGGAGGCGAGCGGGGGAGAGGTCGGTTCGCAGCAGCAGACTCTAATTGCAACCTTTGCTTTGCTAATGAGCTCTCACCGGTTCATTCCGCGCTCCGTCCCCTCCGTCCGTCCCCCCCCCCCCGCTTCGTCCCCCCGGAGGAGCGCTTGGGGGGCGGAGAATGGCGTCGGGATAAAGCAGTAATTTTTCTGCAATTCGCTATTCGGTTTTAAAGCCATCCCATCTTTGAGAGGCGAGGTTTGAAGCTCTGGCCGCGAGTACTTTCATAAATCCTCACTAAAGGAAAGAGGCGAGTAGTTTTCTCGCCCTGCTCCTGCCCGCTGTCTGCGCCGTGCGCCCCGTCGTGCAGCCCGCAACGGCAGCCGGGAACCCCCGTCCCGGGGAGACGTGGCTTGGCACGGTGACTTGCCCCTCCGCTAGCTTCCAGCTGCAGACCAACTGAACACAATCAGAGCGGGGAAATACATACCTACACACACACATATATACAGAAAAAAAAAAGGAGTTCCAGTAGAAACTCGCATAAAAAAGGCAGAGCGAATGTATTTATACTGGGCAATCTTGCAAGCACCGACATTGTTTAAACAATTCTCTTCTTATTTGAATGATATTATCAGTACTTTAACATTATCTTTCAATGGAAAACTTTCTTCTTTTTCCTTATTTCAAATATTTATTAAAAAAATAATAAACTCGGCTGCTTAAATGTTCTGGCAAGTAAATAAATTCCAGGAACGATGGGGGGAAACGGCTGTGGCGTTCCTTCTAAACCGAGAGCTTGCCTTCCGAGGGACGAACGGCTGTAGCGATATGACCTGTTTATTCATCGATTCATATAATATATAAATATTCTGAACTCATGAGTGTAATAATTTGCGTTTTTTCTACCGAAGGAAATTCGGCTATTTTAAGAGTTAATGGTTCTAAATGGGTTGGTTTTCCTGCATTCTCCCCAGAGGTGATGGGGACTGGAAAGAAGGGGGGATTCCAGTTTGGGGGTTTCATTGTTGTTAATTCTGCCGAACGCAGCCTAAAGCAGCTGACCTGAATTTGGGGTAATACACTGCACAACCAAGCCCCCTGACACCTAAAGGTCGGGTGAAAGTCTGCAGCAGGTACGTCTCAGGCCGGCTGCCTGCCCAGCTCACTTGCTCTCTGGCTCACAAATTGTTCCCTTCTGCCCACCCAAGTCGTTTCAAGCTGTGTTTATTTAGGGGGCAAAAAAATCGCCGACCACCCAATTCCCATTTAGCCGGAGAGCTTGTGAGCTCTCAACGGTAGCCCGGGCCTCCTTCCCCACCATCCTAGTGCTTTTTAATAGTTATTTTGCGGCACACACATACCAAGCAAGACACAAGCTGTGGGCCTAGAAGGTCGCAGAGGTACGCACAACAGACGTGTTTGCTTGGGGCCCCAGGGAGAAACCCTCCCTCAAACACCCTGACTGCTCATCGGAGGGAGGGAGAGTTTGCCGGCTGCCTCCCGGGCCCGCGGAGCACAAAACACCGGCGGGCTGGGGAAGGACGAAAATGAGCCCCTCGGACCGCAGGAGCTTCCCTGTGGGGCTGTGCTACCGTCTCCTCCCTGCACACCCCAGCCCCCCGGCGGCCCTGCTCCACTAACCCCCCACTGCCCGCCGGGCTTTCAGCAAATAGCAGCTCCGCAGCCGGTTCCCAAATCTTGGGACGCCAGCAGCTTTCCCACCAATCTAAATCCAAGGGGAGAGGCGTTAGATGTAAATCACACTGAGGGTCCCTGCTCCCGCCGGAGTGACCCTCGAGAGCTGGGGCTTGCTTTTCCGGCTCTCCAAGCAGGCCTTTTAGAGCGCCTTCTTGCAAAATGAGGGAGTCCTGCCATTCTTCTCTAAGCACCCGGCCCTTTACTAACGCTGTCTGCGCTGCCAGACCCCGGACTGGGGCACGGATGACCTGCCCGTTGCCGCAGGTGCGTGTGTAAAGTTTTAACGCGGGGGGACAGCACAGGAATGCTGAGAGGGGGTCCCGGTACCCGCCGGGATGCGGGACTACAGGCTGGCCCCGCAGAGACTCCCCCGCGCAAGGAACCGGCCCTCCCCCGCCGATGCGGCTATTGTTTCGTTCAATTAGGCTCCGCTTGATAAAAAACAATCACTCGTTAACCCTCGCCCTCCTCCCTCCCGGCTGGTGTATTGTGAACGGCGACATCGTCTCCCTTGAAGCCCGTCTCCTTTTCTGTCTTTCTGTCCCCTGAAAAATGATTCCGCGAGCTCTGATTGAATTTTATTCCTTCCTGACCTGGCCCGTTTTTATTGCATGGACACCATCAATCTTGACCTAACGCGACATTTGTTTATTACTTTGGAAAGAAGCGAATGGCTTTATGAGCCTCAGCGTAATTAAACCAGGAGGGCTACGTTCACCGTGGCACCGCACCACCTTTGGGGCGTATTCACAGCGCAGACAAGCCGACGGGGAGGCGAAGCAGAAGGGGAAGAAAAAAAAATTTGAACAAACAAACAAACAAAACCAACAAAACAAAACAAAACGAAAGAACAGCAACAACAACAACAAAAACCCCAAACAAACAAGCAAACAAAACACCAAAAAGTAACAACAAAACACCACACGGGAAGAGTAAGCCCAGCCCGTGAGTTTGTGTGCGAGATTCTGTCTGACCGAAACCCATGCACGTCCCAGGGGAGCACCGAGCAGCTCCTTTACGCCACACTTTAGGCCCGCTACGTCGACGCGGAGAACCAGCTTGCCGTGTAAACCTGTGCTCTCCCTCCGCACTGGCCCGACTGCGCGCATGGGTGTGCCACTTGCGGCCCGCTCAGCGACAGCTCGGCCTCGGGCATCCCGGGGCCTCAAGAACTCCAAAACCCACGCCCTTCACCCCTCCAAAACGCGTGCATCGTAAAAAGAACGAAGCATTTAGCCAACATGCCCGTCCGACACAAGGAACCTGGGAAAATAGACTGACCACGGCGAGGGGTTTAGATTGCTTTACAGGCGAAATTCATTGAAAGCTAATGTTCAATTAGCGGTTACCGCTGAAATGGATGACGGTTGGGAAGAGGATGGAGGAGCGTTTGCACGCTCTTTACCGCAGTGCTCCTGTACCTGCCTGTGCGCAGTGGAGCCATGTGCGCACCTCGGCCCTGCACGCTTTTGCCTACGCAATCAATACAACGTAATAGAGCATTGTTACCTCACGTTCATCTTCACGTGGGCGCCGAGACGTGCTCAGCGCCCGACCGTGCGCGACCGCTCCTTTCTGCGGGGTGGCACCACGCTGCCTCCCTTAAAACCCATGCCAGTTTGCGACTCCCCCGCAATACGCAAGAAAAGCTTCCAGAGCCCAGAGCGAAACTTTAAGCCTGCCCCGCTCTAATCAGCTTATTTTTGGGGAGGCGAAAGCGGAGGACAGCCCGAGTACAGGCGGAGTACACTACGACGCAACACCAGGGGTTACCAAAAACGTTATGAAGTTAAACATTATGAAGTTAAATACCCCCGTGCTGACTTCGAAGAGCCTTTCCTGAACTTGGCGGCTTTCAGAAAGGGCCCCAGATATCGTAAAATGCCCGTTTGGAAACACTCCCTTAACGTCGCCATCCACAACACAGTCGCACCATATTCTCTCTCTGACCTGGCCTGTAGAGGTAGGGGAGGGGTTTTAATCCATGTCCTCTCAACTATTTGCATGCACTTATCTGCTATTTTTGGTTATGACCTTTGCAGAACATAATTTGAACTGTCACTCGCTTTAAGAAATCCCGAGAAGAAAACTTAGAAGGGAGAATATTCCTTTTCTCTGCGTTTTCTTTAGCTTAAGTAAGTGACTGATGAGCAAATACAAGAAACAACAGAAACAGCTAAACAGAAAGGTTCTTCAAATTAATTAAAAAATTTAAAGGGTGTTTTCCCTAGACGAAGAGCAAAGCAATGGGGTTTTTTGGGGAAAAAAATCAGCTTGAGCTAAAAATACAACACAAAGTGCCGTGCTAACCTGTCACCTAATGGACCGCTCTGCAGGCAAGGCTGGGGCCGAGTGTCCCCGTTCGCTGTACGGACTGCCACCAAAGATGCAGAGGCCTTGGGGAGGCACCTTCCAGCTGCTGCCTGGGCGCACGTCCTGTGCCCACCTCCGCGCAGGGTCGGACCGCATCTCTTTGGCGTTCAGGGCAGGCCCAGTTCTGCTGGGAGACAATCACAGGTCAGAAAGGATACTCGGGTTTGCCTCCTGCTCGCAAGGGAAGCGCAATAGGGACGGAGGCCCCGTGCTGGCCCCGCTGCCCGCAGTTCGTGCCTTGCAGGCAGAAGGGCTGCCCGCAGGCGGACGCCCGGATCAGTGCCCGCCCCGCTGCTCTGCTCCAGCCTGGGAAGGTTTCTAGCAATCCCACGGGGCCTTTTCCTCCCAGCACTAGCAGCAGCAATATGTCACGCCGGAGACCCCGGCCCGGCGGAACGCGGCGCGGCCAACCCACCTCCCCTCAGCGCCGCGCAGGGACCCTGTGTCACCGGCCGGAGCACCGGGCGGGCCTTTTCCCGCTGCCAAGCCCGCAAGATTCACTGCCTACCGTGAGGACTCTCAGCACTGCCCATGTTGTTTTTGTTGTGAACAATTTATCTGCCGAGCGCGAGGGAAATAATATTATATTATATTATATTATTAATATTAAAACAATAATTTTTAAAACACATCTGAAGCACGCGTGTGCGGTGAGACAGCCCGTCGCACTGAGAACCGGGAGGTGACCTCCGCCGCCACCACGCACGTCACTTCAGGAAAGGGATCCCCTCTGGGAAGAGAGGATCCCACCACTACCTACCTGGCTGCCGAGCGTGACGTTTCGTTTCGCCCCCTCCCTGACTGCGAGCTATCCCACGGCCAGATGAGCCCACTCCACCCTCCTCTTTTGTAGCCAGGGCCGTGGAGAGCGCAAGTTGCGCGGCCGCCCCGCGGCGCCGGGGCCGAGGAGGGCAGCGGGCCGCCCCGGGGCGGCCGGAGCATTAACAGTAATTATACACAGCACATGTTCAAGCTCCGCACAGTCCTCCCCAGGTCCCCTAACCAAGCAGCACCACTGACAATGCAACGCGTGATTAAACAAGCCGAGATAGCAACTGCTTTCCCTTCGATTTATTTTCGCCACAAACGCCCTGCCGCTGGGGACGGCGGAGAAAACCCAAAATACAGGAAAGCCGGCGCCTGGCTGCAACAAAAATAACAGGCAAAAAGCACATGCAATCGACTCTCTACCCTCTCCCTTCTTTAATTTTTAGTTTTATTTTACATACCGTTTGGGAGTGAGGAGGGAATGGCGTTACCGTGCAGCCACCCCGCTGGTAAACCCAGCTGCCGGGGGCAGAGGGAGCTATCGCCACCGGGGCTCCCCTTTACAAGGAGGGGGAGCGGAGGAGGGAGGCGGTGAAAGCCCCGCCGTGTCCCTGGCCCGGCAACCCCGGTCACAAGCAGAGAGGAGACAGGAGCTGCCAGCTCAACTGACCCCCGCTCTGTGCCGGGTCAGGGTCGCTGGGGAGCAGAAGATGAGCCCGACCGGGAACAGGTAACATTTGATTTCCCTTTACTGGTGAAAAATGGGGAGCTGCGATTAAAACGTGCCCCCAGAGAGAAGGCGTTCAGTTTCGCTCTTCCTTCACTTCAACTTAACCATAACCGGACGACGGTTTTGAGTTTCTCTCATCCAACTTAGCAAACAAATAAATATCAATAAGGCTGTAATCTCTTCAGAGGTACTAGCACAAAAAAAAAAAAAAAAAAAAAAAGACTAAGCAATACTTAAACAAACAGATTTTAAGCCGACGTTACAAAATGACAGCCCCCCGGTTCATTCGATCTGCTGAAGGTGTTTTCTGAATATTAGAGTATTGCTTTGGAGGGGAAGCGCCTCTCGAAAGCGAGGTAATAAGGTTTAACTGTAACTACCTCTGTATTTATTTACAGTGTAATCCTTAACAATGCAATAGCAATTACTGCTAAGTGTTGCCTTTAGATAAGAGATACTGATAACAAACTGTATTATCTTGAAAGCAAACTTTAGGCCTTAAATATCTGTAATCAAATAATCTTCTTCCCAAGTCTGACTGACAAGGCAGATTCCTTCAAGTTAATGAATTTATTGCATTTTGGTCGTTATTTACAAAGGGGGAAGATAATGCCCATTGCCCGTAGCTTCTTAATTGCAAATTGTCCAGAAGGTGAGATTCTTGATCTGACAAGACGTCAGCCTGTGCAGCACTCAGCTACTAGCCTGGTGTGGTTTTTTTTTTGTTGTTTGTTTTTTTGTTTGGTTGGGTTTTTTTCCGATTTAAGGAAAAAGGAGGGAAGCAAGGAGAGAAGGAAAAAAAAAAGGCAGGAAAACCCCCCCACAACTATATAAGAAAAACAAAAATTCTCCAACACAAACTATTTCTAAAAAATTACAGCTCGAGCTATTAGGACACTACCAACAGACCAGTAGTGTCCCTAAAGGACAGGAGAAACGTAGAGCTATAAAGGTGTCAGGTTAGACTTTACAAGCACCCTTTAATCCAACTACCTTTTTTTTTTTCTTTTTTTCTGAAATAAAATAGCATTTTGAAAATGTATTACGTAAGTGGCTTCATGGAGGTGATTGCGTGCATTGCTATCAATTCTATGAAGCAGTGATTTATATATGCTTACATTATATTTAAGAATATACGTACTACAGAATATCTGGCATCTCTTGTACACTCTGGAGTTTAGAAACATATGCAATGTGTATATGAAGCTATAAATAAATACGTAATCCTTTTTTAGATACATATGTAAATCCTATATATAAATACATTTAAAATACACACACACAGATCGATAGCTCGATATATACACAGTTAAACAAGGGCAGGAATCCAGTGCATGTACTTCTACCTACGAGTTATCGCTTAATATATCCTTACATAGGCATATTATTTAAAAAGCCATAATGTTGTCTTACTACTGTGTATGGTCAAATGTTTCCAGGTCTTGCCCATTAATTGCTAAGAAAACGTGTTTGTTTATTTGCCAACTCAGAGCTGCCATGGGAAAGTATTTTTTTCCTAGCGGATAAGGCGAGCTGACTAAGTGGAACATATTGCAGAAGAGACTGAAAAGGGATTTTTCGACCTGGCACTTCCTAAATGGTCTTCGGAATTTGTGCGGAGGGGAACGAGCTGTTCCAGCGACAAAGTTAGTTATGAAATCCTTTTTCCCTTTCTTTCTCTCGCTCTCTAAATGAAAGTATTAAAATATACAGACGTGTAAAGGATCATTCCAACTGAATGGTAATTTATTAATAAACAAACAATGAAATACCTTCAGAATATTTTCAAAAAAAAAAAAAGAAAATATTGATAGAATAAGATTAATACAGTTTCCCTTTTTATATATAGTGAAAAAATCAGCGTATCAGTCAACTTTAACGTCACTTTTCAGGGAAGGGGGAAACACTTTCAGGCGTTTGGTCCGCAACATACAACTACAAATTAAAAATAAATTACTATGTCGCAATTTACATTTTAAAACAAGTCCTTGTAAAAGTAGAGGGGGGGATGAGAAGCTGGTACTCTACGCTGGACTTTCCGCCCCCTTTTAAACACGGGGCATGGCAATACCTTAAGGGACGGGGAAGAGGAGGGGAAGCATTTCTCAAAGCAATTAAAAAAAAAACTTACGTGTTATTGGAGTAACACTGTCCTTTAACAAACCAAGACATGCTTTGGGGCTGCCTCTGTACAAAACCTTTTCGCGTGCGCTCCCTTCGCTCCGCGGGCGCGGCAGGGGCCGCCGGCGCGGTGCTGCGCGGTGTCCCCGCGGTCCCCCCGCGGCGAGGGGCGCTCAGAACTTGCCGCAGTCGTAGACGAAGGCTCCGGAGGTGCGGTAGAGCGGCTGGCTGCCGGGGAAGGCCATCTGACAGCTGCCGCCGCCCCCCGCCCCGCCGCCGCCTCCCCCTGCCCCGCCGCCACCGCCGCCGCCACCTCCCGGCGAGGCGCTGAGGCCCAGCCGGGGCGCCTCGAAGACCTCCCGCGGGGCGGCAGCGAAGCCCTGCTGCGGCCCCGCGTAGCCCGCCGCGCCCGCCAGCGGACCCAGCTCCCCCGCTGCCGCCGCCGCTGCCGCCGCCGCCGCCGCAGCCTGGTTGAGGTACCAGGAGGCCAGGCGGCCCTGGTGCGGGTGCGGGTGGTGCCCCTCCTGGTGGCCGCCCGCCGCGCCGCTCAGCCCGCCGTGTCCCAGCGCCCCGCCGCCACCGCCCCCCGCCCCGCCGCCGCTGCCGCCGCCGCCCGTGGGCATGGCGTAGTCGGGCAGTGGGTCCTCGGCGGGGCTGGCGGCGGCGGCGGGCAGGTGGCCGGGGCGGTCGGCGCCGCCCGCCGCCGCGTAGAGGCTCATGGCCTGCATGTTGCAGTGGTAGGTGCCTGCGGCGGCTCCGGCAGCCGCCTGGCTGCAGGGCGAGCCGTAGACGGAACTGTGGCCCGGCGAGTAGCCGCCGAGGGAGAGGGCGGGCGGGATGCCGGTGCGCGGGGCAGCGGCGGCAGGGGCCAGGAGGCCAGCGCCCAACTCGGCGGCGGCCTGCGGGGAGCCCCGCAGCGAGGTCATGATGTTGTCCACGCTGAAGCCCGGGCCGTGGTGGTGGGACGGCGGTGGGGGAGGCGGTGGGGGTGGCGGCGGCGGCTCAGGGGCCTCCAGGCTGAGGGAGCGGCTGGACGGTAGGGTACTGCGGGGGCTGCCGCCACTGGAGAGGCTGCTGCTGCTGTCGGGGCTCTCGATCTTGGGCACGGCGCCGAGCGGCGGCGCGGCGCCGGGGGGGGACACGGCCTGTGGCGGTGAGACCGTGCCGTTCTCCGTCTTGATGTCCTGAATACGGACGGGCGGCGGCGGCGGCGCGGCGCTGCCCCCGGCGGGGCCGCCCTCGGGCTCGGCGGCGGCGGGCGGCGGCGGGCGCGGCGGGGCATGGTCCTTGAGGTGCAGGCGGTCCTTTTCCTCCTTGTCCTTGACGGCGTCCTTCTTCTTGAAGCGGCGGCGGCGGCGGAGGAAGCTGCCGTTCTCGAACATGTTGTAGGAGTCGGGGTCGAGGGTCCAGTAGCTGCCCTTGCCGGGCTTCTTGTCGTCGCGGGGCACCTTGACGAAGCACTCGTTGAGGGAGAGGTTGTGGCGGATGCTGTTCTGCCAGCCCTGCTTGTTGTCCCGGTAGAAAGGGAACCGCTCCATGATGAACTGGTAGATCCCGTTCAAGGTGATCTTCTTATCAGGCGCGTTCTGGATGGCCATGGTGATGAGGGCGATATAGCTATAGGGCGGCTTCACCATATCCTTGGGCTGTGGCGGCGGCGTGTAGGGCCCGTAGGCTCGGGCCATGCCGGCCGGGTACTGCTCGTGGGCCGGGTGGGAGTACATGCTCATCGGGGCCGGCATGGCCGTGTAGCCCCCGCCGGCCGCTGCCGCGGCGGCGCGGTAGTAGCTCTGCTCTCCGCCGAGGTACGGCACCACTCCCAGGGAGTTGGGACTGGACACGGAGTAGCGAGCCTGCATGTCCTCCCGTCAGCTTTCCCCCACCCTCCCCGCCGGACCAAACAGCGCGTCCCTTCCCCCTCCACCCCTCCGCCGCTCCGCGGACCGAGCTGGACCGGGCGGCCGGGCAACCCCCACCCCCCCACCCCCCCGGCGGAGCGCGGAAAAAGGGAGGAAGGATAACGACGGCAGCGCCGAAAGTCTCCTCTTCCTCGCCCAGGAAAACCCACTGGCAAGTTCCCGCACTTCACACGGAGGAAAAAAAAAAAGTCAAAAAAGGGGGAAAAAAGGAGGGGGGGGTGTCAAAAAAAGAGTAAAAATTACTTTAAAAAGAAAACGGGGGAGAAAAAAAGTAATCGCAGTGGAGAAAGCAACTTCCAAACGAAGAAAGAGTATTAAGAAAATAAAACCTTTGCAAAGAGGCTCCCACGCTCCCAGTTCCTTGTTCCACGGGGATCTGCAACAAGTTGTCTGCAAAGGAGGGACAAAAGTACAGGGATATGTTTTGTTGGCTTTTTTTAAGCGAGCAGCAGAAGAAAAAATCCACCTTCCAGATCTCCCAGTGCAAAGTCTCCCTCTCTCTCTCCCTCTCGCTTTTTTTCAGTCTCTTTTTCAGTCGCGGGCTGCTTTGGGAAGCATCGGAAAAACTCCTGAACTTTTGAGCATCCGTCACCACGGCGAGAACTTTTTTACGCACTTACAGTTTTCTCCTTTTTTTTTTCTTCCCTCTCCGCACTCGGTCTCCTTTTTTTTTTTTTTTTCTCTCTTTTTTTTCTTTTCCTCCTTTTGCAGGCAGTTCAGCTCCGCCCCTCCGAGCCAGAGCGGCCAATGAGAGCCGAGAGACAGTCGGGGCTCTGAATGAGGAGGGGAAAAAAAAAAAAAAAAAAAGGAGCGAGCGAGAAAAAAAAAAAAAAAGGGTAAAAAGCAGGGGAAAAAAATCTCCGCAGCAGCCTTGGGAGCTGCAGCTCTCGGGGACCGGCCACACACGCTTGCCGGCACACGCGGGCCCCTTGAGTGCCGCGGAGCCCCTGGCTCGCTCGAGCCGCTGCGCACCCGCGGGGACTTGCCCGCACCCGCGCATTTTGCGCGCCGACCTGCGCAAGTCCTGCCGTCCCCTGCCCGCCCACCCACCCGCGTCCTTGTGCGCGCGCGATCACCCTCGCACACGCACGACGTGCAGTCCTACGCCAATGTACATGTGTATATATATATATATGTGTGTGTCTGTGTGTGTGTATATGCTCCCACGGAACTCTTGCCACCCACGCGGGCTCCCCGTGCTCCACCACGCGTGTTTCTCCCACACTCTAACTTTTTATCAATTTTTTTTTATTCCTTCGTTGGTCTGTTTTCGTCGCAGGCTGCCGTCCGTCTCTCCCCTCCCCTGCCCTCCCCGGCCAGGAGTCTCTGCCTCACCCCGGCTGCCTTCCACCCCTCATGCCCGCGGGAACGGAGGGGAAAGTGTGTGTGTGTGTGGTGTGGGGAGGGGGTTGTATGTGTGTGTGCGTGCGGGGTGGGATGCCCCTGCCCCGGCAGTATAACCCTGCCTGCAGCCAGCTGCCCGCCTGCCTGACCAAACGCTTCTGAAGAGATCGCATTCCTCCGGTTGACCAGGTTTTGACGAGTCCTCCAAAGCTCCATTTTATTAAGCAGCCATCAAGGGCTTTCCTCTCTCCGTCTGCAAAGCGAGCGCCCGCTGCCTCGGTTGTTTATAAACACGGGCGCATTTTTTTGTACGGGGCTCTTTAGCACGACCGTTCAGGTAATCTTTACAGACCTTACGGGGTGTATTACGAAAAGCGGGTCCTTGGTTTACTTATTTATTTATTTAAGACGGAGAGGGCATACTTTTTAGTTCCTAATCTGCTTCAGAGTGGACTCCGTGGCATGTCAGGTGTGTCAGAAGAAAAAAGAAAAAACAAAAAAGAATACAATAAAATGTTCCTTAAATCATTTGGCCCTTTCTGTTGTGAAGATTTTATTTGCGTTGCTGTTGCCGTTGTCTAAATATCTGAAAGAATATTTGAGCTCTAATCAGGATAACATTTTAACGGGCGCTCAAAGGGAGCAGAGAACGAGGACATGGTTATTCATTTTTAAAATTTTCCTTTTAATTTCCTGTTATATTTTAAAATGGATATTTTTTTATACTTGGAGCACGAGGAGATTCGTATACATATCTGCATAGTAGTATTGGAAATGCAACCCAGCGCTCTTCATTCATTTTGCAGCCTATACCTCTGAAACTTTATTAGCGTTAATAATAGATCAGTTGAAAGGAACAAGCTGAAATCTATTTTAAGGTGTGGAATTTGTACGGGAAAGACATATGTGTGTTTGTGAGATGAATTACCTACCCTGATCTTGTGACACTACAAATACATCAAAAGACCGTTCTCGATTCACTGATTTAAAACCCCCTTTCCTCACTTCTTACTGTGATCGATTACTTTGGGAATCGTGTCTTTGGAGCGTGTTAAAGGCGCATCGTTTTCTTGGTGGTATTTTAGCAGGTATGGCTTTTCCTCTGAAACACCAATCCGTTGGTTAAAAAAAAAAAAAGTGTTTTAAATGAGATGCAATTAATGTGAAGGAGTTAATTTATATAGCCTAATATCTGCTCCTTTTCATATTCAAACATAACAGGTCTCCTTTTAGTAGTAAATGTCAGTCCTTTAATGGTGAATACATTATCCCGTTTAGCCTGTTGAATTTCATCGTCTGGAATCTTTCACCTGCTCCTGCCTAATTACACGTTTTTCCCTTTCCTCCCACTACGGCAGAATTAATAAATGTGCAAGCACTGGATTAGACAGTAGATGTCAATTCCAACACTTTATATTTTAAAAAACTCTTTCTTGCTTTACTGAAAAAAAAAAAAAAAAGTCCATTTTAGCACGTTTCCATGCAGCCCAGGTCATCCGGTTTTCCCACGGTGTTACCTGCCGTTAAAAACAATTTCCATGGGCTTCCCGCTCGCTCCCATGAGCGGCCATAACGCACCGCGCCGGGAGCCGGACCCTTTACTGACTAATTCATTTTATCTGGGCAACGTTTACGGTAGCGAAGTTGTTTCTCAGGCAGAGGCTGGAGTAACAACGAGAAGTTTCAGCACAGGGAAGGGGGGCCATTAATCCGCTGTGTTTTGCATCTAATATATTTTGCAATAGCCACTCTGATGCTATAATTGCGACCTGACGCAATTACTAACGTGTGTTAAGTTACATACCTCAAACCAGCAGGACTCTGGTTTCTCTAGTCGAGGCACAAAAGTCACTATTGTGAAGGTTCACAGAGTGATTTGGGGTTTGCATGTGTGCGTGTTGAGGAGAAACAACGGGTTTAGGTGAGGCAGAAAGATCATTTTTTCCGCCCGATGTGTTTGGATACCACCCAGAAAGACACTTGGCGCTTGGGCTACTCTCACCCGGCCACACTACAGAGCTGCCTTTCCCCACCGCCGTGTGCTTTTGCCGTGTGGCCTCCGGATGGGAGAGCCGCTTCGTCCGAGTCTGCCGCCGAAACGAAGCAGGACGGCAACAGCCGTGGCCACTGTCAACCCCCCAATCCGTGCGGACACCGGGCAGCGGGCACGGCCGCTGCCGCCTGCTGCCCGAAGCCGGGCGAGGTGCAACGGCAGCAGGACAGAAGCCCCGACGGGCAGCGCCAGGCCAGGGGGAGCCGCGCTTTTCTTGAAACCCGCCGAAGTTTCGCGTGTGTGGTCATTTGCAACCTTATTTACGGAGATGTCAGAAAGAAAGATGACATCGGAGCAGTAGGCGGAGGGGCTACCATTTGACCTGGGCAAAGCCCAAGGTGGACCCAAACAATTCGCTGTGGGTTGTCCTCTTCTCTCAAAGACCTGGAGGTGAACCGCTTTCCAGCCCCGGGCTGTTTATGTTTAGACGTAGTCAAAGCTTCGCTTCTCTATCTTTCTTTTGGCTCCAACATCACAGCAGTACCCCTGTAACTCTGAAACCAGCCACCCAGCCCGGCTCTTTGCATCTCAGGATGCAGCTTTCCACGTTCCTTAAACAGCGGTCGACACCACAGGAGAAAACTGCTGACATCCTTTCGAGGTGCAGGGAGGGAAGTGATCGTATCAAATCTGTGCTTCACCAGTAGAAAAATCTATTGTGCCGAAAGCCCCCTCTCTGTTCATAGCCGCTGGACGTCGGTGGCAGCTATCCTTCCCTGTCTCTCCCTCGTTTTCCCATCCAGCACCTCTGCAATTTCAGCCTGTGCAATTAAACTGAGCTCTAAATGCAAAGTCTGTTTGCGTGGCACTCAATTAAGCAAACAGATGTGATTGTTATTTTATTTACGTGGGCTGACAATTCCATAAATAAGCCGAGGTAGTTTTCCAATCCAGGGCGCCTTTTATCTTAAGACATAAAGAACACAATACGAAAATGAGCGCTCGGTTCCCTCTGTCTTCTTTTAGGCTCTCGTTCTTGAATGAGAAATAAACTATCCTTTGCTGTAAATGCCGCAGTGGTCATTGGCTTCGTGTAATTCACAAGAAAAATACCTTAATTTCACATTTGGTATCTACAAAATAGTTCTGTATTTAATTTACAAGGGAGAAACGCGACCATAAAAAGGTCGGAGCCCGCGCGTTTCATCTTCCCACGACAATTACCGCAGTCATACATATAATTCGTCTCTGTGACCTAGGTTGCGTCTCAGAGATGTCGCGGCACTAGGAACACAAACAAAAACCAGGCTGTGGGAAACTACTTGCGTTGTTTCTGTTATTCAGGTAGCGTACTATCACACACATACATACACATACGCAGAAACGAAAAATAATTAAAAAAAAACCCGCAAGCGCATAAGAAACCTTTAATTTGCTTTAGCATCTCGCAGTAAAATACTAACAGCTGGGCAACTGGGGGTGTTAAAAACTCTCTCCTAAAACGACAAGAAGATAGCCAGACGTGGATTTTTTTTTTTTCTTTTACTTTCCAAGGTCCCTTGTCCCTTTTGTGTTCCTTTTCCTCCCTTATTTCCTTCCTTCCTTTCTCTGGGAGGGGTAGCGAGGGCGGAGGGGAGCCGAATCTATTGGATTCTCTGAAATCATATAGATGAAAACACACACAGAGCAACAAAACTGGGAGCATGAACCTTTGCAGTCCTGTCCTGCTCCATCTCCACCTATTGCCTTAGCAGACGGGAGGAGAGAGAGACTTATTTGTATAAAGCGTTTATTTACATTAGAATGAAGCGACAGTTCCTAGTCTGGGAAGTGATAAGTACTTGGCAAGTCATTAGGTAGCAGATAGAGATCAGCCCCTGGATACATTATTCCCTGCCTTTTGAACACTCGTTTTTAAGGGCTGTGAGGTTTTTCGGGAGGGGGCGAGGCATCAGTGGGGGTGAGGAGAGGGGTTAGGGTGGTAAGGGCGCGCAGCCCTGCTGTGAGCCGCGCCCGAGCGCTGTCCCACTGCAGGCGGCCCTTGGCGGGGGGAAGTCGAAAGCCCCCCGCCCACCGCGGAGAGCTGCGCGGAGGGAGGCCGCCCCTCCCGGCCCTCAGGCCGCCGGTGCCTGAGCGGGACTGCGCACAAGCAAGGGACACCGCAAAGCCGCTTCATCCCCCGGCGAAGCTGCGGCGTTGCCGCCGCGCACCGCACCGCACCACACCGCACCGCACCCGCGGCCGGCAGCCACCTGCGCGGCGTTCAGGCGCTCTGCGAGCCTCGGGCGCCCCCTCCCGGGCCGCCCGTGACACTGCCGCCGGCTCCGCGCCTCTCCGCGCCGCTCCGCGGGTCTCGCCGCCCGCAGCCTCCTGCTGCCGCCGGGCACATCACCTGTCGGTGCACTGCCCGGGCAGAGCGGCTCCTCCGCGGAGAGAGCGCCCGCGCTCTCTCCTTTGCGCACTCCAAGGGGGAAGAGGGATTTAAAAACCCACCCAAACCCTTCCCGCCGCCTTTTCGCCGCCGTTGAGTTGCTGGAAGTGCGGCCACGCGGTGCCGGTTTCTCGGGACACGTCTTTCTGTCGGAGGTGAGCGCTAGAACAATGCCAGCTCCACCGAGGCCACTATTTTCTTCCCCTCTGCCAAAGAATGTCTTTACTGGTTGCCAGGCTTGCCAATAAAACTTGCGAATGAAAAAGTGTTGGTTTCCAGGAAAAGTACTTCTGCTTTTTAACCTCCCCCTTGCTGTCTAATTACTGATGTGTTCAACCTCCGAAGAATAGCTTCATAAAACTGGTAAAACCAGAGGCAGACGCTTTTTCACAGTTGTACGGCTATAGAGATGTGTAAATACACACACACGCGCTAATATATATGCATAGCTAGATGCATGCATGGTTTTCAGAGTTTTACAAGGCATTTATGCGTATTAAGTACAATCGCACCAAAGAACTAGTCTCCTTTCAGACTCCTAGGAGCTATGGCAATACAAGTAGTAAAACTTGGATATCTGCATACACATTTTTATGAAGCCACAAATGCTTTCTTTGCACAGTTATTTGCGCACTGCTGGAAATAACATATTATAGTTGTTTGCATACAGAAAACAATGTATCTCTGCAAAAAGTGAAGTATAATCAAAAGAGGTGAAATAATAGTTTAAAAAGTAGAGCTCTCAAGATGTATCTGTTATTTTGCATGAACACAGGGAATGCATATAAAAGACGGATTTTTAAATGTACCCTGTGCAACAAACACGTGTAACTTGCAGGAGTCCCACGGGCTGTGACCCTAGACAAACCCCTCTTTCTAGTCGGGCTCTGTCCTCAAAACCAACCAGTGTACCGTTTAAAGGTAAAGAGGTCAGAATTCGGTTCCCAAGTGATCTCTGCAGTTTCCTATTCTTTCCCCCTCTCTCCTGCCTCCACAAGGCCATGTGTAGTACCATTTTTCTGAAAATCTCTAAAAAGGCTGGTAGGCATAATTTGAAACAGAAAATTAGCGCTGAAGTAGAAAAGAGTTCTGGCAGTAGGTGTTTCAATGTTCCTTCAAACAGACTTCTTTGTTCTCGAAAACCAAATCAAAGCAAAGTTTTCGATCTTTATTTTTCACTCAGATGGCATTAGCTCCCTTTACTCAACCACTGTGTGCCTGATGCGTGGGTCTGGCACACCACCTGCCCCACTGCACCTCACATGCCCCAGTTCTTGTCCCAGCAAAACTGGCTGGCCAACTGTGATGGCAACATGACTAATGATTGTGTGTGAGGACGGCACTAGCTAAGCCAAACAAGGTCAATTTCTCTGTTTTGCAAAGCAGAAGAAATTGTAAACTTATATCCAGTGCTAAACAATCAATTTAGAGGTGTTTCAGTTGATAAATACAAATACAGGTCTTCTAAAATGGTGTAGCATGAAGGAAAAGACACTTGAGGGATTATTTACAAAAAATAAACTTTCTATTTAACTTGATAGCTCCTAAGGAGAACCAGAGATTCTCAGCTGAGACTCATATTTAAAAATAACTGCATGTGTACAACTGAGGGGTACAAGTGTGGTTGGTTGGGTGGATAGAAAGATATACAGATTTCTTTTAATACACATTTTTGCTCTCAGAGTTGTGTATACTGCAAACATTGAAACAGTAAGTTACAAACAGAACACTCACGGTAGGACACTTTCATTGGTGGCTTCCCCCCAGTTTAAACAGGCGGACAGGTAGCAGAAAACAGCATTTCCCTATTCACTGAAGCCTTCTGGGCACTCTGGGCATGACAGAGAGGCCCACAGAGGTAGCAGGAGGGTTTGCATGGGATGGAGACTGAAGCTACCGTAACCATCCCTGTGGCAAGAACACCCACAAAAACAGGTAATTTGCCCCTCCCACACCAACTAACAGCCAGAAGCAAAAAATGTTAAAGTAACTTACATCATCGTTTGCCTGTATCATTACTAAGGAGGAACTGAAAGCTGTTTTATGAGGAGCAGACAGACAAGACTAGCTTCAGCTTGAGACATAAAAAACCCAAACCACTAAGATACCTGAAGGCATCCCAATTAAGTGATATTACCATCCTGATCAAGATGCAGTCATTGTTAGTAAGCATCCCTGATTTTTAACAGAGATATTCCAATTAGGTAGATTTTCTGATTAGGTGCACTTAAATTAAATGGAGAGAACAGTGTGGAGGAAACGTGGATGGATTTTATAAGGGCCAACTTCAGGGGAGGGACTTCTTCACTTGCAACAGGGCATAAGTGGGGTTCAGACCACATAGCCCAGAATCACAGCAATATCTCTTTCACCCCATGCTGAGCAGCTATCTAACTTTGAAGGCATCTGGCCTTGGTGGGTGCCTCCGTCTTTAACGTGCGTGTTCCCAAGGCACCGGTAGCTCTGCTGCTGGGCATGCCCACAACTGTCTGAGTCAGAGCATCTTGGCACCTGCTTTCAGCCTAAATCCCAATTAGATCCAAAAAGTAGGCAGAGTGGCGTCTAAGTAGCCGCAGGGCCTGATACAATAGATAATGTCTTGGGCTTTGGGATAAATTTGAAAGGAAGGTCCTTATCAGCTCTGCACTACATACTTCTGTATTTTACGGGTCTCAGCTCTGGCCAGAGTCTCATTCATGGTTTTTGGATGGAGTGACTTGAGGTGACAGGTTTTGGCAGTAGTCACATAGCTTTTAAAGCCATTGGCTCTCTCTTTGTTACTCAGGTCTTGAGCCTGAAGTTCTGAAGCACAGGTTCTGGAGGAAAAAAAATGCAGACAGCAAGACTTCCAAACACTGGTCCTTTTGAAAACCCTGAGCTGAACCTGTCAAGTGTGCTGAATGAAGGAAAGAGGATTGTTAGGCTTACATCTCACTGTGCTATTCTTAATATTCACCATGGGCACAGCCATAACAGAAACAACTCTTCTGGTTAGGAGAGAGTTCTGTGAAAAGAGGCTGCAGTGGACAGGGGTGGCCTCCCTGGGCCATGAGAAGATCTCCGTGTCTCTTCATGTATCTATTTCCCTCCAGAGGCTGGGCTTGTCTTGCATCTACACACTGAATGAAGGAAGGAATGCGAGCTCTCCACCACACCTCTAGCTTTCAACATTTGCTGAGCCTGTTTGTCTATTATTTCCCCCCGCTATGACTTTTAAGATTGTAATCTCAGCAGGGTAGGGACTGCCTTCTGTTTTACATTTGTACACTGTCTAGCTCCTGACTGTGTCCGGGATCTTGAGCTGATGTGCTTTGCGGATTCATCTGAAACTTATCTGACCAAGGATTAAATAGACCATTCCCTTTGGAAGAGAAGGGCTTACAGTAACCACTCAGTTAAAACAATGGCTCTCTGCACAGGTGAATACAAGTGTTGCATTCAGTGGTGTTCATCATAGATTTACATAGACTGAATAAGTACATAGTGTCGCTTGTTCTTCTAAATTTAGGGGAATGGCAGCAGCAGTCTAAACCTCTTTGAAGAAAAAGATGACACGGAGTTTTCTTGCTGACCTGCAGCAAGGGTGTGCTCTTGAGGTGTGCCTACTTTTCAATATGTGTACCCATAGAAATTCCAAATGTAGTAGTTTCATGCAGTTATTTCATCTCAGAGGTCTCCTGCGTGTGTGTCATCCTGACCTTGCACAGCTGTGTAGCATGCAGTAAATCAGTCCAGAAATTCATGTTTGAATTAATGTTAGAAATTCATATTTGATTTTTTTTTTTTTTTCATATTCTGCTTTCCCTTTCAAATGAGGCCAGATCCTCAAGCCATTTTGCTGAATTGCATCAGCTGCGACTCTGGCTCGGAGAAATTAAAGGCAAACACCTGTGCCAACTCAGCACCACCATGGTGAATGAACTCAAAGAAGTTGTTGGAGAGTGAGCAAGACTAGAGCTTGGATGATGCTGTTAGATTTCATGTATATATACCATGTGCTAGGTAGCACCATGGGGTGCTGGTAGGAAAAGCTTCTGCTTTGGGTGGCTCCAGCATAAAGATTGGTTTCTTACTCTGTTCAGGTTGAAAACTGTTCATCAGAAAGTGCAGTGTGCAATGGTGGCAGAGTTTTGTTTTGTTTTTTCAGAGTTAAGTATGCTCATTAACTCTTCAAAATAATGTTATCTCTTCCAGTGTGTTTTCCATTTAAATGAATGGAAATGTTCCCATTGACTTTAAAGCACAATTTCCTCCATCTCCTCCTTCTTGAAAGACTTAATCAAGCATGTTTAGTAGAAACCTATGAGAGCTGTCTAATGACTGGCTCACTTTGCCCAGGGAAAAATGTAACTATAAACTGAAACACGATGCTGAAAACCAAGTTTAGTAGAAAGTGTTTAGTCTAGTGCTAGATGAATGATGGAAGCTTGTATTTGTGAATAATTTATTTGACAATTGGTGGGGAAAAAAAATGACCGAATAAGTTCTTTGCTCATTTTTCTTTGCCTGTCTACGAAACTGGCTGAACAATGCGCAAACAAATTGCTAATATTTATGCAGGAGCAAAGAGGTCAGCTTTTGTCAAAAGTGTTTTTAGCAGTGAGTTGGGCTAGCACCAGATTAGCTTAATTTTCTTGTATCCTCTACGTAGTAAACAAAGGAAATTGTTCTATTAGTTACTGAATTAACTGGAAATTTGCATCTCACCAGCAACACTGCTATTGCAAATCCTGTGTTGTAAAAACTCTGCAAATACTGGAACTTGGCTTTCATGCCTGCAGCCGGCCTCTCAGGACTTTAGAAACCTCAGTGATTTCCACTTCATAGCCCACCTTCAGTCCCTTCTGAGCATAGTTGTGTGCAGCAGTGTAGATGGCAGCTACGTACTGGGCTGAATGAGCAGAAGCTCCACTGCTAAAGAGAAGGTGTGTTTCACAATCAGGAAGGCTGCCGTCTCCATCTATGATGATGCAAATAGTTGCTGATTGCCAGACAGAAGTTGCTTATTAATTATTTTTCCTCTTGGTGAGAGAGGAAATACAGACGGCTGAGTCTCTAAAGAGCTGTCTTTATTAGCTTGACCTGACAGCAGTACAGAGGTGTTTTGCTTGGGGACAAAATCCACATTTTGCCTTGCAATTTAGTGAGCTTGTCTGCATCACCTCCTACACTTCCTCCTACAATATTTCCCTTCCCCTGTGACACACCCAGGCTTTTTTTTTTTTTTTTTTCTAGTTCTCCATCCTTGGCTACCTTCTCTCATGTCACCAAATGAAATTAAAAGTGTTATAAAATGAATATATATTTTTAATGCTTTTCTGTCCTCCTCACCCCTTCAGAAAGACTACAGACAAATCTTTCTACACAGAACACTGAGGCTACAAGAGCATGCCACAAATGATCTCCTTGATCCCAAATTCAGTGCTGTTGCTGTTGGTAGGTTTAAAATTAGACAAGTACTTCTGTGGGGCTGGAGCTAGATAGTGGATACGTACCATGGATTCCCAGAGAGGTGTCAGGCCCCTGCAAGCCTCATAGGATTCAGGGGAAGCTGTAGGTACTTGGATACCTTTTGAACTGGGTACTGTCAGCCTGGTCCCTGTCTACGTCTCCTCCATATGCTGTCAGCTGCAGCTGTTTCCTGTGGTTATGCCCATTCTCTTTGAGAGGTTTTCAGGTGTTTGCTTCACTTCGATATTTTCTATTTTGGTAGGAACTGTCCACCCTCTCTGTGGCTTCACCTCTTCAGGGTTGCCTGTGTGTGTGAGTGCAGAAATAGGAGGCAAGGTGAGTAACCTGCTCTTGTAGGAGTTGTGTTCCCCAGGCTTTCTTAGTTCCCATCTATTCCCAAAAACTGCCTGATAGTGTGAAGGAGATGGGTCATAGAATCATTTCTTCTTGGACTGTGGGGTCTGCTTGCCCTCTTATGCAGAGAGGTTCAAAACTCATCAGGGTTGTTGCAGGATGAGGGAGGGATGAGACATGGAAACAGCAAGTCATATGGTTTCTTTTCAGCCTTAGCTCAGGTAAACTCCCAATACATGCAGAGAAGCACTCCCTGTCTAAATGCTGTAGCCCTTGGCTGTACATGCTGTGTCACGGAGTCCAGAGGTGCACAGGAATACACTTCACTCTGTGTCACAAACTGAAATGGTCACTCATGGGTTTGTCCTCGGACATGACCCAAATTCAGCACAGCCTTGTTTGTGCTTGGCTACCTAGAGCCAGCTAGGTGCCAGCCCAGCTCCTGGCATAATTTGGGGCAGCAGCAAGGCAGTAATGAACTATATGCTGTTCTCAAAACCTTCTTCTTCCACTTGTTGCTGAGAATAATGAAGAATGGACTAAACCCAGTGGTTTTTACCCCAGCTACTCCTCCTGGCCATGTGAGCTAAGTGATGGCAATGCCAAACCCTTCAGAGGAATTGTGCAGTGTATAGAGAAACCACATTCAGGCTCACCCTTTTTTGCAGTGCTGGAAGATCAGAAGATGTCCTTAATAGAAAGAAGAGCCCAAACCCCTGGATGCCTCAGCCTCATTCAAAAAGAGCTCTGTCCTAAAGCCCCAGGTGTGAGCTGAGTAAAACAGAAGTGCAGACTTGGGGATTTGGTGTTTGTGGGACTACTCAGATGTTGTTTGTCTGAGCTGAATTCTTGGGTGAGCATGTTTCCTTCTGCGTGTTACTTGTAGGATCAAGCCCTGGTAAGCTGCTGAGAGTCACTGCTGCTCCTCGTGGAGCCAGAGGCAGCTCAGGGTAATCAGCACATATAGGAATAAGCTCTGACAGTGGAAGCCTGGTAAGAGCATGGTTTAATTTCACTGTGGTATGCAGCACTCCAAGAAAACTCCCAGACTCGGTCCTTTTCCTTCAAGCACAACCCCTTATCAAGGTTCTTGGCAGCAATTCACTTAACAGAAAGGAGCAGCTGTCATGGTATTCCCACATACAAATATGGAAAAACAACCCCTCCCTACCTTCAGTGCAGCAATGTTATGTAGTAAGAATAATTACAATATTTAACACTTGTATCTGTGTTTTTAATCTTCAAAGCACTTGATGAGCACTGGTTGCAGGTAATTGTAGCTGCAGAGTGATGTGTCCATTTGCAAAAAGAGGAGAATCATGCGCATGACTGTTCCAGTGGTCCTGTGCAAGGTGGTCACAGTGTAAGTAGGTCTATAAAGGCTCAATGACATGGGCTATTTTGGCTGCCAGGGTTGATTTTTTCTTATCACTGGCTGCTGCCCTCCTGTCGGAGGTTACGGACTCCTCTGGTCTGTTGGTGGAATTGCTCACCTTACGGTTTCCCAACCCATTTCACTCCTAGTGAGCCAGGTTAGGAAAGACCTATATAGTAAGCCACTTTAGCTGACCTGGCTTGTTTTGACTGGAATGGATCAGGGAGTGCTCAGATGAGCAGCTCAGCTGACAGACTCAGCAAAACAGTAACTGCTGGCAGGTGGGCAGAAAAGAAGGTGACTATGGAGAGGCTTGTAGGATGCTGGCAACTGTGGCAGCTGGCACAGGAGATATATGTCTGACAAAAAGTGATAAGCCCATGCTGGTTCTTCCTCCTTTGCTTTGTCTCTCAGTCCTGTGGCACTTGTTATGGAAAAACTCAGTGTAAAAGATATTATTAGTTGCCTCAGCCTTCTGGTCCTATCTATGTGGCTCTTGTCTCAGGCTGGAAGAATAGAAGAGGTAGTAGAGAAATTTGGACTACTTTTAATGATTTTGTTTTCAGATGCTTTTTGTGAGGAGGAAGGATATAAGACAGCTGTTCAGTCCTACCATTTTTACGGCCATCCATTATCTGAAAAACTGGCCATTTGCTCTTGCAACATCACTCCTGAATTCTCTCTTATTTTGCTTTCTTACCAAACGGGTTTGCTTATCCAAAAGTACTCAGGTAAAGCCTCTGTTCTTGCTTAGAGTAGGCAACTGAGAGTAGTGGATGTGAAATACATCATCAGAGTATATAGCTTGACATGGTACCAGCTGCCTGCCCCTGGGAAGGTAAAGCATCCTGAACATCCAGCTCAGCTCCTTGCCTTCACAGGTAAAAGAACTTCGTATTAATTAATGTAAAGTGATCACACAGGCAAACAAAGGCTGTGTTGGTCTGAGCTCTCGCAGTTCCAAAGACTCTGTGAGTCTGTGTACTGACTGTACCGTTTAGATAAGTCTGAGGCCCACATATCTTGTGATTTGATTTTAAACAAAGCAAATCCAAACCTAATTGCTGGAACCCTTCTTATCTGTGCAGTACGAATATCTGTCCTTCCTGCTGCCTAAGAGGAAAATTAAGGTAATACATATTGTAAGGTAACAACAATACATTAACAGGAATTGGTTTATTCAAAGGGGTTAGCTTGGGTTTTGCTTTTATTTTAACTGTTCATGCACATTATAATTTTCCCCTTGAGGACTGTTTTGAGGGGAAAGATTGTGAAACTGAGCTAGCTCTTGTGCTGCAGCTTCATTATTATGTGCATAACTCCAGAAAATGAAGTCTCTCTTTAGTGAAAACATGCCGCATAACAGTGTTGTCTCTGACACTTTGGTTGGTGAGGTTTAGTCATATAACTCTTCCAGATTTCGTTATTATGAATTGGATAACCATTTTCTTTTAAGGACTCCATTCCTGAAATGAATTGATGAGATGTGAATCTTACCATTTTCTTAAAAAAAAAACCAAAAAAACAAAAAAAAACAAAACTAAAAAGTTTCTAGACCTTATAGTTACGGAGGAAAACATCCTATGAATGTGAGCACACCTTATAAGTGAAGAAAAACAGCTCTGGAAAGAAATACGTGCACAAGCCAACCTCTGAAGTTTAACCTTGTGACTCCTCCTTTTTCCTCCTCCTTTTTAAGGCCTCAATATTGCTATTGGAAGTGCTGTGGATGGGGTCAGCTCTCAAAGCCAGCTCCTTCCAGGCAAGCCATATCTTGGGAGAAGGAGCAAACCTAAGCTTTGAGCTCAGTAACATAGTCTCTTGCTTGTGCAGCTCTGTGGCTGGACTGTCTGCAAGACCAGGGGAAAAAAAAACAAAAAACAACAAAAAAACAACCCGAAATCCTCTCCCTTGTTTGCACAGTTCCAATTAAGTGCAATCAATTTCTCAATCAATCTTTTGCTCTTAATAAAGTCAGTTATCTTTTTCCTTCTAATTCCCCTCCAGGTTTTTTAACAATTGTTCAGACAGACACAACAAGCAGCTTTTGTGAAGGAAGAGTGTAGGCGTTTCCTTTGGCTGTTTTCACTTTCTGCCTATGATGATGTTATGCTCCGCACCCTCCCGAAATCCTAATCATATACAATGAGTGTGCTAGGAGCCCATTTTTTTTTCTTCCAGCTGGCATGGATTGAGTACCCTAATTTGACAGCAAAATCATGCCAAAATATTGGGGGGGATGGGGTAGGAGAATAGACATTTTGTCATCTTTGTGTTGCTGATGAGTCAGACCATTTAAACTAAGGAAAGGTTTAAAAAACGGGAAAGGAAATGCTATCCAGCCTTATCTACTCCAACATTAATTTAAGCAGAAGGTAGGAGTGGAGGAAGTCTGAGTAAATGTGTTCCTTGTTCAAGTTGCCTTCAGAGGGTTACAGTCATCTGCAAGCTGAAAGAAGATGCATTAAATTGTTGCCTACCATTAAGTGACTGTGACGGAGAGGGAGAGGCCCTACGTATGCTCGCCTCAGTTTTGTGTGTGTGCAGAAGCCATGCATTCTTGATGTATGTAAAACAGTTCAGTGCTGGCTTCATTTGTATTGCTTTAACTCCTCTGCAATGCCATGTGGGAGGGAGGCTATGTTGTATCCATAGGAAGAATATTTACACCTGAATAAACCTGTCCCTGATAGGTTTAGGTCTTCTGGCTTAAAAACAAACAAACAAACAAACCAACTGTCCTTAGTTGACAGGGTCATGCAACTGCAAAGATTATCCTTGGGTCAGGCCATGTCTGGAAGCAGAACTGGTTGATCCTATTCAAAGTGGATGAGAAGATTAGATTGAGCAAGTATTAAATAACTTAAGCAAAAGGAGGAGAGAAAAAAAACAGGTGTAGTTAGGAGAGATGTGAGTGACCTGAATGGGAAGAGGCAAGAGGGTGTGGTAGTGTGGAAAGTGCCAGCAGCACAGTCCTTACTTAAACTTGCCTGCATGTTGATTTTAGCATAGGGACAGTCAAGTCAGGCCTATATATGTAAAGGAAAAGAGAAGGTGAATGTCAAGAACGTGGTGTTACCTCACTGTGAAATAATAACAAACTGAATGAGGGTGAAGCTGGGTGTCCTAGGGGAACTGGTGGAAATCATTTGCACTGCAACAACTCCCACTCCTGTCAACAAACTCAAGCCAGCCTCGCACTTCTCGTGGACCTGGTGGCACTGACTTTTTGTACACAGGGCTGTCTTCTCTAGCAGGTTTTGCAGCCCATAGCAAGCCCTGTGATCCTGTGTTTACATTGCTATCGGCCCCTAAGTAAGGTGATTTGAAGCTAGCTCAGCTGGGCCTATCCTGCATGCAATTCCTGTGGTATAGACATGTCCCGGAATGTTTAAAAGTGGGTAAAACCCAGATGAATATGCTAAAGGTAGTAACAAGATGAGAGGGAAGTGCTACCCTACATGATGGGCCATTTTCAACTCTATTTTTGAAGTTAACCCTGCCAGAAGGTGAAGAGATGAGGAAAAAGTTTGTTCATTTTATTATCTTTCTGCTTCTGTTTCAGTCACAATCCCCAATTAGCTCAGCTGAAGGTAAATCCTCCAGCGTAGCTCAGAGGAAGTCTGATCCAAGTGACTCCAAATTACAGTGGCATGGAGGCATTAGTATGGCAGCAGAGACCCGTTGGATACTAAGTTTCCTCATGAATGCCCTTTTGCTTGGGTTGAGGGATGGAGGAGCTGTGTAGGAGTTGCTGTGCTGGTTGTAAGCCGGGAGGCTGAGACCTTGCACTGAGGCGATCCTCCCTCGTTTGCGTCTTCCGGCCTCAGGGCTGTTTGCATTGTGAGGATGGCACAAAGCAGCCTTACTTCAGGGAAGGATTGGGGCCTGGGCCTTATCTCACTTTGATTGTATTAAATAATCTATCTGTCTGCTATGTTATTTACATAACTCTTATTTAAATAGTTTTACATCAGACACACTGAATCATGAGACTGAAAGTCTAGACGATTCTTGCTAGGCTCAGCCTGCCTTTAACCCTCCTGTGTTGCCATTTTTCTTGTCTCTCCCTTCAGGAGTACCCTGCTCTGCATTTGGTCTGCACGTATGAAACACCTGGTGGTCCCAGGCTTAAGAGTGAGCAAACTTAAATTGTTGAGGGGAGAGAGCAAGAGCACAGAGGGCACAAACAGGAGAGGGGGAGAAGGAGGCAGGGAGGAGGGAGATGGCTGCGAGTTGTTTGTCTGGTTTTACTAGGTCAGCTCTGAGTGAGGCTGCAGGGCAAATGGCTTTGGACAGACAAACGTAGGACCCCAAGCTTGCTTTCTGACAGGTGCTACCCTGGAAAGCTGCTCTAGGAGTTAATTCATTTCAGGAAGAGCAGAAGAAGGAGGTATAGAGTTACCTTGTGCTAAGTGGGCTAATAGGCAGAGGCTGGAACCTGGGAATTGGAAGAGAGCAAACGGAATAAAAAAGACATTTGTCATTTTAGAGAAAAGCCAAGAAAGCCCATTCATTTTCCTGGGTTCTCCCCACTCCTCTAAAAGTGCATTATAAATTACTAATAATTCATAAAAAGCTTGTGTTATGGCATGCTTGGCAAATTCATCTGTCTCTCCTTCTGAAGGCACATTCCAGGTTTTATGCCTTGCTGTCACAAGCTTTGTTGTTATGATTCCATTATATTAATATATTGATTTTGATATATGTTTCCCACAATACTGTGTGCACTGGAACCGAAGTTCAGCTTCGGAAAAAAAGGGGACCGAGGCTTCTGGTTTCTCATCTTTCTCTCCCCATGAAAAAAAGTTTGTCAAGGGCTGCCCTAGCCCTGGCTGCCGCTTTCAGAGCGCTTCGGGCTGGCCAGGCTGAGATGGAGCAGCACTTCCACCTAGTGGTCTGCAAAAAATAAGGCACGTTCTTCAACCTGGGGGCTTCTAAGTCACGGAACATAAGCGGGAAGCGAATTTCTGGAACTGCGTGTCTTGCCCTAACATGTAGCAAATGATTATTCTTACCCCAGAAATAATAATAAAATAATCCGTTGTGGGATTTTTTTGTGTGTGGTTTTTTGTTTGTTTGTTTTTCTGTTTTCAAGTAAATTCTCAAGTTTAGTTCAGTGGGCATAAATGCAATTTGCTAGACCACGAGTCCAGGGATCCCATGACAGCAAGGTGAAGCAGAGAACAAAATCATGAGTTCCTAAATTCAAAAGCAATGCAATGCAGCACTGTGTTACATAGGCAAAGTGCTCTGCACCTGTGTATGCATCCCCAAGTATTTTACACAGATTTGTATTTTCACCCTTAATTTACAGATGGAGAAAATAAGGTATGAGGGAGTATGGCAGACACTTTCTTAAATAGTATCTCGTTTGAACTCTAATTTTTGGGTGCTGCATGTAGATATTGTTCTCCTGAGAAGCTGAGCAGTTAACTGAAGTTGGTAAGGATTTAGAGTGCATATGGATCCAGCACGGCAGGATCCTGATCTGTGGGATGCTGTTCCATTGCAGATAAATAACCACCACAGCAACAGTGCCGTATAATGTAATAGCAGAGGAACCTTAGACCCTCTGAAAACCAGACGTAGTGTCTCAAGCCAAGCTCTCAAAGAACTGACACCTTTGAGATCAGCAGATACTTCTGAAGAAGTTAGAGGGGCCAAGCTGAGAATAGCTCAGTGGAGTTAAATCACATCGGTGTGCCTGTTGGCAGCAAAAGACCAATAAACTTCTAAGGTTTGCTGTCTCTTACTGCCATTGCCAAGCTGTGCTGCCTCCTTTCAGCAACTAGCTGTTGGGAAAGATGAACTTGCTGTTCTGTAAGGGTTGTTTCCCAACAAGGAGGCTCAAAGGGTGCAATTGTTATTGTGGAGACTGAGAAATTACACACACACACACGCATAAGCACACACATAAATATACACATATACCCACACGCCCCTCTGATTTCTGTGAAGGGAAGTTATAAGTTCAAAAGTGAGGATCAGAGCAACCGAGTTGACTCTGCTGTGAATGGTAGTATGTGATTGACATCTCTGGGCTGATTCAACATCCAGGCATGACACGAGGTGTGTTTAAGTTATTTTAAGATGCTGTGGCTTGCCTTAGGGTATCCTGAGATTCTGACACTCTGCCAAATAGATTTGACTCCCTGGGGGGCGGGGTGATCTTCTGATAGCCACACCCTTCTGATTGGCTGCCCAAATGCAATTATATTTTCAAAAAATCTTTATTGACAGAGAAAAATGAATATTTTGTACAGGAGAAACACACAGGTCATTGTTCCTCTTCTGTCAAGTGACTCATCTGAACCAAGCTGTCTGTTTATTGTATCTACTAATGCAAGAACTTGGAAAAGCCAGCCCATAAGTGTTTCTTTTGTTTCCTAAAAAACAATCGTTGGGTGCCTTTTGATACTTTCAATTTTTTTTTTTTTTTTTTTTTTTTTTAAGCCTACCATGTTTTGAATGAGAAAAGCACAGGCACTTTCTTGGCAAATCTTCCATAACCTTTAATGTTCCACCCTTAGACAGTACCTTCTTTTACTTGGCTTGCAACAGAAGCGCTTTACACCTCTGAAGAGAAAAAACCTTAACATGCCTGTGAGGCAGGCGAGTCTGAAGGCTAGCATAATGTTATGCCTTATTGTGACACCAGGTCCCAAATACGTTCCTGAGGTCTGGACCCAAAGAGTGACCTCTTTGACTGGATCCATCAGCACTCAGTAGCCATCTTCCTGGGACAGGAACGTGAGCCTTTACTCTGGGCACTCCCTTTCCTCACAGGAGAAATGTAACGTTTGCACTCACAGCCCCTGCTGCTATTGATGTGGCTGCGGCGTCAGGGTAGGAGTCGCGTGGATGCAGATCCACCCCAGGGGCTCTTTTCTGCCCATTGCACAAGTCAGCAGCAGGGAGTTTGCAAGAGCCTCCCTCCTTGTCCAGCTGCCCGAGTCCTGCCCCTTTGGCACAGCAGAATTGCCCCATGTGCAATGCAGCTGGAGAGGGCTCTGCCTGCGGAGGAAGCACGACATTCATCCCTAAATGCAGGAACAGTTCTGAGAGGTTTTTTTCCCTTGTGTATGCTTTTTTTCATTTGTTTGTTTGTTTTGTTTGTTTGTTTTTGTTTATGGTGGCTGACTGTTAGCTCCTAAGTTCTTTCAGATGAGGTATTAATCAGAAGTAGGCTAACATGCAAATAAATACATTATCCCAAATTAAAAGAAAAGGACTTCAGAGAATGCACTTATCTCCATACTGCTGGGGTAGTTGAAGCAGCTGCAAGAAAGCTAATAGCAGGGTTGAAACCAGACTTGCCAGCAATTTCATTCTTGGCCAGACAGTCAATTTTTTCATGCTTTTGTCTGGCTGTCTCTCTGTAGGGCTGCACAAGGAGAGCAGTTTTACTTTCTTTCATTATTATACGTATATTTTTCTGCTGAATTCATCTATGACTGCCATAATAACTCAGGGGCACTCTGTTTCCAAGGAAGCTTGAGTGACTGAATAATGAAGATGAATCAGGATTCAGAAAAAAAAAAAAAAGAAAATTATTATTTTCCGTGCAGCCCAAACTCAATAATCTACTTTTGCCAACCTGTCCCTATGAAATAAAAAAGAAGCATTCATTTGTACCGCCTCATTTTCCTTTGCATATAGTGAAAGGATTTTTTGTTGCGATCTGTCACCCTCATGTGCACTCTCTAGACAGCCTGTGTCCCCTTCTACTCCAGGCAGTACGGAGAGCAGTTATTTTTAATAGGAACTCATTAACATACCTATATGTTGGTTTGCAGCAGAGGTCACACTCTCTGGACTTCATTTCAGCTGGGGTCCTCCTCTGGACAAAGGTGATGTGTCTTAGAGCGTCTTTGGCTTGGCAGAAACGTTTATTAAAATACCACAAGTTCAGACAATGCTGGTTACGAGGAGTGCACAGTGTATTACATGTGGGAGGACTGGTGCAGAGTTTCCAGTAAAAATGAAGTGACTTAGAAAACTCTTCTTCACCCTGGCACATCCCAGGGAGCGTATTCTGTGTCTGTCTGTCTCATGTAACCTGCTTGCACTCAGTGCACTATGTGTGCTTGTACATGTCTCACAGAAAATCTTGGGAATCGTTTAGCTCCTCACTTGCACACAGCACGGCTTTCAAAGTGTCCCAAAGAGTATTATTTTGTGTCCAATGAAAGCCTGTCTCAGATTTTAAGCATGAGCAGGGGCCAGAATTTCAGCTGCTGCAAATCAATGGAGTCCCAGGGAAGCTGATGAGGGTCCACCAACTTATGCCAGGTGAAAGTTTGGCCTTTGACTGTCCCCAATACTCTGCCCTGAAGACGTAGGCAGCACAGGTGAGAGGCAGCACCCTGCATATTGGCAGCCCGCGGAATCATAGCACAATACCCACCATGAGCCACCGAGCTAATGCAATGCAGTTTCATCATCCATCCAGGCAACATGAGGACACAGATATTGCAAGACAATTTCAGTTTGTTGCCACAAGCTGTTTTGCACCTCTTAGAGACTTCAGCTGTCACAGGAGTGGTGATCTCTTCTCAGCCTTCCCTGCTGGTGGTGAAAAGGGAGGCTATTTCTTATTCTATTTCTGTGCTCTTTCTGTGCCCTTTCTGCATTTTGCAGGATGGGAAAGGTTTTGCTTAGATTTCTAGATTTTTTTTTCCTTTTTTTTTTTTTTTTTCTCTCTCTCAGTGCTACTGTGAGCTCTAGTTAAGCCCAGGAACTTTTTGTGACCCTAACATTAGGTGCCTAACAGTCCACGAGGTGCTCGAAGAAGACCTTCCTCAGAAGGTGGAAGCTGATGGATTCAGAGGATTGAAGGCCCTTTGCACCAGCTGACCCTCTAGTCCTGTCTTTTTCCATAATCCCATGGGACTTGATTTCATGGCTGAAACTCTGGCTTTTGCCCTGTCTCTGTCATCTTTGAATTCACTGTTCAACTGACAGTTCCGAGTATATGTCAATTTGAGCTAAAAATAATGCAGGTTAGAGAAAAGTATTTCCAGTTTAATTCTATAAAATGTTTTTAACTTCATAGCCACTTGTAGGTTATCCTCCAACAGGGTAATGCCTACTGATAATATACCTAGTGAAATGTTAATGTAGTTAGACTCACTTGTACCTGCTGACCAAGTGGCTTGCCATCTTTTTCCTTCTGTGTTTGACCAATAAAACCTTAAGTTGGGATCTAGCAGTGTGAGAGAGCACACCTGACTTGTCAAGGCAGTTTTGCTGCTGATAGTACTCAGTGTGCAAAGTTACAGTACTCTGGTTTTCACTTGCACAGCTGCTTTGTCCTGCATCCTAGGTGAAAAAAGAGTCCAGAGAAGACTGAAGTCAGGAGACCAATGCTGAAGATTTAAGCAGATCCAGCTCTGCCAGAGAGAGCTGTGACTTCAGCTTAAATTGGGTCTTTGCCTGTGCTCCAGTGTCCACCTTTTAATTATACCTCCCTGTCTCTTGATACTGGTGTAAGGACAAAATATAGCCACATTTGTGAGTTCCTCAGAAGTCAGGGTGACCAGTCTCTTGTTACGAATTATTGCTGACTCTTGATTGTGTCTTAAGGCTCTGGGTGACTTTTTCCCTTGGTTAAATGTCTACGGGACAGGACACAAACGTGTGAGTCTGAGAACTTGGACTTTCTGTCCCCACCTGCTATTGAAGCCAAACAAAACTCTGAGTGAGGCTGTGGGTATAAGTGTTCTTTTCATCTGGGATGTGCATTCTTTAAGTATTTTGAAAATCCCATTCTGTGCCTGAGTCAGCAATGCAGCATTTGGCTTGTAGTGTGGTACCTACTCACCGATTCTTTTGCCAGCAGCAAGCAGACAAATCCAAACCTTTCAGTCTGGTCTGTGACTTCACTGTGTCATGTTAGTCTGAAATACAGATGAATAGGACTCGGTTTCAGATACCAAGTTGTCTTCCGCCTCCTCAAAAAGTACATTCATCTTCAACAGGATGGCAGGATTTCAGTGGCTAGGAGTACAGCGGGATTCCCCTTTATCCATTTATGCCAGTTATATTGGCAATAGTGCTGGACAGAAGCAAGTAAACAGGGTCCTGGCACCACGTTTACTGTTTTCCTGAGCTTGTAAGCTAGGTAAGTGATGGAGATATTCTGAGCTGTAAATGGTGTCATAGTGACAAATGGTAGATCAGCATGTGGGTAGACTGTAAGGGGAGAGAAGTGGCAGACCCCCACATGTAGCATGGGCACTTCTGTTCACACTTACATCAGCCACTTCCCCCTCTGAGGGGTGACTTTAGCTCAAGGAAAATATTTTGAAATGATGTGGGAAGAGAGAAGGCAGATCTATAAGATGCTCCCTTGGGGTCTCAGGCTTGCTCATCTTTCCTTTTTCTCTTTCTTTGTGCCTCTTAAAAGAGGTTATGTTCCTTGACTGCATTACCATGACCTCTGGGTGCCTCACTTTCCCTACTGGGCTGAACCATCGCTGGGGCTTCTGTGAGTAAAGTCTGAGTTGGCAGGTAGAAACTGTCAGTCCTTGAGTGCATTCCCCTTTCTCCTGCCTGCCTTAAACCCTTTTATTCAGCCATTACAACCACCTGAGCCATTACTAGAATCAGGGGAATGAGCAGATCATGGATGTGTTATTTGTGCTGCCAAGTGTTATCAGTGCTGTGGCAGGAAAGGAGGGGAAGGCTGAGCCCTACTTATCCGGGGTCTGCTCTTGTCCTTCCCACATCCCCCCCCCAGGCTCAGCTCACCTTGGGAGCAGCTGCAATGGCCTGAGGAAGCTCAGGTAGTGGGAGGGAAAGTAAGCAGCATCTCAAAAAAGCCAGAGGAGGCTCAGAAGAGTAGCAAAAGGTATGTGAGGGAGCAACAGGGTTCAGGTGTGCCCTCCTGCTCTGCACCTCCTCTTCTCACAGTCTCCACCCCAAGTGGTAGGAAGGTGCAGGAGGTGGTCCTCCAGGCAAGCTGTCTTCTGTCTGGGGAGGGCAGATCCTCAAAGCTGGGCTGAGAAGGACTTAGTGAGAGAAGGACATTTGCCTAGAGACATTAGTTACGCAATAAGGCTCTGAGTAGTTGGATCTGATTTTGAAGTAACTTCTGCCTTGAACATGGACTTGGACCAGAAATCTCCAGAGATCCCTTCTAGGTGAAGTTGTTCAGTAACTTGTCTTCTTTTCCACTTAATCTTTGCCTGTGAAAATCAAATGCTGAGGTTAAATCAGAGTCTGTGTTTGGACGTCCCAAGTAATCATACACTCCTTTTTTAAAAAAAATTCCCTGAAGCTATAGCCAGAGGGAATGCACCTAATACAGTCAGCTTTGTCTTTTAATGTCTGCATTTGACACAAGGCTCACACATTTTATCCCAGCTTATCATCTGTTCCAAAGCTATTGCTCTGTGTTTGTAACTAAGGTGCTCTACAAAGAGCTGCATCCATGGGAGATGTTGCCGTTTTCAACTCCAGATTGCTATCTACCTTCTGAAGGTCCCTTTCCATCTCCTGAAAGACAGAAAAGCTCCCTGAATCATTTCAGTCAAAATGGATTGGTTTAGGTAAGCCCTGTGGTTCAAACCATTTGAAGTACTCAGGCACAATGTAGGAAGGATGGCTGATGACTCCCTTGAGCTGACAGTGACATGTAGATAAGGGGACTGGAGATTGCACCCTTTGTGGAGGGCACAGCTGGAGCTGGATGAGGCCAGAAGATGGTCAGAACTGGCTGTAAAGTCAGATACATTTATGGCCCTACTGCTCCTCTTGTGATACTAGTTTAATGCTAGCAGACAACTCTGATGTTGAAAGAATCACTCCTGAAATACAATGAAGTGAAGAGGATGAGGGCAATCATTATTATTCGCCATCACAGTATCACAGTATCACAGTATGTTTGGGATTGGAAGGGACCTCAAAAGATCATCTAGTCCAATCCCCCTGCTGGAGCAGGAACGCCTAGGTGAGGTCGCACAGGAATGTGTCCAGGCGGGCTTTGAATGTCTCCAGGGAAGGAGACTCCACAACCTCCCTGGGTAGCCTGTTCCAGTGCTCTGTTACCCTCACTGAGAAGAAGTTCTTTCTCAAATTTAAGTGGAACCTCTTGTGTTCCAGCTTGATCCCATTGCCCCTTGTCCTATCATTGTTTGCCACTGAGAAGAGCCTGACTCCATCCTCGTGGCACTCACCCTTTATATATTTATAAACATTAATAAGGTCACCCCTCAGTCTCCTCTTCTCCAAACTAAAGAGCCCCAGCTCCCTCAGCCTTTCTTCATAAGGGAGGTGCTCCACTCCCTTAATCATCTTTGTTGCCCTGCGCTGGACCCTCTCCAGCAGTTCCCTGTCCTTCTTGAACTGAGGGGCCCAGAACTGGACACAATATTCCAGATGGGGTCTCACCAGGGCGGAGTAGAGGGGAAGGAGGACCTCTCTCGATCTACTGACCACCCCCCTTGTAATACAGCCAAGGATGCCATTGGCCTTCCTGGCCACAAGGGCACAGTGCTGGCTCATGGTCATCCTGTTGTCCACCAGGACCCCCAGGTCCCTTTCCCCTACACTGCTCTCTAATAGGTCATTCCCCAACCTATACTGGAACTTGGGATTGTTCCTGCCCAGATGCAGGACTCTACACTTTCCCTTGTTAAATTCCATCAGATTATCCCCCGCCCAACTCTCCAGCCTGTCCAGGTCCCGCTGGATGGCAGCACAGCCTTCTGGCGTGTCAGCCACTCCTCCCAGCTTAGTGTCATCAGCAAACTTGCTGATAGTACACTCAATTCCCTCGTCTAAATCGTTAATGAATATATTGAATAATATTGGCTCCAGTACTGACCCCTGAGGCACTCCACTAGATACTGGCCTCCAACTGGACTCCGCACCAGTGACCACCACTCTCTGGCTTCTCTCTTTAAGCCAGTTTGCAACCCACCTCACTACTCTATTGTCTAGACTACACCTCCTCAATTTAGCTGTGAGGATGCCATGTATTTTGTTTTGTGTGTAACTCTGCAGGCCTCAAAAGGAATCTTTTTGTCTTTAAAGTATATACCTAAAGCAACATTCGGATGCTTTTAAGCTTCGACGTGGATTGAAAAGCAAACTCTGAATGCCATTTACTAAAACACGCTATTAAAAACAACATGTTTACATTGAGAACAATCCGTGTGTGAAGCAGTCTTGAAGAATCTGAGCAAACATCAGAAGTAATATTAAGACTGACTAAATTGCACTGTCTCAGGCAGCTTGGATAAAGGCAAATATGCTGATCAGTCTCAGCTCACCTTGGGGAGATCGAGTGGGAATGAAATATTCAGCATGGACCTTTCCACCTTCCACACAGAGGATTCAATCTCAACCTTTTTAGCTTCATGTTTGCCATATTCTGGGATGTCATTGTATTATTAGTCACATGGGGAAAAGACAGGTGCTGAGACTGAGTCTATGTCAGTAAATCCAAGCTCTCCTGACAGCCTTCCTGAGTCCTGAAAGATGACTGTCTATGCTAGTGAATTAGCAGCACATTCTGTGGCATGAACATGGCCCATTGCAACTGGTGCTCTCTCTGACCAATTTTTTGGCCTAATCTAGCAGCTAGAGTGTGCCAAGGACCATACGCAGTAGCTAGTTTGCTTGCTGCGACCTTGTTTAGGAGACTAGTTCACTAGCACACTGTTGTCTGCCAGCTGGCCTGGATATTTGGTCCTAATGTGATAATGGTCTAGTTTACTGATATGGATATAGCCTGACTATAACCCAGCATGGAGCGTGTTAGCTATTTAACGACCTAAGCAGATATGTCAGTAAACCTCCTGGACTTTCATGCTTTGTTACCTTGGAGGAGAGAGAGGTGGGACACTGGGGGCAGATTCTGTCATGGTGACACTTAGGAACACACTAACAGGGGGAGTGTAGAGATGCCCAAAGCCCAAGTGTGTTCAGATTGTCTTTACCAAGACAGGATCTTTGCAAATGAGCACAAATCCTGCCTGATTCACAGAATTATGAGAAGGAAAAAATCATAAAGGGAGTGAGTTTTCCATGGTGCTATCACATTCCTAGAGGTGTTCCTATAGGCAAGGGCAGAGCTGGGATACTTTGCCCATGACACCAAGTTGGAAGCCTGGCTGTGCCATCCCTTCTTGAGCACCTCAGGAAGGTTTCTGAGAATATCCACCTAATGAGGCTAGGCTCAAGACTTCTGTCCAAAATGTGCTGAGGCTCTTGTATCATGCCTTGACCCTCATGACTGTGTTCTTAAGTTTTGACATATTTTTTGTACTTTCATCATCTTAACATCTCCAGAGTTGTATTGCTATATTTACCGTAGAGAGTATCTTAGGAGCTGGAACATAAATAACCTGTCATATTCAGAGATGTGTTGGTATCCAGCTAGTGCTTAGTCAAGGGTGAAATGAGTATCTGGGACAAGGATCTGAGCATATTTTGGAGGAAAGGAGGCACCATCATTACTTTTGTCTTGCAGATGCAGAGAGCAGAAAGGCAAAGACCAGGATCTGCTCAGGGGTTTTGCTAGAGGCAGGGAGCCTGTGTGAGGCTGGAGGGAGAGGCAAAGGGAGTGAGTGTGGGACAGGAGCCACTGCAGTATTGTCACTGGAAACAGAGGACTGGGAAGCCAAGCTATATATGAGAAAGGGAGTATGAGCTGGTGGTGGGGAGCCAGAGACAAATAATAGGATGCAGCCAGAGTAAGGAAGTTTTGTAGGCAATTTATGGGTCAGGCATTAATTTAATGTCTGTCTGGTGGCCTTCAAGCTGGGTACGGGACAGGGTCCATTTCCTGTGCACACCAGCCGTGATGTGCTGGATTCTCCTCAGCTAGGCAGTGTCTCACAATACTCACTGTGTCTCACCCCACATCTGCATGTCTCTGGGACCTTGCAGTAGCTGATAGTGCAAGATCTCACAGTGCTGAGGAAAGCTCTTTCAGCAGGGAGGCTTAATTCTGCATCCAGTGCCTACACAGCCCAGCCTGCAACGCACAAAGACCCTGTCATGAATTGATACTCCTGAGCTATAATATCTTGTCACGCACGACAGCTGCTTTTGTCTAGCTTTGTCTTCTTCCTTTGCACATGCAAATAAATGTCGGGTTGCAGTAAACTGTGTTTTATACCTAACGTAGTAACCCATAGTTTATGTACACAATAAAGCAGCACAGAACATTACAGATGATTTGTGGTCATTAAATAGTTGAACTTACTACTTCTCATTAAGCTGAAGGGGCAAACTGCACATGCAATAGTGGTTTCAGTATTTCTGTCATCTGTGTTGTTTTCTTGTTCAGATGTAAGTACTTTTTTCCTTCTGTGATCTCCAAATCTCTATGAATTTCTATAACATTAAAAATACTGTATAAAGAACGGACAATCCATTTTCTGGGTGCAAGATATTACCATTATCCTTTTGTGCCAAGTATCTTCCAAGGTAGCATTAGGTTATCCATACATGATAAGAAGCCGGTCTGCTTGCTGACATAAAGTAGTTGTAAATTGGCATCATTTAGATCATGCTTGTCTAATTCTCAAGTCCTTGTAAATTGATTTCCATTTTCCCTATAAACTTATTGTTTTCCCTCTTCTCCCCCAGTCTTGATGTCAACTGTTAATATAATTAATGTTTTCTTCTACTTCTACTTCCAGATAACTGCTGAAAATGTTAAACAAACCAGAGCTCTGGCAGGACTCTGCCAGACGCTTCATCCAAACATATCATCTTACAAGTCTGATAAAAGGATCTGTTGGATTTTCTTTCAGATGAGATAGTACATTTATATTCATTGCAACCAATGTTAATGTGAGTAGAAAGCACTGAGATCTAAATTAGGTAGATAAGTTGTTACGATGAGGTTATTTTCAAAAAAGAGCAGCATGAAAAATGGAGAGCTATGTACAACTTGTATTGAGTGTGGACTTTATTTCATGTTGGGTGGTGTTAACACAGTGTGTGTTTGCAAGTTATTGAGTAACAGTCAGTATGAACTGTTGGACTGTGAATATTCTTGTATTGCCCTATGTATTGTTAGAGGGCTGGAGAGAATTGCTCTGAGACATCTCTTTCTGGGCAGACTGGTCCATGCAGAAGAAAAAGGGGAATAAGAAGAACAATACCCTTTTGCTCCCTCATGAAATTTGGATGCAAGCTTTTATTTGGGTTTCTTTTTGACTCTCCCAAACATCTTCAGTTGGTATATTTTCCATTGCCATTTAAAAACAATGCTTTGTAATAACAAGGTTCATAAAAAGCATAAACAAGACAATAAAAAAATATATTGAACAAATAAATCTGATGGGTTTAAAAAAAGTGAGGCAGTTGCCACACACTGTCTTCACCTCGGCAGCTCAAAGCTACGGCTGAGTACTTCAGCACGCTGCTCGAGTGGAAGTCACGAAGATCACAGATTGCTTGGCAGAGCACCCACTGTACAGAGGCTCGTCTCTCAAAGAACTGCAAGTCTGGCTGTCAAATACAGCTTTCTACTTGTAGGACTCCCTGAGTTTTGTCTGCTGGCAGGCAAGCTGCCTTTCGTTGGTGCCTCCACTCCTGTCTAATTGTGTCCCTTGCTTTGGGCCTGATCCAAGGCCAATGGGGAGACTTTCGCTGGCTCCAGTCAGCTTTTGGAGCAGCCTCTTTGAAGGGAAAGGCTGGCAAAAGGGCCATGTGGAGAACTATGAAGTGCTCGTGCATGTTCTCTTTGAGCTTAATGGTCCTCTGTGCTCTGAAGTGTTCACGCATGAGTACAGGATAAAAAAGGAAGGAAAAAAAAAAAAAGAAAAAAGTGCTAAGCCAGGAGAAAGAGGGCAGGGGAACCTGATCCTGCATGAACTGGAGTGCAGCTGCATAGCCTTGAGCGTTATTGTGCATAGTAGCAAAAGTGAGGCCCAAAAGGGGAACGCTTAACTAAGTGCCTCACCAGCACTACAAGATGCTTACACTCATGTCTCTTCAGACATGCCTGCTGTGAGGCTGGGTGGGAGTATGAAGGGATCTCAAGATTTAATGCTTTATGGTGAAAAGGGCCAAAAATGAGCGTTTGACTTGCACCTGCATGTGAGTCCCTGCTAGGACTGGCAAGAATACATTCTTACCATGTGTGATGCTGCGTGGCCGTGGTTTTTCACGGGCCAGTGAATGTTCTGTAGGCTAGAAAACTCAGTGTTTCTTGAGTAGTGAGGGTGATGAGCAATCTGAATCACATTAAAGGAAAAATGCACTCCAAAAGCAGCTGAACAGAGAACAGGGCATGTAGTCAAGTAACATGCTAGAAAGTCAAGTAAAGTAACATCCTAGAAAAATACTTCTGTACCATCAGCAGTGATGGAAAGAACCAAGAGCCTGAATGTTACCAGATAGTAAATATTACTGAACTGACAATTTGAATGGAGCCAAAATATTTCAATAACATGACAAGCAGGAACATTTTTTCTCAATGAAATTTATTCGGGAAATTGGACTGCTGTTCAGGGATGCTATCTAACATTTTGCTCTTTTTCAAAGCAGGAGTGGCAGTTCCATACAGATGCAGAAACTGAAGGGTAAAACACGCCAGTAAATAAGATCCCTGCATCAAACTTATGGTGTATCTGGGTGTGCCAGGGCTGAGCACAGGGTACGTCTCTATTTGTTGCTACCCCTCAGCAAAGAGTACTTCTCTGCAAATATTAAACAGGACCCCAGTAATGGACCCAGGACAGAAATTTTGAAGAGCATCTTGTATCTGAGAGGTGAAAGAAATTTACTCATGGATTGAACCTAAACTGGAGTTTTCCCATTCTGGGTTCAAGAAATCCAGCTGGGATGCTTGAAGGCAGCTGTCATGGACGGCAGGAAGAGTGAACTTCCTTTCCCCAGACCCGGGGCTCACATGGTCCTTAGCCCAAGGGTATAATGAAAGCTGGAGGAACTGCACTGACAAACGTGATGATGTGGAAGGTTTCCCTGACTAAGAAACATTTGACTGTGAATGAGCTCCATGGGGAGCCCAGAGTCAGGCTCCACAGAAAATGAGAGGAAAGGCAAGCATATATGGAAAGGAGAGGTAAAGAAATAGCCCAAGATAGTATCAAAAAGAGGGAGGAAAAAATACAAGTATTATGTTGAGGGGAAGAAAAATGAATAAAGACCTGGAAAGGAAAGAATGTAGAATTAATGGTTACTCTCAGGTGCTGTCATTTTATTTCATTTTCAGTCATTTTTAGTCAATTTACTTAATGCTGAACTGGCTGTCTACCGAAAATGTATAGCTTTTGAGGACTTTTTTTTAATATTAAGCAATGTTTGAAATCGAAATTAAGAGACTGACATGTTTTGTTGGCTCTGTTATTTGGATGCTTATATTTGACACATTCCTTCAGGCGTTGTTTTGTCAGTGATCATTAGGGTAAAGTTTTCATGGGATTTGTGTGTGTGTGTGTGTGTGTGTGTGTGTATGTGAGACAGGCGGGATGAAGAGGAGAAAGTGCAGCTTTTCCCAAATGCGGGTCATGACCCACAAGCTTAGTAGGTCAGAGTTGAGGATTAAAAAAAAAAAAAAAAAAATTAATTTCCTTTCTTCTGTGCAACGAAGACTGAATGAGAGTGCAACAGCCACACAATCTGTTTGCTGCCCTCAACTTTCCTAGCTTCAGGAGGTGTTTTTGTTTGTTTTGTTTTGTTATTATTTGGTTTTGTGGGGTTTTGTTTTTTGTTTGTTTGGTTTTTTGTTTGTTTTAAATGTTGTTTGAGGTTTTTTATTTGTTGTTTTTTTGGGTTTTTTTACCATCTATGCTGAAATGAAAAATGCAAATGCTGGTAGCTCGTTACAGTTCAGGAAATGACATAAGGATATTTTTCCCAATGCCAAGAGCTTTTACAGGGCAAACAGGTTCCTCCTTGACACATACTTCTAGGCTGTTGCTGTGTTGCTCAGTAGGTCAGTGCTGGGAACTTCATCATGTCTTTGCTGTGCAGCACAGATGCCTTGGTTATTAACTGCACTGTGCTGGCACAGGAAGGACAACTGTACAAGGGCTTCTGCTTTAAAACCAGATAAAGTCCCCACAGCTTGAGCAGAGGAGGAACCTCTTAGAGCTCTGGTGGTGACAAGGGCAGTAGAGGCTTCATGAAACCAGAGAAAAACACACAAACATGTGCAAGCCCATCTGGCAGCCAGAGGGCACTTGCCATACATGCCCCAGCCACTACCTTCCGCATGCTACTTGCTCCTGAAAATTCCGGTGGTTTTAACAAATGCAGATTTCATAATTTTTGAACTGAGGATTGAATCAAAGATCTGGGGGCTGCACATTAAAAATATTGTTGTTTGGATTGCCTGAATAAGATTTCGGTTGCTTATTTCCGGCACACTACTAAGCTTGCTGGAGAAAGCTAGCACAATCTCTGAGCCTGGAAGAAGTGTTGTGGTGGTTGTTTGTTTGTTCAGAAGTATGTATGCGGCTTCCAAGAAAGCCAGCAGTGCTGCACATGTGTGTTTGCGGGGAAGAATTCCCATCTCCCATGTAAAACACATCCTTCTTATTATACATTCACTGGAGAGGGAAACCGCTGTTCCCTATCCAACAAAACATTTTGTGCTAAGCCAATGTGAAATGGTCTGATGAATGGCAGGTGATTTCAAACTTTTTAAATATCAGTTGAAAACTGATGGCTATTCCAACCAGCCAGCAGTCTACATCAGATGATGATGAGGGACATAAGTGTACAACCCCTCTAATTAATATAAAAGGGCTGGGCACTATGATGGACGTGATGTGCGAGCCCACAGAGAGACTGCAGCTTGTTGGTCACACCTCACACCAGCCTCGGCAGCTAGGCATTGGGTCCCACAATGAAGCCAAGGCTGCTGGTCTGAAAAGCGTTTTTCTGGGCTGACCAGTGGATAATGTGGAAAAGGGGTGCAGTCAGAACATTTTGGTGCTTCACATACGTATTGAGGAAATTCACACCTCCTTGTGCAAATAGATGCCTGCATTAGACATACTTGACAGTGGCTGAGTCCTGCATTGTTGCAGGGAGCTGCAAAAGTTTTGCCTGATTTATTTACACACACACACACTTTGGATTTATTTGAGTGATGCAAACCTCAATGACACCTCGAGTGAGCTTTAAGTGATTGTGCCTTACTTTGCATTGCAATGGCCTGGAAGCACCACATTGCTGTGACTCAGCAGAAGACAGCAGACCTTTTCCCTGGAGAGGCAGTAACCTCTACCTGTGGTGTGGTACATTTTTAATCTGCTCTTGACAGTTCTCTTACAATCAGTGAAATATATTCTTTCAGTTTGGGTAGATGGTTTAAATGGATTTTCTTGTTCAAGCTAATTTATGCTAATCTGAAGTAGCCATATTTCAACCCAAAAGAGCAGCTAACAACTTTTCCATACATTTAATAAAAGTTCTTTAGAAATTAGGCTCTAAGTTAAATTTAAAAGCCCTGGCAATACATATGCACAAACCTGTCAATAATTTTGTGCAAACAGTACTTTGTTGCCTTTCATAATGTAATAAAAACATACTCAGGTTTAAAGAAGTACAACAAAATTGAAGACTTCAGGATATAGTGGGTTGAAAAACAACCCGTGATGCCTCTGAGAGGAAATATTTTTATTTCTTTAAATAAAAAGGAGAATGAAAAATGCCATACAGCCTTGAAATTATGAATAGAAATTGCAGAAAATTACGATGTGAGTATATGCATTTGTTGGTGTTGACTCAGAGAGGTCTTTTGGCTCTTCAGTGTCTCACAGCTGGAAAACGTTTAGAGATAGGGAGCCTTGTTAGCCTGTTATTAGTCTCTCCTATCATGTCTCCTGGGTAACATCAAAAATACAATATGGCTTTATTCCCCTTTGTCACTCCATTAGATTTCCATTTCAACTTCCATCCTACCATGAGCTCTTAAACAGAGCCTTGATTTGCATATTCTCCTGTACTACAGCAAAAGCTGTAAGAAACGTAACAAAAATACAAACATAGATTTGAATTATGACCATTTTTAGATGATTCAATTAGCTGCTAATAGGTGTTCACAGTGGTATGTTGTAATGGGAAGTCAGGTTGTAGTTAATGGTTACCATAAGTTAGAACGGTGTTAAAAACAGCCGTCCTGTTTGGCTCAGCCATACAATCAGAGCTCTGTCTTTAGATGTTAGCATGGTATTCTGAATAGGCAGGAACCTGGGCTTTTGCTGGTAATTTTATTGCTTTCCCTCAAGTGCTCAGTCGATATGAATAGGCTCTGCAGAACTGTGCAAAGAAGAGCCCTATTAACCTCCGACGATCCTCTGGAGGAATTTTGCATCCCTGTAGGGTGCTTGTTACTGCAATTATGTTTTCCATTATGAATTTTCTTTGGAATGTGCAACCCACATGCAAAAATCAGATAGCCGTAATTATGACTTAGTTCATCACGAACATGAAGAATGAACCTGTTGATGGTTTAGAATTTTAAAACACAGGTAGCCACAGTAGTAAGTTAAGAGAAATGGAAAAGAGACTTGTCATCTGATCTTTCCATCTGTGCTACATTTCACTCTTCTACTGTGTTACAGAATGTTCTGTCTTAGTCAGGATATTAAGTGACTTACGATTATGAAAGGATATTGCATGAAAAACATACAGTGTGCAGACAAGCCAAATATACGGTGGTATTAACCATTGCAGGCACATTCACATATCAGCACGTATAAATATAGCGGGGGCGTGTCTTGCAATATGTCTGGTATGTGAATCTGCTGATCCTACTAATTAATATTTATTTTTTGTATTACAACAGCATCTAGAGATATTAATTAAGGCTCCACTGAACTTATTGCTGTACACATGTAGCAAAAGGCAGGCATTACCCCATGGAGCTTCCAGTCTAACCAGATGGCATAAATGAAGCAGGGATGGAGACAGGAGCAAATGTTAAAACTCTGCCAAGGATTTGCTGAGCTTGAAGTGGGATTCTCAGCTCTGAGTGAGGCAGTTTTGATTCATACGTGATGTACATAAAGAACAAGGCATTTAAGACAAGGAATGGCAGCAGCAAACATATTAAGCACTATGCCAGCTAGCTGGTAAAAAACACGGAAGGTTTATTTGTCAGACTCTCCCCTTTTCCCAGTCAGGATTCAAAGCCCAGGGGCCTTTACTGGACCCAAATACCACATGCCCTACCACTGCTTGGGGACCTCTGAAGTTGCATTTCTCAAACGAGCACCCAGTGGTGAGAGAGCATCCTCAAGACCTGAGAAGAGATGACATTGTCTCTCAGCCCAGCTAGTACATTTCACCTGGGACTGCATAATGGGAAAGTCTTGGAGAGTGGACAGAGAGAAGACTGGAAGCTCCAGCTTCCCAACCCAAGACAACTGTGCTCATCCTCCCTCACTCCAGGCATCCTTCCTCCCACTATCCCATTACTGAAGCAGGGTCCTTAGGGCAGCCTAGTGAAAATCAGTGGAGGGCCTTACAAACTGGAAAACATGAATACTGAAATAAAAGGTTAGTGAGTGAATCTGCCAGAGGCAGAGGGGGAAGACTGAGCAATGTGCCTGAAAGGCAATTTAACAGGGAGGGGCTGGGCCTAATTAATCCCTGGGATGAGGAGGTGGGTCAAGCAGCAAGTGTACTACTGAGCATGCCTCAGGCTGAGCCCCTCTTTCAACACCTTCTTTATTAACACTCTGAGAGCAGTGGTACTGTGTATGGAGAAAGACAGAGTTTGGGGTGTGGTGGTGTTTCTCTTCCCCTCTTCCTTCCTTAACCAAAGGCAGCCCATGCAGGCAGACCAGGGTAGCTCTTCTGCTTAAGAGGCAACCACAGGTTGGGGGTTTAGTTGCACAATCAATAGGTTATGAAGTTGCTTGTAGAGACCGATTGAGTTAGATGAGAGTGCTGTTGTAATGCAGGGGGGATAAAAGAGGAAAAACTCTTAAGCTCTGGACCAGAGTCATGATGTTCAAAGCAGAAAGATGGATTATATTGCTAGTTGTAAGTCAATGGTGCTCTGACAAGGAATAAGCTGAGATAGGATTGTTTCCTTCCACTGGAAAACACAGGTTTGACATGCATGCTTTCAGAAAGGTGCTGGTCCTTCTGTAATGTGCTATTACAAGGATATTGCAGCTGCAAATTTAGATGCTATTCCTAGGACCTGTCAGTTCTGCTGGCTCTGTTAGGCAGGGTCAGTGTTGTGGGCATGAACAAGCTATGTGTGGGCAGACTTGATTGCTTTTTGATTAAAAAGGAAAGCTGTTCTGGAATATGTTGTCTCTTCTCAGGCCATTTGAGTGGCAGATAGAAAGAAATGAGCTAAAACTCTGAAACAACAGCAAAGCTCCAATGAGCTGGCTGCTATGAGCTTGAATTAGCAAACAGTCACTGTGAAGGCTCTTGCCGACATAGAGAAACCATGGGAGCAGATGACAGATCATCCTGCTGTGAGACTGCTTCTCTCCAAGTTCTTATGTGGGGATTCAAGTGCTTGTTGCTTTATCTTAATGTCCCTTAACATGGCTTTGGTCTTAAAGATTTGGAAATGCTGTTGTAACTTCTACGGCTCGTCAAAAATGCGTGGCAGCCTGGAAGGACCTTGTGAATGCATTTGGAAATTTTTGGAACAAAATCTAAGGAGGTAGTTTAGCTCTGTGAATGTTGAGAGAACCACTTACAGTTCACTAAACTCCACAGTTGGTTTCAAGGGAGGTATTAAAAATTTGAGAAGGTTTAGAGGAAAGTTACATAGGCAACTGAAAGAGTGAAAAGAAACCAAAAAAACCCTAATGACAGCAAAAGATTTGAGGGGTGTTCTACTTATTTAACTTTCAAACAAGTCACTTATCACGGGCTAAAGATAACTCAGTAGGATCAGCAATGCAATGATGGGTGCTGCAGTTCGGTAGACATGGGTATAACAAAGATATGTGTTGGCCAGGAGTAGAAGCTAAGAAGCTTCAGCCTGAAAACCAGGTGCACATTTTTAACAGTGAGGGTAATTAACCATTGGAATAACTTGCTGAGGATTGTGGTAGATTTTCCATGATTGCATGTTTATTGTGGTTGTTGTACAACCACAGCTATTGAACTTCAGGTATGAATTACTTAGCATAATCTTATAGACCATGTTGATCTAGATGTCAGACAAAAGGATCTTAATAATTCACTCTGGCCCTAACATCCAAGCATTTGTGTAGTATGGGGAAGTCTATTTCTGCATCCTAGCACAACAGCTGCAGTCACTGACGTGCCTGCTGATGGTATTATGGAGAGGAAAGGCTTGTAATGGTTTGAGCCTCCAAGCACACCAGCTCAAATCCAAACAGGCTAACCAGATCTGAGAGGGACCGTACTGTGGTGTTGAAATGTAGGCAGGCTGCATTTAGTCAACATATTCCTGAATGGGTGTGCTACCTGCAAACTGGAGCTGGGCAACCCAGATCTCAGAAGAGACTCTTTGGAGAACAGGTTGAATCTGGAAGATAGTTAAGAAAAGGAGTGAGGTCTTCACAAATGAAGTTGGCTTCGCACTGTTTGTGCTCTGTTTCACACAGCTAGTGATGCTGAAATGAAGCTACTCAGCTGCTGACAGGCAGCTGAAGACACTGAAGACTTTGATCGTAAAACAATTTCATGGTCGGGTCCTACCTCTTTGAACTTCATAGCAGAGCAAGAAACACCCCTGAAAAGTCCTAGGCAGCACATTTCTACGTAGCTTGTCTTTCTGAACCAGAATCTCATTTACTGATTTTTAAAGAGAGCTCTTTGAGCTTCTGACAGCCTTTGGGAACACCAGAGGGTGACTTGAGACTGTGGCCCTCCTGTTACCATCTTGTTTTACGTGTGCACACATCATCAGAAGGGTGACATTTGAAAGGAAAAAACGGTACAAAGTCTTTGAAAGAGAAGCTGCGGGAAAATGATATCTTACGGCTCAAATCTGCCTTTAGAGACAGAAAATTCCAGTCCTCTATGGCACTGTGCACACAGCATCTGATATTTTCCTTCAGTGGGCCACAGTTAGAAGAGGCAAAAGGTTGTGCCCAAATGAACATTGCCTGTAAGATTATATTCATACCAGCCCACCTGCAACAATGACAGCAGATACATGCTCCTATGAAGTCTTGAGCTGTCTGGTTCCCCTGCATTTTAACACAAGTTGTTCTTTTTGGTGGCAGCCTCGACATGCTGTAGGGCTGCAGTAACAAAGTGGAGGTCAGTGAACTAAAGCAAACAAGCCCACACACGTCCATACTCGGCAAACTGCCTGCCAGGGCTTGAGGTAGGGACCAGCAGCTGGCCGGTGTGCTGATAGTTCCCTGCTTTATTCTGCTGTGTTACATAGAGCCAGAGTGGAAGTGTCAAGAGAGTGAGTGGTTTGTCTCTACAACAGTAGTGTCTACAGGTGAATTCTGAAGGATTTCTCTGTCTTGGGGTTTGTGTCAAGAAATGGGACAGCTGGAAAAGGAATTGGAGCAAAAATGTACTAATCAAAATAGTTGTGCTCCTGAGGATGTTAAATCTTCTTATAATAATTTATGAAATCAAAGACTGACTTCCTCCATAAGTGGAAAGTTGCTTCCACCAGATGGGGGTGGGAAACAGGGGACCGAAGCTGTTTAAGAAAAGATCATCATTGAATGTCGTTGCCCAGGAGAGAGACCTGCTGAAATGAAAGAGATTTATATGTGAGACTTAAAGTGTCCATGGTGCGGGAAGACTACACCAGAAGGAAAGTTTGTTTGATAATTGCACTGGGAATACAGGAAGGAAAGCCTAATTCCTGTGCTGTAAGGGAGGCATGGGTTGACAAGGAGAAGTGCAGGAATCCACATCCAATTATTTATTAAGGAGTTCCATCTAGGTGTGTATGGCTGCGCACAGTACAGCACAAGAGAAACATGTGGAGATGTAGAGCACAAATTCCTCGTGTCTACAGGGAGGTAGAGAGGAAAGACGGATCATGTGCGATTAGACACCGAATGCTGGCTCTCAGGAAACGAAGGGTCAGTTCCTGCCTCGGCTGCAGACTTCCTAGGGCTAGACATTTAATATCTTTGGTCCTGGTTTCCCATCTGTAAAATGGGAATAACATTTTTTTTGGCATTATTTGTTTATGTTGTAAGGTTGAGAAGACAGGCCTGTCTTCCACTGTGTGCATATGCAGTGACTGGCACAATGTGGGCCCCAACTCTCCTAGCTGCTAGGTGTTATGCTGACACCGGTGTGAAAAAGGGGAGGGACTGTTAAGGAAGCTAGGTTATCGGGAACGTCTTTGCCATCGGTGTGGCAGAAACCTGTGTATGGAAGAAGATGAAAGTTGAAGACAGGGAGAAGATAAAAGGATGGGCTGGGGAAGTGGCCGAAGTTGAAGGCTGGATCTTCTGAGCTCATTGGAGGGTTGTTTTGAGGGAGATTATGAGACTGTGAAGTCAGCACTTCCAGATAAACTTTGTGAATAGCTGTGTTGGCAGAATTCTCATGCAGCCCGAGTCACTTAATATTAGCAATAACAGGGCTGGAATCACAAATGATGGGAAGCAAGGAGAGTGCAGGCAGTGCTCTCTACTAGGAACGGGTTTGGGCCTAGGTTCAGTGTGGCTGTCCTGCCATGACTCTTCATCTTGCCATGACGCTTGTTGTCACAGAAGTATTTCAAGGCACAAGAATGCTTCGGAAGAGCAAAAGGCAGAAGGTGCCTGGGACGAGAGACTCTTCCTATCCATATGCAGACCAGAGAGGACTTGTCTTGATCTGGTGCCTCACACTGTTCCCAGATTAGGTTTGATCTATGTCACTGCGGAGTTGGCAGCTTTGATGGGGAGTTACGTGATACTCTTGTGTAGAAAGATTGGCAAGAGAGGGATGGAAAGGAAGAGAGTTAACAATAGAGTTGCTCCCGGCATGTCTGGACCGCTGTTCTCAACAGCGTGGGCTTCTCGCAATGCTTGTGGAGGGACCAGGGTGTCTGAGAATCTCACATCAGAGGCACAGTCCCAAAAAGTGAACAGTCTGCTTCAGTCTATATTCTAAACTGTAAGCCTGAAAATGGCCTGCCTCACGGGACTCTGTTGATGCCAAGGGTTTTGTCTGACACCAGAGACAGACCCCTCTCCATTAAGGGATTGTTGGTGATTGTTGTTTCTAATTTGTCTGAAAACATGCCTAACAACATCTCATACAGATCTCAGTTTGGAAGTGACATGCACCTTCCACTTGGAGGGAAAAAAAAAAAGAGAGTGAGAAAAAATTTATTGCTTGGATATTCCAGGAGTTGCTTTTCCCCCTTCCTTTTCCCTCTCTCTCTCTCTCTCTGAAAGACCTGCCTAGTTATGAGTTTGAGAGTCTCAAGACTTGTCTACACAAGGAAATTTATCGGCCTAATTATACCACTATAATTAGGCTGATAAATTTGCCTGTGTATACAAGCCTTAATTTTAAAAGCTCCATTGTCTCTGAGTACAAGCCTAGTGAGCAGTTGTATTTTAGGCCCCTGAACTGTGCTTGCCAGCTGTGGGCTGACTGCCTAAGTCTTTGACCGAGTTTCCTCATTTCAAAGCAGTGGGGTTCTTTGGATACTTAAAGTCTGTATTAAATTAAACAGGAAGGTATCAAAGGAGTCATATTTTGCTGAAGCGACTTGCAGTTCCTTGTGAAATGTATTGACAAGGGTATATAGATCACCACTGCCTCCTGCTTGTTAGAATGTCAGACCTGCTCCCATCTGCATTTCCCTCTGGTCTGTGGTTTATCCATGCAACTGGGACCATGATTCCCCTTTAGGTAAAGGATGGAAAATGAGTGGATTTGGAGGTGAATACCCAGAGATCAGTTCTTCCTACGGCATAGGTGTACAGTAGAGGCGATTCTTAGAATCATGGAGATGCATGCAGCAGACGACTTCTGTTCTGTAAGGTATACTTTTCTTTCTGTGCAATCACAGAAAGCACTAGCACAGAGGTAGAAGAAAGCTCTCTGGGCAGTTTTTAAGAAGAAAAGCATGTCTATAATTGTGTAGTTGATTAGTTCTTTCTCACTGTGATTGTATACAATGATGGTCTGCATGTACAATTAGCTAGACAGCTGTGAAGCTGGGTGTATTTACAAAGTGACCACACAGTATGGTCTTGTGGCTCAGGCACAATTGTTTCTCCACAGCTATTTTTAAAAAGTGAAAACTCAAAAGAGTTATACCTCATTAAAAAATTGGCTGACTGAAATAATAGCCTTCACCTTCCCCAAAACAGGTATTGTCCACAATAAAGGGCTGAGCTGGCTTCGATGTGCAGAGGAGTTTTGCTACTGAATCATTTGTGGAAATTCACATTTCTCTGACAGAGGAAAAGGAGAGAGCTCCTCAGGAGCATGGACAGAAGAAACAAGGTCCTAGAAAGTGAAAAGCATTTAAAATAGTCCTGAGAAAAGTGAGGAGGAAGAGCCACTGAACAAAGGTCTGACCTGAAACAGGCCTGAATTTGTGAGCGGTGATCCACATACTTGTGTTTGATTTCTAGCGTGGGAGACGCTTGGGTGTATTGACATGAACACAGAATCACAAGATGTCACCAGGAGATTTGTACATTGATGCCTTGGCCCATGTGATATTTGCTACGTATCCTGTTTTCAGATAACTTTGTTTGTTGAATGTCTGCTCTGTTTTCTTCTTGTTGGAGATATCTCCTGAATTCCTGGATAAAGGAGAAAGCTTGGGGACCTGGTCATGATGTAGAGAGAGCAGGATTTAGGGAGGAGCAATCTGAACTTGGAGTCCTGCTGGGCTAAGTGGGGCAGCAGTGCAAGTCAGGCCACATGCAGGTGGGAAGAGGAAGGGGTGCACGTCTTAGTGTCACCCTGGGGCTCCTCCAAATCCTACCAACAGGCGTGTATTGACTCCCTTTTTGCAGAAGTAGATATCTTCTTGTTTTCTGGTGCTGAACAATGTAGTGTACCTCTGGAAATGGAAAGTGTGAGCCTGACCTTGCTGTTCATGCACCCATAGCAGGAAAAGCACAGTGCAGATGCCCCACCACTCACGCATGGACAGGTTTAATCTTTGAATCAAGTATCTCCATGAGTTGCAGACCCAGTAAAACCTGGTTTCCTGCAGATTGGTGTCTGCAGGGTGTACTCTGGTCTCTGAGAGCAGAGTCAAGCCTGCTGCTTTTCCTACAGTTGTGTTGTCAATTCCATCTATTTGGATATCTGTTTTCATGGAGCTCATGGGAACTTTTTGCCCCTCTGTCAAACTTGGTTGAAATTGGAAAACAGGTTGAAAAATTACTACGGAGACACAGGCATTCATGCCTTAAACACACAGCCTCTGCGCATGATTCATCCAATTAATTTTTATAGATGGTGCTGAAAGATCTCATTGAGGTGCAGATCCAAATAGTTCACAAATGTCCCAGCGAGTGCAACAGGACAAGTGGAAGATGAGAAACAACACGTTGCTGTAGCAGACAGGCGTAGGAGGGGTACAAAGTAGCGGTGGGATGATAGGAATGGCCAACAACATGATTCTCTCAACAGGAAGTACGACCTCTGTACCCAGGAATTTGAAAGCTGTGGGATGCCTGCTTTTGGAAAAAAAAAAAAGTTTTGCTACTGACAGGAGAGGGTGCGTGCTTTTTGGAGTCCCATTCATCTTCCCAGCACAAGAAACCATTTTGTAAGGAAAGAGATTACCTAATTGCACTTTGGAGTTTTCCTTTGTCCGCTTATCTTACATTTCCTAGCCATTGATGGATAGGTAAAATCTTCCAGTCGTGACGGTATGAAGTCCTACGTACATGGGTTGGTATGCAGAGCTGATACAACATGAACTTGGGCAATGTTAATGCGTGTTAATGACAGAAGGGTCCAACAGCAGCACAGCCTTTTTCACATGTGAAGGTGCTGAATGGAAATTTTAAGATTTTTTCACCACCATTTAGAAGATTTTGCTTCTCATCTGTTGCATACTGATAGTTAAATAAGGTCTGTTAACGATCTTTGGTTAAAAACCCTTTTCATGGTCAGTTGTTCCAGTCTTCTTTGTTGTCTCTATTTTATTTTTTTTTTCCTGTAAAACCATGTCTGTGACTGTAATCTGTGAAAATTTGTATAAAATAAGAAACCTGTGAAGACTGAAGGTTATTTTGTTTGCCAACTTCCTATATAGCTAATATAAAACATTTAGCTTTTAAAAAAATATATCTATATTTCATTAATAGCAGATCTGTGGGGGGAAAAAAAGGAAAAACCTGAAAACATGAGACAGAAGAATATTAAATACGCAGCTTTGCCATAAAACTTCACAGTGAAATAGAATCACCTGTCAAGGCACTTAGTTTATTTTTGCTATTCATCATTCATATTCCTATACCAGCCAGGTGCCCCACACAAATCAGAGTTCTTTTGTGCTACAGATGATATAAACATGCAGCGAGAGGGAGCTCCCAGCCCAAACCCATTACAACATAAATATCCTGGCAATAATTGGACATCAGTTCTCTGTAAGCTTAAAAGCACCTCATCTTTTGCTCTTATGGTAGGTTCAGTGATGGTCCTTCCCCAGATAATTCTAAAAGTAAAACTACGGTATTGGTGTTCTGGTTTTTAATGGAGAAATGTTTCAAAACTGTAAGTTAAAAAGCATCCCGGAAGTATTTCTATCTTCTATTAAGTCGGTATGATGGAGAGGTTTTTCTTTCTTCTAGATGGAATAGCATCTAAGTGTGTTTGCTCTTTGAAAAGTATGGACAAAAATGTGAGTTTTGACATTTGGGCTATGTAGGGTTCAAGGCTGTGTTTTCACTGTGTTTGGCTGAGAAATTAATTTTGTGAATCTTTTACGCATGGTAACATATAAACTAAGACCTCCTTTTTCAACAGTATTTTTGCAATGAATCAGTATGAAAAACCATAACACATCCTGGGGATTTTACTAAACTTTCTCAAACATTATGTCTCATGAAAAGTTTAATGGATTGTGTGATCACATATTTGATAGCATGCCCTGGGACATTTTTTAAGCTCTCTACAGCAGTCTAATAATTTTAACCCCATTTCAATAATGTTATATATTTACTTTTCCAAGCAAATTTGCTGTTCCCTATAAAGTGTCTGTAACAATTCACATCTGTTAATTTGAACTAGTTTAAAGTTACAGTTTTAACTTGACTAGATTATTTTCTAATAATGTGATTATTCCTTGATAATTTGTATTTTAAAAAAGGTTTGAAACAGTTAGAACACCGCTCCTAGTGATTTTCTGGAAAAAAAAGTAGGTATAATGAAAAATGGTACGTGTACTTTATTGCCTTACAACCTTGCTATATTTTTGGTGTTTTTCCACTAGTTTGTAGCTAACACTATTGCTCACTAAACATTCTCACCCTGCTTTCTCCTTGTGGATGTAAATTTTTTTCTTTTTCTTTAACATCTGTAGCATTTCCCCTTCATCTGCACAGCTTTTCACTGCAGCCAATGTGTCACATAACTTCTCTTATGAGTCTCCCAAAGTCCTGGGGGTCAGGCTGAAAAGTGAAAAATGCAGAGATCTAGGAATGGCTCAGCCAGCTGAAAGTTACGGGAAGGGAAAGGCTCCAGTTTCAGTGAAGGAAAAAAAAAAAAAAAAGAAGAAGAAGAATGGCTCCTTTCAATGCAGACGGAGGCAATCTGGCTGAGAGTCAGTGAGGTTTAAAAATCTGAGGTCCAATAACTGAAAATCTGTATAAATTCAAAGCAATATTTTAAATACCGCACAAGTGCAGATAAAAAAAAATAGTGTGTGATGGTTTTTCCATCCTCCTGGTGTATATAGCCAACCACGTTTCAAAACCAGGCTGTATTTCTTTCCCCCAAATCCTGAGCACATGTGGCTAAGTCCAGTCTGTCTTGTCAAAGGATGTGGGTGAAGAGCTCCTGTTGAAGTAACTCTCTGTGTGATTCTTTGGTAATTTTTCAGTAGGATGGGGATGATGGCCAGTTGTTTCCAAGCAAAAACTCCTAAAGTGTTATTCTTCTTCTTTTGTTAAAATATAAGCATAGCCGTTGTTATGAAACGATGCTGAGCTAGGGATCCTGCAGGGATGCAGCCATTAACATCTCCAGCAGAGATATTTCTGCTGACAAGGCTTTAGCTTGTGATTTCATGACAAATAAAACAATATAAAAACCCAGGGCTACAGAGTCTGGAGCACCTGATTGTGGGTTTGCACCAAGCAGCTGTCTTTCCTCCTTCTTTCTCTCCATCCCTCTCCTGCTCTTTGGGTCTCTTTCTCTGCCTTGCTTCTTTTCTCTCTTTCTCATTCTCTATCATTCCAGGTTCTTCCCATGGTCCCAAACAGACTCTGAAGCCTTGTACGAAAATGTAGGGAGAGGGCAAAAGATCAGTGAATAAAGCACTGAGTACTTACCTCTTAGAGCCTGTTATACTGTCAGCTCAAAGTTAAAGTGCAATAAATCTGGTGGTCTCATGTTGGTCCCCGGTGTGCTGCAGTCCACCTCATAAAACTACTACATAATTAAGTACAGTGCAGTACAATTGGCAGTCTCTGCTCAGCCCAGGCCCAGCAGTGAGCTTATAAACCCGCTCCTGGTCCCTGAAGGTGGAGGCTGGAGGTGACGGGGAGGAGGGGGGACAACTTCAGCTGCCAGTGCAGCCCTCCTGCTTTCCTGTGAGGATGGAGGAGCCTGGCATTCCTGGTGCTGATATCCCTCTGGGAGTGTAAATATGTAAAGAAAGAGAAGATGAGCCTTGGCAGTGCAGGTGATGCCTGTGGAAGGACGGTAGCAGCCTGACAAAGGTGGCTTGGCTGGGGATGTGTGGTGACAAACAGGGGTTGCTTCACACTGGCTGGGCTGAACCTGAAGTGGTGAGCAGCCACCTTGAACAGAGGACAGCAGCTCAGGAGGTCCCTGCGGAGAGCCGAAGGGTGCCAGCACAGGACTTTCTGGGGTGGTCGGTCCTGCTTCTTGTGTGCAGATATGGTGGGACATCCAGTGCTGTTGATGCCCCAAAGCAGGGGGGGAGCCCTGAGTCCTGAGGGTGTCAGGGCAGCACCTACTGCAGATGCTGATGTATCTTCCAGGAGCAGAGAGGGAAAAATAGGGTGACCAGCTAACAGCTCCATCTTGCATCTTCTTTTTTTTTCCTTCCTTGGTTGCCTTTCGTGACACCAACTTCTGAATACTATGAACTTCAACTTCTGTGAAATAAGCAGTTTTCCTACTTTGGAGGGATGCTGTACCGCCTGGGCTGTCTGAAGTCCCCCTCATGCTCTGTGCCTAGAGTATCATATGCTGCTCTACAGAGCAGTGAAGAGTCGCAAAATCTCTCTGTTAAGAATTTTGCACCCAGCTTTTCTCTTTAAGAAAAGGACCCTTGTGATTGTGCAGGACAGAGGCATGTTTTGCTTTCTGGGAGTGAGTTAAATCTCCTTTTTTTTTTTTTTCTTTTTAAAGGGAAAAAAAAAAAAGTGTTTAATTCCTGTTTAGGGCTGGCTCCAGCAGCAGCAGGACTGGCCCTATCCTGCTGGTGCCCTCTAGTGCTTTGCTCCTTGGCTGCAGCCACCAGGCTCGGTGCTGCAGGGTTTCACCCAAGTGTTGCCTGTAAGGGAGAAAATTATTTTTGAGCTGTATCTGCAGACTTTGGGGCAGAAGAGGCAATGAAGGGTGATGGGTCCATGAATACCAACAATCCTCAGTTTTCGTTTGTATTCGTGATGCTGCTGTTTTTTCTGTCTGTTATTTTGCAGCCTGAGGTATGCAGATGTGTAGTTTGCCCATGTGTGTGTTCATGCAGTGATTTGGCTGTTTTGGGTCGGATGGGTTTTATTTTGCACACTTGCACTGATCCTACTCTACCCCATGCCCTAGGCAAATTTTATTTTCCAGGCTATAATGGCTATCCAATATCTCCAAGGATGGAGACTCCACAGCCTTGTTGTTTTGGTACTCAGTCACCCTCACAGTAAGAAAGTGTTTTGTGATGTTCAGAGGGAACCTTTTGTGTTTCAGTTTGTGTCCATTGCCTCTAGCCCTGTCCCTGAACACCGCTGAGAAGAACCTGGTTCCATCCTCTTTGCACCCTCCCTTCAGGTATTTATATACATTGATGAGGTTTCCCCAGGCCTGCTTTTCTCCAGGCTGAACATAATTAACCCTGTTTTTTTAATGAAAGAAGAGTATGGAAAGAATCACTGACAGAAGTCAGGTACCTAAAACACTTTGGAGGGGCTTGATCTATAAATTCTCAGTCCTGTGATATGAAACAAATGGCCCAAACAACATTATACTGCTGGATTGACCTGATCCACCCATGACTCCAGATCTGCATGCAGCCTTCATTGATGATCTTAATTTTGCTATAGATGGGACTGACTAAATGATGAGATGTTCTTGAGCTGCACTGAGAGCTGCACATGAGCTGCTCCAAAACGTATACCAAAATATCACATTGAGGGCAGGACATCTGCCTTCCAATTCTTTCAAGAAGTTTTTATCCTCAGTTTTTAAAGAAGGAAACCAAAGTTGATGAGACGCATTTTTCCAGAAAGCAAACTTTTTAGTTAAAATCAGTTTTGGTACCTAGAGAAAAATATTTCTAATGGTCGAACAGTGGATTTTAGCTGTAAAGGTCACTAAAGTCTTCTTTGGTCAGTTTGTCTCACAGAAGACAAATTGTCATGGTTGTGCTTTGGCCAGATTCAGCCAACGGTCTGTTTATTTGTAAAACTCATATCTGTTTTCATTATTGCAGTGAGTTTTCATTGGAGTGTCCTTGTCTTGTAAGCCTTTTTTGTGAGCTGAAGCACAACTTCAAGCTCTGGTCTGAGTGAATGGTGGGAGCAGCAAGGGTTGTATAGTGTGTACATGGACATTGTACACAGTGACTCCAACTTACACCAGCAGCCCCTGCTTCTTTACAGAACTTTTTGTCAGCACCCTGCCCCTCTTCCCCCTGCCAGAAGTCCTGCATTTTGACACAGACATGGTGGGCAGCAGCATCATAGCTGCTCCTTGCCATAGGGCTGTTCTGGTGCGGACGGCAGCCTGATGGTCTCAGTGTGAAACAGCTTCTTGTTTGGATGAGCCCTGAAGCTGCACCTGGGTGGAATGACTTGTGGGAGGTACCTGAATTGGCTTTGGGTAGGTTTAGACAGTTGAGTACACAGAGATTCAAGAGCCAGAATTAGGAGGGCAAGTCCCATTAGCACTGTGTTTTGCTGGAGCTTATTCACCTTCTGAAGGTGCTCTGGATGAGCAGTTTGTGTGGCACCTCACGGGGATGAAATGTCGGGTATAGCTGTGAGTGCATGTCTGATGAGGGAGCTGGGCATGCTGTAGACATGTGTGACAGGTGTGAACTCCTTACCATGTAGAGCTCCCAGGTCAGGAGAGGACAGTCAAGAGACAGATATAAAATGACTGGCAGTGGGGCTAATTTTGTCTAGGAGGAGATGCCAGAATGGAGATACTTATAGCCAGAATCCCGGATTTGTTTTGCTGAAAGCAAGTGCTAGTGAATAAATCTGAGCTTTTCCAGATTGCCCTGGGACATCATTAAACCTGATTATAGCAAACAAGATCAAGTCACAGCATCAGTGCAAAGTGTTTCCTTATCACACTACAATGACCTTATGCTGCTCTTGGGTGAGATATTCAAACTTGGGCTGCTGAAGCAAATCTACTTGATCACAGAATCACAGAATGGTTAGGGTTGGAAGGGACCTCTGGAGATCATCTATTCCAAACCACCTGCTAAAGCAGGTTCAACTAGAGCAGATCACACAGGAATGTGTCCAGGCAAGTCTTCAATGTCTCCAGAGAAGGAGACTCCACAACCCCTCTGGGCAGCCTGTTTCAGTGTTCTGGCACCTTCGAAGTAAAGAAGGTTCTCCTCATATTCAGATGGAACCTCCTATGCTTCAGGCTGTGCCTGTTGCCCCTCATCCTATCGCTGGGCACCACTGAAAGGAGTCTGGTCCCATCCTCTTGACATCCACCCTTGAGATGTTTATAAACATCTATAAGATCCCCTCTCAGCCTTCTCTTCTCCAGGCTGAACAGATCCAGCTCTCTCAGTCTCTTTTCATAAGAAATGTGCTCTAGGCCCCTAATGGTCTTTGTAGCCTGCCAGTAAATCCTGGACTCCCTCCAGTAAATCCTTATCCTTCTTAAACTGGGGAGCCCAGAACTGATGTCAAACCACAGCATTATTGCAGTCTGGGGCTGGATCTAAGGCCTCTTTTAGTGGCTCAGGACCTTTTGGTAGCATAGAGGAACTTTAGTCCATATCAGAAAGTCAAAAGACTCTTTGCTCTGTAGAGGTGCCTGCTTCGGGGGTTTCTTGCTGCCCCTTTCTGCTATGTTGCACAGGACCTTGCTGTGGGAAAGAACTTATGGTAAAGGGTGCCCCAGAAAGCCAGAGGCCAGGTACCCCTTGACCCCAATAAACCCTCCCTGGTCTGAGCAATAGGCAGCTCTGGTTTATGTCAGAAGACTTCCCTGGCAGCTAGAATAAAATTGTGTGTACCTCTGTCCTGTGAGGATGAAAAGAGGCTGGACTGAGCAATCCATCAGGATTTTGAATTCATCTACATTATAGATTAATGTAGAGATGTTAGGCTAGAGTGCAACATCTGGTAACTTTACATGTGAGCACTTTAATTTCGGGAGAAGGTTCCTTGTTCTGGTGAGCATAATCCACTCTCAGAGGGGATTCCTGAGTAATTCCTCCTGAACGAAACCCTGTAGAGAAATGCCCATGAGATATCAGTTTCTGCCCTCCTCTGTGGGACTGGGAATCAGTTATGGATACATGGAGCTGACACTACTAGCCCATAATCACCAGGATTAATTTCATGTTAGGCCAAAGTAAAAGAATAATCCCTTCAACAGGTCTAAAACGTTACTGTGAGGGTGTCTGAGTCTCCCTGTGATCCAGAACTTTTAAAGTTTGACTGTACACAAAACCTCAGTTATCTGTTCACTTACGCTGTAGCCATTTAATTCCAACTTTTCCTGATAATTCTGGGCTTTTCCTGGAAAATACCTCTGAAATGGTAGTTCCCACTGAGACAAACAGGACCCATTCATTGGTGGGAGACATAGGCAAGACAGACAGGCAATTTTAAAAACTGGTTTAAAGACCTTCCATATTTCCCTTCTTGTTTGATAGATACCCATCTGGCTACTGAATGCATCGTAACCTTTTTGGTCAGTTGCTCTAAGAAGTCAGTCTAGCTGTCCTGGAGGCGGAGGTGAGGAGCCAGTGTTGGTAGGATGGTTACCTGCCTCCCACACATGGGTGGTGGAGCCCGACACCTCTGCCGCCTTAAAATCCAGACTTCTTAACCCACAGCCAAGGATTAAAAACTCCAGCAGCCAGGCAGAGGGGAACTCACCATCTTAATGTTGCCATGATGGGTACTGGAGTTTAATGGTTACCTCTGAATTTCCTATCTTGTTTTGGGTTTTTTTGCACTTTCTGGTTTGGTTTGGTTTGGTTTTTGTTTTTTTTTTTTTTTTTTTTTTTTGTGGGGCTGTCTTGTGACATTAACATTCTTGTAATACGGCTTTTGTGTGTGAATAATGCCACGCTGTCAGCTCGACACGAAAATGCCATAAATCTGGTGGTCTCGTGCCTGTCCCCCGTGTGCTGCAGTCCACCTCATAAAACTACTACTTAATGAAGTAGAGCACACTACAATTGGCAGTCTCTGCTTCGTAGTGAAGGCTAAGCACATAAATGCACGCCTGCCAGGCTTGTGCCAGGAGGTATGGCCAGGGACCTTCTGCTGCTGAAGTGAGGAGAATTTTTGAAGTAGAGGTGACTGTGAAATCTCTTTAAAACTGTAGAAGAACATTTTATAAATTGTTAAAAACCTGCCTCTCTAGTCACAGGCCAGCATTTCTGGACCTGCTGGGGAGAGGACACCTTTCTTTAAATAAAGTCTGTGTATACTCAGAAAAGTTTAAGAATTAATTACAATGGATTTGGGAAATGAAAATGGAAGAATGTTAATAAATTGTTAGTGTGCAATGAAAGCAATAGCTTAAGGTTACCCAGAGGCCTTGCTTCCATCTATCTCACTCACAATAAGCAAGAGATCATTAAAATTTATGTTTTAATTTACTGTAGAGCCAATATCTGAAGGAACTTTACAAGCATTAGTGTATTGTTTCTCCTACTGCTCTTAATTCTTTCTTTTTTTCTTTTTAAGTATGAGAGCTGAGTGTTGCAGAAGTTAAATGTTTGTAGGTTACATTGGAAATAATGGGTAGAGCTTCAGTCTCTTGACTCCTACTGATGTTCTGAACTAGTAAAATACCTTTATTGTTGACCTAGATATTATAAATATTTTAATTAGAGCATTCCCCCTTGCCTCCCTTCAGCACATTTTGCCTTCCATCCCAGCAGCATGACCATTGCTGTGATACCAGTATTTTCTCTTACATCAGCTTGTAATAAATCTCTACAGTCTCTTTTCTACAAGGGGAAAGTTACACTTGTTTCCCTCATACTCTCACCACAAGTCAGTCTGAATCCATCCACACACCATCTAGGAAAGGCAGGCAGCCTTTGTGCAAGCTCAGAGCAGCTTGGGTTGGAGCTGACAAAAGCTGGCTGGCTTGAAGAAGAGCTGGAGAGGGTATGAGTCTTTGCAAGGGGCCTTCACAACTGGTTTTGTGAACTGGAAAGCACAGGCATCCAGACTTATTCTGGATATTTAGAAACCCTGTGTTTGGAGGCCAAATTTAGAGCTGTGGCTCTAAATGGCACAACCATTTTTGGGGTAAAAATGTGGCTTTTATTAGAATAACATAGTCTGAATAGCTGTGAAATTGACTTTTTCTTTGCTTTTTAGTGATGTATAATGACTGAATAACAGCTGACGTGATGCTCACCATGAGCTTTCCTTCAGACCCTAATGTCTTGCATGCACTCAGTCATGAGCACTGTGGTACCAACATCTGTGCCATGCTCATCCTTGTAGGCTGTAGTCATTTGTGAAAATCAAGAGCAAACAGCCAGGAAAGCCTAGTGTCATCAGGCTGGAGAAAACATTGGTTGAACCTCCAGGCCATGGATCAGCGAAAACAGAAGCAATGTAGGAATTGTGTCCTGCTGTCATCTAAGCTTTTTTTTCCAGGCCCTTTTCCATTCACATGAAAGTCCTTGGGAGTCAATGGAGATTTTGCTGTAACAATAACGACATGGTAATTCCCAAAGTTGCTGGCATGAGAATTTTATTTAGTTACAGCTTTATTCTTTGTGAGGTCTCCAATGAAGGCAATTGTTTTTTTCTGTCTGATGTTGGAGGTGGAGGTCTAGGAACAGGTCACGGATTTCCTCTGCCTTCTGGTCTTGATGGCTGAAGGAGAGATCAAGGCCATTGCTTTCCTTTCACTCTAGTTTCAGTTCAAATGCATCCAGAGCTTACTGAGTAAATAAAGTGCTTTCATTTCAGTGCTTGTTCAAATGGCTGCTTTTCAGAACAAACCACACCAGTGGAAGCAAAAAACACCTGGTATGGGTACAGTTATAGACAACTGTAAAACTGAAGGGAAAAGAATAAATCCTTTAATTCACAGAATGTGGTTTTGCACATTATCTGAAAGCTATTGCAATTTCCTCATTACATATACACACTAAATCTACAGTGGGAAGAGAAGCTCAAGGCCAGTGAGGTATTTACCATAAAGTTAGACTGCACGACATGTCAAAGCAGTTGCTCGGAGCAATTCATGTTCCCATTGTGTTGCACTGCAAGTGGTGCAAAGACAGTGAATCTCAAAAGGGAGAGGACTTTCCTTCAGATTTTGAAGGATTTGGGAGGAATGAGGACCAACTAGCACATCTGCCAGCAGTGAAATTGTAAACTGATGCCAGAACTCAACCGTTCTGTAAAATAACGCTTGCTAATATAGTCCTATGTTACAGAGACTGAAAATCAGATGAAGGTAGTTAAGTGGTGTCCCCCAGGGGTCAGTGTTGGGTCCAGTCCTGTTTAACATCTTTATTGATGATTTAGATGAGGGGATTGAGACCACCATCAGCAAATTTGCTGATGACACCAAGTTGGGGGGCAGTGTTGACCTGCTGGAAGGCAGGAGGGCTCTGCAAAGAGATCTGGATAGACTGGAAAAATGGGCTGATTCCAATGGGATGAAGTTCAACAAGGCCAAGTGCCGGGTCCTGCACTTTGGCCACAACAACCCCCTTCAGCGCTACAGGCTGGGCACAGAGTGGCTGGAGAGCAGCCAGACAGAAAGGGACCTGGGGGTACTGATTGACAGCAAGCTCAACATGAGCCAACAGTGTGCCCAGGTGGCCAAGAAGGCCAATGGTATCCTGGCCTGTATCAAAAATAGTGTGGTCAGCAGGACAAGGGAAGTGATCCTTCCCCTGTACTCTGCATTGGTGAGGCCACACCTGGAGTATTGTGTTCAGTTCTGGGCCCCTCAGTTCAGGAGGGATATTGAGGTGCTGGAGCGGGTCCAGAGAAGAGCAACAAGACTGGTGAAGGGACTTGAGCACATGACCTATGGTGAGAGGCTGAGGGAGCTGGGGTTGTTCAGCCTGGAGAGGAGGAGGCTTAGAGGTGACCTCATTGCTCTCTATAACTACCTGAAGGGAAGTTATAGTCAGGTGGGAACTGGTCTCTTCTCCCAGGCAGTTAGCAATAGGACAAGGGGACATGGGCTTAAACTCTGCCAGGGGAAGTTTAGGCTGGATATTAGGAAGAAGTTCTTTACGGAAAGAGTGATCAGGCATTGGAATGGCCTGCCTAGGGAGGTGGTGGACTCACCGTCCCTGGAGGTTTTTAAACTGAGATTGGACATGGCTCTTAGTGCCATGATCTAGTAAATGGGCTGAAGTTGGACCAAGGGTTGGACTTGATGATCTCTGAGGTCTTTTCCAACCTAGCCAATTCTGTGATTCTGTGATTCTGTGAAGAGTAGTCAGGCAGTGTAGCTGTGTGTGCAAATGGTTTAGTAAAAAACAATAGGGAAAATGTGGTTCTGAGGATTTGACTAGCCTTTCCATCAGAAAGAAAAAATGAAACTACAGGTGGTTTTCTCCTGTGTTCTCACGTGGGTGCAGGAAATGACCCAGCTGATGAGGCCAGATGACCAGGATAAAAGACAGAATGCAGGTACCGTGAAGCACTTTCCTGGGATGATGACTGCTGCAACACTGCGTTTTGCCACCAAATATGCATCCTTCTCAGCTAGAGCCCAGGCACATCACTCTAGTAACCATGTTGCTGATGAGCTACCAGCACCCCACACAAGCCAAAATTTGTGGTGCAGACACGGTTGCGATGGTTCCTGGTGCAAGGGCACCCTGTCAGCTATGGGAGTGAGACGTAGAGAGTCTGCCAGCCAGAGCTGGGATGTGGGATGTCACACAGTGGAATGTCCATGCTACCTCCTGTGGGCACTGGCTGAAGTTTGGCTGGATTTTGGTGACCAGGTGCTGACACCCGCTGGAAACTGTGCTCCTCAATGTGAACTGTTCCCCTAAATGTTATCCTGGCTTAGGGTTTCTGCTGCTCCAGAAACACTGTTTCTGCCACAAAAATGCCTAGCAGATGCTTCATAAGTAGCCCAGATGACAGAATCATCATCATCATTTTCTTTCCACGCAGTATCAGGTTCCATCATGGGAGGAACTCTGCCAGCATAGAGACAGGCAGCATCCTTGCCTCACAATTTGGTTACGAAAATGTAGTATCTAATCATCTGGGCCCAGTGTGGCCTGTCAGTCTTCATTCTGGCAGGGCTCCCGGTGGATTCCTGCCCTTTGTTTGCCGCTCCCACGCTCCTGTTGAGTGGGCGTGTAAATGACTCAGATAAAATTTGACTGAATGGTAGAAATCTGGCGTAGGAGTAATTCAAGACAGGGACTTTGGGGAGCCTCTTTTGTTATTGAACATCAGCAGATGTGGCAGACAGCTTCATGAGGATGCTCTTTCACCAACTTGCTAATACCCTGGCTAGAATTCAGTATTCACTGACCTCATAGTTTGTTATTTAAGATTAATCTTGACTTTGGAAAAAGTTGGTGAAAAAAAAAAAGGTAACCCTTCTTTCTACTGCTGTTCAAGAAAAAAATAATTTAACCACAGGAGGTAGATATTCCACTGGCAAAAGTCAACATGAGTCCATTGTCTTAATTTATTGTAGTAGTCTGAATACATCTGAGATGTGGAAGAATTTTTTTTGTGTTAAATGGAAAATGCTGAAGTCAGTGGCAGCAGTCTTGTTAAAAACAATGAAAAAAAAAAAAAAACACAACAAAAAACCTAAAACACATGTTCCAATTTACAGATCAGTTGATATCCTCCCCTGAGGATGTCTTAATTTCTACTTTGGGCATGTCAATAAATCAATGCCACAAACCATCAGTGAGGCAGTATCCAGGCAAGCAGCTGCCATATGAACAACACACTCTCAATCCAAAAATGTGTAGCCAAAAATCTCTCAATACATTTTCTTATTTCATTAGTTTCTGCTTTACATAAAAATAGCTGTCATTTTTGCAATGAATAATCATGTCTGCCTTAGGACAGACATGTCTACATTATGTTTGTTAAATAAAGAAGAGGAAATAAGTTCCTGTATGGAACCTGTAACGTAATTCTGAATTATGGTATTTTTTTCTTGTTAATATATGTTTCATTCTTTAAGTACAGATTTTGTGCTTGTTACATGTAACTGCAGAGGCAATAGATAAAGCAGCATCATTACACCAAAAAAAAAAGGGGACAATTTTATGCTCATGCAGAACAGAAGAATGCTATCACTGTGATTAATTGAAGGTTGTGACACAAATAAGACTCCCTGGAGAATAGACTTACTGCCTCATGTTACATGCATTTTTCACTGCTATGCAGAATGGCTATAAAACGCCTTCTTATTGGATCCTTTAGGTTTGATTTTACTCGATTTTGTGCTGAATTCACTTGAGCAAGTGAATACAAATCACTACCATGCCTGGACCCCTGCCGTCCACTGAATCTGCAAAAGTGCAAAGGACTGTATGATTTGCCAGGCCCTGGGAGTCAAGCCTGTTTTGTGCTGGCAGGTGGGGACCTGTGAAAGGGAGATCCGCCCATGCACCCTGAAGTCTTCTTGCCCCAAGAAGGTGAAGACATCATGAAGACAGGCAGATGGATGACAAAGAAACATCAGAATTTCTTCAGCCTTTGAAGACTAACACAGTACCCTTTCTTATCTCTAAAAAGATCTGTAACCTTTGAAAACTGAAATGTCCAGCTTCAAAAAGGTATTATGGGGCACAGCCTGCATGGTATCTGTTATGCTGGATACTTCCTGCAGAGATTAAACTAAGCACGTAGTTCCCGGAGCAGAGGAACTAACACAACATGGTTTCCTGCCAACCTGTCTCACAAGGTGTCTTCTCTTCTGGATTCTCTGTCTCAGACAGAAAAAGCATATGATAAAACTTTTCTCTTAGGGAAGACATAAAGAACAACAAATGCTTTTCTCATCTTGGTCACCGAGGTACCAAAAAAGCTCAATGTACTGCAGACCGTGACCCCCACTGTCAAATCTGGTCAAGACGAATGATGAGAGTTTGGAGTGGGGAACAGAAACAGACAGACAGACACAGTGTGACTGCATAGATCTTGTTTCCTTAGGAAACTGATATCAAAACAAAGCACACAAGTCTAGTATATTTATAGCAAAAGAGGTGGGGGGCTTTCCTTTCCAGAGGAAGTGCACTGCCTTCCTGGGCTTGATCCTCACTTTATTGGAAGATACATCAGATCATGCTGCTTGCAGAACCTGTCCTGCTTTTCCAAACCTGAAAGCCTGTACAAGTTCTGGAAGAAGTTAGCAGTGCCTGCAGATACCTCAAGCACTCCAGGGGAACATTATTTCTGTATTAATGCTATGTATAAGATAGGTCTAAGACATTTATGATGTATAAAAGAGTCAGTCAACTGAGATCATAGAATCATAGAATAGTTTGGATTGGAAGGGACCTTTCCAAGTCCAACCCTTCTGCAATGAGCAGGATTATCTTCAACTGGATCAGGCTGCTTAGAGCCTTGCCCAGCCTGGCCTTGAATATTTCCAGGGATGGGGCATCTACCAATTCTCTGGGCAACCTGGACCAGTGCTTTACCACCATTTTACAATGAGTAAAAAATTTCTTTCTCCCATCTAGCTTGAATCTCCTCTCTTTTAGTTTGAAACCATTACCTCTTGTCCTGTTGTAACATGCCCTGCTAAAAAGTCTGTCCCCATCTTTCTTATCGGCTTATCTTAAGCACCGAAAAGAGATAAAAAACAGCAAAAGAGAAAGAACAATAGCAAGAACAAGCAGCTCCAGCTCTTTCCTATACTGCAACTTAGTGGACAGTACAAGTTACCAAGTACAAACTTGTACCTTTTGAATAGCTTGATGGTAGCTGCCTGTAAGAGTATGATGTTTTCCCTTGTAGATGGGAAATGAAGAAAGCAGGGGGCAAGGCTGAGGTAAAGTCAACCGAAAGTCCAGAGATCAGGCAAATTGTTTCTGCTCTTGGATTTGAAGATCCCTCCAAAGGGAGAGAAAAACTGAGCAAGCTAGAAGAGACAGTACCATTCAGCGAGCTAAAGCACTTGGAAATCTAGAATTTTTCTGCCCTGCCACAAATTTGGAAGCCTCTACTTGCTACAGATGCAGCCTAGCCCCTCAGGAAGTCAAGAGACATGTAGATTTTGGGATACTGAATACAAAAAGCACCTATTAAATATAGTCCCTGACAATGCAACATTTTTCTCAATTTGAAATTTGTTGAAGTTCTTTTGTATTTCAGGTTCTCATGTTTAGAATTGGCTGTGGAAAGGTTTTCTGTCTTATACTCAAAGTACCCAAACCAGGCTTAGGTTGCTAGTTAAACATTATTAAGTGTTTTTTAAAGACCTGTAAAATATAGAGTTACTTGTTACATAGCTAAGTTTTTATTATTTGGTCTTTCATCCAGAGTATTTGAAAAGCCAAGAATAAAATGTCTTTCCTCCTTGGTACACTGATCTTGTGTCTATTGATCACAAATGCAGATTAGAGTAAAACTCTCTACCTTAGCTGATCCTGTATGTTCCTTGGCAGCCCCCTGTAGCCCATACTACATAATTGCCTATAGGTTTTATTTTCAGGGTGTGATTTCCAGGAGTAGAGCAAGGCAAAACATTCAGAAATATTTCTAATCTGTCACCCTACCTGTTCTACTACTCTCCTATGGATACTTACAGCTGTACCTTTCTGGCCTTTCTGTGGAGCTGAATGTGAGATAATCTTGATTGATTATTTCATTTAATTCCAAGGTTATTCTGAAACAAACTTTACCATAAAACAAAGAAAAGATTTGTTTGAATTTCTCACAGTTTGGTCTTGCAGCAGCATGTGCAGTCCTGTTTCCATGGTTTAAGGTAGTCATAGTTTTTCAATGACTGTTTTATGCCCATGATCAATATACATCCTTAACCATAATTTATGAAAGATTTCACCATGCATCTTGTCCAACATTTACTGACTTGTACTGTCAACAGTACAAATGTATCATGCTGTTTAATGAATGTCTGAGGAGTTAACCTATTTTCTATGAATAGCAGCAGATTATAGCAGAGGAGCTCTTTGTGGTTTTGAGCAAAGTTAATAAAAGGTATATCTTCCTGACACAGTCTTTGTGTTGCCTTTCATTAAGATCTATTTAAGAATTAGCAGTCTGATTGCCTTTCTTCCTATAATGAGCCATCTTCCACTTGATGGCTCAGTTGGGAGGCATGCTGACTTTTGGCAGTGGAAGTGCTGACACGTTCTGTGAATGGTGTCATAGAGGTAATTGAACAACACGCTCTCTGTTGCACTGGGTTATTTTAAAGTCAGGTCTGAACAAACCTCTGTACAGCTCTGTAATGAAGATTAAAAGCAAGGCCGCATCATTCTCTTGTTATGTAAGTATAAGTGAATTTTAAGAGTTGGTGTTTTGAATTTTGCATAAAAGGTGTTCTTCATAGCCTGCAGTTTTCTTGACATGAACTGCATTCATGACTCAAGACATTCATGCTGGGCTGAATTCATGCTGTGTGCAGGTTTCATCCAGGTAGGATTTAATGCAAAACTTGTAAATGTTCACACGTGTATCCACTGACCTCTGCTGCATAACTGCCACTGGAGTCAGAAATAGGACATTAGCAACTCTGAATCGAGGTGTTATCTAAGGCTATTAGTGTTGGTAAGGCCAAATACAGAAGCCTTGAACAGCCACTTGTGTAACACGTAACTGGGAACATGCACCCCACAGCACATTCAGCCCTTCCTGTTAAATCCATGCCTGAGTGAGGATGTGATTGCTGCATAGTGCCAGGTTAATGCAGAAATGTGTGAATATCTGCACTCAGAATGGGAGTGAGAATAACAACATACAGACAATAACAATGGAGTTTCATTCACAGACAATAGAATTGGAGGCCTTAAATAAAACACAGCACTGTGGATAAAAGGGGTATTTAGGAAGTTTCTGTGTATATGATATTTGTGCTTTTGTCGCTGACTTACTTCCAATAAGACAAATAACAAGGAAATTACAGCATTTTTATAACTTGTACAGTGAAATAGTATTTAAAGACCCTTTTATTTCAACATCAAAGCATACATAAAAGAATAATTTGTTCCCAATGGAAAAACAAGACAAGACAGGACATTTTGCAGCCTTTTAAAGCAAGAGATTTTTTTACTGCCAAGAGGCTGGAGAAAATAGATCTGCTCAAAATGGCAAAGTGATGATTTTTGGCCTGTTAGCAAAATAATACCCTCAATATGAGGAAGAGTCAAATCTTTACTTCTAAAAAGAGAGAATAAAGTTTAATGAGGTAAATGACATGGAAAAGAACTAGAATACTATCAAACACATATTGTAATTATGTTTGTTGCCTTGAAATCTTAAAGGAATACCAACATTCAGTCAAAGAGGAAACCATGGCAATTTAAGAGCTGGGAATGATTTTGCGTCCTCATTAAATCAACTCCAAATCCCACTGCAATCAACACAGAGCCTTCCTTCCACTCCTCCTTTCTGCTTCCCCTCCACCACCTTCACTACATTGAAAGGGGAGCATTGGGATGTCTGTCTGAGCAACACGCCCTGTGTCTTGCCCCTGTGGTGTCTGGCTGTTGGTGGGAGCACATTCGTACAGGGTCCCTTTCCATCCAGGTTGTACCTGAAGAGGCTTTGGAGGAGGCTTGGTTGTAGGGGACTCAGATGAACCTGGTCCAAAGAGCTAATGGACACCATGTACCTGGGACAGAGGAGAAAGACCTCCCCACTGTGAGCTGCTCCCACCAGCATGCCTTGCAGCCAAGCCATACACTCAAAGAACCTTTCCTGCAGCAGCCAGCACGTGTCAAGCATCAGTCGCTGTGCTTCTGCCTGCATGTGTGGGCATCCACCACTGTCCCCAGCCCTTTGAACAGGCACTTTGTAGACGTGTAGGGAAGAGGTAAATTGAGTGCATGGTGGGGGGAAGGAGGGTGGGGAGGAAGGAAAAGAAATGTGAGAAAGCTTTAGATGTAGTCCAAGCATCCATCTGGTAGGTCCTTCTGATGTTCCCTCGCCGAAGCCCTCCCACTGAGCATGTCTCAGAAGGATCCCTCCTTTCCCCCTCTCCTGCCAAAAACTGAGTCAGAGGCTGGTTTTGTTAGAAAGGGGTCATGAAAGCTTTGTTCAGCCTGTCCCTGTAGGGTGCTCATTCCTTTAGAAGGATATTTAGACTGTCTGAGACCTGACTGCTCTTATTTGCACAAAGCTGAACAACCTCACCCTGGGAAACCAGCACCTCCAAAACTCAGCTAGAAGGTGCAATGCTAGAAAAAGCCCAGGGTTGCTTCAGCTTCTAAGTATACTGCTGAATCAAGAGTAGTTTTGGTTGGTGATTAGTGTTTCTAATCATGTTTCAGGTTCCTCATTTATCCTAACTTAGCAAGGGAGAAGGAGCAGGGGGAAATGTCTGCTGTGGGCACAACAGCTGGACTTTTGACCCACTGCTGCTTCAGGGGAAGAAAATGCCTTGTTGTGTGCCTGTTCTTTTCTCAACCGACCTGGTGAGGGAGGGGAGTTCAGGCTTCACCTGCACACCTATTTCTCCTGCTCTCTCAGGTCTTCCCAGAGCCCGGGTCCATGGCTGTACTGTTCCTGGTCACATAGGAGGCTTTTGCAAGAACTGGTGAGGGTATATTGTCTTCCCATTGCTCCCAAGTGCAGTGGAGCTCCCAGCTGCCACTGGGGCTGCTGCAGGAACAAGCTGTAATGCAACTGGGCTGCTTCTAAGTCACCAATTTGGAAAATGAGCTTTACTGTTTACTTGGCTGGATCTTAATTTTAAAATTCAAAGCTTTTTTTGGGGGGGAGGAGGGTAGTAGGGGAAAATTACATTTTACAGGGTTTCCTTTGATGGGGGAATTAATATTATATGCACTGCAAGTAAGAATACATAGCATAACAGAACTCTAAGGAGCCATAGAGAAAAAAAGATAAAATAAAGTGAAATATTGGAATGAAAGCAACTGACCGATTTCAGAAAGACTTTCATGAAAGTCGAGGGGATTGAATAGTTACATGAGGGAATAAGAAATAAAAGAGAATTTTGCTTTTTTACTTGCTTAAAAAAAAACCCCAAACACACACACACACGAAGTTGTATTTTTGTTTTTCCTTTTTTTTTTGGTTTGAAACCCACAGGTTCAAATTACATTTAAACAGACGATCAACTATTTATTTTCAAATGCTTGAAGAAAAAGCATGTCTGCATTTCCACTGATATGAAGTGACACACGAACACCAAAAAATGAAAACCATTGTATGATGAGCTATTTGTCTTGCTCGTTTAAGATAGGGAAACATTTAAATGAAAATGTAAACACACTGTTAAAACTGACTATAGGAGGATGCCAGAAAGGTTACTTCTGAAAACATGTGCTTGAAATCAGAAAACAGAAAATGAAAAATGAGGCACTGTGACTGTTAAGACCTCATCCTGGCTGGGAGGGAAAATACAAAGTGAGGATGGAGAGACAGCAGGATTTGAAGAATATTGCATCCAGTAGTTATTTTAAAGATTTAAAAATATATATATGGAATTTTATATTATTGAATTGCTGGTGGGAAGTTTCTTTGTTAATACAGTGCTGGGTTTGCTTCTTGGTGAGGGTCTGGGCCCAGAGTCTGTTCACAGAATAGAAATACACACTCTCTTTCCCGCTAACAATGGGAACAGAGGGGCAACTCCTCAGCACTTCTGTAAGTCAAAGCATCTCCATCAACCCCAGCTCATACAAGCTGAAGACTTGGCCTAGGGTTTCCAGCTGAGATTCTATGTTAAAATCCATTTTGGTTTGGTTTTTTCTGTGGGTTGTTCTTGTTTTTCCAGTGCTTAGCAGTGTGCTTGGGTAACCATGCGGGGCATTTCGGACACATGACCTCTGCCACAGCTCATTTCCTAAGTGGAGTGGGGCACAGCCACCACAAACCGAAAGGGGAATAGGAAGAGGATGCACAGGTGTGTGCAACCATGCACCCACCCAGTGCCCATGCAGCTAAGAGCATGGACTGCATCTAGTGGCAGAGACCAGGCAAGAAGCTTACATGTCCCATAAGCCTTCACCGGTAACTCTATTCCTGCTGTTTAAAAGGTCTTTCTCTTTTCTAAGTCTTTTTCTGCATATATGTGTATCTTTTCTTCACTTAACCCATTTCTGCACTGTATTTGAGCACTTCTAATCTTGAATTATTTCCTTGTCTCTCTTTTTACCCTAACATTCCTGCTTCCTTATTTTTCCTTCATTTTAAAGCAAGTAGGAATGTTTCTAAGTGGCTAAATGACAGTATTATTCAGTGGGAGCTTTCTCTTTCCACTTGCTTCTGGACTGCTGTAAATTGTGTTTTCTTTCCATCCCCAGTGCTCAAACAAGAATAGTCTCCTGCTATCCCCTCTGCCAACACCTGAAACGTTTCTCTGGTCATTTCTAGCTCCACTTATCACATGTCAGTCTCTGGGCTCAGCCCGTTTTGCTCCCAGTCCCTTGGCCTGTTCCAAATCTCTCTGGCAAGCTCACTACCTCGTACCATTCATTCCCTGAATTATTGGCTCTGCGTCTCTGTGCTGTCTTCATCTCTTCTTCAGAGGTGTTTGAACTCCTTAAGCCCTTGGCACTTCATACCTTGCCTAAAATAGTGGTTTTATTTCTGCTGCATTCTTTCCTGCCCTTGGTGATCTGCTGTGACTGTTCCTTTTGTCTGCTTTCCCCACTCCTGCCTCAGGGCCCCTTTCCATGCTGCCTTCTGATTAATGTGTGTCAGTGCCCTCCATTTCCTTCTCCAAATCACTTCTTGAAAGGCCACCTATTACATAAAATGCAACCATTTAAAAGTTACTCTTTGGGGCTGGCAAGGAGCAATTCCACCTTATTTGATGGCATGAAGCCAGTACAAAACCAGTACCACCATTGCTTTCATCCTTGGTATAGCCACCATTACCCCTTTTGCTGCAATACCAAGCTCTGTAGTGCTGATTTTTACCTGTGCCACAGTCATCCCTTAGGATGTTGAGAAGCAAGGGAAGGAAAATGGCTTGATGGCTTCTGCACTTCCCTATTTTCCTGGGCTTGCATGGGGAAGAGTGGCTGTGGCTGCATCACTGAAACTTTGCACCACACAAGCCATCACCCTAACTACCATAATCTATTGCCATCCTCCCTACTTCTCTTCCAGACATGCCAGTCACACTATGTGGTAGAAAAGTTTGAAGAGTTTGAATTCTTGCCACCTCAGAGGCCAAGCAGGCATTTCCCTCACATGGAAGAAGGCCCAAATGGTCCAAGGAGGAGACTGGGTCTTTGGACCAAAGCATAGCTTTTGATTTTGTGCTTAGTATTGTGTTTCTCTAAGAGCAGCAGGCAGAGTTTCGGTGGTTTATAAATATGATTAGCTCTAATAACTCAGTAATAATGATGCTTTTTGAATTATTTTATTTTTATGGGTGTAATTATGTTGCTTGTATTTAATAATTTTAATTTAAACACAGCTCTTCGCAACTTTCCCCAAATTAAGTTGTAATTATCCCTTTTCCTATGGAACGTAAGATGAGTATATATTGGATTTAGTTTTACATTTTTTTTCTTCTCTCTAATCCAGCCAACCCCTTATAAGCAGTATTTTACTTATATCAAGCTGTGTCCCATTGATATTATGGGCCCTTCAACCTGGCTGTGTTTGGAGGTATTTATTTTGGCTGTTGCATCATCACATGTTTAGGCGAGAGGAAATAGCTATGTGCCTTCTAAATTGCTAACACTAAGGGGAGCACTTAATCTTTAGAATATCTTAACTATAAATCCAACATCAACACGTGTCTAGAAAACACATGAATTCATTGTGCTGAAATATTCAAGGACGGTGGTTAATGCTTAATGCAAAACACACATTAGGTGTGTGGAAACAATGCCATTTGCTTTAGGTCCCATTAAAGAACTTCAAAATCTCTATTTAATTATATTCCTGAAAAACCCTTTGTGTGTCTCCTGAGCTATTTGTATTTCTTTACTGCTTGTAAAGGGATGACTGTGTACTGCTAAGTCTCCCAGTGTCAAACATTGTGCCTTTTATCCAGGTTTCAAGTCAGATTTGCCCTCAGGACAGGGAATGTGGGGATGGAGACAGGGGGAGCAAAAAGCAGAGGCTATGCCTTGTCTACAGCTCCCTGCTAGATGACTCAGCCAAGAGGACATAAGGGGATTTACACAAGTGGCAGGACAATGTGGCCCATTTCTCTGGTCATGTCCTTCTTCTGCGGGTAATGGCAAGACAAGGACTAATGGATCCCAGTTCTTCAGAATCTTCTTTCTGCTGCTCCCAAGGCTCCTTCAGAAAGGTGGTTCTTTGCTGGACACCATGTCCTTTGGCCTGTATAAGAACTCGGGTTGCACAGGCAGCCCTGTGGTGCTGCTGTGAGGTTGGCCTTGCCATTGCTTGGCGTGACCAACGTGTCCCCTCTGCCCCAGGACTAGTGCAATGATGGTGCTTGGCCTGTGGACTACAGGAGCAATTCTTATTTAAAAAGCTGAGCAGATTCAGCTCCAGATATACACCAGTGATCAGCAAAACCCCCCTTTGGAAGGCAAATCCTCCTTGACCCTCACCATTCTAAATGAAGGTGCTGAGAAACCTTGTGAAAGCTCAACTGCATGCCCCTGGTGATTCAGTGTGTGGTCATGGCCCCTGCCGTTCAGAGTTACCCGGTGACCTTGTTTTTTCTTGGGGAAAGACTTTTCTGTAAATGCTGCTTCAGCAGTTGTGAAAGCAATGACTTCTCGCATTCAGGGATATGATGGTGATTGTTCTTTGAACATGGGGGCATTCCTTAGATTTACTTGTGTTTTGCATCCCTGGTGTTTTATTTAAGTACAATGCACATATAGTATTCTCTCTAATGTACTGTGAACTGAAGGAGCAGTTTTAATCTTACTCCACAAATGTTTTGCTGGAGCTGTAAGACCTCGTAGAAGAAAGCTGTTTCAACAGTTCTACTTCACTTTCCCTAGATCTCTTGTTTATTAAGTAGAACAAAAGTTGTGCCTTCTCTATAATAGCAAGAGTTTGTGAGTGGTTGGAATCTTGTAACACATCTACTTTAAAACTGACCTTTTCCATATTATTATTTATTTTTTTTAGCATTGCAAGACAAAGTTCAGTATTACCAGTTAAATACCCAGAAAGTTTAATGATATGTGAGTTTAAAAGTCTTTGAAATCACAAGCAACATTCAAACACATTTTGGGTCTTCTGAGGAAAGCAGCATCTGTGAGAATCCTGCTGCCACTGATGCTGGAGCAGGTGCAGGGGTGTTTATTCTCTATGAAAACATTTTTGTTTTGTTTTGTTTTTGTTCCTGAGATAACTCTGGAATATCCTGTGAATAAATGAAATGGTTGATTATACAGCCATTTTTACTGTGGAAGATGTATCTGCCTTGACAGTATCATTCTGGCAGTGTGAACTGATATGCACATTGTATTAAAGACACACAGGCTGCAGCTTTATCTGTTGATGGGCTGGGAAAGGACTTAATTATGACACTGCACGTATTGTTATATACAGCAGTTCCACAGTTCTATTATCTCTGCAGTGATATTTTATAGTCCACTGCTCCTGGGAAGCAGCATTCTTAATTCCCTCTAAGTTGTGAAGATGGCACTCCTGAGCATTTTTGTGGGGATGCTACAGGCAGACCGAGAATAAAGAACGACAAGAAACTGGAAAATGCATTTATTTACTGGCCCTTCAATTCAGATCAGAAACTATGAACAACTTTTTTGGGATCAGAAGGAACAGTGCAGTGATTAAATGCAAGTATTATCCTACTGTAAGCTTAAAACTCTCCTGGGCTTTGTCTTGCTGTGCAGTATGCCAGTACTATCCACCATTTACAAACTTTGCAAAATCTTTCCTGACCTTGCAGGGAGACTGCAGGACTCTGTGTTATGGGATCCAGATGAGTATTCCAGATAATGAATTAAGAAAATCAGATCTAATTTGGGAAGGGAATGATGATCATCACTATCTATTAGGAAGTTCAGCTACCTCTTTTTCCTGATGCAGTCAAAGAAAGGTGATTGGTGTCTTGCTTCAGAGCACGTACCTTGGCAAAAGTGAGTTAATGCTTCAGCTTTCCTCCCAGTGGTAAATGACCACTGTCTACTTTCAGTAATTAATATACTGGAAACTAAGCTGAAGCACTTTGCTTAATTGTGTGGGTGTAACAGGTACGATTTAGTTTGTGATTGTGGTATGTGTGGTGAGCTTATTTTGGAACTTAACATCATGTTATGATTTACCCTATTACAATTGAGAAACACTGATAAGGGCAACTGTTCTTCTCTCGTGCCTCTCATATTTTTTTAGATCTACTTTCCTTTATTTCTATTCCACTTTATGTTACTTGAGTCTCCTGTTCTGTTTTCCTTTAAAAAGGAATCTTGCAACGGTTCAGCTCTACTCCTGACTGTTGCCAAGTGCATTGTTAGACACAGTGTGGACAGCATGACCAGAAATAATGCACAGAGCATTTAAACTTTTTGTCAGCCACAGGTACATAATGAAGAGTGACTTGGGTGAGAAGGTCCCACCTGGACTGCCATGCTGGCCTGGCTGCATGGTCCCACACCAGCATTCAGAGCAGTAGGAACCCAAGCTGCTGTGCAGAGACCTGGGAAAGCAGCAAATTCTGGCACCCACCATGAGTTTACTCTAGCCAACAAATCCAAAGCAGGTATTTTGGTAAATATTGGACTAAATAAAGACTGCTGGGATTTAATTTTACTTGAAAAATACAGGACAAAGCAAAGTATGAAGTAATGGCTTCCCATTCCTTCACTTTACCATGACTTTGTTTATGCGGCTTGGGTAGCGATGTCTCATTTTAGAGGAAAGACTGCATTGCTGATAACAGGTGTATGCCATTTGCATCTTTTGGCTGTGGTCCCCCAGTCCATGGTATGATGTTCCGTAGTCTTTCCTGCTTGTGTGGGATTGGACAGGTTTCAGTTCACTGTGATTCATACTGCATAGATTGTCAGTAGTTGCGTGCTTTTTTAAATAAGCAAGCATGTGTCTTACATCCCACTTACAGAGCCTTTCCTACTCCTGAGCCATACAGTCGCTGTATGAGAGCAGGGACCTGTGTAGTTCCTTATGACTCAATTTCCCTCTGTGCTCCTTTTGCAATGGCGCTTGGAATAAAGCTAATCAGAACAGTCTGGAAAGAAAGTAGACATTATTTCAAAACACAACAACTGAGTATTATGGGAGCATCACATCCATCCTAAATTATTAGAGGCAGTATTGACAATTATGCTTCATGACAGACTCTCGCTTGACCCAACAGAAGAGCTGCAGTGGGTAGACGGGCTGGATGGGCTGCTGTTCATTTGCTATTATCATTAAGCTGCATTAAGACTGACAAAAAATGCTTTACACATCTGGCAAAATTATTAGTTTTCCTACACCAAAATGTGCTGCTGTTGCAGATTTTGCCAGGTGGTATTGATAAATATAGGCTTTTGAGTTAATTTGTGTGTGAGGAAATGTTTGGTCTTAGGAAGAGATGCAGTGTGGTTAGCAGGTTTTGCTGTTCAGAATTACGTGAAGAAGCAGCATTCCAAAGCAGACAATGTAAGCAAAGGAGAGTTTGCTGCTTGCCTGGTTCTCTGATTAGAGGAAACCTTTGAGGCAGGAATTGGTTTTCTTTGACATGATTTACTTGCACATTCTCTGACCCTCTCTGTGCCAAGGCAGTCATAGATGGGTAGATAAAATAGTTGATGTTCTGAGACTAGCTAGGCTCAATATCACTGTGGGGTTTTTTCTGTTTGTTTCGGTTTGGTTTTTTTCTGCTCTGCAGGAAATCAAGTAGTGTTGCTATTCAGTGTCAGAATAGGGGTGCTGTGTGACAGATAGAGGTGTACTATCAATTGTGTCATTAATAGAGGTACGTTTGATGTGTAGTGCGTGTCTCCTGGGGCACAGTCTGGCTAGTATGCTAGTCTGATTTCTTTACTTCCATCTGATCGTGAGGTCTCAACATATTCATACCCCTTTTTTTTCAGTGGAGGCAGGAGTTGATATTCTAGCCCCATACAAACAAAGTTGCTCTCAGTGAACCACAGCGTGCCATATCACCATCTGGAGTGCATTTCTGGGAGAGCAATCAGTGTTGTTGTCTATCATGTCTCTCTAGCAGCAGCTGTTTCCTGCCAAGCTCGTTGCCTCCAGATCTCCACCGTTGTCTACTCAGTTGGGTCTTTCTAGGCTGTGAAAATCATGAGCAGCCAATCCAGGACAGCTATAAAGCACACAGACCACTCGCTATACAGAGTTTAGCAATGTGTCTGTTTCTGTCTTTGCCTGGTCTTCTATGACCTTGATTTGAAGCATTACTGAAAATGTACTGTTAATATTGCATTACCTAATTTCCTTTAGGAATTTTTTGGGGGGAGGAGAGGCGCACAGCAGGAATAAAAGAAAAAAAGGCACATTGATGAAAATCAGTGATTTGCTGGTGCACAGATGAGTAGGTATTGTCTGTTATAGCTTCTGTCTTCTTATGACATGCAGCACTGGTGTTGAAGAGCAGAGACTGGGATTGTATCAGTCACTGGTAATTTAAACCACCCCTTCCCTCAGAAAAAGATTCAGCAGTAGCATCCTGTTCAAAATCCTAAAAGTTTTAAAAATAACATCCCACCTGTTTCAGATAAAATACTAAGCTGTGTATTACCTGCTACACAGAAGTCTCCATTAAAAGTCATAGTAAAATGAATATTGAAAAGCTTAGTACTTATACATGACATGACCATAAGATGGAGATATTGGGCTACAAAAGAAATTATGTTCTTCATTCCCTCACCACTTTGGTTAGTGTGAGCTTATTTAAAGAAAAATGCTGATGATTAGCTAAAATTAGTATTGTGGTAGAGACCAGCCAAACTAGGATGGCAGAGTGCTAGAAATATGAAATCTTGGTTTTAAAGTACAGTATGAGGAGTAAAAATGTGAGCTGCTATTGTAGTAACTTCTACAGTGGGTTAGGGTGTACCTTTGTGCCACAAAAATACGTTGAAACAACATACTTCCAAATAGCAGAGGTACCCTCAGTTCTGATGAGTGGGAAATGATATATAGCTCTCAAAGGCAAGTAAAACAGCCTTTGGACAAAACAATATATACATGCTGTCCCTATCAGACAGTTATTATCTGATCTTTAGGCACATCACAGAGTCTAGTCAATGTTTCATTCTCTGCAAGAGGCTCCAGGTCTGCAACTGCTGAGCATGGGAAATTTTCCAGGGCACTGAAGGAGACAGAGGAAGGTTCTGCAGAGGAAACTGGGAAAGAGAGGATTTGGCCAGCCACCCTTGGAGTGCTTCTCAGACAGGTGACCTTTGCCAACCTCTGGATAGTCATTCTATTCAAGAGAGGATAACTTTACTTTGAAAAGAACCTTTAAAATAGTACCTTCTTACTCAGCTGATCAACTTTTCTCTTGCAAACTTTCAGGTCCAGCAGTCTGCAGTGCCCTTCTTAACTTGCCATAGGCTGAAAGAGCAAGTTGGCCCCAATTCTTGGTCATATGTCCACCAATTCCAGTTGATCGGTACCCAGCATGTACTGGTGCATGGGATTATTCCTTTCCACGTGCAGGACTTTGCACTTCCCTTTATTGAACTTCGTGAGGGTCTTGTTGGCTCATTTCTCCTGCCTGTCAAGGTCCTTCTGAATGGCAACACACCCACCTGGTGTATTGGTCACTACTCCCAGATTTATATAATCTCCAGACTTGATGAAGGTGCACTCTGTATCCCATTGTCAAGGTCATTAATGAAGATGTTTAGCAGTATTGGACCCAGCATTTACCCTGGAGCGCATCGCTAGTGAATAGTCTCCAGGTGGACTTTGTGCTGCTGATTACAACACTTTCAACCTGGCAGTTCAACCAGTTTTCACGCCATCTCACAGTCCACTTGTCTAATCCATACTTCATCAGTTTGTCAATGAGGATGTTACGGGAGACAGTGTCAAAAGCCCTGTTAAAGTCAAGATAAACAAAATCCACTGTTCTTCCCTCATCCATCAAGGTAATCACTTTGTTGTAGAAGGCCATCAGGTCAGTCAGGCATGATTTGCCCTTCATAAATCCATGCTGAATACTCTCAATCACTTTCTTGCCTTTAATGTGTTTGGAAATGATTTCCAGGATAATTTGCTTCATCATGTTCCCAGGGATTGAGGAGAGGCTGGCTAGCATGTAATTCCCCAAATCTTTATTGCCCCTCTTGAAGCTAGCAATGACACTTTTTTACAGTCTTTTCTAACTTCCCCCAGTTGCCATGGCCTTTAAAAGCTTACCAAGAGTGATCTCACAATGATATCTGCCATACCCCGCATCATTTGTGGGTACATCTTGTCAGGGCTCATGAACTTTTGTGGGTCCAATTGGCTTAAATATTGCCTAGTGGTATCCTCCTACACCAAAAGTAAATCTTCCCTACTCCAGACTTTTCCATCAGTCTTGGAGACCTGGGATTGCTGAAGGCCAGTCATACTGATAGAGACCAAGGCAAAGAAGGCACTCAGTACCTTTGTATTTTCTATGTCTTTTGCCACCAGGTCCCGTGGCCCACTCAGCAGTGGACCCACATTTTCCCTAGTCTTTCTTTTGCTGTTCATACACTTGTAGAAACCGTTGCTGTTTCACTTCATGTACCTCATCGGATTCAACTCCAGATGGGCTTTGGCTTTCCTAAAGCCATCCCTGCACACTAAAACTGTGTCTCTGTATTCTTTCTGGGCCACCTGCTCCCTCATCTACCTCTTTCACACTTACTTTTTATGTTTGCATTTATTCAGGATCTCCTTGTTCATCCATACAGGCCTCCTGCTGGTTTTGCTCGCTTCCTGACTTGTTGGGGCCACTCCTAAGTTTGGAGGAGGTGATCCTTGAAAATCAAACATCTCTTCTGGACTCCTTTGCTATCCAAGATCATTGTCTATGGGCTTCTTCCAAACAGATCCCTGAATATGCCTAAGTCAACTCTCCTGATGTGCAAGGTTGTAATGCTGTTTTTTGCCTTGTTCCGTTTTCTCAGGATCCTGAAATCCACCATCTCATGGTCACTGCAGCCAAGGCTGCCCCCAGCTTTCACATCCATGACCATTCTTCCTCATTTGCAAGTAACAGGTCCAGCAGAGCATCTCCCCACATTGACCCCTTGACCATCAGTGTCAGGTCCTTCCTGACCTTAAAGATTCGTGACTCCCTGAACATGACAACTCTAGTTTTCAGTGCTGGCCTGAATTCGCCATGATGGTAAGTGGTAGAGTTCACAGGGACTACCACAACAGTGAAACTCAGAGTTTTATTTTTCCATTCATTCTTCTGGATAAAACCACACTTTAGAAATTCTGTTTATCAAAGTAGAATTAAAATTTTCTTCCTGCTTTTATGTTAATAGCAGTAACTAACTTTGAGCCAAGGAATTAAATGCCTGTGACTCTGAATTTAAAGAGAAATTATCTTGAGAAAGATCATTGATTTATGACAGAGTGAAAGGATATTGAATTTAATAAGAGTAGAAGATATGTTTGGCAAGTGCATAAAAATGCTCTTACAAGATGATCAAAATGTTTAATATTTTTATGTGGTTGGTTCTATAAATGTGATCACACATCAACTAAACTGGGAATTATCTAAAATAATTTTGTTGGTTTTGATAGAACAGAAGAAGTGAGGGGGGAAAATAGAAGAATATATCACATACTTCGGAGTAAAGAAAATATTGGTCTATTTGGTGTGCCCTTTAGAATGTAGGTGAGGTACATGCATACAATAAATATTTTCATTGCCTAGGTAGAATAAGTGCTGAAGCTGGAAGCTGAGTGTACCTAGAGTGTGTGGAGCCAGTGGGAAGAGACAGGATTCCCCTTGGGGAAGCCAAGTTTGTTGTCTGCTCTGGAGAACTCAGTAGTGCCATCCAGTTTTCTCTATGTGTGTGTGATCACTCAGATTCAACACAAGGTGAGATTGGCCCTTAATACTCAATAATTCCTTCTCATGATCTGTTTTCCATAAGAAAGCAGCCAGGGCACGGAGCCCCTTTCCAGCAGATGACCAGCCTGGACTCTTGGGGCACTGGGAATGTGGGGTCCTGTGAGAACGTAAGGGTGGTTCTTGCTGTGAAATTCCTTCAAGAACACTCTCTCCTTACACTACCCCTCCAAAACTATGCAAGTTAGACAATACAAATATGCAAGCAGGTACAGTGCCATACGCTGACCCCATGGGAGCTTAGTTCTGCAAATCACAGTGCTAACTTCTGCCTGTCAATCTGGATTTGGATGTCTAGCTGCACTTTTTTTTTTTTTTTTTTTGCCTGTGCGAAGATAAACAGCAGTATTGACATTGGAAATTATACTTACCAAAGAGATTTTGAACTTTATGCAGCCAAGCTGGGGAGTATTGGTGTAAGCAACCCATCTTGAGTCATATGATAGGTGGGCAGCACAGCCAGGAAAAGCACCCGGGTGCCCTGACACTGGGCCCAAGCTGCCTCCCCTCTTCAGCCTCTGCTCTTCTTAAGGTATTTTATTGCTTATGTCTTTCAGGACATGTGAAAAAAGCTTCAAATACACAAGACAAATTATCTGACACGATTCTCTGGAAAATGTTGTGTATCTTAAATGCAGCCAAAGTGCAGAGTGTATGCCAGTTGTAACAGTAATCACTCATTTTCTGTTTTGACCTAGCTGAGAAATTACAGACTTGGAAAGGAGCAATTTGAATGTAAGAATCTTTGCCGTTTCAAAGGTTTTCTTTTGTTTTTTCCCTCTGGGAGTGGCATGTGCTGTGAGAGTTGTTTCTCTGCTTGTTCAGAGCACATCCTACTTCATCTGGCCCTGCTCCCCAGTGGTAGTTATCTATTGGAGACATGTATCTCACGTCCTGCCACTCAAGCTCTGTCTTGGGCATTCACCCAGAAGCTAGAAGTGGAAACGGTAAGGGTTAAATGTTAGAAGATCAGTAAATTGCAAAAGAATTTATCACTGTTTCCAGGTCAAGTATTCATAGGTTATTTTGTTTTGAGCTGTGGCTTCTAGACTAGGATCATGTCAACATACAGAGCAGGGCTGACACTGAAACATCCATTTAATAAATATTTACTTTTATATATGTGTGTGTGAGTGTGTGTATGCTTGCATGTGTATGTGTGTTCACTGTTCTTACATCTAATGTCCATCCTTAGCAGATGAATTCATCCCACTCTTTGACTTGCCCACAAAGCAAACCCAAGACACATATTTACTAGAAACAATACTCTGGAATGCATTTGTGGTTGTAGAGTGCATTTCATGGTATTCTGCTTTAAACTTGTATTAGTAGTACTATTTTTAACAGCAGCATCACTCCACTGTTTGCCCAATGAACTGAAATAGAAAAAAATGCTCTTTACATGACAGTTTCTCCACTCTTATGATGAGTTATGTTACAAATATTTCATCATATTTATTGTGTCCTTAGAAATTAAGTTAAAAAATTTAAAAGGTTTTCATCCTTCCACTAGTTTGTTTTGAAAACTTGTTGTTACGTGAGCTAAAAAAGGAAGCTGAGAATTTTTTATGGTGGGTTCAAAACCCATCAATATGTCAGTATGCAATGATCAAAATAACATGCAATGGTACAGGCAATAAAAGACTGATATTTTTAAGTGCACCTGAAAAATTCATAGTTAAGATGAGACTTAAATGCACATTTTGGAATAGTATATGTAGACCAATGCCAGTGTGCAATAGTATTTGTAATTCATGCTTCTTTGACACAAGCTTTTTTTCCGAAAATCCAAACCAATCACTTCAAAATTTCACAAGTTTTTGACATGGTTAAGGTATTTTCACATTGATTAATTTTTTTGGATCAGGCTGCAATTTTCTCTTACGTATTTGTTGCAGATTTAATCTACTGCTCTTCATATTTATAGGTATATTCTAACTTTGGGCTGTAGTGGTCAAATGTGTTTAGTGAAGCCAACAAGAGATCTTTCATGCTTTGCAATGACACAGTTCTTTCTAGCATGAATAATACAACTTCCTTTGAATATTTGTGTATGCAGCTCTTTATTATTAATATCTTCTACAGACCCCAGCTATCTTTGGATTAAGCCAGAAAAAGCATGGCTCATGTGTGACTAACTTCATACCTTAGGAAAAGCCCCCAGATACTGGTTTTATTTATTCTTCAGTGGTATAAGCCATTGTTCTTCTGTGCATGTTTGTCTGCCATGAATTGCCCTTCTCTGATTCTTGCCTTTTAATCAGAGCTATATTCCACCTCTGACAAGGTCCCATCCATGGTAGCCAGGCCGTGAGGTGTTTGCCAGCAGAAAGTCTATAGTAGCCTCAACACGCAGTTTTAACTTCACGGAATTAAATGAGGAAGGTTTCTCTTTTTGTATTAGGATCTCTCAGGCACCTGTTTTGTGCCACCCTCATAGCAAAGCTGATTGACTTCGATCCTCAGATTTATCATATAATTTGCCTAGCAGCCATTCACCACTTTATACATAACAAAACAACATGATTTTCATCTTGATTATGATCCTTTAATCTAAAACAACCAACCATCATCCAGAATGGCCACTAACATCTAAACCTATCCAAACCACAAAAAAATCACTCCTCAAACCACTGTTATTTAGAAAGTTATGAATTTGCTGCAATCATGTGCAACTGGCAGGATATTTAGAAAGACCAAATTTCACCTGAATTACTGGAGTTAAAATCTTTTCCTCCAGGGAAATGTGACCTAGAGAAATGTTTCACATTATACCAGGAAAAAGAGCCATGCTGAAAACATTAGAAACCCTCCCATGCACACATTCACACACATGCTTACATGCACGCACAGTCTCCCACCCCTAGTAGTACTGTGGGTAGCAGAAGGAGCAGTGCTCTTTTACAGACTCCTGCCTTGTGCTCAAAGGAAATGCAGCAGACATTTAAATATTTCCAAACCAAACAAGACATCCTGAAGGATTCTCCTCCTGTGGCCTCATTATCTGCTTACATTTGTGTTTTTAAAAATCAAAAGAAAGGCTGAAGCAGGCAGAGCCACCCTAGACAGGAGCAGAAAGGGGAAGTGGAAAAGAAAGGATAAAAATATTAATATCTTAACTCAGGCTATACTCACTTTCTGAGGAAACTGGGTTTAAAATATCTTGGTTCCTTCCAATCCCTAACATTCTGTGATTCTGTGGTCAGAAATTAGAATGATAATTAAAACAAAACACCTTTCTTTTCTAAGGTATCACATCTAAGTGTATAGCTTTTAAATGTATAGAAAGGTTGATCCTGTGAAGACAGTGGCAGGACCACTGCCTGATCACTCCTCTAGAGTTTAGGGACCAATTCTTCCCTAAAGCTTCACCTTTGCATTTGCTTTCCAATAGGAAGCTTTGGAGCACAACTCTTCTGCCTACATGACCCTGGGTGCCTGGCAGGGCCTAAGGCTGACGTGATTGGCAAATTGTTCACATCAGTAACAGGCTGATTCAGACCAGACCTTTTTCACTGAGTGCCAAAAATCATCTGAGACTTGTACAAGCCCAAGAACAACCTTCTAAAGGGTGTTCCCCACATTACCTACCTTCACAGTGTCTCCTCTTGTCTCTAGCCCTCCTTGGATCTTTCCTCTAGCTTGGGGTATCTTTACAGCAAATAAAAAACCATCATACCTCATGCTCCCTGATGTTCTTGTGCACCTACTAACATGAAAGGGTACTCAATGAAAAATTCTCAGTCATTTTCAGTGTGTGGGGAAAGAACCACAATAGTGACTAAGCACTGCAGCCTTACTGCCTGTAAACATTTAGCTTTTTTGAAAAAAAGAGTAATCAGCAAGGAATTTTACTTCAAAGTCAATGGCATGATGCTGTGTGGTCAGGCACATTCTCCAATGCAGGTTAAGTTGCCCCAGAGAGATTATGCTTTGCTAATGCAAAGTGTCCAGAAGGCACCTCCAGGTTAGTTGCTCCAAAGATGCCATTTGACCTATAAAACAGGTTGGCCACAGCCTGAGAGCTGGGCCAGCTGTGCTGGCAGAGCCAGCACCAGCATCAGTCCTGGGAAATGGCTGTGGGCTGTGATTGTGGACCATCCCCTCTGTTTGCCCCTTCCTGGTACTGCTGGGAAGCTGTGATGTTGGGATCAGGTATGGGACTTGTAGAGAGAGGGAACAGAGAGCAGGTATGAGGGAAGTGATTCACATTTAGCTGAGAGCGCAGTAGAGAGAGAAAGAGAAGAGGCCGGAAGCAAGAGAAATGAGAAAAGGAAGACAAGAATAGCATCCCAGTTCCTCACTACAGCCATGTTTAGCATCTCTCCTTCCACTGGATATGTGCCCTGTTTTTTCACCTTGAGAATGTGGTCATCCTGTTAATAACCTATTTTTTATTTTTAAACATAAACAGCATTTCTAACTATGACATGCCTGTAAGTATTTGCCTTAGTAAAACCATGAGCAGCTCTTAGTGCTATAATATCATGGCCTTCCTTGATAGGCATGTGTGTATGGGTCAGCCAAGGCTTTTTGGCAGTTACAACTGAATACAGTTCAGGCTCTGAGGACCAGCTTCAATGTTGCTTTATGTCATAAATCACCTCCTGTCTTGCATCTGAACCAACCTGCTGCAGAGGCGAAGGCCACTTCAGGCATACCAGGGAACAAGCTGAGGTGAGGGGAGAGCAGAGCTAAGGAGAAAAGCATGCAAGTGGCCATGGACGCAAGGACTCTACTTCTCTGGGCTGGAGGGAACACACGTGGAAAATGGTGGCCTGGCCAAATGAAAAACACACAAGGAGTCAGCCAAAGGGCAGAAACTGGCTCCTGGCTTCAAAACCTTGCTTGCTTTTGCCCTGCTGCTCCTCCTGTACCTCTGCTCCAAGCAGCCAAGTTGAGATCAAACCAGTCCTCTTCTCCAAACTGTGCGTCTTGAGATATTCTGGATCCCAAAAGCCCTGGGAGTGATGGGTGACAAACAACCTTCAATTTTAGGCAGCCAGCTTCTGACTCGAGTGACAGCTGATCATGCTGAAGTGGTGGTTCCCATAGGAAAGGTGTCGTGGGTCTTTCCAGATGAAAGCTGAGGTTCATCTTAGAGACAACATGCAGTGTCCCACTCTGACTGTTCATGCTGTTGATGGTTGTTGCTGTGATGCTAAATCCTGATGGGGATCTTCCTATGGCTTGGAGGCAGTTTCTAGGTACTAGCTGTCCAAAGGCTACAGATGAGCATTTTTACAGCCTCAAACTAAACACTCCGTCTTTCCTACTAGGAGAGTTGCCATCCCTGAAGTCCTGGATCTACTGGCTGCTGACATTTATATGAGAATTTATGGATGTAATAAATTATGTTTCATATTTTCCTTCTTTGGAATAATTTTGGAGTATCATTTCCCCACATTTTTATGGCAATGTAATAGACTACATTTTAAAGGACCGGGAAGATGTTAATGTTACGTTTACTGTGTAAAGAGCTTGGATACAAAACTTTCCAAGGAAGGATTTTTTGGACAATGCAATGTTATTTATTTACTTAAGCCATTTTATAATATTCTGCCAGTCTAGTCAAATGATGAGGTCCCAAGGAACTTTGACTTTTTAATTTTTTTTAGCCTCTGTGCACAGGATGTACTTATTTCACTGATAAGACAAAACCAAGGCTTTTCTGAAGGACAAAATCTATATTCTTTCTCAGTGACTTTATCTCTACAGACAGACTACAGGTATAAGGGAAACAGGACTACTGAGGTAGTTAGGACAGCTAAAGCTCATCTCTGAAAGAATCTGCAAATATTACCCATGTGTGAGCTAAATTCATTTCCATCTGATAGCTGAAAATGCTTTTCATCAGAGATATCATATATTGAGATCTCCATGTCCCCTCTGTGCAGAGAAACCATGTGAGCTTCAGTAAGGAGCTGATATGCTTGTAATAATAATTTCAGCTACCTAAAAATATTTTAGAGAGAGGGCAACAAAAAGCTTGAGGGGATAAACAGCAAATCACCTGTCCAGGATAACTGACAGATCATTTTCATCCCCATGTATATTTCTTTTTTCCCCATCCCCTGCAGCCTTTCCATTTCATGTATTTCTGCATTTCCTTTTCTGGATTGAGCTTTCAGGGATTGATGGCTGTTTCCCTCCCATAGTGTACCAAATAGGAAAGACTTCCCACCCCACAGGTCAGCCATCTTAGCTTCCTTCTTTCATTCAGAAAGGTCTTCCCAGCATCATCCTTTTATTCACCTCTTTCAGCCTTTCTGGCTTCCCTCTGTCCTAGACTGCCCTTTGCCTAACGCTTTCCTTGCTTCAGATTTCCCACTCTCTTTCCTTGTGAGAGTGACTCCAGCCACCTCTCTTTTGTCCTTTTTTATCTACTTCTTACGCAGCTGAATTCATATATGTTTCCCAACCCTGATCCTGGATGTACTTTTCCCATCCTATAGGTCAAAAGCCTTTCTTTGTTGGCTCACTTTTTGCAAAGTCACCCTCCTCCTTGCCTGCCCTGCACTCTCCAGCCTTTCAGACTGGGCCCACTCCTTTCGAACTGGATCCCTGGCTTCAAACCCCTGTGTCTCCCCATGACTCATTTTGCTGGGCTGGTTTGACTTGGATCTCAGCTGGAATGCCCGCCTCTCGAGAGCTCTGTAACCAGACAATGCGCTCAGCGACACCATTTGGTCTTTTCAAAACAGAACAAGATTTAAAAACCAACAGGAACACAGTGCTCCAATAACTTGGTTAAAATAACAAAAGAAGGCCCACACACCTGAATGTGACTTAAGCTTCATTCTTCCCTCGCGAATTTCAGGCAAGTTCCATGTAGACATGGCACCTTGGTGCTCAGGCTGGGAGAGGCAGGACATGGCTCTCTGTCCTTCTGTCAGAAACGGTGTTAGATGGGAGTGTCTGTCAGCTCTGGGTCTGGATGGGGCAGGTGACATACCAGCTCACTGGCCAAACAGGTCAGCACTGAGAGGACCAGCTGCTTCCCAGTCCCTTGGGTGTTGCTTACCATTTCTAGAGGCATCTTACAATCATCCTTATTTCATTTGCAGCATGTTTCTTCCTACCCACCTCCTTTACTTTGCTCTGTACAGGGGACTGGACTAGATGATCTTTCGAGGTCCCTTCCAATTCCTAACATTCTGTGATTCTGTGAGAGGCACAGCGACAGATCTCATACCAAATATGTTTTCTGTTTTCTACGAGCTCTTCTTATTGGTTGATTTTCTCTCTCACTCTCATCTCTTCTTACCTGGTTCTCCAGATCACTGTCAGGTTCAATTACTAAGAGATGTATTCAGTAACAAAATACTGATATCTGCAAGTATATAGTGTTTCCAGTACGCTGGACAAGGGGATTTTATAAATAAAATTGTTAGTGACAAACACAGCTTAGTATACTTACAATATAGTATCTGATCAGACAGTAAACGTCTCAAAACTTCTATAGTATTTTTTTCTTTCAGCTGTGCTAACTCTCCCCAAGTAATCAATCAAAACTAATAAAGCTTTTGCTTGTTTGCACTAGTGTAACTAAGATGAGAAGAAGTTTATTCATGAGCTTGAAATACGTTGCATGCACTCTGGGTACTAATCTTCCAATTACATCAAAATATTTCCAGCCTGACTTCTGTAACAAAAAAAAATAAAATAATAATAATCTGCACTTCAACATCCATCGTCCTTCTATTAAAGGTCTTTGAAAAGGTCTTGGTTAAGTGTTTGCTAAATAAAATAAGGCTGTCACATGATGAGGAGCCATGAACCAAAAACTGGCTATAAGAATAAATGGCTTTTTTTTTCCCTGAAAAAAGGTTGGTAGAGAAGTACCAAGGTCTGGTATTGTTTAACATAGATATTGGCAACCTGGAAAGGGGAATGGGAATAAGGAAGTGAAATGTCTAAATACCAGTGAAGTTATTTATGTTAGTCAAATCTTGGTACTTCAGTGAAGGAGGCATGTCGGTGGGACTTAGCCAAAGCAGGTGAAGGACCAATACAATGGCAGACAGAGCTAAATCGGTGGCACATGCAAAACTGGATGTACTGGAGGGGAAGGCAAAATGTCTGGGAGCATGTGAATTTAGCTCTGGAAAAAAGACTTGGGACTTATTGAAGGCAGCTTAATAGAAAATTCTGCTCCCTGTGCAGCTGTGCACTGCACATGCAGAGCAATGGGGACTATACAGCATCATGCTAAAAGCCAGCAGTGCAATCTTGTATATTATTTGTTGTTCAGGACCTCACATCATGAACAGGATTTGTCTCACCAAACTACAGAGCATATGTCTTCACCTGAGTCCATCACCTGAACTCTTTTACAACTAATTGAGAGAAATGTGCATGCTGAGGTTAAGGTTCAGGTTCTTCTAAAACAGTGATCTTCAAGAAGCCACATCACTTTTCCTCTGAGGCCTATTTTGACTACTTTTTGTGTAAAAACAATTTTGACAATGAGCTTTGATGTCTGTGCTATAGAAGACTGTAGCCTACTGCCTAAGCAGGTTTTACTTCTTGTGAGGTGGAAAATAAGAAGAATCACAATAAGATGCTAGGGGCCAGAAAGTCTGAAGATGGTTAACTGCCTCAGGATGGAGAAAGAGCAGTTATGGTAAAACCACTTAAAATTAATAAAAAACTAATTAAGATTAATCAGGATTAAAGTTAAAAGAAACACAGACAGAATTGACAGAAAAAAGCCAACCTTTTAAATACCACCTAAACAGCCTTTGGCACTCCCCTGCACAGGATGCCAGAGAGGCCAAGAGCTAAGTTCAAAGCTGAGTGCAATTTTCCCTGTCAGAGTGGTTGGTGTGGTTGCACGTTATCCCACACCTGACTGTTGCAAAATTTCTTGCACCTTCTGAAGCATCCGGTGCTGGTGAAATGGGCCGAACAGCTTGAAAAGTATCTTCTTGTCTGTGCAGCACTCACCTGTGGGCTTGGAAAAGAAATTCATGCTGAATTTGGTACGCAGTTCTTAGACTGTCAAGGGTTTTTTTGGGGAAATGGATGCCCTGGCAAATTAGATACAACGACTGATCTTTCTAAAACAATTAATGACATTCAGGATGTCAGCCACATTCTCCAGAGACACTTCACCATGAGCAAGCAGGGGATGCTAGACACCTTACCACTTTTTTTTTTAAGTCCTCCAATTCTCTATTCCCCTTTCAAACACAGGATTCTAGACCACATGGACTAATGAGGAGCTTGCTATACTTCCTTACTGACATGAGTCCAGCTGAAAGAACATGAAAGAATGTGGACTTTATGAGGCAGATGGCTTTTTCCTAGGCTTCTACCTACTGCCTGTGTCTGTATGGATGTGAAAGAGCTGTGTCAGTTTCTCTTTCTGGTATAAGAAATCGACCTTGTGAATGACATTTGAGCAGGCAAGAAAGGAATTTAGATCAGGCTATGTAAAACACATGCTATAAGTGGGGGTTTTCCCAGCTCTGGGGGGTCTTCTCTCTGCTCTCTCCATGCTCAAGTCCCTCCTGAAGTGCTGAGCTTGGGACTTTCATTAGCTGCATGTTTCTTCTTCTGTTTTTATTTTACTCTGCATTCAAAGGACTAAGTAGTGAGAAAGGGCTCTGGCTGTTTTAAGCAGCCTACAGGAAATGAATTACTGAATAGTGAGTTTGTCAGCACATGGATCTTTTTGGGCATATCTAAAGCATGTCTGGATTATGGTTTGCTTCATTTTTAGCCATTAGTAGCCAATTATCAAAGGCTTTCCACGCAGGACAACTACGGTTTGCTACGGTACATGCTCCTGACTAATAAATGTGTCCTGAGCTGCCTCTGGATGGGATGGTCCGTTTCATATGAGCATCTGTTTTCTGTTTTTCACCCTTGCAGTGTTGTTCCTCTCTGGGGACCCTGGTGGTACTTAGATCCAAAACCAACTATGGGCAGGTGGGAACTATTCAGATGTCTCATGCCCTTCTGTACTGCTCTTAGAGCCGTCCCTGGGGAGGCAGCCAGCTCCCCAATGATGGACAGTGGTGACTGAAAAGGTAGACCTGGGATGGACAAATGTCAGCTGTCTACTGCAGGTGCTTTTCTACTCTATGAGAGCATGGCCTTTTGATCACATTACCCTCTGAAGGATGGGGCCAAGAATGGTCTAATCAAACACAGTACTGGCTGACAGAAGAACTTGCCCACCTCTGCTGGGCTAAATACTAGGTTTGTCCTTCTTTTGCTCTTCCCTATTCCTCCTGATGGCCTGATCTGCTGAGTTGCTATGAGTCTACCCTCATCTTTTGTGGCCATCTTCTCTTTTGACTTCTTCCTTCAGGAACTGAGTTGGAGAGTTTTTGGTATTTTCTTTAGGGAAGGAGAACTCAGGAGGAGAAAATCAGCAGGCTACAGTAAAAGAAAAAGTCTCATGAATCCTAGTACTTCTTCTTGTATTTGGGAAAGAAACATATGTGGATGTCATTTCTTTTACTGAGGGATGGTTTTAAGCCCTGGTTCTATAGTAGGGCTGCAGGGCAAGCAATTAATCTGTAACAATAAAGAGAAAATCAGTGGGAAAAATGTAGCGGAAATGTCAAAGGTTTGCAGAAATCTATATATCTGGTGTTATAATATTAGAACAGAAGCAGCAATGTATGAATCATTCATGGCCATTTCTTGCCCTCATGTTTTTGGTAAAAAAGACCATTGTCTGGGAGCAAGGCTTGTGTCCAAAGATTGAAAGAAAACTTGCCTGGCAGGGGGAGGAATCTTCTTGGGTAATCAACAGGCATGTGAAGGTGAGAGGGGACAGTGAAAAAAGGTTGAAAAATATCAGAGGTCTAAAGCTAAAGCATTCTGGGGGAATACCGCTCTGCACTCAGTTGGCCAGATTAGACTCTTTCTGCTGTCATCACCTTCCTGCATATTCACATCACAAACACACTGACATCAGACATCAACTGCTCCAGCTGAGCTCCATTTCTGTGCTCATTATGCTCTTTCTGAGGGCAAGCACAGAGCTGTGGTCCTTTCCTCTCCTGAATGGAAGACCAGGCTTCACTGGCTGGAGGCTGCAGTGACATGCAGTGTACCAGCTGTACCTCCCCGGGGTGTCTGCAGCGCTGGGCATTTGTCATCTTTGGGGGATCCTGCAACTGGAAATAGCCAGGGATGAAGTAGCCTTCTGAAATCTAGACTGTTTGTTGATTTTCATGGAAGATATAATGCTTTTAGAAAGAAAATATATTTGAAAAACTACCAGATCTGCACTTGTCTCCATGTTTCCTACTGCTGGGACCTTGAGCAAGGCTAGGCTGCTTCACGCATGCCTGTGTCTCAGAGAGGTTTCCCTAAACAACTCCTACTGCTTTCTTCACAGAGCCTCTGAGTCTGCTGCGTAACTTGGCTGAATCCTGCATCCTGGTTGTGCTTGTTCAGACTACATTGGACACTTTCAACAGGGAGTCAAGCCAAATTCCTCCTGCCCCTTGCTCCTCTGTTGTCCTGGGACAAGCCTCTGTTTGTTTACTGAAGGTCACTTATCTTGAGCTATTATTTTTTTCCTGTCCACTTCTCATTGCTGCCTCACACTAAATGAAACAAATATATTAATGTTTTTAGGTGTCTCGGCTCCCAGATCAGCGTACAAGTGTTTGTGAATCACTGCAGTACAACCCTGTTTCTGCCTCAGAAGGGAAAATTGGGCACACTGCAATGAGGGGAACTTCTCATGTGTGAAAGTAGGGTTTAGTGCATGATATGAGAAGTGGAAGTCAATGCCTATTTTTAAGGGACTTAATTCTGCCTTTCATAGTTACATAGTGGAGCTTCCAATGATGGCTGCAGAAGTTACCCCTCTTCTTGCACCTCTTTCATCAATGATTACCCCAACTTGAGGACACTCACATAGCTCCCTGGTATCTGCATCCTCTCTGTTACATCTCTGCCTGTTAAGTCACCTGGGATTGAAGTACACTTCCTCCAGTGCTTTTCTGGTGTTCTTTGTCCTCTCTAATGAGCAACTCTGCTCACCATTAATGGCCAGGAGACCATCTAGCCTTACCAACGCTAAGAGACCATGTGCCAGAAGAGACGTGGCAGAGGCTGGAAACGTTTCTGTGTTTCAGCAGTTTTAAGGTTGAAAGCATTTTATTCCTTTTTTAAAAGAGTGAATCATACTGCTGACTCTAATCTTCCCTGCATTTTCCATCTCCCTTTTGTTCATTTTCTCTCCACCACAAAGGATGAGAAGCACTGTCCTGTAACCAAATACCTGCCCTAAGCCACCAGCAAATGCTCTAGAAGCCACCAGTGGTGAACAAATCTCTGTCAGGGAAATCCCTATATGAAAAAAAAACCCGACACGAATGCAAGAAGGCCCAAGATGTGATTCTGAAGCCTAGATTCCAGAAGTAAAATTGTCCAGGAGCTTCCAATATGTTCATGCTTTAGATCCAGGTTCTGTCATTGAGCTATCTCACAGGTAAAAGCTGCAGTCCTTTAACACAAAGATTGCTTAGCCACAGACACTGTCCTGTTTAGTTTAAATCAGCTTTGGGGAGTCGATACTACTTTAAAGCTGGTCATATTGGTGTAGCCTGCAGCTGTACATGTGTAAACGAGGGATTACAGTGATGGATCATCCATAAACATCAGTCGTGCAGTTTAAACTAAATCACACCTTTCATCGCACCAGAAAACTGCTGTGCATGAGATCCAGTCTCAGAGAGTGATTTTAAACTAATTTAAGATGATACAAAAAATAAAACCAAGAGATTTTTCATCTAGTAAAATGTGTTTAGTATATGTTAATCAGGACAGGTATAAACGAATCCAAAGAGGATCTCTGAAAATGAGATAAGATTGTGTACATAAAGGATTTCAGTAGCTCAGCTAAATCAGTTATAAAACTTCTAATTTAAACTAATGCTACCTATATTTGGACAGTAAGAATTAATGGCTTGCAACTCTACTGCAAGGAAAATGTTACCAGTGGGGATCTAGTCCAAGAAATCTGTCCTTATCAGTTCCTCAACAGCAGCTCAGTCTCTTTGAATTACCTTGAAAACATCAAATTACCTGTGAGCCGAACGGTTCTTTGCAAAACACTGCAATGTCATTTTGCAATGGTTAAAATAACCAATGTAACACAGTTAACATTTCTCCTTAATCTCCTAAATAAATCTAAATCCACTGTTAAAATACCTCTAATTCCAGATGCAGTTTGTAGTGGTGTCCCAAAAAATGTTAAAACCTCCTCCTCCTCTCAGCATATTTCTCTTTAGAAATGACCAATGGAGAAGCCAATAGATTTCTATAAATCACTGTTGGATGAAAACAAGCATAAAAAGGAGGCTTGAAGTTGTTTAATATTACAGATGGTTTGGAGCTCTATTCAGTAGTTGGCAAGTCATATGAAGCTGCTCTGAATTCTTTATAATCTAGACACAAATATCGTTGAACTCTGAGAGAACCTCTGGGCTTTTATTCAAAAATATGTTGGCTTCTATTTACCTCTTTCTTCATTTGTATCTATCATATGGCTCAATATATAAATAAAGCCCGGGTGTTCTTATTAGCTAAGGCAGTATTTCATGCAGATTAATGCCAGCAGGTTTTGTAAAATACATCTCTATTCAAGGCTGGAATATGTTTTGAATTAATTTTCATCCTGTATATGAATCAGGTATATTCTACTCCAGTTCCTATACAGGGCTCAGCTGCAGCATATAGGAGGAACGTGTAGTGTTTAATTCTAGTCCTGTCATCCTTCTTCAGCAAAGCACTTTTTACCTTAACCATCTGCGTAATCCCATTGACTTTAATGGGAGTGCTCACATGCTCAGGTATATTAAAATTGTAATTGAAAGCAGTACCTTGCTTTCTTGAGGCACAAGTGACATACCTAGCATTTTATCGAACAAGCTTATTTAAATATTACCTCATGCATATTTTACGAACAAGTCTTTCTGGTTCAATAAAATTAGGCTTGTTGTTACTGAGTAAAATCTTTGCCTCCAAAGCAGGTTGAAACTCTCACACTACACTGAAAACACTGTATTGGCTAAAAGTACTTTGCCAGCTGACCCAAAACAGAGTAAGATATTAATGTGATGTTTAGTAAAATAATGGGCAAGGGGATTTAGTGAGATAAACAAACTGACGGTTTTAAAGAATGCTTGGGTCAACTACCAGCTAGAAATTCAACATCCCACATAAGATACCTCTGTATTTGGCTAATTTTGCCAGTGTTAAATTGATTGTTCAAATGATCCCAGCTTTGGAGTGGTTGAGTGTTTTTTTTCTGTGTAACATAAACACCCTCACAAGCAAAATCCCTCCACTGAGGCAGTAAGACTGTGATGAAACCAGAGAATGGAGAAAATATATATATAAGATTATAGTGGATCACCGGCAAACTGTTTGAGGCACTCCAGTGTGATTTCATTCCCATCCTGCGGAAACTCTGTCTAGTGTGCTCTAATAATGGCAATGTTTGGATTAGTCTACGTTCAATCCATTTGCCTCCGTGCCTCACCAAATGTGAGCTACGCCATCAGTCTAGATGACTAAGTATTTGTAATGTAGTTGTAGCTTTCTTGTAGCTGTGGCAGTTGAGGTCATTAGCGAGGTGAGGTTTGTGGGAGACACATTAGTAATGCATTAGATCAACTGATCTGGTTGGGGAAAAAAAAAAAAGCAGCAGATTTTTGGACATGCAAGCTCTTCATCGGGTTAGACCAGAAGTGCACCTAGAAGCCATCTGCTCTCTTCCTCCTTTGTGCTCACCTGTAAGGACAGAGTGGTTGTACAGGCTGAAACTCTAAGCTGAGAGTCGGCGGTGACCATATTTTCAGACTCAGCAGAGGTGAGCAGTTTTTGTTGGGTGCTACTTTGATTAAAGTGCTGCTAAAGAAAAAAAAGGGGGTGCTTAGGCATCTTGCAGTCCACACATAGAAGACAAAGCAGTCAGGGACATGTTAGCAGGCAAGGAATGAAAAGATAACAAATGAAAGCAGAAGATAATAAAACCTCATCATAAAAAAGAGCAATAACTAAGAAAGCTGCAGAGAGATGGAGCTTCCTGTGTTTGATACCACCTGATGCTCATTTTTGCATAGCCACTACAGGTTGACTAGAAAATACACACTCAAATTCGGATATGCCTTACTGGGCTCTTACACAATGCTCAGACTAAATAGACATATGTAGATTTCTGGGGTTTTTTTAGCACAAGAAATTTCATCTTCATCTCATGTTGTAGGTCTCTGGGAGCCTCAGAGGCAAGTACTGCATCGCTGCTGCTATGATTAGAAGTCTCAGTGCGTGGGATGTCTAAGAAATAATTCATTTTTCCAAAATATGAAGTATTTGAGTGTGTCCAGTGACTATTAACAAATGTAAAAAGATGCAAATAACTTTTAACTGTATAGCTAAAACACAAGTATCTTGTCCTTACAGTGGCATAGCTCTTCATCTTTACTCTCACAGGCTCTGTGGCCACTGGACTTTAGACTAAACAAGAGCTGAATTCCTAGGGTAGAAGGTATTATAACTAAATCAAACATCAAAACAAAATCAGATCAAATTAACTTAAAAATCTGGCCACCTTTTTCCTCCCCATCATATGCTGGTCACCTCTAAATTAAGAAGAAAGAGGCTGGGGTCTTTTTTCTCAGAGTACCTGGAAACATAGCAATGTCTAAAGAGTACTGCTTCTGAAACGCCCTTTTTTAAGCTAGTTTTCACGGGGAAAAGGGAATCTTATTCTGTTAAACAAGAATAGTCCTAAATCATTGCAGGAGAACACAGAAGCCCCAAACTAAAGGATACCCTAGCAAATCCTTCCCCTTTCTTAGGAAAACAGCTAGTGCGAGTATTCCTCACGTTTTCTGGGATACAATGGCATTCAGACGGTGGAAAAAAAAATATATATACGTATAAATATATACATACATATATACACGTATAAATCGCAGTGCCAAGTAGCCCCGCAGCCGGTGGCTTGGGGGCGGCCATTGTCGGCCCTGTGCCGCTGGAGGGCACTGGCGGTCCGCGCCCGGCCACCGGGGAGGCCACAGGCAGTTTTTTTATCTTTGAGGTCCTGTCATTCCTGTATAAACAAGTTACGTTCAAGTGTTTAGGATATAAATTACGACCATGCAGGCTTGCCTCGGAAAGAATGTAAACACAGCACTGTGGTCGGAGCAAACTCTGAAACTGACTTTATAATTTATCACAGGCCCTGAGAAGCTCAGGGAAGAAAAGGGCATTTTTGAGCATAAATATATATTTTAAAAGATGAAGAGTTTTATCTCTCTATATATAATTACCTAGATATCATTTTCTACGTATGTGTGTATATATATGTACGCATGCATGTATATACGTATGTACACATTTACATACACCATTTCACTGAAACTCTCAGGCTTTTCAGCGTTTGGCCGCGGGGCCGGGGACAGCCGGGGAGACGTGGGGGGTACCCCGGCTTGCGAGGCGCATTGGGGTACCTGGGATGCCTCTGTCCCCTCCGGGGGACTGGTCGGGCTGCGCGGGGGGCGGTGGCGAGATGCCCCCGTCGGCGGGGCTGCGCAGGGCTGCGCCGGGGCCGTGCCCACCCCCGGCCGAGACGGCCCGTGCTGTGCAGGGTGGGTTTGTCGGGGATCCCCCAGCTCGGGAGACCCCGAGGACCGGGAGGGCGGCGCGGCCGGAGGCGTCGGCGAGCAGCTCCCGGCGCCCGGCTCCGACTCTCGGCCACTCAGCCCCCGCCGGGCAGGGTGGCATCTTGGGGACAAGGTTTGTTTTGCTTGGAGTGCTTTGGGGGCCTTTGCTATTTTATTATGTTTATTTTTTCTTTTTCTTTTTTTTCTATTTTCTTTTTTGATTTTAACTTCCCTGCCTCTACACTGGTCATGCCATTCTCGGTGCCTCTCCCCAAATACTTATCAAGCCACGGTTTTATTGTGGATCCTTCTCGTCCACCCCACCGTGATGTGCGCTACCAGGTGCAATCCCGTGTTGCATAGGGGCTCCTGACCGCGCACCTGCAAAACCCCATCGGGATACAGAGGGACTACGATGAGCTGCGTGGGCAGGCGGGACGGGGACGCGGGGGCACCTGGACATAGCCCTAAAACAGTGGGAAGGGGGTTTTGGACCCGGAGGAGCCCTCCAAGACAGAAGAAGGCAGTCTGGTTCCAGATGCCTTTGTGTCCACTCTCCCGGTTATTTCAGAGTCTATCCAGCAGCGGGGAAAAGCAGGATAGGAAGTGGGGGAGGGGGTGCAGCCCAGAGACGACGGCACTGGCCCCCTCTGGTCAACTGCTCTCTCCTCTGCCTCCAGCAGCTGAAGGATTTGGGGTTGCAGCTTGAACAATCTCGGATCCTAGGGTCGAAGAATTTTCCCACAAGGAACTGAGGGAAAATAAGTGCCTGTCCAATGCATGGTCATTTATATACATTTTATTGAAAAAAAAAAAAAAATTTGTACATCAAAATATTTTGGCAAACTGTAAAAAGTATACATAAGTGCAAATATATTCTCCTTTTAAAGCAATAGTGTGTGAGTATACACAAGATTCATTTAAAATATTTCTTTAAAAAATATTGTGGTAGAAAACAACTTTTGTAAAAATAAAAACCAAAACATTGTATTGCTGCAATACTGAAAAAAAAAAAACCAAAAACAAAAACAAAAACAAAAAGGAATGAACTCTTCTTAAAGTCTATACATGAAAGGGCTAAACCATATTGGTTTAATAATATCAGTTGGTCGGTGTTGAATTCCATACGAAGTGTCCTTGGTGGGGCTTAGGGAGAGGAAAAAGGAAAATAAAGAAAAAAGAGTAGTAAATTTCCCGCTAACATAGCAACGGAAGGGGGAGTCTTCGCAGGTGCTGAGCTGGGAGATTTAATTTTCCTATTCAAAACCACTTTCTCGTATAAAATACATGGAATTGTTCCCTTTCTCAAAGCTCGATTCCTTACAAAGAAGGTTTATTATTAAGGTGGTCAGACCTGACACAAGGACACTTACGTCCCGCCTAAGCCGACACATTACATAAGGTATTTTTCTTTTAGGAAGAGCTTTGGACGGTTCTATCGGCTGTACGTGTCCTTCAAGGGATGGAGGGGGACCGAAAACACTGCTTCCTTAGGTAATTTTGCTAAGTGACTCGTGTACTATCAATGCTATCAGAGTGCACATTATATTTAATCGGCGTGGGTCCGTCTATACCTCGACTCTGTTCTATGCCACCTGATTGTCTCTGTTGGGGCACTGACTTCACATCACGCAGGGCTTGATGTCTTGACAGACGCTTTGATGGTGGTGATGGTGATAGTAAGATCCACTAGCGGAAGGGTGAAACGAAGAAATGCCGTTAAAATTGAGGACAAAATCTTTCCTGTCACACACTGGAGAGGGGTGATGCTGGTAGCGAGGCAATCCCACTGCAAGAGAAGGAAATAACAAGAGATGCTTAGAAGTCTGGTAGCTCTGCCCGGGCGGAGCAGTCCGTTCTCTCTCACCCGCAGAGGAGAGGATGCCTGTAGCAGGACTGACACACGACTTATTTTCTTCCCGTCTGGGCTTCCTCCTGCAAGGTTTGGGAGCTCCTTTCTGGCTTTCCTGACAGTGGACTGGATGCTCCGACGGCGCATAGCCTGCCCCACTTGCAGGGCAGACAGAGCGGCGAGTCTCATCGATCCGAGCGAGAAGGGAAAGTGGATCCCCCGGCGTGCCCCATCGTCACCGTGTGAGCCCGGTGCCGTACCCGTGCTTGTACGAGCTCCCCGTGCCCGCTCTGCAAGGACGTTACAAACTACACAACCGTGTGGCAGACAGGCTGGGGAGAGGACAGCAGATGGAGGCGGATGCCCACGGACACACTCGTGGTCGCATCCCGAGCGCACGCATATCGCAGGACACCCCTCCCGTGTGGGCACACGCACACACTGCTGCCTGCCCCCCTGCCTGTTTGGCAGTGTGCGGGGTTAGGTCAACCTCTGTCGTGGGGTAGATGAAGAAGTGCCGGTGTGCGAGCAGAGGATGCGACTGGAGTGTTTTTTTGGATGCGCAGCAGCCATTTGAATCTGATTCCCATCTTTGCTCCCTCGTCTCTAGCGCTCCCCACCCCACCCATCCTCCCAACATCCCATCTCTGGAAGGTTTTTGCTTTTGACTTGAACGGCTGCAGGCTGAATTCTAACCAGGATCCAATTGTGTGCTGACTAGTGTATTTATTTATGTATGTGTACAAGTGTGCACGTCTATAGGCGGGTGTGCGTTCATAGACGTGAGATACAGACCGAGGACACCCTAGGGTTCATCAACAACAAAAAACGAAGTACATCCGCGGCACCGACATGTAAATGACCTCGCAAATTCCTGTTTTAATTTCCCACAGCCTAAGGCAGCTTTTAGGTCCAAGGGCCGCGTGAAAAAACCACCCTCCCCTCCAACCCGCGCCGGAGGGCCATGCTGGGATCTTCAGTCTGGCAGGGTTCCTACTGGATCCGCCGGGAAGGGGAGCCCGAACAAGGCCTGCAGGATAGAGCCAGAGAGGGATTTAATTTGATGTGTGGATGTCAAACTCGGCTAGCGGTATCCTGTCAAATCTGACTGAGATTCAATTAAAAAAAAAAAAAAAAAAAAAAAAACAGCAAAAGAAAGACAAGAAGAGTGAGGGGGCGGGGGGAAAAAATGAAAAAAAAAAACAAAAAGGAGGGAAAGGAGGGAAACGTCCCCGTTTTCCCCAGGGTAGCGGAGCCGACCCCTTCGGCTGTGGCCCGCGGGGCTGCGCAGGCGGCGCGCAGGGCCCGTGTCCTCCGGCGCTGTCCCCTCCTTCACCCCGCAGAGCTCACTTTATAAAAGTGATTATTTCGCTGGATTTCCTCGGCTTTCTAATAACCCTGCTGGTATGCTCGCCATAAACCGGGGCACTTTATTACAATCCTGATTCAATCATTTAGCAGGATTTAATAGTGTGCGAAAAAAATCTAGCTCCCCCCACTCCCCAGCTTCAAAATCCTTTTAGCACAACCGAGCCTCCTGTTTCCAATTTTTTCCTTTCTTTTTCTTGGGTCTGATGCAAATTCAAGGTTTTAAGTCCGCCCTGTCGCTGTCATGATTAGAGGATTATTGACCGATCAAAAGCGGTTGCCACCGAATTTGCTTTGCATTTAACTAAGAGAAAGGGAAAGGTCAAATTCACTTGCTACTCCTTTTGTGGGGCAAGGAGGAGAAAGATTATTGCTGGTAATAATTACGAATGAAGGAGCTCGAATTGGTTTTCCCTATATCCTTTCACTCTACTAAAGCGGTCGTGCCACAGAGATTTTACACGAATGAGAACTGGACCCATGCACAAAAATAAAAAGTTGTATTTTTTTTTTTTTTTTTTTTTAGTTAACCAAGGAATGGGAATGGCTTCCACTAAAGTCCTGGGCTCAGATCGTGAAGCTCTAAAAAACAAGTGGAGAAGCGTAGTTTTGCAAAATGGCATTAAATCTGAGCTGCTGGAAACAGACGCTTGGCCTCGGCATTAAGAAAGCGTCCATCTGTCTGTCTGGGTGTATATCCGTCCATTAACAGAAATAATTCGGGTTTAAGTGCCCTCATCCTCGGAAACCGTGGTGGAGGCTTCGGGTGGACCAGAACCCTTCCTCTCCTGCTTTTCGTTTTGAAGAGTTTTTCTCGGATTGCTTTAAAATGAAAATTTCTCTTCCAGGAATCGCCTTTCGCACTCGCGTTTCTGTCAGAAGAAGGGTGCAGCTGCCTCCCAGATACGCTGCCCGGACCAGCCCCACTCCCGCGCCACGTATGGCCCCGTGGGCCCCGAGCTGCAGGCCGCGGCGCCCTCAAGGAGTAAAGCAAACAGATAAAAACTCCAAAAGAAAGAAAAAGAAAACAAACAAGAAAAAAAACCCACCAAGTAACAACAGCAATAACAACAAAGTAAAGCAGAACTTCCTAACGGTAAAGGTACCTATTTCGGCGGGGGATGCCCTTTTAAACCCGTCGGCCTCTGTCTCCGGCCCGCAAAACCAAGTGGAAAGACTATCTGAATCTCCGAAAAGTAGCCCTAAGCAGGGTTATACTCCGTGGGCACGGAGCAGCCCTTGTGGGGACGCACCGCTTTTCCCCAGCGCTCTCTGCGCCCAAACGCCGACAAGGCAGCGACCCGCTCCGCAGCCACCACTTCTCAGCGGGCCGTCATTTCCCAGGCATCACACCAGGGCTATTTAGGTGGTGGGTCTTGGTTGTTTTTTGTTTTAAGGCAGGAAAATTTGCAAGCGCTTGTTCTTCCCTGACACCCCAAGTCCATTCTTCAGTGATGGCAAAGCGGCTTCCCCAGCGGCTGGGCTCCCAGATCGCCCTCCCCGCGGCGGCAGCAGGCTGTGGGGAGGCCGAGGACAGGCTGCGCGACTAGCAGAAGGACAGGGGAGTGATTGACAGGCGCCCAAGGAGGGGGCGGGAGAGCTGAGGGTCGCCTGTATTTGTTACTTGTTGAAATTCCCATAAAATTGAACAAGACCCCGCTCTCATAGGGGTTAAGTCAGGCTAAAATCCTCTTCGGTGTGGTCCAGCCCAGACTGTCTTTGTTTGCTTAACCTCCGGGACCCACGTTTAAAAGGGCTATTTGGAAAATTTCCCCGTAAGAGCCCAACATCTTTTACCCATTTTTGTGCTCGGATTTTTCTAAGCAGACATTGTCTGTAATCACCGGCCGGGAGGGGCGGGGGGGTGGAAGACAGAGACCACAAAATTTTTTCCTCCGGTTGCAGAAATACACTGGATCTGCTTTAATCTCTCACGCATTTTTCAAGATAAGAAGTTTCGTGGTTTTGTTTTTGTATTTTGTATTTTTTTTTTCCCGCAGAGCTTAGGGGATAATATTTAACACTTTTTTCTGATTACTCTCGCGACGCGTCTCTGCGGACCGCGGTTTACCGAGGCGGCGGCAATGCCTGGCGGCGCTCCCCGCTAAGCGAAGCCGCCGCCCGGTGCGGCGGGTCTTGCCCCCCGTCCCGCCACGGCGCACATGTCGCTGGCACAGGCAGGGACCTGCGAGTCGGGACGAAGCCGGGAAGGAGCCTATCTTTCCTCGGAGCGCTCCTTCTTGGTTCTGGGCAAGAAGGAGGGATGCTCACGGTCCTACTCACAGCCCTCCAAGACAAACTCCCTTGTCCCAAAACAGAATAGCTCCAACCCACGCGTATTTTTCTCCCTCTCGCAGACAATATCCCTCTTTTGTTCCTGCGTCGTGGAGGTCAGGGTTCCCCCGCGCGAAAACCTCGTCGCCGGAGAAAGCCCCGCCAGCGTCGCGCTCCCTGTCACCCCCCGGGGTCCCTACCTGAGAGGTCGTCGCGGGGGCTCTGGTGCAGGTAGCCCTGCTCCAAGGAGTAGGAGGGCACACTGGAGTGGAGGCCGGAGGAGGCGGCGTTGGCGGCTGGGAGGCCCTGCTGCTTTATGTAGGGCGAAGCCCCCGAGGCTGTCCAGTGGGCCGAAGGGCTCGTGTAGGGCGAGTGGCACTCGATGGCGCTCGCCATGGCCGGCGAGGAGGGCACGGGGCTGCTGCTGCTGTCGGGACCGTAGTCCCCATTGGCAGTCACCGGGCAGCTGGCCATGTAAGTCGAGCCTGGGTTGGGCGACATGTGCGGGACGTGGTGGCCGCCACTGAGTCCCTCGTAGCCGCTGGCCATGGCATTGGGCATCATGTCGAGGTTGTAGCCGTTGGAGTGGCAGGCGAGGGAGGCGGGGGGCGCCTGGAAGTCGAAACCCTGTGGGAGGATGGAGGCGCCGAAGCCCAGCCCGTTCATCATGCGGTACATGGGCTTCAGCGCCTGGCATTTCCTCCTGAAGCCGCGAGGTCGTCGTCGGAAGGAGCCCTCCTCGAACATGAACTCGCTGGCCGGGTCGATGGTCCAGTAGTGGCCCTTGCCCGGGCGGCCCAGGCCCTTGGGCAGCTTGATGAAGCATTCGTTGAGGGAGAGGTTGTGGCGCACGGAATTCTTCCAGCCCTGGTAAGAGCCGCGAAAGAAGGGGAAGCGGGCCTGCAGGAACTGGTAGATCTCACTGAGTGTCAGGCGCTTGGAGGGCGAGCTCTGGATGGCCATAACGATGAGGGCGATGTAGGAGTAGGGGGGTTTCTCTGGCCTCCGCAGCCCAGAACTGGCCTTCTTGCTCTTGGAGGACGCCGCCGCTACCGAGGAGGAGGAGGAGGTGGAAGTGGAGGAAGAGGAGGTGGAGGTCTCCAGGGCGGAGGAGGGCGGCCGGCTCATCTGGAGAGCTCCGGGAGCCGGGCTGCAGGAGCGGAGAGGGACGGGGGGCTCCAGCCGCTGCTGGCCGCTCTCGGTGGTCATCTGGCAGAGGGAGGGGAATGGGGTAGGGTGGGGTGAGGCTGGGAGGGAAGGGGGGGAGCCGGGCGGGGTGGGTACCGGGGCGGGGGGTGCCCCGCAGGGGGAGAGCGGGGGGGGCGGTGAGAGCTGCTGTCCTTCGGGCACCTCCTCAGTGCGGTGGACGGCGGCGGGGCGGCGGCAGCGCCCTGCGCATCCTTCTTCGCGGTCCCTTGCGCAATGGCTCCTCCGCTTTCCGTCGGAGCCAGGCACTGGGAGGGATGGACCGGCCCGGCCCCGGCCCGGCCCCCACCCGCGGAGGCTCCGCTCAGCGCCGCTCCGCTTCCTCCTCTGCCCCCCACCTGGGGAACATCCCGCTGCCTAATCCGGCAAGGGGAGGAAGCACAAGAGCCCCCCCTTCCAATCTCTTCCGCGCTGTTATTCTTTCATATACACTTTCTTCTTGCGCAAAGGCATACAGTGGCTGCCTATCGGTTCCTTGAATCTTGCTCTTTTTTTTTTTTTTTCTTTCCCCGCAGACCCCTCTGAATCCGGCAGAGAAATCAACAGAGATACAGAGAGTCAGAGGGGGAAGACAGAAAGACCACCCCCTTTCCAGCTGGGCTCTCTTCACCCGTCATCTGAGCAGGAGGCGCTCCTGCCGCTGCCGCCGCGCCATCCCCGGCTTGCTCTCGCCGCCGGACCCTCAGCACTCAGTGACACCGTTTGCCGCTTCCCCGGGGCTCTCCCGGCCCCGCAGGCACCGGTCTGCCCTCCGCTCCCCGGCACGGCCGAGGGGCGAGGGGAGAAGCTGCCAGCCCGGAACTCTTCCTCTAAGCCCCGGGGCACACGGGCACTAATGCCACCGGATGCCGGCGTGGGTGTGTGTGAGAGGGTGGCCCACACTGCGGAGCCCCAGGCAGCAGTGTCTGCTGCTCCTCAAGCCTACCAGACCTCCGGGTTTTAAAACTTCTCGCTATCCTTTGCCATCCCACACCCCCGTATAAAACGCAACTAATTTTATAGGACGACAGGGGTCGAGTCTGAGGACCAGGGATGCACCCCCCTTCCGTCCCGCCGGGGAGGTCTCCCGGTGTAGTGGGTGGATCACGCGTGTTGGCAAACGCCGTTTGCCGGAGGAAACGGGGCGCCGGAGGGGGCAGGGAGGAGATGGGCCGGCGGAGACACAGGCCTGCTCCCAGATGATGGAGGAGGCTCCAGGATCAAACTGGAGACGGAGGGAGGACGGTGGCAGGACGAGAGGCAGAGCAGACAGGGATGCTGGACCAAAGGCGGGGGGGGGGGGGGTGGGACGAACGCGAGCAGAGCTGGACGCCGTGTCAGTGTGCCTGCAGCGCTGTGTGTGTGTGTGTGTGTCTGCGTGTCCGTCTGTCTCCTGCGCAGCTCCGCGCTGAGAGCTTGCTGGTGGGTACGGGCAGGGAGGGGGTGGGGCTGGTCCCAGACAGTGACCTGCAGTTGAGTGGTAGCAGGCTTTTTCCATCAAACTCTGCCTGGATACCACACACAGAGCCCAAGTGTCAGTTTACTGCCCCGAGCCCGGCTCCTTTTCCCTAAGCTCCACAGTAATTAGACAAAGAAAACCTAAATTAACTGAACAGGCGTCGACAGCTTCCTCCAGATCACCGCTGCTACATACATGGGAATGTGTCCGAAAACGACTTGATTGTACCTGAGGATCAGCTAAGAAAAACAGTACCGAGCCCAGCAATGTTTACTACATATTTTTAATAGAATAGATGATCACCTAGTCGATAGGCAGTGTTTACCTTTCCTGAGGCATCGATTTATTTTTTCCCCATCCTAAAAAACAACAACAAAAAAAAACACAAAACAAAAAAGCCCCCCAAACTATATGTATCTATTTATCTCTCTCTCTCTCTCTTTTTTTTTTTTTTCCCCTGGAGGGACAGAGGGGCCCACGTGTCATTCCTGTTCTCCCTGCAACGACCTATTCGGAATATTTATAAAAAATATCCGTGGCTTTATATATAAACATCCTTCCCTGCTCTAGATCGGTGAGCCAGCGTCCTTTATCGTCTTCCGCCACGGAACATCTGTCTAAATGTCACCCTCGAGTGACATGCCCAACTCATTTCGGTGATCGTCAGGAGGCTAAATGTATTAAATGAAAGGGAGGCGGGAAGATGTCTGAAAACCACTCTAATCTAACTCCGTTTCAGATAACTCTTTTTGATCATTAGTATTAGTGGAGTGGGAAAAGGTATTTACTCCCAACACAGATATCACATTATACGAAGGTGTTGTTGCTTTCTCCGCGGTGCGATGCAAGACAGACAATGAAGCAAAACCGGGCATGGCAGCCCTACGGCAGAGAGCCGAATGCTGCTTCATTCGCAACTTGACACAACGAGAATCGGGGTAACACATTCAGTCAGCCGCCTTCTACCGGTTAGCAATGTCCCCTTCGCAGCAGACGCTTGTTTGAAACATGGCATTAAGAAGTCTCCAAGACATGGTACCGAGACTTTAAAAGATGGTTTGAAGTGCCCGTGATTAAACAGAAGTGCATTTGCTGTTTGGTGGAAATGTTTATTTTAATCGGTGTATCCATTTCTGAGCTGATCCCAGCTTTGGAGCACAACTGGTTTGTTTTGCCAGAGTATACGGAAATTAAACTTTTTGGCAGATTTGGTTACTCAGATGTTGTTCTATAATCATCGTTTTTATTCTAGGAAATCTCTTCATTATTGCGGTTTCAGTTTCATGTTCATAACAGACTCTTCTCTTCTTCATGGTCTAAATGAAATAAGTTAGACTAAATCAGTTGAGAAAATGGGAAACAAATATGAAAGATAAGTGTTTACGGTTATCTTGGAGTTTTGGTGTTTGTTTTGTTGTTTAATTTTTTTTTCTCTCCCCTTCCTTTTTGTTCTTTTTCTGTTCTTTTCCTCCCTTTTTTAACTGCGTGCTTCAGGCTCTTTCCTCTCCTCTGAGGTCCTGCAGATGAGAAGCGTTTTTTCAATTAAAGCCGAGACTGAAACTTAAACAAATCCCTCCAGTATTGTAAAAGTGCGTTTCCTTAAGCCCTGGAGGATTTTTCTCTGTCAGTTTCAGGGTGCCTGGATTTAGATCTCGATCTACAACGGCTGACAGAGATCCCTTTCCGCATGAGGGGTACGCGGGCATTTTAACGAGATGGAGGAGCCGAGCAGCCGCAGCGGAGCGCCCGGCAACCGGTCCCGATGGCCCTGAAGGCCCCGGCGGCCCGGGATGACCGCCCGGGGTTTGGGGGAGGTGCAGCTCCACCGCGGCGGAGGGAGCAGAAAGGCCGGGATGGGAAGGGACTCGGAGCGGTCCTGCCCCGTCCTTTGTGCTGCTCCCGGGACCTCTTGACTTCTCGGGACCTCTGGCAGTAGCCGTGTGATCCCGATGTTTGTTTGGAGTTTTTCCGCTTTTTTTTTCCGACTCCCCTCGGCCTTTTTTTTTTTTTTTCTTTTTTCCTTTGCTCGCACAGTGGGTAGCAGACGTGATTCTTTTTATAGAAGTCTCCCTGAAAGCTGCCATCAGGACCCTTCTTTCCAGCTCCTGTTAAAGAGTCAATCTCTTTCTCTCGAGGCAAAGGTGAAAGGATCGCGGCATCCGAGGGGTTGAGACACCTCCAATCCCAAGGGTAGACAAGGACATTGAGCACAAATGCAGAGGCCTACCTTTCCTTGTGGGGAAAAAAAGCAGCCCGACCCCAAAAGCACCACCAGACATGCTCCCTGTACAGAACGGGCACCTCTCTCATAGCATTTTGCGGGGAGTTACCTGAGGTATTGCCACATCGGTTTGGCTGGCTTCCCGTGAAGATATCTTGGGAAATTTTTCCACACTACCTAGGCGTGGGGGGAGCTAGGCCTGGGGCAAGACACCTCCATGACAGTAGCGATCATGAAATAGTTGGTCTGCACCTTTCCCTTTCCTCCTCAGGACACAACTCTCCTGTTCGGGGCAGCTTTGTTCAGTGCCCAGGGAAGGAGAGAAAGGCAAAAAACAAAGTGTGGACGAGAAGTCATCCGAGGATCAAAAGCTATTTTCCTTTTGGGAATAGTTTTTCAGGGAGAAATTTGCCTCAGCAGGTGGGAGAAGAGGCACCACCCAACCCTCCCACGCTGGACAAGCAGGACCTTGGCCCCAGGAGCCTCCCGCAGGGATCTGGGACCTCGCGGGCTCGAGGGGCCGGAGAATCCCACGGAACGGAAGCACGACCACTGAACACCGGGGGAGCTAAGATATTCCCTGCCCCCATTTCCCCGATTTGGACAGGTTCTTCTTTCCCAGGCGCTTGGTCTCTTCAGCGGGCTCGAAGGAGTTTCTCAGTTTTTAGACTTTCCGGGAGAGCACTTACAGGCTAAGATTTTGTTGCCGTATTGACGCACCTTCCCCCCCAGCTCCCCGAAGACTGCCTCTATCCCCTGCATCCTATCCCGTCCTTGTCACTGCACGGGAGCCATGTCGGAAAGAAACTCGGTCAGTCTGAGGTGCCCAGTCTCTGTCGAAGCTCGCCAAGCCCATGGTTTATCAAAGCCGACATCCACCCAGCTGCGGGGGTCTGTCGTGGGTGTCAAGGGTGGTCTGCCTGGGACACAGCGGGACTGCCCGTCCCATGCACCCCTCAATGCTTTCCACGCGGTCCCGGGTTGGGGGGACACAGAAGGAAAGGGATCCCCCGCTGTGGGGTAAATTAGGGACTGCGACTAATGAAGGAGACCTGGCTGCCATACAGATACCGTGGGTGTTTCAACAGCCCGACGGTGCTGCGCGGACATCGCGGCGATTTAACCTGCACAAAGACACGCTCCGCGTGTAATAATAGCGTCGGTTTTGTAAGTGTCACCCCCCCGAGTACTTCCACCAAGTGTTTGTGTGTGTAGACTTTGCTTTTCCTATGCCAGATGACAATGTTAAAGATTTTATCCCCTCCCAGCTCTGCACAGCTTCAACTGAACTTCCCGGAGCATCAAAATAAACCCCCTACAGCGGTCAGGATATAGGTCACCTCTCTAAAAGGAAACACAACCCTTCCAAAAATATAAAACATCTTTGACGTAAAAAAAAAAAAATACTCTTTTGTCTCCGAGCATCCTCTGTCGGTGTAAATAAAACGTGACAGACGCGGAGTAAAATAAGAAGCGGGATGTTTCGAGATCAGAGACGAGGCGAGGTACCCGCGCAGTGCGGGCGACCGGACACCGGCAGGGGAGCAGGACGCTCCGGGCAGGTGGAGGGTCCGCCACGCTCCCGGTAAGGAGTCTTGCTGCTGGTTTGTGCAGACCTCCGAGGGAACCCTGCAAAAGAGGTGGGTGTTGGATGCGATCTCCCCCACCACATCCCGGTGAAGGTCGCGCAAAAGCCAGCAGCGACAGTGTAAATATATTAGTGGCAGCCCTTGTCATGGGATTCATCATGTCTCTGCAATGCTGTAGGAAAAGCCACCCCCTAATCCTGCTCCGCATACCCCGCTGACAGCCGCCAAGAAGGGCAAATACGGCTTGGCCCGAGATCTGAACACGCGGTACCTTTTTGACGGGCTTTTCCCCCGCCCAAGTTTACATTCCGATCAAATGAGATTTCTGACTTTACACATTGTCAATAATTTTCATACATGCGCCGACCTTAATTACTTTCCATACCATTCACAGCAGACAGTTTCAACGGGGCGAGGGAGCCAGCGGTGCCCCTGGCTCTGGAGGAGTGCTGCGCTTTTCCCCTCGCTTCCCGCCACTCACCGAGACGCCCCCCCTACAGCGCCCCCCGGCCTCCGCCGTCCCGGGGCCCAGCCCCAAACGACCCCGGCGGGGCGGCATCCCCTTCCCTCAGAAACGCGCGCGAAAAACTCCGCGGGACGCCCCCGACGCCAGGCAGTGGGTCTCACCGGGTGGGCAGAGAGGATCGGAGGAGCTAGCTGGGATGATAGGCATAACTGAGGGTGTGGGGTTTGTTTTAGTTTCGGAGGGGAAGAAGGGCTCGGGGTGGTGCGCGGAGCCACCAGCCCGACCCCTCCAGGCGGCCCTGCGCGCCCCTCACCGCGTTGCGGCGATGCCCGCAGCCCCGGCTCTGCTGCCGAGGAAGGCACTAATCAGGAGCAGGTTTCCCTCCTCTCTCCTTTCCTCACCCCCGCCTTCCCTCCGTCCCAGCACTCCTTTCTCCTTTCGTGAGAGGTTTTCATTAATTTTTAAGTAAAGCCCATAAAACATAACGACCCACTCAAAGGTAGGGCCGAGTTACTGAGTGCCGGATTATTACATGATTTACGAACATAGTTTGGAAAAAAGTAATAATCCAAGCTCGCACCTCAGTAGTAAGCCTGCCAAAGCCGGGTACGACGGCTGCAGCCACGACCCCGCCACCTCCCTCCCGCCTCGGCGACACTCAGTAGGGCCGGTTCTAAGCGGCGGGGGCATGAAACCGTAAAGCCGAGTTTACATCTTTTGTGTGTGTTTGTGTTTTTACTGGCCGTATGTCCCCGTCTTCCCGCTTCCATACACACCTTTTTACACCGGTACTTCCAAAGCCCTGCGTCTGCTACGATGCCCCACCGGATCAAAGGGGAAGAGGGGGCGATGGTGCTTCTGGGATTCGTGTTCCCCCCTACTCCTAACACTTTTTCTCTCTTTTCCTCCTCCATCCGGGAGGCTTTTATTGATGAGCTGCCTCCGAGCCCACGCACTAAATGTCCCTGAAGAGTTTAGACAATTCATCAGCCATCACTTTCAGTATCTGCTTCCTCCCTTTCAAATACAATCCTCGCACACCACGCTAGAAGGGGAGGGGAGCATATTTAAGACCAGAACAGCTACATAATCAACGTCAAAATGATACCACTGACCTTTCGGAAATACGGAGTCCGGGCCAAAAAACCCTCCAAATGATTTACTTTCCTTTTTTTTTTTCTCCCTTAACTTTCACTGCCGCAGTATATACGCCATTATTGCTTGCTTTCCCAAATTCATTAGGGCATTGCGGTATGGCAGATCCATCTCTTCCACCACAACAGAGGCGGGGGGTAGCAAAGAAGAAAAACAAAACAAAACAAACCAACCAACCAACCAAAACCAAAATCAAACCAAAACAAACAAAAAAACCCACCCAAAGGTGAAGTACCAAAACGAAGCGCCTTGCCTTGCAGGCTGCTTTCCCCCAGGCAAATGTCTCCGAGTGCGAAGGGGACCGAAGGCCGCCTGGGCCTCCGGTCCGCCCCGGGGGAGACCACCGGTTCCCCGCGCCGGCCCGGCCTTTCCGCTGGGTGGCGCTGAGCTCCTGGGAATGGGGGCCCCGGCCCCGCCTCACCTGCCAGGGCAGGGCGCCCGGGGACCCTCCCCTGCCCCGTGAGCATACTGCCCCAGCTTCGTCCCCAGTGTGCACCTTTCTCCAACAGTTCCGGAGCCGGTCAACTTTAAAAATACATTTATAGCTTTCTTTTCTTTTTTTTTTTTTTTTTTTTTTTCCCCCTGCTCGGATGAATGATGCCACTGTACAGAGGGGAAGAGGCGGACCTCCTCCATCAACCCCGACGGTTTCAAAGGACCCCTTGTTTGCCTCTCGTGTCATCCCTGCAGATAAGACCAGTCATGTCTGTTTCTTGCCACGAAAATAAATTCTAAGGTTGACAGGCGGAGAGGGACAACGAGCTGCGGTACGTGGGCCCTGGGAAAGCCCGGCCCCGGCCCCCCGCCGCGGTCCCGGACCTCCCCTCTCCCAGTCTGGGTTTAAACATCCCCCATGGCTCCAGAAGCGAAAGCTCTCGCCTCGGATTTGTCCCAGGCAGGGTAATATCCTCTGCTTACGAGAACCTGCGATGTCTTCTAAACACGGGGCTGACATCACTCTTACGTTATGTGTTCGTCTTTATTAAAGCTTCGAGGAAAGGTTTTATTGTTTGGACCGAAGGGAGAGAAAGGGTGAGATTTGTTGAGGGGTTCGGGACACATAACCCGATGCTCTGGTGCTGAGCCATAAACGGGGTGTCTGTAAAACAAGGTGGCTTCTTCCGCTACGGCCAAATGAGGAGCCGGGGGTGCCAGCCACCCCGGCGCGGCGGGGCTCGTATCCCGGGGCAGTCCGTGCAGGTCTCTTCGCCCTCGAGGGGACGCCCGAGGTGTCCCCGGCGCAGCCTAGCACCGAGAGCGAAAACGCCTGCGGCTGCTAGGCTGAGAAAAACCATTTGAACGGCACAAGGGGAGAGGCAGAGGAATGCCCAAATCGACGCAGTCACTAAGGCGTTTTACTCCTCCTCTCCTGCAAAAGCAAACCACCTTTAAAGTTGTATGCTAGACGTAAAGCAACGGATCTCTTAGAGAGTCAGATATACCAGGTGTTTCAAAAACATGAACCTAACTTCTGGGAAAACTTGAGTTCAAATTAGGTCCATCTTTTTGAAACACCCTGTAGTTAAATCCCCTTCGGTTCCTTGCTTTTTTTCAGTCTCCAGAAAAACAAAAACGCAAATAAAATGGGAGAAAATGTCTTTGAGGAAGAATTTTTATTTTCCCTTTCCGTTTTGTTGTTATTGTTGTTATTGTTGTTATTGTTGTTATTGTTGTTGTAGTTTTGTTTTGTTTTGTTTTTCGTTTCCTTTGTCTTTGTTCTTTTCCATGAAAAAAGATGTCCATCTTCCTCCTGCTTGGAGAACACTGCCCTTTCTTTGCTATTGTGGGTGAAGATACGTGTCTCTCCTTGAGCCACTACACCCAACAGTGATGTATTAAACCACTGTAATAGCTCTTTATTGGTAGGTGAGCTGCCTTGAACACTCTCTTTCTGAGACCTATCCCTGCCCACCACTCGCAGCAAAGCTGGTGTAAGGAGAGTGGGCTGGATAAGTGGGCACTGTGATGGTACTGCCTGTGGGCTGTGTTTTTAGGCTGCTAGGCAAGAAAGGGGTCCACGAAGGATGAGTGGAGCCCTGTACCTGCAGGGCACAGTTTCTGGGATAGGGAGCAAAGCTATGTGAGTGCAACAGTGTGTGTGGAGCTGGGCTAAGCATGGGCTCCTCTCTGCATGTGTCTCCCTTTGTTACAGGTTGGGGTTTGCTAATTAAGACTGCAGGGATTGAAGACAGACCTTCCCAGAAGCAAAATAGGGTCTGCATCAGAAGAGGCTGCAGTGGAATCAGACCAGGGCAGCAAGGTGGGTACCCTTAGGCATGTTGGCTGAGGGAACACGTCAGGTTGAGTGACATGGAGAGGTGGCCAGAGGTGTGGACAGAAAGTCTGGCCAGAAGACTCCGGAGTCGGGGGATTGCTCTCAGGACTAGAATAAGCTCTACCTCTAGCTGTCACCCCAGAATTGGCTCTGAAATCCAGTACCATGCATGAAAGATGCTGAGATGGCAAACTAATGCTCTGGGAGCTTACAGTTCTCTGGATCTCATCCCAGCACTTCCCAAGTAATGTCTAAGGACACACACTCTATGATTTCTGCATAGAAGAATTCCTCTCCTTAGTGTATGTCCAGCCTCTGTGTAATGAGGCTAGGATGTGTAGCAGGAATCTACAAATGCTCTTGTAGTACAACAAATAATACGCAGTGGGGGACATTGTGTGGAGTCTCTGATTCAGTCTGCACATGAAAACATGCCTCTGTTCTGTCTGCCCTTTACCAGAGATTCTGCATGGGAACTATAGTGTGCACCTTCATGGGGTGGAGGTTTTGTTTCCTGCATTCTGGTAAGGCATTAGCTAATGTGTCAGAGTCCCATCTAATGGGTGACCTACAGCTCTTATGGCTAATCATGCATTTGATTATCCCAGCGGATCAGACATGGTGGTTTGGAAGCTCTGAAGACATCTGAGAGAGAGCAGAAAAAGAAATGAAACAACAGCCATGTAGTGGGTGAGAGACGGAGTTTTCCTGTGGGGAGGGCAGTATAGCTCTGCTGCTTTGCATGATATAGAGGATACAATGTCCTATGTGCAGTTATTCAAACCCTGCTGTTATGGAATTAGGCATTTCCCTCTCCTACTTTGGTTCTCACAAAAAAAAAAAAAAAAAAAGAAAAGGAAAAGGAAAAGGGAAAATGAAAGGGAAAGGGAAAGGAAAAGGAAAAATAAGAAGAAAAGGAAAAGGAAAGAAAAAAGAGAAGAGAGAAAAAGAAAAGAAAAGAAAAGAAAAGAAAAGAAAAGAAAAGAAAAGAAAAGAAAAGAAAAGAAAAGAAAAGAAAAGAAAAGAAAAGAAAAGAAAAGAAAAGAAAAGAAAAGAAAAGAAAAGAAAAGAAAAGAAAAGAAGGAGAAAAAGAAAAAGGTAGTTTAATGGAGGAGTATATCTGTTTAGTAGAAAACGTGACATCTTTTCCCCTCCAAATTGAGTCTTATTACAAACTCACTCTGAGAAATGCCAAACCCAAGAGGACATGTCCTTTCTTCGAAGATAGAAGAATGCTAGTGGAGCAACTGATTGGAAGACTAAGTTGCTGCCAAAGTTGTCTTGCCAGTAACTAATTTATTCTCCAAAGGATAACTTATTCCAACTCCTGAAATCTGCAGTGTGGATCCAAGGGGAAATTTGGCTCAGAGGAGGCAGCATGTTCAAGTCTCTGAGCTTCATGCAGAAATATGAATCTTGCTGGTGGTGGATACAAGTAATTGCCTTTAAAGTTTGAGCCCTTGTAGCACTCTGGCACATACATCTCACTGGGACATCTGGGTGTAAAAATAACTACCGGTGATATTTGTGCCCAACCAGATTATGCCTCGATGCTTCTCTATTTTCAACCTGTGTCTAGTTTTATTACAAACTTATTTCTTCTCAGAGACTGGATTTAGTCCTGCAAAGTGGCACATTCCCAGATGAAAGCTAGAAACAACAGGCTTGTTATCAATTACTTGGATCCTAAATCGAAAACCATAAAGTAGTATATATATTGATATAGATGTATAAGTTTGCACACACATGCAATGTCTACCTATGTATCTTCATATATTCATACATATAGCATATACGTAAAACATTTATATAAGCTCGCTAGCAAGTGCAGTCCAGGAACTAGTGCCATGTAGAATTACTTTTCATGCTCTGGTGTTTTTCTCACCCAAATCTTACTCAAATTCCAGCAGAATCCATAAAAGTTGTCTTTCCTTCAGTGGCAGTCTAGTTGCATTTGCAGCACCCTGTGGGCCACTGAGTGATGTTAGTGTGACCAACACAGGGGCGAAATCTCAGACAATTCATTTTGAAAATTATAGTTATACATGAGGTAGGTCTGATATAACTGCACATGTATTGCCAGACTGGATGCATTGATATCTGCTGTAGATGCAAAGGATGTGGCAGGGTAAATGTTTTCCATCTAGGCAAATGGGTGATGCCTTTGGTTTACAGGATTTGAGGGATGTGAGAGAAACTTGCCTGATTTGTGTAGTTGCTCACTTTCCCCACACATACTCTTTCTTTCCGAGAATTCTAACACTTTAGGTGATGGCACAGAGAAATTCTCAGATTTGAAGGACTTAGGTGATCTTGACATTTGACATCAGTTGTCATCTTAATGGATAACTAAGCATTCTTGGTTGCTGATAAGTAGTCTGCTGCCCTGGTTAGATCTGATGAGGAAGGAAGCCGAGCAGCAGAAGGATGGAGAAGAGATGAAAGACTGGAAGAAGAATGAATTCACTAAACTGGCTGTTCAGAGTAAGAAAGGTGTAAAACTAAAACACAGCTCTAAATCCAGAGCATTCTTGCTGGGCAGAATAATAGGGTTATTTCTTACCCCATTTGCCTCAATATTTCACTCACTTCCACTGCTATAAACAAGGAGTAATTCAGCTAAGTTAATGAAATTGTGTTAGTGCTAGTCTGGTATACAGAACTTATTGAAACCAATGGAAATTTTGCTGCGAACACGAATGAAAGCATGAAAAAGAAATCCTTAAAGCTTTCCCCCATTTTTCATGCTATTTATATAGCAGCATTAATCAGTAGTAATATCTCAGTGCTGTTGGAACAATGGAGACACATTGAAAAAAGTGGAAGTGGTGCAGTTGTTTTTGGGCTTGTGCCATTGGGTGCAGTCCATTTCTGTGGCTGTGAGCTGGTTCCCCATGAAACCACAATGAGAGGGTGTTCGATTGGCCTTGCTGTCAGGAGTTGGGGTGGAGTTTGAAGTAGCTGACAAGTGCATTAGAAAAAATAAATATAACTGGAATACTTGGGAAGTTAGCTCAGCCAGAGCTAGAAAATCATTTGGACTGCTTTGAGAAGGAATATTTGAAAAAGTGATTCAGTAGGAAAATGCTTGGATTGGCTAGCAATCCTGAGTGCTGAGCACATTTTTCTAGATTTCTGTAATTATATTAGTACCAGCTACTGTGGGACAGATGACAAACAACATGTGGTCACTAAACCTTTTCAGAGAAATGGAAAAATCACCATAGCAGCAATTAAAATGCTTAGAACAAAAGAATAAAACAACATGCAGCCATCGAGTGAAACAGAGTACACTCTGCAGTCAACAGGTTTTCTCACCTCCGATTTTAAATGTAGCAGTGGCAATCTTAGTTGTATGAACCAGATTAACTGCTTTGTGAAGGGGTTCCTCAGACTCCCCTGATCCATCAAACTCAGCAGCAGTTTTGCCTGAAATTTTAATTGAACCTTGATGAAGCTTCTTGTGTCCTCAGCTGTTGTTCTGATGAAAAGCAAACATTTCAATTAACGTTTCAGTATTTTTGAAAAAAACACCTTTACATTCAGAAAACTGAAAATACAGTTACTTGTTTCTATTTTTTTGTTCTTCACCGTCCCTCTTTTTTTTTTTTTTTTAAGTGGATAAAGAGGGAATGAAAAGAGGACAATGAAAATAATTTCCAGTTTGTCTTAGTTCTGAACACCTTATGCATCTGCTTAATTTATAGGTTTGCCCAGATAACTGTTGAATAAAAATAAGGACTCCACAGTTACTCCTGTACATATGTATAATTCTATACTGAACACATATGAAGAAACGTGGGTGGACGTTTACAACTCCAGACATACGATTTTTTTTGGTTTACATGGAACCGTTTAAAAGATTTGTTCAATAGCTGAGGTGCATACATCAGTAGAAAGATTACCTTTAAACCTTTGAAACTATATTTCAGCAACAATTTCCTTGTCTACAACTTTACAAGGCTGTAAATAGCCCCTGTGTGCATAATGAATTCTGACATCATAGGCCAAGGTTCTTATACACGGCAGGTTTTCCAGAACTTTTATTAGCAAGTTACACCTTGAGGCGAAACGAAACCCCCCAACTTTCTATTATAAATGTTACAATAAAATGTTTCTTTGAGTTTTCCTAGAGCTCAATGTTCCTTCTTTCTTCCTGTTCCAAGTAATTCTTTCTGCAGTGTATACAGATTTGATACAGTCAGATTACACAGAAAATGTGTTTTGCTGCAGACATATTGGATATTAGGTATTGTTACAAGGCATTTTTTTATGGCTAGGCTTGCAGGACCAATATAACAAGGTGATAAATAAAAAAAAATTCTTGCTCATACAATACTGTAATCATGGCTGCTGCTATTCCTATATGGTGCAAGTGTGCTGATTTGATTTTGCTTATCTAAGTGTTGGGTATAACAAAGCTCCACTATGTTACAATCCAGGACTGGGAGGAGAGGGAATCAAGTAATTTTTCAAAAGATTGAGGAGATACAGGCAGAGATAAGCTTGCATGAAACTATTCCTTGTAGCCTACCTGTGTTTCTTTTCAGTGTCCATTGTGGCTAGCCCATGTAACAGAGTTGTTCTAGGTTCTTACATACATGATAACACAAAGCTGATGCAGCTGTAATGGTCTTTCTCCTCTGAATTCCCACAATGTACTATACAGAAATCCCAGGCTTTGAGAACAAAAACATCTTGAGCTAGATAAAGTATTCTTTTACACGTGATTTCCTTCTGATCACTAGTGCTGTTCCTGGAAGTTAGAAGAGATCCTGATTGGAGAAAATGAAGAGTTATCTCTTCTGTCCTCTACATTGCCACTGCCCAAGTCACTTCCATATGGATTTCTAGACAGTAGACTAGCTAAGATGATGGGGATGCTTGAATCAGTCAAGAAATCACTTCAATGTACACTAGTCTCTAACCACAGGCTTTAAGGATTTTCTGAAGCAGGTTGCATGTCGAGGTGAAAAATGCAAATGGTAGTATGTACTCACTGTGTAACCTCTCCTCACAGGTCTTCCTGTACCGAAAGGATTTAGTGAGAGCATGACCAGCACCCCACTGTGTACTGGAATAAGAAACCTATGCAAGGTGAATGGGTTTGTTCCTGCTGTTTGCCTTCGAAGGTGTTTACATAGACAGCTGCTTACTAAACGCGTGGTGCTGCCAAGCAGTCATGCAAACAGTTGCAGCTCCTGTTTTTAACAGTATTTCCCCTTCATTTTCAGCTTCTGCACGTGCCTCCATGTTTCTGGATCACCCCTTGTCTGGATTACCATAGCCCACGCTGAGAGTAAGTACCTAAGGCAAAGGAGCTTGGTTTGCATTCCGTTCGTGCCTTTGGGATGAAAAGCTGTGGACAATGCAGAGACACTTTCTCTTCAGATTCCATTTCACCCAAGTCTGCAGGAAAGCAGAGTTCCCAGGTGAGAGGATTGAAGCAACACATGCAGCACCATGTATTGGTGCTAGTGACTGGGCTCCTATGGGGTAGCAAGATTCACTGCAAATCTCTTTCAGGAAACAGCTTTTCTAGCAAGCTGATAGCCTTCTCCTTTTACAGACTCATCAAGTGAACACCAAAAATGATGAGAGAGTTTTGCTTGGACCATTTCCTATGGCAGCAAAGCATCTTCCCAGACTTGCCCCTCCACCTCCCTAGCATACTGTAAGTTTCATTGTTGTTGAAGTAGGTTATCTAGAGGTCAGTAGGCTAACAGAGTGTTTGGATTTCCTAAAATTGTGCCTGTCCTTAAATGTGGCAAATTTGATTGTTTACACACTGCTCCATGAGCCTGGACCGTACACTAAAGGCTGCACACAATGCTGCTATTTCTGCTTCTGCGCACCCTTCCCCCTCCATGTGGGTATTTCAGCTTGGTGGGGGGGCTCATTAAGGTTCATAAGACACAGTAAAGAAGCTGGCTGGAGACGCTCATAATTCTACAGGTCCACCATGTGGGACAGGCAATAAAATTTAAAAAAAACCCAACATAGCTAGAAAGAGGTGTCCTCAGTAGAAAACTTAATTGAAAACAGCCCTGATGGTCAAAAAGGTATTGAGAGGAAGGAACTTCCGTGACACTCATGTTTGCATTTGTTTCCTCTGGCACTGATTTCCTGTATGGCTTTGAGCAAGACACTTGATTTCTGCAGAGCTCCATTCCCTGCCCATAAATTGGAGATAAGAAGATTGCCTTTCTTTTACTGTCTTTTACCATACCTGTTTGGACTGTGAGTCCTTCTGAACACAGCTAACATTGTCCATTTGGTTGATTATTTAAAGTACCACTGCTACAATGTCAGAAGCCGGGCAATATGTCTGGCCTTTTTTGCTACTCCAGGGCTCAAGAGGGTTTTATTATCAAATGCAGGAGTGGGTGTTACACTATGCTCTTCCTCCTGGACCCGCAACAGAACCCCTTTGCAAGAGTTCACTTCAGCCACTAAGGGCACTTTTAGGGTTCGATTAAGAACTCCTTGACTTCTATTTACCCCAGTGTACTTCCACTGAAATAATTTCACTGGTTTCACAGGGTTTTTTCCTTCTCTGTTTTCTCAGTAAAAACATACACATGAAAGACTGGCCCAATTCATGTTCTAAACTGGAAACTTTCCACTAATGTCGATGGCTTTGGACTGAGTACTAGAAACAAGAGAGAAACCACTCCAAAAATAATTTTTAACTTCTAAAGTAGTAATAAACATAAAAAAGGCTTAGTTGTAGGGAGTGACATTTCTATGGCTTTGTGCTCTTCTTAAACTCAATATTCTAACTCAATCTTAAGTTTGGCTCCTGTTCCATCTTGAAAATACAGTATAGCATGAACATGTAATACTCCTAATATGTTTTCTTGCCCATTTGTGCCATAAAGATAACATTAGAACTAGCACATTACAAGTTCACTTACAGATTGTGACTCAAACATATGTAAGAAATACTGTAGGTCCTTGGCAAAATTTTGGGGCAGAAAAGTCAGGAATTAGTTCTGGAGATGCTGAAAAATCACAGGTATTTTCAAAACTTCTATGTCTGCCTCAAGGAACTCTTACTGGAATATTGAGAGAGGTATAATAAATCGAACTTATGAGGTTAACTCTGATCTATCTTTGGGTCATGGCTTCATGTTCTTATTATTCTTCTTCCACGCATGCCTGGCACCCAGCCAGGAACCATCCAGGGTAACCAAGGTGAGCATCAAGTAGTGCAAGGAAGCCATCTGCATGCAGAAGCAGGAGACAATATGGCAAAGCAGAAGCTATTTCCTTGGCCTGAGCAGCACAGGTCTTTACAATATCCTGCTGATTGAAACAACCATAAAAATGAGTATGGGCCCTGTGGCTATGTTTAGGGCCTTTCTGTGGTTTGCAAATGAAGGGGTTGCTCTAGCACTTGTGTTTAGAGCAACTAGATGGCTGATGAATAGATGCTGTGTGAATTGAGCCTGTCCTATCTGAATAATTTGGGACACACAGAAGCAAAGCAGTTGTTATGTCTAGCAGAAAGTGGTCTGATGGATATCTGAACTTTGTTGCTGTTTGGCTTTTGTAGTACGTGTAATATGTTCTCATCGTCTTTGAAGTTAAATTTGAGTTATTCTTTATTAAAATGCTCTTAATTAAAAGTAGTTGATGCAGAGGGTGCGGGTAAGGTAAATTGTGATTTTTGTATATGAAACCATGAAGAACTTCTCTCAGAAGAAAAGGAGGAGGAGGTGCAATAAGTCCACTGTCTAAACTGATGAGAGAAGAGGGGTTGTTGGTGGCCAGAGAGTTTGTTAGTGATCAGCATCTGCCTTCTGAAAGGCATAGGAGTAGCCCTCAGAGTGCTTCCTCTGTTGTTCTGGGTAGTAGGACAGATGTTTAAACCACAATTGGAGGTATCATGGGAAGATGAGCTGTAATAGTGTTCTCTGACTTTTTCTCTGTGTCAGTTTGGAAGTACCACAGCCAGGTGTGATGCTGTCCAGACTGGGAAAAAAACTGGGGTTTGGGGGAGTCACAGCTCCCATCATTGTCCTAAGAGGAGAGCCAGATAGGGACATGTAGATGCCAGAGCGGAATGTTTAGCTGAGTAATGGGGTCTGATAGAGTTGCTTTGTAGTTGCCGATCATGAACTAGCGTTTCAAGAAAGAAAAAATGAAAGATGAAGTTGAATTAGCTAAGCAGGGGAAAACATTTCTAGACAGAAGAAGACTGAATTAGGTTTGAAGGGACAAGTAACAAGAGTCCACAGGTAAATGAGTATCCTGGCACCTGTGGAGAGGAGAACAGGAAGCTATATGATGGAAGTCAGCATGCAAGAGGTATCACTGAGACCTGACAGATGGATTCTATGACTATTATATCAGAATAACTTGCCTTGAGAGGGACACCAGGAAACAGAAGGGAAGGATTGTACTGCATGCCAAGAATACATATACCTTCTCCAGACAAGAAGGGATAAGCAGAACATTAACCGAATGATTCTGGATAATAAAAGTAAAGACTGAGAAGTTTCCTGGAGGTCACAAAACTGATTAGAGGAAGTAGAATAGGATCTGTTTTTGAGTACCTACTAGAAGGATTTAAAAGGCAGACCAGGAAGGAGTTTTGTTAAAAAACACCACAGGACAAAACTAATCCAATTATTGTACTGAGCTGAGAATATTTAACTGTGTAGGAATGTGGAGAAAACAATAAAAGAAGATGCTATTCTACTCCTCGCTCTTATTATTTGGAGGAACGGACAAAGGATCTAAAGTTCTGAGGTAATTTAAGTGAAGAGGATCATCTGAAGAAGAATCACCAGAAGAAGCTTGAAAATAGTTGTGGTAGAACACCTGACCTCCAATGACAGGAATATGTTAAAGTGCTGGCAGGGGACAGTAGATTTGAAAAAAGTAGCCCTCAACAGACTTGTTGGTGGGGCTGTTTTGAGAAGATATCTGGCATATAAAACAAAGAAGGTAATGAGAATGTTAGCTGATTTGCCTCCCGCTTCTGTACGCATTTTCAATTAGAAGTGTTTCTCTAGTTCCCTCTTATGCTCCCAGTTCTGTGTACAACTGCCTGTATTTTTTTGCCATTTGAGTTTTTTTTAGCATTTCTCATAAAAAATAAAACACATAAACATCCAAGGTTAAAGAAAGACTTCTTCAAATAACCTCCACAAACGCATTCAGTTATTGAGAAGGGAGGGGGATCAGTCACCATTTCCTTCTGCTTACAAATCCAGCTTGACTAGTTTATTTTTGGTCTACTTCACATTGTTAGTCCTCTAAAGTGACTTCAAAAGATCTTCCAGTCTGTCACTGCCAGTGTGGTCTCCTCAGGGAGTGGAGAACAGATGAGTGCTCAGGTGTGTCCTAGTGTTATCTTAAAAGGCACCTGCAGGCTGCAGTGTTGCCTTGATTATCTGCACACCTCTACAAACACTCTTGCTTTGTTTTTGTTCTTGATGGCTGTGCCAGTCACTAGTCAAGGGAAAGCCAGCAGCTAAACAAATCTTCACATTAAGAAGGGACTACTTAGACATTTCAATTAGTGTTGTTCAAAGCAATGGAAGAGGAAGAGTAATGTGGGTATTTTGTCAGCTCTCATAGTAGTGTGCTTGTTTCTACCACATAGATTTAGGAGACGAAAGGTGTATAAGGGCTGGTGATGTTCCTATTGGAAGGTAAACCCATCTTGGCTTAGAAATTGCCTTTTTCTACAACTATTTGAAAATTGCCTTTGATCCAAAAGGTGCTAGCTTTGTGTCCAGGAAGGCTGAAGAAGTAATATAAAATTCTTTCTTATCCTTTCGTTTGAAAGCATGTGTGTAGTGTCTCAAGTACAGAATGAGGGTCAAGCTATTCTGTAGGAATAGTTTGCCCTTTTGTAAAGCTGGATGATGGAAAAGAGGCAGTGTTGAATTTGAACTTCCCAGTCTGTGTAGAAAAGTGTTAGTGTGTCCAGAGATTGTTGCTGAAGAGCACAGAAGACTGAGTATCCCAGGAAAGGCAAATTGACACACTGGTCATTTGGGTAGGTGGAAGAGAAAAAAAGCTCTCTTCGTTGGTGTGTGGATCGCTGTGGTTTTTTTTTTTTGTTCTTCTGATCCTTGATGGCAGTGTGACTTTGTCTGGCTCAGGGCACAGCTATCACACTTGTTGTGTCAGATTTGGAAGTCACAGTGTCAGAAGATGGGGCACTTCCAGTGTCCCTTGTCATGTCCTGGGTAGATCTAGTCCCTGAATCTGGTGTAGGTACAAATCAAGGCATACAGATCAGCACCTCGCTGTACCACTGGTCTTTGCTTTTCTGCTCCCTGACAGTGGAAACCAAAAGGAGTTACAAATGGAGTTTGTATGCTTTTGGCAGGACCCCGGGCTATTCAGCACTGTTATGAACTCTTTTATCAAGAAAGAAGTTGAACAAAAAAAAATGATGCTTTACTGAAAGTTCTCCCCTGTTACTGCTGACGTGATGAATTTGCCAGAGAGTGTTTCTGTGTTTGGAAAGATAGAATGTATGGTGTAGAAGCACTTTGCCTGACACTGGTCAGCCTTTGGATGAAGCCAGGCTTAGGGCTTACAAAATACATTGAGTGAACTGTGGACTAGAGGATAAGTTAAGAATCTGGAGACACCAAGGGTGCTCTATCAGTCCTGAGTGGGGGCAGAGATGTGGATGTTACAACAAAGTCAGAGGTCCAGAAACCAAGAAAAATCCCACAGGAATCTGCTCAGTTGCAGTGGGACTGCCCTCCTCAGTTGCAACAAGACCTCTCTGATGGGTGCTATAAAACCTTTTTTTCTTTTTTTCTCCTGGGGCAAAGCAAAGCAACTGGATCCTACCAGCTTCATATAGTGGTCCTTAGGGTATAGGAAAGGCAATTAACAGACAGGACCTGTCCACATTCACCACAATATTCAAGATTCTGTAGATTTTTATTGTATTGTGAGGTGATTTTTCTTGCGCCCCCTTGCCCATAAAGTATGATGACTCTGGGTATAGCAGTTAACTGCTGCAGAGCAGTGTTTCTACAGTGAGATATTTTTGAACCACATCCTATGGATTGTTATCTGCCAAATCAATTTGAAGTCTTTATTTTTCTTCTTTTGCAGGAGTCTTGTGTTTTCCAGGTCAATGTGTATGATTATAGGTAGGTGTCTTGGTTTAACCCCACCTGGCAACTAAGCACCATGCAGCTGCTTGCTTGCTCCTCCCCCCTCCTGATGAGATGGCAGGGGTGATTCAAAAAACCATGAAACTCATGGTTTGAGACAAATACAGTTTAATAGGATGGCAAAGGAAGATAAAATAATAGCAATAATAATAATAGAATATACAAAACAAGTGATGCACAGTGCAATTGCTCACCACCTGTTAACTGATGCCCAGTCTGTTCCCGAGCAGCGATTCCCCAGCTAACTTTTCCTCTAGTTTATATACTGAGCATGACATAATATGATATGGAATATCTTTTTAGCCAGTTTGGGTCAGCTGTCCTGGCTGTGTCACCTCCCAGCTTTTTGTGCATCTCCATCTTCCTGAAAAGTTTTTCACTTGATATAAGTATTGCTTAGCAACACCCAAGCCATTAGTGTATTATCAACATTCTTCTCATTCTAAATCCAGAACCCCAGCACTAGACCAGCTACCAGAAATAAAATTAACTCCATCCCAGCCAAAAGCAGGACACTAGGGTAATGCTTTTTCCTTTCTGGTCATTGTATTTTTCCCCACTGAGCTGTGTCTTCTCCACAGCCCTTAACATGCCTGAAGGAAGGGAAAAAAAGTAGAGTCTTCATCTACAAGCTCACAGCAGCTAAACAGTCTCGCTATGGTGTCCACTCTCATGCAAAGGGGCTGATCTTACCATCTCTGTTCAAAAGGGCTTCCTGATGAATAGGGCTATGCTCACAGCTGAGAATTCTATTTCCATACTGCAGATGTCATCTTCCTGTTTTAACAGTATACCTGGTATACTGTTTGGTATACCTGGTCATGTGTTTGGAATTTTTCTTGACCTAAAGATGCACAGGGGTAGATATATCCACCTGAATCTTAACTGCTTGAGATACTGCATGCAACTCCTCCCAGGACTGACTGCATAGGTCAGCATTTCCAGAACTGAAATACCCAGGAAGTATTTGAACCCATATTTGGGAATCTGAATTGGTGGCCAACTTTGTCTTTTGAGAGGATGTAAACTAGATGCTAATACCACCAAAACTGGTGCCAGCTTTGAGTTGTCAGATCCAACAGGAACAAATGCCTGCTTTTATTTCCTCCACAACTCCCATCCTCTAGTTCCACAAAAACCCAAAAGAAAACTGCAACATTGAACATACTGAATGTCTGATCCTAAGCACATTGAAATATAGGCAAATCACCACAATAGGTTTTGGATCAGATCCTAACTAAACTAATTATTGGATTGTCACCTCTGGTCATAATGACCCTTTGTTCTGTCTTTTTAATGACTAATGATTATGTTATAAAAAGCCTTATATAATTTCTGGCATGGTTAGACATAATATATGAGAGGTGTATAATCTTAGAAATGCTCTAGCTAGTTTCTTGGGTTGTGTAACAAATAATTATGGAATCTAGCTGAGTCTTGCTTTATTATTATACAGCTCCGGGCTCTTACCCCCAGTGGTTTTACATGCTTGTTAATATTTAAGCTATCTTGTAGCTTGGGTAAGATGTAATTACTTTTTTGTTACTGAAGATAATATTAAACAAAAGAAGTTGTTGGGGGAAAGGGGAAAATGTGTGATAGATGTTTTGTTCTTCTGAAAGTGCTTTTCTTTGCTATAGTAGCTTTTGGCTGATGCACAAATATGAAATAGAAAGCTCTTCCAAAGCCTGCCTGGTGTGTTTCTCTGGCTAATCAGGAACACAAAGCACCACTCTTCTCAGCAGAGTGGGCAACGGTGGGCATGCAAGTTTGCCATGAAGAATAACCTTGTGTAGAATTGTCATGGTTTAACCCCAGCTAGCAACAAAGCATCATACAGCTGCTCACTCTACCCCACAGTGGAGTGGGCAAGGGAATAAAAAACCCCTTAAAACTCATGGGTTGAGATAAAGACAGTTTAAATAAGACAGCAAAGCAACATAAAATCATAATAATAATAGAATATACCAAAAAGTGATGCACAGTGCAATTGAAGTCCATCCATGAGCAGCAGTTCCCCAGCTAATTTCCCCTAGTTTATATACTGAGCATGACATAATATGGTATGAAATATCCCTTTGGCCAGTTTGGGACAGCTGTCTTGGCTGTGCCCCCTCCCTGCTTATTGTGCATTTCCAGCCTCCCAGCTGAAAAGTCCTTGACTTGGTATAAGCATTGTTTAGCAACAACCAAACCATCAGTGTATTATCAACAGTCTTCTAATCCTAAATCAAAACCACAGCATTGTACCAACTACTAGGAAGAAAATTAACTCTATCCCGGACAAAATCTGGACAAAAATGTAGATCACTTTTAAATATGGTGTTTTTACGTACTAAGACTAAGGATCTAGACAAAGCCTATTAAAACAGAAGATGTCTTCTGACTACAGAAAATATCCAAAGGCCCAAAGAATTCAGCCACTCTTTGCTATAAACAAAGTGGATAAGGTAGCTCTTGTTACTTCTGCTTCTGCCCCACCCCACTAAACCATGAAATCTTTCTCTGCTTGCTCTAATTGAAAAATAAGAATTTTCCAGTTACTTATTCAAGACATCCATGGTATCTTTTTAGGGTCAGACGAACAGATCCAAACCAGAAAATTTTTGCATGAAACTGGAGTTAGTCTTCAGCAGGGCTGGTGCTTCTGCTTGCACAGGTGGTAGACAAGGCTTCCTGACGGTATGTGCAACTACAAATGGTCCTGGTATGGATGGTGGGATGGGGGATCACCTGTAAGGGTTTCAAACATGACTCATTGTTAGTCTCACTTTCCACTAGCTTTCGTGGTCTTCGGGGGGAGCTGAGGTCAGAGTGTGCTGCATGATCTACAAAATCCCATACTGCTTACTTAAAGACAAAGGGACAGAGCTACACATCTAATATTGATGACATACGTAGGCCAAAGCTGACCTACTAAAGCTGGGTTATGTCTGGCTTTTTGATATATAGCAACTCAGATGGTTAAAAAAATAAAAATAATAGCTGCAGGTAGGCTCTGAAACAACACTTACTACATAGGAGTGAGGCTTTGATTTTTCTAATAAAAACCAAAGGTACATAGTTAGTTGCAGCTGAAAAAAAAAAACCAAACCACAAAACAATAGCACAAAGTAAAGATGATCTGTTCGTGACTTGAAATTCATTTGTGTTTGGAGGGTATACTTAGTACTCAAATTCTGTATGTGTTTGCAGGCCTCCCACTCCTGTGCACTTGACACTACCTCTACCCCTTAAAACAAGATATAGCAAATGTAGAAGAGGTTTTTAAACATGATCAGGATGCAGAATGAATCTGCTGTAACTCTTCAAGAGATGACTCCCAAGGGGATATGACAGAGGTCTCAAGTTGTGAGAGATCAGTGTTTAGGGAAATGATTGCAGATCTCTTCAGATGACATTTGTTGATCCTATGATCTGTTATCAGGTGGCACATTCAGAGCAAAATAGGAGAAGATGCTTCTTTATATGACACAAATCTGATTGTGAAATCGAACTGAAGAAGTCTGCATGGGCTCAAAAAGTGATAGGACAAATTTTTGAAGGAAAAGTTATTCAGGGTTATTAACCACAAGGTTCAGGGTTATTAACCACAAGGGTCCTGTTTTGACTCAGAAATACCCTAAGTTTCATGTAGGCTTAGGAAATACTTTGAGGATATGTTTACTTGCTCTTGTACATTCCCTAAGTTATGGAGGTGTGCTGCAGACAGGACCTTGAGCTAACCAGACCCTGGCTTTGACATGGGACAGGTAGATTTTGAAAACGGACATGTCTGAGGGGACTTGGGAATCACATGACTTTCTATGAAAAAACCTGTAACATTGTGACATTTTCCACCGATTATGGGTCCATTGGAAAGATCTGTATGGGTAGAGTGTAAACCTGGGTTTTAAGTAAGATGTATTCGAGCTGCATGGTGTGTGCTGGAGTTCTCTTGGACAGAACAGTCACGGAAGCGGTAATCCTCCTGGCAGGGTGTGCTGGTGGTACTCTGACAAGCCTGTCTGCCTCACTTGAGTCTTTTGGCATCCTGTACAGGTACAGGCTGAGAGATGGCGTTGCCATGGCTTCCAGGTTCGAGTGAAACATATGGGCCCTGGAGGTGATGAACGGCATAGTTACTCATGCCACACTAAGTGTAGGTGCATGTCCAGAGAGAAGACTCTTTCCTTTGTTCTCTCATGTCTAAAGACTGGATCCCTCCCTCTCTGTAGTGTGTAGGCCTTTCCCTGATGGCAGAGCAAGAAACTGGCTATGAAAATCCTTTTTCATAGAAAACCTTCATTCTTCAAGGTCCCTTTTACATCAGTGAAACAGTATGTGCAGGTTTAGGATTTTATTTTTTGTAGCTATAAGCTTGTTCACAGTTCAAATGTGACCAAATATAACCTATATTTCTTCTCTGTCATATTATACAACTTTTAACCAAGGCAAATTTATTATTTCACAGAATCATAGAATGTCTTAAGTTGGAAGGGACCCACAAGGATCATTGACATGACAACCCCACAGTTCACACCATGTGTCTGAGGGTGTTGTCCAGTCTCTTCTTGAACACCGTCAGGGTTGAGGCCATGACACCTCCCTGGGGAGCCTGTTCCAGTGCTCCACCACCCTCTGGGGGAAGAACCTTTTCCTCATGTCCAACCTAAACCTCCTCAGTGAATTCATATTTCAGTGAATACAAATAGATATTTGTGTAGCCAGAAAATAATGATATTCAGGATTTTTTGTCATGTAAGTGTAAATGATGTGTTGTCAAATAACAGAGACTTCTATTAGTAGATAAAATATTGGTGTAATTTTCAGATCATGTATATTGACAAAGTGAATACGAGTTCCTTTGTTGATACTATTTTAATCAGATGATATTTAGAATTTTTTTAAACGATTTTACTCCTTATTTTGTGGGAAGGCACTAAATAAAGCAAGTACTGAAGGAAACAAAGCAAATGGAAAGCAGCAGTGTTTTTGTCAGTGTTGATCAAGTCTCTGAAAAATAAAACAAATGAAAATTGACTGAGACATGAATAATTTAAAATAGGACTTTTTACTCCTAATATGAAACTAGCTTTTAGCTTTGTCCTCACAGTAATTCTATTTTAATGAAAAGATGCAAATTATTTTTAAATATTATTTTTTTATGTGTGTCCAATCTGTAGAACTAATAAGGTAAAGCAAGACAACCTTATGCAAATAGGCCTACCAGTCAAACTTCTCTACAAGCCTGTACATGTAAATATCTCCAAGCTCGGGTATGTTTTCAACCTAATATGGATGATCAACACTCTATAGTTATCACATATCAGTGTAACTTGAACAGTAGTTGAGTTTACTTGATAGAAAGTGATGATAACTTATCTGTGCATTGATGGGCAGAAGAGAGCCCTCAGGGCAGTGCATTCAGAGCTGCACATGGTGATAAGAGTGTTTAAGCTGGAAACTTATAAACCTCTTCACTTTCAACTGATGTGTTGTCAGACAGAGCTACAGCAAGGCCTTCAGGAGACTGTGACTTGTTCCCTCCTCCTTCCTCAGGCTCCTTTCAGTTGCTGTTCTGGATGGTAACTGAATGGTCCTGAGAAGCATCAGTGGCTTGTGTGAAGCCAGTATCCCTACAGACGGTCTGTGGAACAGCTTTGGTTTGAGGAACATGAATCCATCACTCTGGACCTCAGGATTGTCTCCAAAATCCTGGTCCCCATAGATGAAGGGGTGACTTGGTTTTCCTAAAGAATGATGAGTCACTCACTGTCAATGGGCATCTAACTCCTGCCTATTGTGACTGTACCTGAAGGATTAATGTGTATTTTGAAGGCTTAGTTTTTTTGTGTGGTGCCTTTCAAGGGGATATGCCATTGAGAGAACTGGTCTGGTAGATCTTCCAGATGTTGCTCATTGTTTTTGCCTCACAGTGGAGTTTACAGTAAGGATGGTATTGCATACCATGACTTCTGGGTGGCGTATGAGACAGAGACCTTTCCTGCCTGTATGGGGCAGAACCTTGCAGAGTCTATGGGGTGGGCTGTTAACGCACAAAACCAGACATGCTTGGTTGTTTAACCTATTCTTTGCTGCGTTCTGAAAACCTCAGAAAAACTGGATGCAGCCTGCCCATGGTAAGCTCAGCACCCTGAAATCCTGTGGGTCCTTCACAGCTTACTGCAGTCATGGCCTTAAGTCTCTTCATATTATGTTGCTATGTAGATAATCAGCATGTTCAGCATCTGAAGATGTCAAATTTGGCTCTTACATAGCAGAGTTTAAGAAGTAGGGTGGAGGCAGATGAAAACACATATCAAACTATCAGGTAAAAATGACTTTTATCATTTTTTTGGCTTTATGCCAATATGAGCTTCTTGCTCAAAACAAAGTTTCATGCTAGTGTTCGAGCCTTCTAATTTGAACACTTATTTGGCCTTTTAATAACATGTGGCACACAAAACCACCCATTCATGACTCTGGTTGCTCAATTTGGCTGGGGTTTCCCATTGCCTTCTTTCCCAGACTATTTATAGAATAGCAATTAAGATTAGTGTATAGCTGCTTCCATTTAGTTCCTGGCTCTGCTGGGTTTTGAGCCACTCCCAACAAGAGTTGAATGACTGAGTTATTTAGTGTCCATGAGAACTCCTGCTGAAATCAGCTGGAGCCATCTGTCATGTAGATGTGTATACCTTGAAAACAAATGGGTTTTATTTTTTTTGTATCATCAACTTTCTGTTGTGAAATGAAATTGTGTGGCTGAAGCTAAACAGAGAACATACTTCCCAGTCAATATATGGAAATAAATTTGCAGTATTTCTCAGTCTATTCTTGCTATTGAATAGGAAATTTATCAAATAAATAGCAGGGATCTAGTCGTTTCATGCAGTCATTCCTACCAGTCCTTTTGGGGGGTATATGTTCTCCACACAATTCAAGGGTCTCACAGCTGTCATGAAATGGTGAAATATAATGGTTGGTTTGTATTGTTCTTGACCATTTGCTAGTTTTTATAGCTTGCATATACAGGTTTGGATGTAATTGATATTAGTAGAAACTGCATGCAGTGGGCATCGTTTGAGGGCAATATGTGACATTTCGAGGAATGAACTCTAGTAATGAGTTTATGGATATCAGGTCGTCCCTTTGGTGTCATAAATCCCTGTAATGCTCCTGTGCTGCCCTTTGTATAGTGATAGCTGATAGATCCAGGCTATAGGCACAGTCTCTGATTGTAGTATGCTGCTTACTGGGCTTGCATCAGAGGAGGTGGATGGATGGTGCTTATGAAAGCAACCAACCAAAATAAATTAAAGTCAAACGGTGTACAGTCCTGTTTTGCAAGCAATTAAGTAAGAATGTATACAAGGATAAGGGTACAGTTTTCTCAGACCTCTTCACATTTGAGAGACCTGTAGGCACCAGCATGCTAAGCCAGGCTTCTTGTCCTGGTGAGGAAGAGCAGAACTGTGCCAAAGGGAAGGGTCCCATGGCTTAGATCATTATCTGAGTTAGACTCAACTCTAGATGCATGTGACTGTCCAGAAATTGCAAAATATAATTTCTAAAAGGATAATATGACAGGGTGTGTGTGATATCACAGAGTCTGACTTTTCGATTGCAGTGTCCTGTGTTAGAATAGATTTTGGTATGGTAACAGCTGGCTGTGTTCCTAATAAAGCTAACTGCTAGAAGTACTCCAAATACAAAAAATATGTCTTAGTTTACAACAGGTTTCTATATATGCTGATATCAAGCTTGCTGAAAAGATATTGACTACTATGTACATCCAGAATCCCGTGGCTTAAATACTTGAAACATCCAGAGATCCTTTTTCTCACTTGGAATAAACCTCCTGACTTAGATCAAGTCAGGGCCTTGAGAACAGTATTCCTTTTAGTTGCACAAGACCATTTCCTTCCCACAATAACTAGTTATTGGATGATGCAGGACTCCTATAGGAAGAAAAATAGTGTGATCTTGTAATTTAAACAATGCACTACAATGGTATGTACACTGAAATAAAAGGGCCTAAAATAATGGTTTATGAGCACAATGGTCCCAGTTTTTGAATGATTAGCCTTAAGATGTTTTATTTTAGAGTTTGTTTTTTATGTAACACTAATACATATATATAAAACTGAAATAGTTACTAATTGCTGATACCACTCTGTGACCTGAAAATGAAAAGACCCATATGGTACCTCAGAATAAGACAGCAAACTGCAACTAACTTCTATTAATTAGAGCAAACACCAGATCTACAACTATTTATGCTATGATCCTCTCTGCTAGTCCAACATAGTCCTCCAATTGGCAGGCTTCTGGCACCATTCCAGTGTCTGCAAACCTGCATGTGAACTGATTGATTCCTAGCTGCCTCAAATGTTGTTTCCCAGTTTGAGGAGTCACCTCCACCCTGTAGGAAAATCCTGCATGACGCCCCAGCATTTAAATCAAACTAGGAAAATGTGTGCCTTTCACTTCTTTTTAAGCTAGTTACAGGATCTTTTGGTCTTGAGATTTCAGCTGTACAGGAACAAGAAAGTGTCTAATTTCATTTCTACTGGTGCAAATATTAAATAAAGGTAATTTGGCTTGCCTGACAATCCTTCCCCTGGTTGTTTGTTCTGGAGAGGCAGAAACTATAATAACAAGATGATTGCATGTGCTGAGCTTGTCGAGTAAACTGGTCAGATTTCAATCCATCATCTGTGGTGACAGAAATGATAATGCACTGAGGAAATTCTTTCTTGCAGTCACTGGGAACAGTATGGAGTGGGGGGAATTTATTCCCAGCAAATGGTAAAAGAAATCTCCTCTATATGGAGTAAAAGAAATGGGGAATAGTGCCTAGTCCCTGTGGAATAGGAAACTTTAAACCTGAATGTTCCTGTAGAACTCTGACAGATGTTGCATTTTGCTAGATATAGAAGACCCACAGATTTCCCACACTTTCTCAGGAGCTGGCACTAACAGTAGTATATGTGGGCTTTTTTTTTGCTTTGGCTGAGGTCTCAACAGTGACTTGGTCATGGCATAGGTGCACTGAGCTGACCAGGAGACTCTGATCAGGAAGAATGCAGTTTATATGCCCTTCTTATCTTTCCAACTTAGGATCTGAAAGGAGAAGTGGTATCTACAAGCGACTTAGGGCAAAGTCATCTTAGAAAAGGTTGTTGGCAGAAAAAGAGTCTATGGCAAGGTCTGTCTTTCTGTACTCAATGTTTTGCAGAGACAGAATAAACTCTCCGTGCTCAATGTTTTGCATGGGAGAAATTGTTCCTGCTTCCTCAAGAATAGTCTTGGAAAGGAGTAGGATAAGGGAGCAGAGGGAGGTGAAACAGGAAAAATGTTCTCTGCTTGAACAAGACTTTGTTGAACTGTTACATTGAAGGGTTTTTTTTGATGGTTATTGCTAAGAAGGTTGAGTAACTGGGGTCTGTATATTCTGTTGTCATGTGTTAACCCAGCTGCTGGGGAAATAACATGTAACTTCTTTGACCTTCTTTAACCTGCTACTCCTGGAGCTGGGGGGCGTGAGAAGAGCCTGACATGACTCCAGGTATTGTGACACAGAAAGCTATGCCTTTGTCATGTCTTATGATTAGTCAGAAAGAGATACTCGAGAGAAGTTCAGAGAGAAACAGAAATGACTAGGGGGGTTCCTGGACAGACTTATGAGGAAAAAGTGAGAAAGTTGCTGTTGTGTTTCTATACAGTTCTGCTAAGTGATTAATGGGGGATGTGATGATAACATACAACTAATTGAAGCCTGTACATGCCAAAGAGAGGGGAATTACCTTGGTGTTGTGTGATGAGAGTGAGTAACGAACACAAAGTACTGTACTGAAGATGGCTGCATGAAATGCCCAGAGCAACAGCAGTTGCTTGATGGTGAAAGAGAATTGCATTAAACACTTGTTTTAGGAATATGAAATACTAAAAGACTGTTATTATCTGGCAAAGCAACTTAACTTCTTATACAAAGAAAACCATATTTTCTGTCAGGTTTCTTCTTCATAGCTTAGGATATTTTAACAGGGCTACTAGCTACTGCCTTGCTTCATAAGTTATCAAAAATAAACTGGAACAAGCTGCACTGGATGAAAAGTGAATTGGGCAAATCTAGAAACTTCTCATGTCTGCATTTTCATAGACTTTTATTAGAAAGCTAAGGAAAACTATTTCTGTAGTGAGATGTCAGAGTTTTCAACAGAAAATGGTGTGGAAGAAATTGAAATAAAGAGTTTGCTGTCACATGTCTGTTTTGAAAGGCCATAGGTAACATCTGAGATCTTACAGAATATTGTATATTCAAAACTTTGAAGTAAGATTGACAACTTCTACTTGAAATATTGAAGTTTATCTGACCATTTATAACAGCAATGAATAAAAACAAAATACAAGTTTATGAAATCGGACTCTCAGGTTTCTGCTGAAACTTGAAGATCTCTAAGTCAAGTAACTAAAAGTTCTGACAAAGTAAAATGGCTTTCACAGATTCTGTCTTGCTTAAGACTCTTCTGTCCAATGAGATAACCTGGGACACATCATGGAGCCACAGAATACCAGTAGTTAAGTCCAGTTTGGCTCTGGTATGATATTCATTAACATTGCTTCTCTAGAGCAAACTAAAAATACCTCAGTAATAGTAAGGATAACAAGAAATATGCTATTTATGTGAAGATTTACTAGTTGGTTGTGAGGTGTTATTGAAGTATTACTCCAGGACCAAATCGTTACTTAAAATAACAACAGTTCACACACAGCTAAAATAAATGCATTGGACCTAAACCAACTAAGTTATACTTATTAAAAATTTTGTGAGCCCTTACATACTGCTTATAAACATGTACTTGATGAATAGCTAGGATCAGGAAACAACTACAGTGGAATTTGGAAAATTAGGTGTCAAGCTATTTTTCCTTTTTTTCCCTCTCACGTGTTTTTCTACCTCATGGTCTTTGCTTCAACATACTCTGCTCAAGGCATTGCACTAAAGAGTAGAGGTGTATTGCTCCATCTTGAATATTGTCTGCTACTAAGGAAAGAACCCACAGAGCCATTGCTTTTCCTCACAGCAAAAGAGACTATTAGTATGCCATCCTACTTGAAAGAGCTCCGAAATTTTGAAACATGTCATAACAAAGAAAACAATAGCATGGTGCAAGAGCATAAATATTATGACAGTGTGTTCTCTCAGTCCTTCCTCATGCACACCCCCTCTGGCTCTGGAAAAGAGAACAAAGGCCTGGTCCATCCAGCTGTATGGAGTTAAAACTTACTGAAGGCAATAACAATGTTTTGCTCCTATGCAGGGCTGGAGACTATGTAAATTATAACTTTTCTGAAGATGGCAATCTATATAACCTAAATAATGATGTATTAATATAGGTTTGAATGTCTAGAAAGGGCCAGGCTCTCTCTAGCTATCTGTCTAATTTCATGGTGGGGTACTTGGGTTTCATAGATGGTTTTTCTGAAGTTGATTTTGAGACTTCTGAGAGTGTCAGTGAAGACAGGAGAGTTTATTCAAGAGTAGAATGTTTCCTCTCCAGTGAGTAAATGAAAGATGGAGCCTTTTCACCTCATTATTAAAGAACTACTACAGTGCTGGGCAAAGTTGCATCAGGATACAACCACCCTTGTCAAATTCACAGTGTCTTGAATTTGGCTGGAGGTGGATTTTAGCTTTGTTTTTATGTCTAGTTCAGACTTAAAAGGCAAAAAAACTGGCACAACAAAGGAACTCTCTTGTCTGTTATTAAATGAAACACCTCCCCTAGGTCAATAAGAAATTGTTCAAAACCTGGACTTTGATTGAGAGGTTCTACCATTCCATGTGGTGCTGTGTTTGTTCTCCTTCCTCTTGTGTAGGAAGTTTCACCTTGGTCTACTTAAGGCACGGTGCAAAACATGAAGGGCTTATGAATCCAAGTTATTTGTATATGCCTTTTTCTGGAGTGAAATTTCTTTTTGTTAAGGGTCTTCTATGTCTGATATGTCCTAGCAAGGTATGTAAGAATCATCTCTCTCTCTCTCTCTTTTTTTTTTTTAAGAAAAACAAAAATAATTTGGGGCAGAAAAAATAGACAAGATCACAAGGCAAAAAGACATCCATCCTCTTTCAGTCCTCTCAGCATCGAGTGTGAAATTAAGCTGGTACCAAGGGTTGCAATTTTTCGTGGAGATTTGTGTTGTATCGGATCTTATTGCTAGTGCTGCTGTGCTCACATGGCTCTTGAATGAAGCGGCTGATTCCAGTGGACCTCTTCCTCAGTAAAGGTTAAGGATACTGAAGGGCTACCTATCCCATCTTACGGGTCATTGGGCGTCTAAAAGCTGAAAGCAAGTTTCAGGCTTCATCAGACCTGACCAGTGAAAAGGGGGATTAATTAATCTGATAGGAAAATAACACAATCAAAACACTGCCCTATTTGTATGTCTCCACTTAGATAAAAGCGTAAAACTCTCTGCCTCCACTATAAAGAATAATAGGCACAGTATTACTATATTCTCCTGCTGCATGGGATCTGTGCAATATATACAAGCTGTTAGCCACAGATCATTTGTGTAAGCTTGTTTCTTCTGCGAGCTCATGCTTGGCATCTAATTATTTCTTTGTATGAATTTGATCACAAATGAGGAGTTTATGCAGTTCTGTTGCTAAGTAGGTTAAAAATTAAGAGATTTAGGAAAGTGGTTAGGACTAACATTATTCAGGTAAGTAATTGGTTTTATCACTGTCTAGCGGAGGAGGGGTAAGAAAGGGAGAAACCCTGTAAAAATGTTTGATGAAAATATTTTGATTATCAGGTATGATTTCTTTTTTTCTCTTTGAAGCACACTAGGACATTCAGAACCTGCAAGGATGAAACAGTTATAGAACAAAATGTCTTGGAAACAAAATATATTTATTTGGAAAACCAAGTGTATTTTCAAAAAGGCAGTCAAAACCTGAACCCAGGTGGACCAGAATTTGGGTGCAATTCTGCTCAGGCTGGGGTTTCCACCAAGTGCTGCACAAAGGAAGCCGAGAGATCATGGAGCAGCCAGCACGGGATGTTTGCAAATCTTCTCACTTGCCAATGAACAGACTGTTACACCTCTCATTCCAGCCAGGCTTTCTGTGACACTAACATCAGTTTTGCCTGTACAGTATATAAAAATCTCTCTCAAGTATCTCGAAAAGCACCCACCCAACAAACAGATACCCTGGGTGATGTAGACCCTCGTAGGGCCGAAAGAACAGGTCACAAAAGTGTTGGCTTACTGCTGATGTGTCAAATATCAAAAGGAGAAAGGCCTTGTCTTTCTTCTGTCATCCTGATTTATTAGACGTTAAGAAAGACAAAGCACCCAGACACACAAACGTCGCTGTTTTGGGAAGGTCTGCGAAATGGTTAATGTGCTTGTTCCACACAAAAATGTAAAGTGTCGGTTCTCTGATTACCTGCTGCTGGAAAGTGTTTGGACAGGTGCTGTGTTTCACCAGCCGTCTGTCACAGCTGACAGCCCGGATTTATGGCTGTACACCAGGGCTGGCCTCCCCGCATCCACCGGCTCCGGTCCGGCTCCGGGTCCGGGACAGCCAGTAGCCCCGGGACGGGGGCTGCGGACAGGGGCAGGGCCCTCCCATCTCTCCACCGACCCCACGAGTGGGCGTGCAGCTGCCTTTGCCAGGTACGTGGGACAGGATGACAGCCGGCACCCAGGTATTTTTTTTAATTACTTTTCCCCCCATAAAGTCACTTGCGTGCCAACAACCTGTGCCAGCTCCCTTGCTCAGAAACGCCGGCATGGTCTGAGCAGGATCGCGAATGAGGCGATTTCCACCCAAAGGTCAAGAGGGGGAAATTCGGCCCTTGCCTCCTCTTCAGAGGATGAGGCTCAAAGAGGAGGAGGCGTTTCAGCAAGCGCTAGTCCCCCGGCCCTGCCTCTGAGCGGGCTCCAGACAGCGGGAGGTACCTGCCTGCCCTGCCCACCCTCCCAGCCCATCGCTAGGCAACCTGACTGACACAGGGTCCCCTCAAATTTTGATCCTGACCTGCTGGGAAAATCCCAGCACGCACTGAGGAGAGACAGCGAGAACGCAGATACCCCTTATACTGTACTGTTGACGTATGTTTCCCGATGTATCAAAAAATCCAAATTCACAGAAGGTAAATACTTGTTCAGGAAGCACGTCTCGAACACCCTGAGATTTTTTTTTTTAAAGATAAGTTATTTTTAATAAAAATGGACATTTCTAAGAGCAAAATGCCATCCTGTTAAGCACACGTTTACACACACATACATCCCTATTCGTACGTACATCCGATTAAATACACGCTTGTGGCTATAATAACAAATCCGAAGTTCTGTCCGGGTGCCTTTAACATAGACTGAAATATGACTATTACGGATGGACAAAACCAAAATACATTAGCAGTTATGCACTGACGGCTCATGTGGACTTCTATAAAGAAAGAGATGTTAAAATACAAGCTAGAGGAAAGGGTAGATTAGAGAATGGCAGATTAATATTTGAACAGAGCCTTGGAGGCAGAATGGTGTCGAAATTGTGTATGTGTGTGTGCGTGTATATGTGTACATAAAACCCAATTTCTTCAAGGGTTGGATTACTTCATACATTAGTCACTAATCTCTCGCAATGTTCTGATGAATGTTACGGTCTGAGCTAAACATACCGTGAAATCTGCTTGAGCTGTATTGAAACAAGTCGGTGTTTTCGTCCCCAGATCGTTCTGTTTGAAGTTTTCCTTTCCCAACCTGACTTCTCTATTCGTTTTTTTTTTGGTTTTTTTTGGTTTTTTTTGTTTGTTTGTTTGGTTTTTTTGTGTTTTTTTTTTTTTTTTTTTTTTTTTTTTTTTTTGCGGGGGGAGTAGGATAGAAGCTTTTGAGTGGCTGAACCCGGCGCTCAGGGAAAAGCAAGTGAGGCATTAAAGTCCAAGGTCCGAAATAAAAGTAAATAGAAAAAAACCCCAAACAAACAAACAAAAGCCCCTCCAGAAAAACAAAAATACCTCCCACAAACAAACAAAACCCACAAAAAACCCCAAACCAACCAAACAAAAAACCCAGAAAAAAAAACAAGCAGTGTCCCAAATTTTGCTCGTCCTCGTTTGTTTAAATGATCTGCACTTACAGAAGATTTGGAGGGGAAAAAAGCCCGTCTATTTTTTTTTTTTTTTTTTAATTAAAACAAACAAACGAACAAACAAGCCCCGAATTATCATTTCGGCGTTTGTTTGAAGATCTTCGAGTTAGGGGACGCTATTAAATTTGAACTGAGTACCAAGGGCAGGTAAAACATCATGCTTTTCCGATTCAGTCTTTCTGAGGCTTTCCTGATCACTTCTGACAATAGGAAACAGCCTTAGATAACACACGTCGGGAGAAGGCAACTTGTGTAAACGTTTTATTACCAGCAAATATTCAATAGCGTTTACCCTGCTGAGTTTTCGCTGCTGCAGATGCCAGCGAGGCTGTGCCCACCAGAAGCACTGGAAGCCCGATCGTGCCAACGACCTTCCTGAAGCGAGTGTTTTTTTGGACCCAGAAATGACAACAGGATTACAGTTCGTCTGCTGTCCTTCGCGGAAAACAAGAAAAAGAAGGAAAAAGAATAAAAAAACCAACCACATGCGCAGGATTTACGCACGCTGCCCCCAAGTCGGGCAGCCAGCCTACCAGCCTGCAAATTTTCAGCCTTTCTGCAGGGCTGAGCACCGGCGAGGAAACCTGAGTTGACTCGAGGAATTGAAGAGGGCTTTCAAACCTGGCGGCACCCCGAGAGGAGAACCTCTCTTACATTCCGTGGTCAAAATAAGCCGGGTCCGTACGCGGCACCTCTATGCGCTGGGAGGGATGGAGAGAAAAGGGCAGCCCCTGGAGCCCAAGCGCTCCTCGGCCAAGGCTGCTCCACGGCAGGCTCCCCTCCCTCCACGCCAGCACAGCCATCACGCTCTTCTCCTTATTACTGTCTTTATTTAGAGGACAACTTTTATTCGGGGGAGAGGAGGAAAAAAAAAAAAGGAAAAACATCGTGGCCGAGCGCCAATAAAATGCACGCGCACATGTATTACATACAAACATAAAAATAAAATATGAAAAAAAAATTACTATTCTCTTTCCAGTAGTAGTGGTGTTGGCCTTAATTGTACAACGCCAACCAGTACAGGAGACAACGCCTGACAGTTCCTTGAGCCCTTCCCCTTCTCACGTCCCTACCCCCCCAAGAACACAATTAATTAAAAAAGCTGCACTCTGTGTTAAAAACACTGCTTTATAAATAATTTAATGTCCTCCCTTCCCACGAAATGCTAGATGCCGGACAGGACAAAAGGTTTCTTTTGGCACAGTGATGCATCGCTTTGCAGTACAGACCTACGGCTCCACAGCAGCCCCCGGCCCCCTCCCTTTCTCTCTCCCTGCTCCTCCCGGTAGCCGCCCCGGTCCCCCTCCCTCCTCCCCGCCCTCCCGAATGCACAGCGCATCCCCCGGCTGCCACCGCTGCGCCTCTCCACGGGGGCACCCCCTGCTCCGCTGCCCAAGGCTTTGGTGGCAGAAGATGCGGGGACAAGAGTGGGGATAGAAAGGAGGCGGAGAGGGAGTGGCTGAAGTCAAGTAGTCTCAACGAACAGTAAGAAGCACTTGAGGCTCATGGCTATGTCCAAAACGACAGTTATTTTGGTGGTTTTGATATTTTTTTTTTTGTTTAAGTTAAACCCACTGTCATTACACTAAGGCACAGTCACCGAGGCTTTTGCTTGGAGACTTTGGTCGCCTCTGGAGTTAAAGTGCGAGATCCAGAGCCTCCTCCTTTCCCCCTCCCCGCCTCCCCGGACAGGCCCCTCGCAGGGGAGGAGGGGGGCTCCATTAAGCCAGAGGGGTCTCCACGGTGTACGGATGGAACGAGGCCGAGCCCCCCGCCGCCGGCTGCAGAGTTCCGGCCAGCCGGAGAGGCCCGTAGAGTGGTGAGCCGGGCGGCGGCCCCCGCCCGCCCTTTGGGAGGGCGACGGGGAAAAGCGGCGCCCGCGGCCGCTCCGCCGCCGGCGGCTCGGCGTGGGCCAGCGCCTGCCGCCCGGCCCCCAGCAGCAGCGGCGGTGGCGGCGGCGACGGCTCACCCAGCCCGTAGGCGCAGAGCTGCAGGAGGCCGCCACCGTAGAGGGCGGCGGCGGGCGGGGGCTGCGCGGCAGGTGGGTACGGGAGCAGCGGGTAGGGGCCGGGCAGCAGGTGCGGGGGCGCGGGCGGTGCCGGCCAGAGGAGGCGGGTGTGCGTTGGCGGCTGCTGCGGGGCGCCGCGGGGCCCCGCCGGCCTCCGGAGGATGCTCTCGATGGCGAAGGAGCTGGAGAACTTGGCGCCTCCGCCGCCCGCCGCCGCCGCCCCGCCGCCCACCACCGCTGCCTCCTTGGCGGCTCCCGGCGCGCAGTTACAGGGCGAGGAGGCGCAGCAGCACCGCGGGGAACCGCCGGGGGACGCGGCGCCCGCTCCGGCCGCCTCCTGCGGCGGCGGCGGCGGTGGAGCGGTGGCAGCGGGGCGGGCGGGCTGCGGCGGCGGGGCGGCGCGGTTGAGGCGCTTGCGGCGGCGGCGGAAGACACCATCGGCGAAGGTGTACTCGCTGCTGGGGTTGAGCATCCAGTAGTTGTCCTTGCCCCAGGGCCGCGCCGGGTCGCGCAGCACCTTGACGAAGCAGTCGTTGAGGGAGAGGTTGTGGCGCACCGAGTTGCGCCAGCCGGTGTAGGCGCCGCGGAAGAAAGGGAAGCGGCTCATCAGGTAGTCATTGATCTCGGCCAGGGTCAGGCGGCCGCCGGCCGAGTCGCGGATGGCCATGGCGATCAGGGCGATGTAGGAATAGGGCGGCTTCGGCCGCCGCGTGTAGGGCTTTCCCTTTGCACTCTCGGCCGGCGGCAGCGGCGCCTGCGGGGCAGGGGGTGGCGGCGGGGGGTGTCCCGGCCGCACGGACCCGCCACCCGGGCTGTTGGCGGCGCAGTCACCGTCCGACCCCAGCTCGCTCTCGACCGGCGCCGGGGAGAGGGAGCCGCTGCCTTCCTGGTCGCTGCCGGCGCTCAGCTTGTCCTCGTAATGCTGCGAGAACACCTCCAGCTTCATGGCGGCGGCGCCGGCAGCCCCCCCGCGCCCCGCGGCTCCCTTGGGCGGGCGCGACCCCCGCCCCTCGGCGAGGCCTCAAGGGCGGCGGGGGGCAGCGAGGCGACCCACGAGGTTTCTGACCCCGCGCCGGCTTGGACAGCTCCGCGGAGGCAGGCAGGACAGGGCAGCGGGGCTCCGCGCCCGCCTCGCCCGACCGCCCCGGCGATCGCTGGCAGGGGGCTCACCCCCTTCCCCGCTGGTGGACGCCGAGGACAGGCGGCGGTGCCCAGCCGACCTTGGCGGCGACGCGGGGGACGGGGCGCTTCCTCCGGCTTCCACCTCCTTCTCCCTGACCCGGGGCGCTCTCTCTCTTTCCGGACCCCTTTTAGTCCTTCTCGCTCTTTACTCTCGCTGCTCCATGGGGCCGGAGGAGAGCGGTTTGCCGCGGAGGGGCAATAAGGCCCCCGCTTGGCCGGTGAGAGCGAGCGGCTGCCGGAGCCAGCTCCTCTCCGCGTCCCCCCGAGCCCGGTCCTCTTCGGGGCCGCTGCCGATGGTGCCGTCCGGCGTTCCCCGGCCGTGCGGAAAAGCTCTCGAGGGACGTCAGGGTCACTCCTCTCTCCGGCTTCGGCCCCCGTCAGTGCCGGGACACTGGGCTGACTCCTCGCTGCGGCGCGGGCAGCAGCCAGGTTATTAGGGTTATTAGTGTTATTGTCATTATCTCTCTCTTCCCCTGTGGTTCTGTGTCTCTCCACCACTTTCAGACCAGCCCATTATAACGCCGGCAGGAGGCGGAGCCAGGACAAAGATCTGAAAGGGTGGTGGGTGGGGAAGCAAGGTAGCAAAGGTAGGTGTGCGCTAATAAGCCGTATCAGAGCCGTAATTAGCTGAGATGACAGCGAAGTCTTGTTGGAAAGTTATTTTACGAAACTTGTTTGTATTTTCTCCTGCCAGGGCCCTCCCCTTCCCGGGTATTTCGAATGAAGCAGCAGTTCGGCGCGACTTCGCAGAGCCGGGCCCGCCTCCCAGGTGTAAAATACAGAATGACTTATAGGTGGCAGAGCAGAACCTGTTACATTGCAGTGATTTATTTTAATAGCGCCGTATATAGAAACAACTTGTAATGTGACAGCTCAACAACCTGTTGGAAAATAGTACACGGCTTCGTAGTTGCGAATTCCTAGTAATTTATGTAGTCTGGCAAAGTCGTTACCGTCCTGGCCCCCCTTTTCTTCTTTCATAACCACACCCGGTGCAGGGGCAAAATGGGAACAGGTAGACAGGTAGGCAATGCTGTGGGCTTTTGCTTTGGGATAATTAGTAAAATATTAACCTTAGTTTTAAGCGTGTTAATGTGCAGATAGTAGTGTTGCTTGATCTCTTCTGGATTGTGAGTTTGTAACTTCTCTGTTGTAACTGTCGCTTTCCAATAAAACCTTCTAATGTGTTTTTTAAAAATGATTTTTTTTCTGTGTTGTAGATCTGTAAATTTTCTGTACAACTTGAGACAAAAAATATCCTGTAATTTTATCTAGACACTTTTATTTATAGAAAAATTACTCCTGATTTTGGGGTTTGTAATTTGGTTTCAGTTGACAAGGTCTTACCTTCCTTCAGATGTTTTTGCCTCTTTCAACAGTGTGCTGGACAGACCAACTCAATGAAGAGAGCCATTCAGCAGTAGCTTCTCTGAAAACTCTCTGTTCAGTCCTATCCTACTCACTGTTCAAAGTCAATTGCAAAATGCCATTTGACTTAATACGACAGTAGCGCCAGCGTCTGCAAAACAATAACAAAACAAAAACATCAGCAGAAATCTAGTGTGGTGCTTGTGTTTTATTTTTCATATATACACATTGAATTTTGTGTCCTGGAGTAAGAGTTGGATTGCTCCATATTTCCAAAAGCAGTCTTTCTAAATTGGACCTTATTTTAGAATAAATACTCGATGCAGAATCACTTCGGTTAGGACTATGCTGTTGTGTTTGGGTTCTTAAGGGGTGTTGGAGAGGAGCATGAAAAAAGGCAGGCTTAGAAGACTTACAGAAGAAACAAACAGCACTACTTTCTGTCTTGATCTCTCTTGAACAGAATATATGTTCCCCCACACACCTGCCTTTTGTTTCAAAGCTTTGCCGTTTCTTCAGTCTGTATGGGTCTTGAATGGTAAATGCTGAACCATGAGAAGTTCTTCTGTCCTTTTGGTTGTACTCTTGCTAACTGTAATAACAGGTTTTATGTCTTTCTGTTCTCACTAAAGCTGTACCAGTTCAGAAATGCTGGCAATTCAGAAAGACAAAAATAAGAGGAGGGAGACCTCTCTTGGTTCCTTGTTGTTGTTGTCTCCATGTAATGTAAACGGAGATCTTTCAGTAAAGCATTTAATTAACTGTATGTGCCAATATTTGTGTTAAAGGGTATGGGAAAAAGCTATAATTCCTTCCAAAACTTCTATTTTTTAAGGTGATGCCAATGGTGAGGGTAGGTTTTTTCCTCTTCCTGCTTTTGTTGTAAATAGCAGTGAAGTAGCGATGATTTGCTAGCTTACCTTTGATGTTTATTTTATTACCGTTTCACTATTTGTGTGGAAAATGTACACATTGTCTCTTATCTTTATTCAAAGAACTTAAAAAGTCATTCAAATGCTGTAGGTAAACACATCAGACATAACAGAAGCTTTTTCACAGCCATACTTCAAGACTAGGAGTGGACGGCAAAGCTGGTTTTGCAACATTTAAGAGGGGACAGAAGCTTGTGCTTAAAATAATACAGTTACAAAAAGATAGCTATTAACGACTGGGAACGGGGATCTTAGAGAGCTAAGATCAACACTGATTCTTGTTGCAGCTCCAGGCCCCTTTGCTGCTTCCCAGTGCCTGTTGTAAACTGGCCCTTGAAATCTGTGGTGACTCTTACTGGAGGAAACATACGAAGGTGCTTATGTGAAGGACTAGTTTAAACAGAGCCTTTCTGGCCCAAGTGAGAGCAGTGTCAAGCCCATTGCTATTGCTGCCCATTAAACAGCAAGTGAAGTTGTAAGAAGTGGCAAAATAGTCCAACTACTCCCGTCTCTCACCGCTGAGAGTATATGTAACCTCAAGTCTTTTCCTGCTATAGTTTTTTAAAAGGCACAGTATCGCCTTCAGGTTTATAAAGATTAACACAATCATCGGAAAAACTGATTTTGTTAAGTAAACTTCACATCAAAAGCACTTTGATGTGCTATATTATAGCAAAGCCAAACACTCCACCCCCATCACCTCAAGAAAAACCTCCAAAAACCTCTAGCGAAGCAATGTAGAAAAAATCTATTTCTTTGTTCTAAAATGAAAAGTCTCTTCCTCTTTAGAGCAGCAGAGCAGGAATTTTTTTGATGTGTGACCCCCTCTTTTCCTACCAAAAACAGTACCTTGTCAAAGACAAAGGGAAAGAAACGTGAATGGTTGCTTGAAAATCACATGCTCAACTTTGCTTCCCATTTTCTGCAGTATTCAACTCAATTCAGAAATAGTAAAAGTGTGCCAATGGGTACTTAGAGGTACAGTAGTGTAGTCCTTTGCAATTTGCTCAAGATATGAATTCTAAAAATATTCCCTACTAAATGTAGTAAAATGCTACACTGTCTGGTGGTTGCAGGTAAATTTTTGGTTGATCCAGTCATGTTGTCTCCACGATATTTTAAACTATGATTTGGTTTTACACTTCAGCAAACATCATTCAAAGGTGCGTCACACATGGTCTTGCTTTTTTTTTTTTTTTTTTCCCCCACTGAATTCTTTCTTACCATCTCTTCTGCCTTCTGCCCCACCTTCCCCCTCTTCCCCCTCTTACCGCCTCGACTGCTAACTAGATTACAGAGGGCTTCCAGAGGAGATCATATAAGCACAACTGGTCAATAAAGGTCTCTCTGTAGTGACTGGGAAAGTCCTATAGTTAGCTTATTTGTACATTTGAGATGTCCAGCACACCAGCTGGACAAAGTGCTTCATCATCTCTGCTCCTCCTCCTGTAGCAAGCTGCAGGAGTGTGCTGCCTTGCCAGGAATGATGAAACTGGACAATGCAATACACTACATGAGCAACAATAAACCAGTTCAAAGAGTTCTCTTTGGATGGGCTGCTCACAGTAGGAGATGTGCCTAGCATGCATAAATGAACTACAGTCTCTGAAGGTTGGCTAATTGCAGTATGTATATTTTTACAGTTGAAAGAAATCCAGCTAGAGACTGAGCTGTAAGAAAAGAGGTTAATGGAAATGCATTTAGACCAGGAGAGGAAGAGTTTGATCACTGAAGCAAAATGCATGTCTGGGTGAATTCCTATATTCGGAACTCTATGGATTTGTGCTTTTTGACAAGGACAGCCATTCCCTATGGGCAGAGATTTTCTCTGTCTTTGGCAAGTACTGAGAGCTGAATTTACAATGGGGACTTCCATTTCAACTTTGTTTCACACAGTCTGTTTTCTTGGGAGTTGTTGCTCAGAATGAAATTTTCTCATGCCAGAAGCTTAGTATCACTTCCTCCCTGTGCCCACTTCATGTCCCATTAAAATGTCTACATTTAAGCAAATTTTTATTCTCATGTGTACCAGATTGTGACAGAGTGGGCAGGGACAGATTTTCTCCTGTGAAGAGAACAGCATTACTGCTGTTGTTACTAATACTTAGTACCAGAGAAGTGATTGCTGGTTCCTACACCATCCTTTGCATCAAAAGATCTCAGAGCTCTCCCATTTTACAGGCAAAGAGGAGTGGAGTCTTGCTGAAAACTGTTTGGCAAATCAGTTGCAACCCTGTCTGTAGAACTGAGCTCTTTGGAGTCCTTTTCCTGTGATGTGTCCACTGAGGTATCCACCATGAGGCCTCATTAAAAGCTTTGTGCCATTTCACGAGGAGTTGTCAAAATGGACATTGCTTTGTCCTGAGACTCAGATAATTTCTAGCTGATTCTCTCTTTTTGCTAGAGCTATGTTAAGCCTCAGGGGCTTGAATTGGGCTTCACACTGGCATAAGATGAATCTCTCTGGGATATATTACAGGTCTGCACTCTGAGAAAGTACATGGCATAAAAGAGCACAGGGTGAGGACTGAGGTTAAGTCAACAGAGTATTTACAACATATTTTGTGATGAATTAATTTAGTAACTGTCCCCACAGGCTTTTCTCATAGCTGATCAGCTGGTTTCATATAACTGCACAAGGAGAGATAAAATCCAAATGGTGATGGACTTGCAGTTTGTGGATCTCTTCAAGGAGATCATTCTTACAGTGATAACAAAATTGGTTTTGGAAGGTAGCACAGGTATTGATAGGTCTGGATGTAATCGTTAGGATGGAATTGCTTGCTAAGACACAGCCTCCACCACAATTAGAAGCTATGCTGTGTTATGTTTGTTATGAAGTTATGATGCAGAAGCTGTTTGGTGAAATGTTGTGGCTCTCTGCCAGTATTAGTGAATGTTTCTTGCTACTGGTGCCAAACAAACTTAAAAAGAAACCATCATAGCTTGTTATTGCTGGTGCCAGATCAAATATATGTTGGCGCCAAACTTGGTATTGATGCCAGAGGCTTGCTATCACTGGCCCATCATATGAGGAAACACTGACTGAGTTGTTACAATAGCCTCTTATTGTCTTTAAGTCCATGCATTGATGGTGCAGAGTGAACAACATGGTAAGAGAAGTACAGCAAAATTAATCGAGAGCTGAAGGGCTTTGAATGTGTGACGGAGAGTCATTGAACTTTGCCAGCCCTTCCTGGAATAAACCTAAGGCAACTCAGAAACATATATTTTACATGAGTAAACAAGTGACTGGAGATATGAAGGTTATGTTTCCATTCAACTAAGTTAAAGTACTATTTATAGCACTACGGATTAACAAATGAATCACCTTACCAATAATATTCCAGTTGCTGCTGTTGAACAACAGTAAGTATTCAACATTCTTACTTCTGGGTTGGTGGTTTGTTTGTTTTAAAAAAATATTTATTTATTTTTATATCTTTGTTTTCAGAAAACTGTTTCTGGGTGGAATCCCATGATTTATATAAGAACTAACTTAATCTATAAATAAACAAAGGTGTAAAAAATGTCTTGATTTTTTTTTTTTCCAAGGCCAAGTCAATGGCATTATAATGGAGCTGTTCAGGAGCAGGCTGCCAGTGGCCAGGCCTTCCCATGGAGGACAGGATTTGGGAGTAATGTCCCCAAATTATGTTACTCCTGTGTGTGTTCTGTCCTCCATTTGCTTATTTCCATTTTCCTTTCCTGCTTCAAGATCTGAGCTGTCATCTGTCAAGCCATTTTGATCTAATCTTCTCACCCCCTGGACAGCTCCAGTATAGCATTGATATTGTTGAAGACCTGGTCCATACTGCTCCTTGCTTACTCCTGGGACAGGTAGCATAGTTACATCGAGGATAACTATTTTACAGTACCTCAGGATCGTGGGGGGTGGGAAGGTTTATAACCTCCACACTATGTACCAGAAATCAGGTGGTTTTCACCACTTTCCAAATGGTAGAGAAATGCCGTAAAAGCCTGAGGAGCAGGTTCTTCAGCTGCTGTAGATTTGACAAAATCATTAGTTTTCTTGAGTTGCAGGAGTTGAGTATCTCAACTCCAGTTCCTAGGTGAGCTCTTAAGGGATTAGCTGAGTTTCAGTCTCCTGAATGTGTGAACAAACATACTGTTGCCTCACAGACATGAAGTCTCTTCCCTAAAGATTTCAAAGTGCTTTGCACAGAGGGTGTTGGTATTTCTGTTTTGTAAGTAAAGGTTCGCAGAATTTAAATGTCTTAGCCAAATTTACGTGATCTAAGATGGAAATGGAATGGAGGTCTTATAATTCCTCAACTACAACTCTACCTACTAACCCTGTTGTTTCCCTGAACCTTTACATATACTTGAGTAGATTAATAATTAACCTCCAAGTGGGGCACTTTGAAGCAACTGTAAAATGAAACCAAACACTTGTCTTGGTTTTCAGTCATACCAGATTTGCAAGTAGGGTGTGTTTAAATGATGCAGTTAGATAAAGTCTTGTTAATTTAGATTGGAGTAAAAGTCAGTGCCTTATCAAAGCAAGTGACTAATTAGGAAAACTATTACCTTTTGGAAAAGAAACAGTTGAACTATCACTCAAAATGATTTTAACTAATTGAATAGTACTTGTATTTACATTGAATAAAGGCTCGTGCAACTGCTCAGGAAGGAAAAAGGCTGGAGAGCTTTTTCCCAGGAATTGTAAGTGTTCTGGTTTTTTTGATAATTTTGCTTTTAGAAACTTAACAGTACCTGTCATCAGTCTGTAAACACGGGGAAGGGAGGAGAGTTCTGTGAGTCATCAGGGAACGAAACTTACAGAATTTAAGTGAAGAGTTGCAGCATTTATGTTAAACATACTACTTTCAGTCTCTTCACCTTACCAAGCCAAGAGGACAGCAAAGTGCTTGTGAATGGTTTTAAATGATCCAGTGAATCTCAGGTCTGTAGTAACTACAAATGGGCATTTGAGAACCTGCAAGGGTGGAAACACTAGGGCAAATTCATGGTGTGAAAAGAAAGATTACGATCAGACTGTATTATGCTCAGACAGATACATGCAATTGTGAAGAATCATTAAATAACTGTTAACCACACCTGCACAGAGCCTCTGGCAAGGCTGGCTTACACAGAATCTCAAGAACTGCCATGTGCCTGACATCATACCTTTGCAAGGAAAGAAAAGTCCTGGGTGTTAGCCCAAGACTGGAAGTAAAACACAGTCCACAGACTTCAGCCAGTTTAATATCTCTTAGTGATTTTCTGATGTGTCACACCCAGTACCTTCTCCCCTGTAAATCTGTCAGGAGTCCTGATTTGTTTGGCTAAGGCCAGATCTCACTAAACATCTCCAAATCTTCTTTAATGCAATGTCTACTTACCTGTAAGTCAGTCAGGATCGTGAAGAGGGAGTAAGTATGCATGCATGTAGGGTGTCTGTCGCAAACGGTATCTTGAATTCTCTGGGACTTGTAATTGCTACTGTGACACACAACTGCTTGTTTGGGTTTCTTTTTACACGACTCATCTTCCCTTTTGAAAATATCAGGGGAGTTGACTTTTTTCATTATGGGAATGACATTTCAGAAACTTTTTATTGCAAAAAGAAATGAAAGGGAAACCTACGGGGAAGGGAAGCAAGTAGGTTAAAGGTAGCAGAGGAAAAGGGGAATGGAGCAAAGCTGAGATGATGAGACAGAGATTCAGAGAAAGTTGGAGTAGATAGCTCCAACCGAGAGCACATTGCAGTGCAGTTCCACTCATACTGAAGAAAATTTCCAAAATGCCCAAAGATCTCTGATTTGTCTGCTTCTGCTGGTGGAATTTTTTGGACTGCTTACCTCTACAGCTTTCCTCAGGCTAGGGAGTTCTCTGCGTTTTCATTTCCCATGATGCATTTGGAAACAATCATCTTTCATCTGCATTTTCTCTCTTGGAGCATACTTTTCCTGTCTTTCATGGCTAGCAGTGGTTGAGGATTTCTCTTTTCTTTTCTTTTCTTTTCTTTTCTTTTCTTTTCTTTTCTTTTCTTTTCTTTTCTTTTCTTTTCTTTTCTTTTCTTTTCTTTTTCTTTTTGGGTAATTGAATAATAAAATACAAAAAAATGCGAAAGTGAAGGCTGAACAACAGCATGTAATTCTGGAAATGGGCTGCTATGCATCGGTTTGATATCTCTTTCTAATTGCAATTTCTGTATATTTTTTTTTCCCCTAATGAAAATCTCCAGCAACTGTGAAGAAGAAGAGATTCTGAAGCAGAAAAGGAGCACAACTGATACACAGAGGAGTTTTCAAGAAGGTGGAATAATATTTCAAGAATTTGTAGACTTCAGTATTCATTTCAGAGAAGCATAAGCCCTGGTGCTTGACATTGATAGATCAGGCTATGGAGATATTTATTCATTGTTTACCAGAGTTCTTATTCATAACTTGATTTATTTATGCCATAGGGGTTTGGAAGACAGTCCATTTTTACTTTCTCCATTTGAGGTGTAATCAATGCCAAGAAACATAGCAAAGCCCAACATATATTAAAACTTTTATGAGTTATCCAAGTGTTGTGAGAAGAACGCCCTCCTACCATGTTACTTTAAATACACATCAGCTCTTTGTAAGTAAATTTCCACTGCTGACTTGGACAGAGTTTATTTTGAAGGCAGGATTGAAGTAGGACACCCTGTACCCTCTTACCCCTACTTTGGTCTTTCCATGAGCTATCGTTAAAATCTGGCCCCTTGAAAAAGTTAGGTGGAGTCAAGTGCAGAGACAAACTGAATAGGTGGGGTTTTCACTCCAGTGGGCCTGAATTCAAACCTTCAAAACTTTGGCCAGACTCATGACTATTCACAGTTGAGACTTTAATTAAATGGTGTTGGATATGAGAGTTAAATGTGGAAACCCTGTACTCTATTATACTAGCTTATGTTGCCGAAAGAAATAGAGTTGTACGTCTTGATTGAAGAGAGAGCGCTAAGTGAATAATTTGCAACAAATAATTAATGTAAATGTTTCTAAATGATTGTTACGTGATCTGATTACGGTTGAGAAAGATTCCTATTTATTAATGCTATGGGACTCCCTTTCACAAGGGGAAAGTTTATTTATGTAAGATTAATGGGTTGAGGTATAGACTTGCAAGTTCTCCTGAGTCATCAGACCCAGAAAACATGTATTTTATATTAAGGTTAATACAATCTTCCAAGCGAAAGCATTTATGAGTGTACTTTAACTGATGGATATATGATGACTGACATTCCAAAACCTCTTCTGCAAACACCTACGCTGGCATACTTTTATACCTAAGAGTAATCCTAATTAATTTGAGAAAATTACTCTTGTGCATGAATGTATTCATTAGTATTTGAAACATCGTGGTCTTAGTATGGTGAGTCTTGCTGATACAATCTTGGTCTTATACTTAAAGATGCCCACAATATCCCATCTGGTCTCTATGGCTACCTTAGTACTAGTAAATAAAACAGGACAGCACATAGTCTCCACCCCTGAGGACCTGCATCCACATGGCTAAATTCTCTTCCTTCTAAAGAAGTGGCCTCATCTGTACTGCCCAGAGGGAATGCTCTTTTGTCTGTGCTATCTCCTGAATCCTGTGTGCCTGTGTGCTGCCTGAAAAAGGTGACAGGGGAAAGTCAGTGTCAGGGGACTTGTTGCCAGTTAAACAGTGTGGACAATCACATGCCAGCTCTTGAGCCCATGTTCTGGCTCCTCCTAGTTTGTAAGTGCAAGATGTAACTTACACTAATATTTGTGTTCATTTCAGATATTGAAGCTCTGATAAAATGTTATTGTTCTCATCTGTTCTTTACAGGAAACAATAGCACTGTTATCTCTAGCAGTGTACTTTTGGGAATGTGTTGGCTGGGTTTCTGTTCCAGTGACACTGAAGAGTTCTGCCCAAGAACATTGCAGGGAAACTGTCTTTCTCATTGTATTGTGAGTCTTCCAGAGGTAAGATCTAAAGACAACTTCAGTAATTTTTTTTACAAACACCATTTCAATCTGCCACAAGAGAATTATTGGCTAGGATATTAAATGGTTGGAAAGCTATAGGACTAATGACAGCAGCTTCATTTGGAATAGAGGAGAAGGTAGAGAAATTCACAGGTAAGAAGAAAATGGAGACAAACTGGAGACATAATAGTGAGTTTGAACTAAAAATTTGTACCTTTAACAATTTCTAAGTATGTAGATTCTGCTTTGCAGATAGTGAGTTCTCAGAGCTGCTGCCTGAAATCGTAAATGCCTGCATGTGGTGTCACACCAGGGAATTGTCATCACCTTATCCAAAGCAGGTGCCTGTAGTACACAAAACGATTTGCACCTTGCAGTGCCCATTTCTGTTGTCTGAAAGGAAGCTTATGGCTTCCTAGCAGGTCACCTGGGATGTATTACAGAGCTCTAAAACTATTTAAGGTGAATTTCAGCCTGTCTATCTCCTCTTAGGAAACGCTAAAAATGGAGGTGCCTCAGTTTTTAGATGGTCACGATATACTGCTTAACGAAGTTTATGTATGTAAGGTAATTGACTGTAAAAAGAAAATCTACTTTTTCTACTAATCAAACTTCATCTTGAAGTTAAGCTACAATTGAACATAGTGGGCTAGACTAAAACATTGTGTGAGAGAGATTGGCCATCAAAATATATTTGCTGCTAAAAAGTTTCACATTATGTTCCACTTCAATCATTGCTGTTATTCCCTTCATTTGCCTGGCTACCACTCACTTATCATTCTTTCTCATATGATTCATGCAGAAGGATGTTTCACGTTAGCCTATTTTGTAACATCTTTCCATGAAATGCTAGAATGTCAGTGCTTGCTCCAGGAAAAGGTGAGTTCATATGTGTTTTTATGTGCCCTGATGGTTGCCTTGCTTAATCAATAGTAAAAAGAATGTCTTTATTGACACTGAGAGCTTTCCAAAAGTGTGGTTTCCCCCGTTAGTGATATGTTGCTTAATAGAGCTAGCTTAAGCTTGCCACACTTACTTTTGCATTGTTTGCATTGCGTTGGTTGGTTACCTCTTTCTGTTAACTTTCCGCGTACAATTTAATTTGATTTTGAATAATGGAACATGTTTTCAGTTGATATGGACTTATTAACTTTAGTGAAGTGTTATGTGATGAACTAGCTGAAGATCTGGACAACAATTTATATAATAAGTTCTTCATATTTAACTGTCTCTGTGCGTTTCGGATGAAGATAACTGCCAGCATATGCAATTGTAACTCTATTGCCAAAAGAGGCGTGTCTGTTTATGCCAGTGAGTTGCTTGACTGTTGGTATGAATATAATAGAGTGGTAATTACTGGTTATAGATACAATAAAGATCAAACTATTTTCCATATGGAATGCTTTTGTTATCCTGGAACCATCTCTCCTGTCTATTCATGTGAAGAATCCTAACCAGAAGTATGACATTTCAGAGTTGGAAACCATAGTAAAAATGTCATGCTTTATTTCTGCAAATAGTTGGTTTGTATTAGTTGCCCGTGTACTGTGAACAGCGTTCTCAGGTGTTCTATTAAAAAAATTAATCTTGACTTATTCTGACCAAAAATCAACAGCAAGATGAACCTTATAATGCCTGTAATGCTCATTCTTGCTAATTGTATAAGAAAAATGCAATGGTTTATCTTTTAAGATTTGGTAAGTTATGGAATAAATTAATGCAATGCATATGTGAATAATAGGGCAAGTGATAAATACGCTAACAATACCTACTTTTAAAAGTGCTTTTCTTACGTATCTCACAGTTGAAGTAAGTCTAGTCTGATCTTTTAGTAAAACAAATAAAATGTTCGTATCAATAGAAATTAAACTGTTCACAAATGTTTTCAGATGGAAGTTGGCTTTTAACAGTGAATGATAATCCAATGTTTTCCTACACTATTCAGTTCATACTTCTCACTGAAAGGTGTATGTAGTATGACACAACCTATTGTGACTCCCCAGCAAAATGCTGCAATACCTACTGGTCAAAGTATGTAGTATTTCAGAGCTGTGGATAATTTGTGATTGCAACAGTCTCAAATAGGATACAAGCAATGGCAGCACATAAAACCTGCTCAGTGTTTCCATCTCATTCACAATTTTGACTCAGCAGTTCCAACTGATTATTAATTGTTTCTCCAACAAGCCTGGACTGACTAAGTGAATTCACTTTAACGTACTTAGGTGGTTTCATTAACCTTGGCCTATGCAAAAGTGACTTTCTAAATTGGATTCACTGCACTAATCTTGATGCCTGTGCTATTTATTTGTATTGCATCAAGCAAAAAAAAGGCAAGAAACAAACTGGTAAAAAATTTGTTTAAACTGGAAGGGAAGCAAAATTCATTAAAAATAGAATATGTACCATGATCATTATAGGATTTGCTAATGCTTACAAGTTCTTCCAGCTAAATTTAATGTATGCAAATGATTATTTATGAGCAGTTATTATCAACACTACTAATAACTTCAATACTAGTAATAACAGCAATCTGGACTAATTAACTGTTTTGAATTGAATTTTGTAATATTTGCGAGTTTTCTCAGTTTTATGGGCACTAAGCAAAATCAGTCATATTGGCTAACATAAAACCGTGTTTCATAGAAAAGGATTCTGGGTTTGGAGATTAGATTTGTAGCAGAATAAAGAGGTGGCTGAGAAGGGTTCTGTTTGTACCAACAAAATGAATAGAGGAACAAAGTAAACATACATGCATTCTGCATGTTGTCTCTGTTCATATGAAACCAATGTATTCTTGTAAAGTGCAAAAAGCTCACTTGAGAATTCTGGGCTGGAAATGCTGTATTTTTATGGTTCAAAGTTGTTTGTGGAGATGCAGTTGCTGTGTGTGTTTTTTGGGTGGTGGTTTTTTTTTTTTGTTTTTTTTTTTTTGATTGGTTGGTTGGTTTTTTTTTTTCTTCTACTTGGCAATAAAACAATTTGATGATCTACAGGCAGCATTTTTTTATTCCTTCCTGGCTGTGGGGAGGGAAAAAAAAAAAAAAGAGAGAGAGAGAAATCTTGACCTGACTACAAATAGAAAGTAGAAAGCAAGTTCAAGCAGAAAAGGAGATCTCCTAACTTTTACAATGATCTATTCAAAATGACTTAAGGATGGCAACATTGTGTGTTAGTCTGCAGATTCCATGTGACCTCATTCAGTCTGTTTGGGCAGTGAGGTACCATGCACATGAGCCTATGTAAGACACAAAAATAATTGTGAATGATAGCAATGCAGATAATGTTGCTTCTTATAAATAATAATTAATGCTAATTGATGTTGACTCTGTATGTTGTGGCTTGGATGAAACTCTGGCAGGAACTGGCAGACATGCTGATATGAAATCTCCACCCACAAAGATCTGCTGAAAGAGCAGTATCTGGTGTAAGGGGATCTGCTCTTGTAAGTGCAAAGAGTACAAAATTTTTCTAATTGCTTTCATTTTTTTTTTTTTGCAGAGAAATCAAGCTTACAGCTTTAGAATCTGTTTGCACGCATGAGTCTCTAGGAACTGGAGACGTGAAACAAATGCAAGAACAGATCACGTTCCTTATGTGAGCTTATAAATAGTCTTTCATGTTAACTGAAAATAGCACGTGTAACATTATGTTCTCCTATAATATCAGCCCCTTCACATATGAACATGGAGATGCTGACGCATTTGTTCCGGGTAGGCGATGCCCTTTCCTAAACAGGGTGGGGGTTAGCTGAGCCATGCTGCTGCGGCTGTACCACAGGGCACAGGAATGTGTGCTGCACAAACCGGTGCCGATAGGGAGGCTGACGCCTCCTCACTAGTCCTTGGTAAATCTGTATCTGCATGTGTGTCCACACATATGCATACTATTCTACCTCTACCACTTCCCTCCCATTCCGAGCTGCCTTCCTTTCCACACTACCCTCAAGGTAGGAGGTCAGGGCAACCGCTTCTTTTTCACCAGTCATGCTTTTCTTCCGAAGTTTTCACGTCTAGTAGTTACTTTCCCTCTTTGCAGTGAAAGAGCAGCAAGTGCTGATTTTTTTTTTTTTGGAAAGAAGGGATAAGACTTAGAAAAATAGGATGTTAATTATTTTTTACCTCCAGGCAAAATGTGTGTGTGTGGTGGGACATTCTTTTGCTTGAAGGAGGAGATTTTTGTTACCAGGGAGGGAATTTCCCCGAACAGAACGGTTTTACTTCAGTTCCCCTGAGACAAAGGAGTCAGTGTGTGCTGTGGATGCTATGTAGGATCTGGGGCTGAATGACCACTTGTCTTATCAAAATGGTCCAGCTTGCCAGTGGGAGAGAAAGGAGTTGCATGTGGCCTTGCAAACAAGAAAGAAAGGAGAGGAGGAAGTGCCTGGTTGTTCCTGGCTTGTTGGAAAGCATTACAGGGTCCCTGATCACTTCACTGTGTGACTAGCAAATGCTCTTGCTGAGAGGTGTAGACCATGCTGAGAACTGTAGACCAGGCCATTTGCTAGAGCGGCTCTGTGACTCCATCAGCTGCCTCACAGGCAGTATATGCTAGAGAAAAACTGGGCCTGTGGAGATGAATTAGCTGGCATATCAAAGGTAAGATATTATGTTTTCTTGTTTGTTTGTTGACTTCCCACTGGGGGATCAGTTATATGTTGAGATGATTTGACTTGATACACATCTTCTTAGCAAATATGTTGATTCAACATTTAGAAGATCATGTTTCTTTGTGGTGCAGAGTTATTTTTCACCATATTTGTGGTAGGCTGATGACACTGTTGTGATGATCAAAAAGAATAAGTTGTGTATTTTTTTAAGAATGTGTTAAACCAGTTCTGTCAAAATAGAACTAATAGATACCAGTAATTGTTTAGACAGTTGAAAAGGCACAATTCTCCACCATTTTTTAAAAAACTTTTTAGGTGATTAATTGACTGAATTTGTATGGAGACCTATGCTTACCTCTGCATTTCTGAAGCTGAGAATAGAGTACTGTACTTGTCTTGTATGAGTCTGGAATCTGAAAACCAGGATTTTTTCACTGAACATGCGTAAAGCAGACTATCTTTAAACATTCAGATTTCAAGTTCTAAACTGCTTTGGCAGGAGCGAAACACTGCCATGGCAAACCTAGACTACACCTTTCCTCTTAAAGTGAGAAAGCTGGTAGGAAGTTGGGCAGGGACCAGGGAGATGGCACAGGTTCCACAAGTTTAGTAGGAGGTTATTAGTGGAAATCCTCACAGACCAGCCTGGGACTGATATTACTTAACATTTTCATTAATGCTTTGGGTGTAGAAGGTAGGAACTGATGAAATTCTCTGCTGACACAAAATGAGAAGGTATTGTCAATGGCGAGATGATGTCCAGTTCTTGTACAGGGAGTGTGAGGGCAGGAATGATGGAAAAAGACTAGAAGTTAACAGCTGAAGGCTTCTGCTTTTAGTGGAAATTGGTGGTCCTGACAACCCAATACAGTATGAGGTGGGAAAGAACTAGGTGGAGAAAGGTTTGGATATGCTAATTGCCTACAGAATAACTGTGATCTTTTGGTGCAATCTGGGAAAAGCCAAAGACTGGTCATTAATGGATTAGGTTTGTAATTAGGTTACTAAAAATAAGATTCTGTAATAACCTCCCAGCTGGAGTAGGAAGAGCAGCAAACCTAACTGGAGCTTCACGAACTGATGAGCAGGGCTCCTAATGCAAAGCTAACAGTACCAGGGAATAATCTAATGACACAAGGCTAACCCAGACTTCATTTTCAATGAAAGAGGTGTGTGTGGTTTACTTAGCTATACAGTGTGTATAGAAAGGGAAATAGTTGTAAGTATCACTGATTAAAATTCTGAAATCAAATAAATACATTTAATATTGAATGATGATGATGTACCATTTTATTAATCTTAATTTTTATTAATTTCACCATGTGTGACATATTCTAGACTTTATGGAACTCATTATTTGTAATTAGTTTTGTGTCAACAGGCAATGAAGATGAGACTGTCTGCCATTAGTGACAGTTGGCTTAATTTAGTAATAGTACTTAGCAGTTATGTAGTGCTTTAAATTTTCAAATCCCTGTCCAAATATTAGCTAATTAGTCACCACACCAATTGCTTTAAATATTATCAGACCTTCTATAGAGATGGGTAAATAGCTGTTGTTATCTTCATTTCAGAGATGACGAAATTGAGATACAGATGGGCAAGTTACATCTCTGTGTATCTTTATATATAGGTATTTCAAAGGCACGTATCGTTTCAAGGTCTAACAAGTCTATCAACTTGTTAGACCCAATTCAGCATCCACTGAAGCCAGCTGAAATCATTCTAGCAACTTCAAAGGTTCCTCTTGCTGCCTAATTGAATTACCCTGAAAAGGCCAGCTTCCTAATATTACCTAGCCAATATAGTGCCCTTTGAGATCTGTTGATGAAAAGCACACCTACCCCAGCAGTCAGCACCCTTAATGTTGCTGTAGGGAACAAACAGAAGCACTCAGAAATAATGAGGTTTACTCAGTGAGTCCCAGAGGTGAAACTCTGGGATTCTCGAGTGCTCTGTTTTCTAGAAAAGTTATTTAAGAGCTTCAAAATATTGATAATCCAATGGTGAGACTTCCAGAAGTTTCTCACTAAGTATCATCCATTGATTTTTTTGGAAGGAGCACCCAGGTATTTTGATAGTCCCAACATATATTTGTCAGTCTATTCAGGCATTCACATGACTTTTAAAACCTAGTCCTACACTTATGTGGTATGTAGGAGTTAAAACTCAGGTAGGAAAAGCTCAACAGAGACTTGTCTGAAAACTCCAAGACTAAGCAATCTGGTGTTTTTTGTTGTTTGTGTTTTTGTTTGGTTGGTTGGTTTGGGGTTGTTTTTGTTTGTTTGTTTGTTTGTTTGTTTTTTCCCCCCAATATTGCATTTTAGAACCTGAACTTCCGTGGAAAAGAAAAAAGGAAAAAGAAAAGTGTTAGTCTCAAGTGTAATGCTGAAGGAGCCTAGAAATCCTTTATCTCTGAAGTGGCAGGCAGTTTGTAGTGTCAACTAAATGTGACATATCTACTCAAAGTTTGACCATTTATGTGCAGTCTTACAGTTCAGCTGTGTACCTTGAAAGATGGAAATAAGCCCCCACAGATTTAAGAATGTGTTATGTGTTTTAAATCGAGTTTTCATTCCTTGAGCATTTACTGTGCTTTGCATAAGAACTAACTGTTTCTACAAATGTTCCTGTCCTTAAGCGTGTTGGGATTTGTAACAGATACCATAAAACAAATGAAAGAGCATATGGAAAACAGGCTTTTATCAAAATGTATGGATGAATAATCAGGGTTTAATTTCTTTTTTTTTTTTTCCTTTTAATGCTAATGTTTCCTTGACCTTGTTAGTCAATAGTGCAGTATTCCTCAAGCATGTACAGCATTTTCTTCATTGTTCTGCCACATTGTGCTAAACATGTGCTTCTCTTGCCTGCCCTCTCAGCCAGGAATATTGTGGTATTTAGGAAATATCACAGTAACAAGAACATACAGAACAGTTTTTCTCTGGGCCAAAGTCCTATGCTATGCTCACAAATAAAATTTTAATGTTTGTTTCTTGTTACTCAACAGCAATCACAAAAAAACAGACATTGTAAGGTAAACCCCTTGTTAGACTTATGTCTGTAAAGAAAAAATTATGAGGGAGAGCCATGTTCCTCCACATACTTCAAGATGTCAGAAGTTATTGGGGCATTGCAGTCTAACCAGTGTGTTTACAGCAGAGTAAAATCGTGAAATGAGCCTAAGAGATGAAGGTTGCCTAACCAAACCCCTTCTATCCGCTGGTGTGTCATGGCACTTGTCAGGCTTTAGGCTCAGAGATGTGTGATAACTACTAATGCAATAACAAATGTCAACTGTCGCACTCAAGTCTCTGCTTTCATCTGTCATTGAGCATATGAGGGATTTTTTCTTTCTGATAATGTGAATCTTGCTAAGAACTATAGTTCTGTGTAACTACACTTTCCAAAAAATGAAATCTGAGTTGGATCCAGGATCTGTATGGCAACTAACACCAGCCTCCAGTGTGGGAACAGAGGGAGGCATGGATCTCCTCGCCAGGACAGCTGTTAGCTCTCCAGAGCAGCTACTTTCCCCATCTCCCTTTACTTCTAGCTACGATGCTCCTGCTGCATGGCTGGTGTTTAGGGGAGACTGTGCAGTGAAAATCCAAGATGGCAGATATTTTCCTTTGTGTCTGATAGAAGAGTGGCAGCTATGATCTGGACATGCTGAAAGTTTTATTGGCTGCTCTACCACTTCCATGGAGGGAGGAAGGTCTGCCATCATCCTTTTAGGTCCACTCAATAGCAAATGTCCTCCAGGTACCCTTACATTATATCCATGTAAGTAGTTGTTGTTTTGTGTTTTTTTTTGTTTTTTTTTTTTTTTCATGAGTGGTTTGGGAACAAATTAGATCGAAGTTTAGTTTCCTTACTCTTTCATTCTGCCTTTTTTAGCCATGTGGGATTTGTTTTTCCTTCTCACCCATTTTTTCCATTAGCAATATTTTAGCTTTTTTTTTTTTTTCTTAAAAGGCATTTAAAAGGAGACTCACTCCTGTTGCCCAGGTACAATTATGTTTCAGTCCACAATATCTTTTCCACAGTTCTGCTTGTTCCTTGTGTTCCTGCCTTTGTGACAGAAGGTTGGTCCAGGCACAACACTAGAAAACAATTGTGGTGGAGAGGCTATTTCTAATTTGACAAAGTGATGGACTACAGATGGTCTAAGAGAAAAGCATGGCTTTGGTACATGTCTAGGGCACAAGAGTATGTTTCTTAATCTGACTTCTTAGTTCTCCTGCTTCTTGGCCTGAGGACATCATTTAACTCCATGCCCAAGTAATCCAACCTGCAACCTGAACGGTTACCATTCACATACTTCATAAGGCTTAGAATGAAAGTGCAGTAGACGGCTCCTTTTCCAAATGAAGAGGATGTTCCAATCATCTGATCTTTTAAATGGCCAATTTTATGCCATTAAAAACATTGAAATAAAATTTATTTCTACTATGAGACCAAAGTCATGTCATGAATTGTAGGGAGATGTGTAAAAAGTCAGACTGAACTCCTATCCTGGAAAACTGTGTAGTTAGTAAAATTGTGTTAAATGACTATTATTCCAACTTTTGCAAAAACTGTAAATGGATAATAATTTCTTGGTTTGCTTGAAATGGAGCTTGCTAAGGGCAGTCTCAGGCTGTCTTCTGTAGTCAAGCAAATTTCTTATTAAGAAAGTGAATAGCAGTTTATTGAAATTATTGGATTGGAGTCATCACTTCTTTCTTTTCTGGTAGTCCTGCAATTCCTCTCCCCACAGTGCCTGAGGCCACACTTAGATTTCTGAAATCTATGCAGGCAGAGAGAGAAATGAGATTATTATGCTAAAGATCACTATCTCCCTAGAATACAGAAAAAAAAATATACATATACACATGCTCTGAAATGTATGCACACAGAGAAAGAAAATGGCAACCTACTGTAAATCAGTGTAGCTTAATTGAAGTCAATCAAACTGCTAATTTGATTTAGTCAAACTGTACTAATTTACACCAGCAGTTGTAATTTTGGCCCTTACTGCTTTAATTTCATACTAATCTGTTTATAGCTTTCAAATATATGGAGCCAGTTGATTGCTAAACTGTTTATTGGGTGTGGTTCCAGGATTACAACAGTAATTATTTTACTGAAGCCATTTATTTTCAAAAATGCATGTTTCAGATTTACATAATAGGACTAGACAATGACTAAGGAGTAAATTATACCAAGATTATTGCATGTACTTACGCATGTGTTATGTTTTTATGACTCAGAATGGAGCTTGTTTGTGTTCCACCTTTGGACAGAGGTGTCTTTAAGGGATGGGGGGAAACATTGTAGAGTACAAGAATTACAAAAGAGTCTCAGCTTGTGGAATTCTGTGCCAAGACATGATGCTAGACGATAAAATATTACTTAAGTGTGAAGGTGGGGGACTTGGTTATGAAACACCAAACGGTTTTCCACAGCTCTACTCCCTCAATATGGTGTTTATTCCATTCTGAGAGCTGAAGCCTTCAGTGCTGATCCTGACTATGAAACACTTCTTCGCTACCTGATTCCAAGTGCTGGCATGGGAACGTTCTGGATTCAGAATGGTATTTTGGGTGGTGTTTGCCTGGAATTACCCACTCTCAGTGCCTTTCCTTGTGCCAAAGGATTGTGTTGATAAGGACAGTGGCGCAGTGCTTTGAACAAGCTTTGAAATATTGTTTTTCCTTCTTTTCCTTTGGTGTGCTTCGCAAAATAGTTTGCATCCATTTGATATGCAGGAAAGCTTCCAGCTATCTTCCCTTCGCAGAACCACTGCAGTGAGAAGAGCTTCAGTTCAGCAACAGTGCATGCATTGGGACTGTTGGAGCCCACTGCTCCTCCTTGCATGGTGATGGGGCTGAATCTTGTCCTTCCCTGTGGAGCCTTGTCAATCAGTGAGCTGACTACTACTAGGCTTAGATGGATGCTGGTGGTGGTGAAGATGCTTTTGTGTAGGCTGGATACTTGAATGAACCTGTTCAGCCTGGTTGTTGGTAGGATCTACAGTCTGAAGGTGAAAGGCTTTAGACTGTTATCTGTTGAGCTATGCAGCCTCTCTCCTGGCTTCTTGGTGTTCACAATAATTACCTTAACAAAACAGATCATCATTTGCTTGCTGTTATCAAGTGTACAAAGTGATTGTTAGACAGTTAAGGACTGCACAATTTGCTTTCTTGCAGCCAGAAACTAAATTAATGAAAACAGTGTTCCAATAATCCCCAGCTCTGACCTCTTCAATGCATCCTGAAAACTAGATGCATATAAATAATTTTCTACGTTTTGTAAACAGAGCTAAGTAGAAAGCTACAACCCACTTTGGTATCACCAACTTTGACTGTATCTCTTAAAAAAAAAAAAAAAGGTGTCTCTGAAGCAACTTGCTGTAGCTCTTATAAGTTTGTAAAATGACCTCAATTTTCATAACTTCTTGTTAAAGGATTTTCTAAAAAGAGGAGCAACACCTGGAGACTCATTTATCACTGTCTCTGCCTACTGGCGATCCCACCTACACACTGAAGAATGACTGCTACCATAATATTTATGCAATAAACGAGCTGAAATATGTAAAAAGAAAAGCCTCTGTAGGGATGGTAGAGATTAAAGAAGTATTTGAAGTCATTGGTTTTTTGCTGCTTGATAAACAGGCAGGATTCTTTTGGTTTTGTGGCAGTTCTCTTGAAGAGAACTTTTTTGGTATCCATTCTGACATAGCAAGGCCATCTAGGATCAAACAGGTTTTTCTATTATGAAGAAGGTTCTTTTTTTTCCTTTATCTTCCTGCTTGTAAACTCTACTGTAGTCTTCTGTAACTCAAATCTGTGGAGCAGTGTCATTCTGAAAGTCTCTGAAGGAATTTCCTGGCTCTTGAGGTTCATTAATGTCCAAAGGTATCCACCATGCAAAGACCAGCCTGATAATTCCTAGAGACTTTAAACTTCTTCTCTAACTGAAAAACGTTGTGAAGACTCCACCTAAGACTCAGATGTTTCAACTATCCAGTAATAGACATACAAAGCTTATAGAGGAATCAAAGCCACAGGAAGAACTGGAGCCCTGAAGCTGCATTAGTAAGTGTAGGCTCAGCCTAAAATCTACGAAGTTGGGTGGAACGACCTTGTGTTAATTTCAGTCAGTCCAGCAGCTTTGATTGTGAGCAACAACGGGGTCCGTAAAGCAGTTCTGTTTTTCTGCTTTAAACACAAGAGCTCTATCCCTAGGCTTCTGTCTTTCCTGTGCAGTGGCCCTTTGTGTTGAAATTCAAGAATGGTCATGAAAACCAAATTTTATCTCACATCTCCATGTCATCAACTCATGGGGTTTTTAACCAATAAGAGTCCATTAGTGGTGGTAAAAATACACAGTAGCTATGTTGGGCAGTGTAAATGAAGGACTATCACTTCAGATCATGCTGGTCAATATAGGTTATGTTGATCAGTCAAAATAAAAAGGGCTATTTCTTTAGATCTAGGAAACTTGTCACCATTGGACTATCACTTCAAAATCATGTATGATAATTCTGTTAGGTCATATGTTCACGTACAGTGCAAGTAAATTGTACAGAGATGTAATTTTTATACACATGATTGGCAAAGAATAACTCTGTCAGAGCAAAGGGAATATAGCCACCAAAGATGAGCTGAGATACACAGTCCCCATGGCCTCACAGAAGTGTTAGTGATTGACCAGAGAGCAGCTATACAAGTACGTTGTAGTCAGCAAGAACACTTACTTAATGGGATGATGCGGCTTCTGTGTGTATCCTCTACCTGTCCACCAGCTTTTATTAAAAAAAATCCAAACAACAAAGCAAACAAACAACAACAAAACAAAACAAACTCCAAACAAAACAACCGAAATCAAAACAAACAATAAAACAGTTAAACTGAAGCCCATTAACAAACCAAACCAAACAAAAACAAGTAAAAGCCTCCCAGGGCACAAAGAAGTAACATGCTAGAGCTCTCCAATACCTCTGCATTGAGGCATTGACCATGGATAATTTGTCCTTTAGTTGTGTTACTTTAGCCATGTCTGTTGGTGAAGAACATCAAGTGATCAGTTCACATGAATAAGTAGCTGTGAAATACTTCAGAAAAAAGTCTTGCAGTTCGTAGTGGATCACAAGTGTGAACTTGAGTTGGGAATGCTGTTAAAAAAAAAAAAGAAGAAAGAAATGCCAACCTGGGACATACAAACAGGGATATAGCTGACAAGGCACATGAAGTAATCCTGCTTCACTCAATGCTGATAAGGCATCAGCTGGAGCACTGGATCTGATTTTGGGCTGTGCCTTTCTAATAGGATGAGAGCTCATTGGAGAGAATCCAAAGTGAACAAGGGAATGATTAAAAGTCTGGAAAAGCTAATTGTAAGGAGAGATTGAATGCACTGAGTTTTTTGGCCCAAAGAGAGGAGAATTTCAAAGTGAGAGAGAGTTTAATAAGGGTCCTCAAATATGTAAAAACTCTGGTGAAGAGGGGACTAATAAGAAGATATTTTTATATAGTATAATCCTACACTGTTATTCTTCATATTAGACTAATGGGCTCTAATTGTACTACATCAAACAACAGAGTGGATATTCAGGAATAATTTGTATTGATAAGGGTAATGATTGCCCAGAGAAGTAGCAGAGTTTCTGTGAGTGGAAGTCTTTTAGAAAAAGTAGATAAATATCTTTGATGTAGAAGCAGATGATTTTGCCTTGGAGCAAAATTAATAAGATTATTAGATCCATTTTACTGTTATTTTTCTATTATTTTATGGGGAAGGGGCAACAGTAGAGAAGATAACAAGAATGCCAAAGGCTTATGATGACTTGTGCAAATTTTAAGGTGCATTTCTAACACAGTACCATGTATATCGATAGCTTCACCGTCATGTAACGTAATAATCCACATAGACTTATCTCACTGCTATACTCAACTGTACAGGATGCTAGAAGAGAACAGTGTCACAGGATGGTACCTACACAGCACAGAAGATGTGGAATGTTTTGTGTAGAGCATCTCTGTGTGGTATAATTCATCAGATTTTCATTTTTCTTGTAAGAATTTAATTGAAACTGGTAGAGGTTGACTAGATATTGGCTATACGTTATGCATAAGATGCTACTTGCAAATGCAACTAGAAACTTGTGCTAAGTGCACAGAAGCCATCAATTTAACGTTTAGTGTCAGCAAATAAGGGAAAAACAGAACCTGAAACTAACCAACTTTCTTGACAGTTAGCATTTAGCTAAGACTTCTCTTTGGAAATTTACTTCCACTTTTTTGTTTGTTTGTTTTGCAATAAGAGGGGCAAGAACAGGAGGAAGAACATTATAGAAGTTAGGTTTTGATTAAAAACATTGAGAGTTTGCTTTCTCTGGAAATTTTCATGTTATGCAAAAAAATAACATACCAAAAATCTATTAGAGTTTTGATTGAACACTGAAAATGTTATTTTGGGACTGTATTGTGAGTCCTTGGGGACCACGCAAACCAGTACCCCATATGCCCTGTTATAAAAAGGAGCTGACATTTCTGGCCTGTCATTTCTCTCTTATGGCGAACTACTATACCTCAGCAGGAAGTGAGGCCATCAGATGTTACGGGAGAGGGAGCCTGGCCAGCCAGTCTGTTTCGTAAGGGAAAATGCCTACAAGTACCAGGAAGTATAGCCATGAAGCTCTACATGGATAAATCAAAACCTTCAATGTGTTATTTCCTGTAAGGAAAACTATTCTCCGGATAGCTCTACTTGAGAAGAAAAAGTGCATCCTTGCATCCCTGACTGACTCTTTCTTTGGGAGACAGAAAAACATGCACAACAGTTGTCAACTGTTTTGTTTACCTTGAAAAGCATACAGAGATGAGTGAGCTGTCTGATTTTTTTTGAAGTTTTTAAACTGTTCTGTACCATGCACAGCAGGAAATGACTGGATAAGATCTTTAGATCTCTACTTTGCTGTACTGAAGAGATGCATTTGCCTAGCCTAACAGAAAACGTCAGATAGGTCACACCGATTATATGGAATCCCGTGGTAGGCTGACACTGGTCAGCAGCCAAAAACCCACTTTACCTCTTGCCCACTCCTCTCTCCTGCATGATGGGAGAAAAAAAGAAGGAAGGTGAAAAGACTTGTGAATCCAGATAATGACAGTTTAATAAGGAAAGAAAAAAATCGAGTGTGCAAGCAAAGCAAAAGGAGGAATTAATTTACTTCTTCTGATCAGCAGGCAGATGCCCAACCTCTTCCTGGGAAGCAGGGTCTTTGTAACAGTTACTTGAGGAGGCAAATGCCATAACCATGAACATGTCCCCTACCTCCTCCTTTTTCTCTGAGCTTTTATTGCTAAGCACAATATGGTATGGGATATCCCTTGGATCAAGCTGGGTCAGCTGTCCTGTCTCTGTCCCCTACGATCCTCTTGCCCACTCCAAGTCTACTTGCTTTGTGGGGAAGGGAGAAAGTCTTCATGCTGTGCAAGCACTGTTCAGCAACAGCCAAAACGTTGGTGTGTTATCAACACACTTTTAGCCACAGATGCAAAAGCACAGCACCACGTGGACTGCTGTGAAGGAAGCTAGCTCCATCCCAGCCAGATCCCCAGAAGAATACTGGTACTCTGGCTACATATTTCCTTTCAGTGTTTCTGTCTGTGTTGCAGTTGCTTGATATCATACTTCTATCTTTTAGTTTTATCTTATTTTTTCGAGATTTGGGCAAAGAGTTCTTGAATGTGTGCTAAAAATATACACTAAGATTTGCATGTACAAAATGCATTTGCAGGAATTTGTAAATGTAACGAAATGACAGAACCAAAAGCATTGCTACAGGATTTGCCTTTTAAAGAAACAATTGGGAAATACCAGACATTGAAACACTTAATTTCTTCATAGATCATAGCTTAAAAAAAAAAAAAAAAAAAAGGAAAAAATCAATGACACAGTTCATCTTGCTGTTGCCATCACGCAAAAAGAGAAAGTACCTTAGTTTTAACCTCAGTTTCTCTTACAACACTGCTGGCTTTTCAAATTGATTGAAATCTGAACTTAATGTAAGACAGGTATCCAAAAGGAAGCAAAAACATTACAGGAAAGGTAATGCATATATGTTTCAACTCCAATGGCAGAACGGAGGTGCACTTTTGGCCTTAAAGACCAGTAGTGTCATAACATTATACTCTGTAATTGAGTGGTTATGGTGCTAAATATAAGGATTTACTATTTTGTTACTGTTTTGACCTTTCCAAGCCAACTTGACTACTGCGCTGAAAGTAACCAATTTATCATATTGTACAAAAAATCATCAGAAAAAGCCTTCTTTTTCCTAAGAGGCAGGTTTAGGTAAACCATCAGAGCATTTCAAATGCTCTTTTCTTTCAGTTGTTCCTCCAAACTTTCCATGGAGGTAAGGCATATATTTTAGTTTTTGTCTCGGGTTTTTGAAAATCAAATACAAAATAGGACATCTTTCAGTAAAATCTGAGACCTACACATTCGGAGCGGGAGAAAAAATGTTTGACTGATGCTTAAGGAGCCGAAGTGGGACATCAGAACCTCAGGTTTGGTTCCCTGTTCTGCCACATGCTTTACCTGTGAGCTTTGTCAGGGAATTTAATTTTCCCATGCATCAGTTCTCCATCTGTAGGTGGGATAATAGCTTTTTCTTGCCTCACAACTACCATTACCTGAATGTTTCATGGAGTGCTGACTAGCAAATCCCACTTGTCCCCCTGAAACTGCAACATTGCGTATAGATATCTAAACAGTGGAAATACTTGAAGACCCTACTCACCTGTGTGACAAAATGGGATCCTTCTTTTAAAGAAATTGCAGTTTGGTAATTGGTCTTTTTATTGCATGATTTACAATTTGAAGCTATAACAATGGGTATTCTCAGGCTATTATTTTTGATGAGAGTATAAATGGGGATATAATTTTAATCTCATAATGAAATGATGACAGATGTACATAAACATATAGCAACACATTAAAAATTCTCACAGAATTCTAAGTCAAATGTCATCTAGAACAGGCGAGGAGACTGAGCTACCATGTTATTACAGGTAGACCTGATAATGACACAGACAATTAAGACTGAGTTACTTTTTTCATTATATGACTTTTATTGCAACTGCTGATAACATTGCCAAAGTTTAAACCGCTCAGGCTCGGATTTTCCACACCAGCTATTTGGGTAAGGTAGATTGATGTTATTTTTGAAGAACAACTGGTCAAAAATTGTTCAACAATTTCTTAAAATTAAGTAAAGAGGAAAACATGCTGCTTTTTCATTGAGTCCTGTGCTTTTGAGTGGAGGCTTGAATCTTAACTTGTGAAGCTGGCCTGATCTGAGATGTATGCCTTCTACTGACCTTGTAAGAAGACCTAGCAGAAGAACAGGGACAAAGGCAACATGCAGTTGATCACTAAGGCTAGAGAGGCTGAAGAGAATGAAATGCAAATAAAAGTCCTTAAAAACTAGATTCCAGAGCTTCCAAACTCGGAATAGTCCTCCGTTATCCTTCAGTAGTTGTATAATGTGTCTGCAGAATGATGCCTTGACCAGCCATACTGAGGAGAGAAACAAGCTATTGGTTATCTATAACTCTCTGTTAAAGATGTAAAGGTGTGTGCTGCAGACTGTAGAAACAGGACAGGTCTGTGTGGTTCAGGTTTATAAATTCATACTTAAGTATACAGAGGCACGGCCTGTATGCACAGAAGAATGTATCAGAAAAAAAAAATAATCTGCATTGAAAGGATGGAGAGTTGCAAATTTAAGTGGTAAGAAGTTTAGGGCATATTTGAGTGAGGGCTAGCATAGTGAAGCTACAGCAGCACCATGACATACATGCATTCAGAAGTCATCTGTAATCACAATTGCATTATTTTCTCTTTTGGGCATCCATCACATTAAGAACAGAGATGGACCATGAGACAAGATGTTTAGAGGTCCACACAACTGAATGCTGCCCTGGAGTAGTCCATGTGTCAGCAGAAGATAGGCTTCAAACACAGAAAACTTTTGTAAAGTTGGAAAGAAAAATTGAAAAACAAACAAACAAAAAAACCCTAGATCATGAGATCATGAGCAGGGAATGCAGATTAGGGGTGATTTTTATATATACCAGAGTCTCAGCTATGGTCTGTGTGATAGGGATAGTATAACTCTTCCTTTCTAAAGCTGTTTTGTGATTATAAATTCATCATGATTTTTTTTTTTTTTCCTTCCCCCTCCTGCCCAAGCACTTAGATGCACTAAGGACAGATATGATGGATAAGCCTATTAATCCATTCATGAATGCTGGTTTCAGTGTTAAGAGGTTGTACTGGAAACCCTGGGTGCTGAATGAGGCAGAGGTCCTGGGGAAAAAAATCACCTGTCATCATGTCATTGAAGAATGCATACACACAAGGAAGACTTACATGAGTTTGCACAAGCAACCATAAGCCTGATACTCTCAGTTCTGTTCATTTTTGCACCCTCAGCTTTTCTTTAATGTATTTTATTAGTCATGGTAGAGGGGGTTATGTGTAGTTTACAACACGACGCTGTGCAGTTGAAAATAAAAACCTAAATAGTCCTTCAAGTTTAGATTTAATAGAATATTATTAATGTAGTCTTGAATGTGGCTTTTCATCCTGTAAGTGATCCAGCTATGGCTAAACTCTGGTTTCAATTACACTTGATGGGTGATACACGTGACTTTTGGAGTGTCTCTTCTGATTCAAAGTATTTCATACAGTGGCTTTGTGTTACATTATGTAAGGTATTCACTGTATACTTAGCTACAAGGCAGCCTCTGCTGGATTCTCATCAGTGTGAGATCAGAATAAAGCCTCGCAGAAGGTTTATGAAAGCCATTCAAAGGCCTGTCTTTCGCTGGTTGCTGTTATTACTGCAGTTTGCAGTGATACCTTGTGCTATGTGCTATGCAAAAAACAGTAAAAGACAGTCTTTCAGATTTTACAATAGAAGCAAAAGGGACAACAGGTGAACACAAATGTGACTACAAGGGGAAGTAAAAGCAGAAGGTAAGGCAATGCTGGCTAATGTGGTGGGCTGTGTGATGGCCGTTCAGTAGCTTCACTGTTGTCGATATTTTGATAGTTTTTAAAGCAAGTGAAGAGCAGAGAACAGCTATGGAGGAAGACAATGAAGCAGCCATTGCAAACGTTAGAGAGATCCTCCTAGAAAAGTGCAACAATGATGTAAGAAAGCCCAAAATTACTCGTTTGAAAACTTAAATACATTGATGGAGTCCGGTCTCCTGGGTTAATGGCAGACAGAGTCGCTCTGCATGAAGCTGGTGAGAAAGGCTGTGGAGGCTTTACTGCAGATACCACAACCTTGCTCCATGAAAAAGGACAGACCTCTGGGAGAAACATCTTTTCTGTTTCCTTTTGGAGTCAGATGAGCTTGACTGCATCAGTCTAAATCCTTCTACTGGTATGAAACGTGTAATAGAGACATTGTTTCTCTGGAGCAATGGCATGATAGACCTGTTGGTTTTGAAGCAGTTTGCCACTGAATTATGTTTCCTAGAGAAATGGAGAAGTGGTTGCAAAAAGGTGGCAAGCAGAAAAAAGAGGAAAGTATGTAAAAAAATGGAACAGATATAGGAATAAACACAGAAGGATAATAAAGGGAAAAGTAGAATGGGAAAAAGGAGTGTACCAGCCAGGCTTTCCGAGACTACTGTACATTGTGGAAGATTAGCTTTTGGAGGTAACAGAAGTAGATAATTTCATTTTATTTACTTTAAGTTTCATTCACATAGAAAAAATGTTGATTTTTCTCTTCCCCTTTTCATTGAAACACCTCTGCAAAAATACAGGATTAAGTTACAAAAATAAGGTCTACTGTAGTCAAACAAGTTTTGCAGACACAAACATTACTCAAAGCTTGCAAAACCTGGAACAGTGAAAGATTCATATGTTCTAAGTCGTGGTATCTCTTTCTCCTTCTGAGCACAGCTTCACATCCTCTGTGTAGTTTTACTGCGATTATCCTGAAGACAGAAAAGTCTCTCTAGTCACTGTCTCAAGTGTTGACAAACTTATCTTTTTGAGCAATCACCTGCACTGTCTACTCTGAAAGAGTTGCGAGTAGTATAAATAGTTTTAATGAGCATTAGCTTTAGCAGTCATCCCTGAGATGCATGGGTTGCTTGGAATCTCAGATCTTTTTCGGTAGCATCAACTGTTCTTTTACTGTTTCTCTCTTTGGAGTGGCCTGAGTGAATCAGGCCCATGTCATTGATTATGGGGCACCCAGCACTCATTGATATCAAAGTGATTTAATTTCCCGTATACTTCTGAGGTCAGCAACTTTTTCTGCACCCAGAAGGACTGACAGATAGCTCATGATTTGTAAATATATTAAATTGAGTTATCGCCGCTCCTCTTCCAACAGGAATCACTGGCCAATCTCCTTTGGTCTTTTGCGCAGTCAAATGCTTACATGAAAATGTTTGTGTTTGATTTATTTTCGTGTCCCATATACTGACTGGAGAAAAGAAAGCCTGACAGCTGCTGCAAATGAGTTCTTGTACCACCCTTCTGCTTATGAATTCACTGGTTGGGACTGCCAGAGGTGCCAAAACTCTGGAATTTCAGTCCAATGCATATGGGCTTAGGGGTTCAAAGGATGAAACTGAGGACATGTATGAATTATTTCATAAGTCACCTCAAAATTTTTTCGTAAAAGATGGCCAGACTTCTCTTCCTCCTTTCTTGGTGCTGGCTATGACTGACCTGTATTCAGTTGTGCGAGTGTTCATTTGCCCCTTTAGTACACTCTTTCATCAACTTGACACATGTTCTGACTCCTGGAGCACTGCAAAAATTACCTGTTAAAGTGGCTGTAGGGCAAGAGCTGAAACAAATAGGTTTGTGCTTCTGTTTGAGGCTGAAATAAAAAAGCATGAAGGGAGGGGGGTTTAATTAAAATTAGACCTGATTTTTATTAAAATTTGAAATGTGTTTGAATTAAGTGTAACATGAAAGAATGGGAAGTGGGAAAGCATGGTTTCTTCATTTAAATTCTCACGCTTTTAAGTTGGTACAGGGAATTCTATATGTACAATATATATGATTTAAAAAATATCAAACAAGATAAATGCCATGTTGTCATGATAGGTGTAACCAGGATATTATAGTGAATAAGTATTCACTGGAGTAGTCATAGGTAAGTAGACAGCTCAAGAACTGGGAGAACAGCTAAATAGAAAGATGGAAGGAGGCACCTCATGGGAAGATGCAAGAGAGAATAGGCAGGCAAATTGTGAATTTGTCCATCCACAGTGATGATCTCACACTTTCTCTAACAATACATGTAATGTGTGTTTGTTTTTCTCCTCATATATGTCGTCGCTAACAATAGGATGAATGTTCTATCAGTCAACAGGGTTGGAAGAGTTTTTTCACTCACCATATTTTGCGCAAACAAATCTCTGCATGTGGCTTGTTTGGTAGGAACATGGGGAATGAAACATTCTGGGTCTAATTCACCCCAACTATAAATCTGGTTGACATTAAGCGATTTACCGCATGGGTGTACTTGATTCAGTATAGCTACTGGAAGGAAATTATTTGTTTATTTTAGACTGTTATTTTTAAACGCTACAGAAATGGAAAAACCTGATCCTGGTCGGGGAATGGAAAGCACGATTCTCTACCCACGAAAGTGAAATGCCTGGTTTGGTTTTAGTAGGTACTAGCTTGGATTTAATTTCTTAGAGGAGGAAATTTCTTAGTAACCTAGGTTTGTTCTTTGTTTTGCAAAGGGTTTTTTTTTTTTTTTCAAATGAAATGCTGTCTGCTTTCCTTCTCTAACATGCTCTGCTACATCTCCAAGTAGTTCTTTAATTTCAACCATCTGTTCTTCTGCCACTACATCAACTGACAAGGAGAGGAGGCGACTTCAGATTCTCAGCTATATGTATTTTTTTCTTAGTGTGTGTGTGTAACAACTATTAAAAGCAAGAAAGAATGTATAAATATAGAAAGATACTTATCCAGTTTAACTAGGTCAACAAAAGAGCTGAGTTTTATCTTAGCCATAAAACTACATAGAAGTCCTGTTTCGTTTTAGAGGGAAAGAAGTGTAAGTTGCTCACATTTGGTTTCATGAGACATTAGTATCCTATGTCTGAAGAATGAGTCTAAAGACAGTAATTTCTACCAACTAAGGTGCTAGAAACATGTCCGACAGAAACTTCAACTGATGTTAGAGTATTTCAGACAGGTTACTTAGTGCCTAAGAGATTATTTGATTGTTATTACCACAGTGTCTAGTCTCGATTATTTCCATATATACATGCTGCCCAGAAGGGGAAAACAAATGGAACCAAACAGGTGTCTGAGCTCTGTGAATAGTCAGAATGTGCAATGGTGCCTTTTGCCTCTGCTGGCTGTAAGCTCTCCTACTACAGCACATAGCTCAAGTAACCAAGACTTTTGTGTCACTTGATAAGACTCACCTGAAGTCACTAGCTTTTAATTTGTACCTGACTCTGGAAAAATCCATTCATCCATTGATTTAGTTGACTGGAGTAACGCATTGCTTTGCTATTCTCTTCTATGCACAAGCAGTGGTGACTGTTTGCAAAATCAATGTTAAACAGAGTAAGACCTCCTTAGCTCAGTCAGACTTCTGTCTCGAAATGTGGCATTCCTTCTTGGTGCTGCATGCCCACTCTCCCCATTGACTCTAATATAGATTGCAGGTAGGTAGGTTAGGGGACTAGTATTAGGAGCCAAGTTTAGTAGTTTGGAGTGATGTCTAAAAATGAAATTTAATTTGGGTTTATTCAAGAGAGTCAAGAGGTTTTCCTACCTGGCCCACAGACTGGCCTACTGTTTGCCATTTATTTTTCCTGAGGAAAATGCAAGTTAAACAGTTTCAACTGGGATTACTGTTAGTGATTGCTATTAGACTTATGATTACACTGGATTTTTTAACAGATCTGTGGAGGAAAAACAAAGGCAGAAGACCATACTATTTCAAGGTACCTCACAAAAATCTTTGGAGTTCACTAAACCATATTACCTCACTAAATCTTAGGAGTTGAAGTAAGGTGAACCTCAGAGACCAACAACTTGCATACACAATTAAGGTAGAGTGTTTGCATCCAAAAATAAAGGGTGTCGTCTGTGGTGACTAGCACAATATACCAATATACATGCAGAGTCAGTTTTGGAGATGAGCAACCAGAATAGCTGCTGAAGGACCCAAAGCCTTGGGACATACCGTCAGGCTGAATTAAGAAATTATAAGTCATCTAATGTGGGAATGAAAAGAAGGGTAGCTTAGCCTCTGCCTAGTGCCCCAACAGGTAAATGGCTCTGCATAAATGTCTGGATCAATTAAATTGCTTAACAATAACTATTGTGGCATTGCTGCTTTTGTTAGACTAGAGTCAGTTGTTACAAGTAATGAGCATCACGTACAGTTTTAAGTCCTGACATTGTAAATTCCCTCAGGTAGCACTCTCAGGCTTGATCCAAAGTGGGACTTTGATGCTGCAATACTGAGTGCTATATTGCTGAGCTTTCATGTGGCTGACCCAAGGTAAGCAGACACCTCTGTTAAGTGCACTGGCCCCATACAGGTATGTGGGAAGAGCAAGGTACATCAGGATCAGGTAGTCAGCTTTCTATTAGGAAATGCTGAGGATACTGTGGGATCTTCACCAGCACGTAGCCACCTGTTACACGCTTTATTTCAAAAACAGAGCTTGTCTCTCCCTTCTGAAATATAGCAGAAGAGTAGGTGGGGGTGGCCTTTTGAACAAGAGCCTAGTGATTAAAGCACTCCCCCAGGTTGTGGGAAATCTCAGTTATTGCTTTTGTCCGAGGGAACTCAAACTCACCTCCTAGAGAGTTTCCTAAATAATGTGTCTATCTTCTTCTCTGCAGTGCAGATACTGACCTTGCTGTGGAATTAAAGAATCAAAAAGAACTGAAGATGAACTAAGCTAGAAACCAAAAACAAGACAGTGCTTCCAAGGAGTATTTCACTCAAAATGCTTTTGCCATACACAGAGTAGGAACCTGTGTTCAAGTGTTTTTTTCTCCACCTAAGAGTAATGTGAGGGCTTTCATTCCTGGCCAGTGAAACAACTCCAGTGAGGGAAAAGGAGAACAGTGTATACTTCAAAGGTTGGAGAGGGTTTCTTTGCAGATGAATAACGTACAATTGAACTCTCTGAGGCTGGCTGTGGCATGGTGGTGGCAAGCTCAAGCCCGTTTCTTCCACACTAGCAGAGTGGTCTGACAACTGAACTAAGAACGGTATGGTGGCTGTATCTAGGAAGAAAACAGCAGCTGCTACTGCATGTCATATAGTTCCTGGTGTGCAGGGATGGTCTGCAGACTCTTGATCAATCAAGGCAATGGGGAGAGAGGAACCGAAGAATGACCAGCTTCTGGATTTTGCTTGGTTTAAGTAGGAGATAGTCAGTGCTGTTGAGACTGGGGTTCTTCCTGGGACATGGAGAAGCAAAGCTTTGGGTGTCCTGACAACATGAAGTTCATATATGGAGGCACTTGTAAAATACAGGCATTAAGCAGAAGCTGAACCAGGGGTTATGGATCCACAGTCTTGGATTTTGGTGGAATTTAGTATTTTGGTCCTTTTAGGATCCATATTCTTGTCCTGTATTTGGTCATTAGTCACCTCTAGGACTGTGTAAACAAAATGTTTATGCCATGAGTGAATTTGTACCATAGTACATTTGGCCACATAAAGCAGTACAAGCTAGCATTTGTTCGTGACGTATTATATTTCTACACACACTCTGGAGTCCTCATAGCAGCAAGTGTTGACAGAAGTAAATGTGAACACATTATGAGTTACTAGGTGGATGTGTCTTTGGATGATCTTAGCATGATTATTATGTTTGTCTGTAACAGTTACCAATTCAGTCGGTTCAGTACCTTTCAGCTCAGCGTCCACTGAAAACTGTACCGTGCTGGTGCTATGAATTTAACATTCTGTTCTAGTTACCTGGCTTTGTTAAGGCATTACCACTTCTTTCAAATGAGTATCTGAAAACAATCAAAATGAAGGCAATGACATATTAAAAGAGAATTGGGTAGCCACTGTATATAATACTGCAGTCAGAACCAAACAGCAAAGTCTAACTCCATACCTTTGGCACTGTCCATGTGTCATTATATAATAAAGTGTCATCAGGTATTTAATGTCTTAGTACAGTAGGATCCTCGGAAGCAGAGACTTAGATTACATTCCAAATATTAATGCTATCTGGGAGAAAGGTTTCTTCATTTGCAGCAACTAGAACTTTGTGCTAATTTTATGAAGTGAAGCCCTTAAAGGGCCTTTAAATCACATCTGGCTGAACAATCCATTACAAGTAGAACTGAGTAAAAATAAAAATATTTTCTCCTTATGAAAATTCACATGTAGCCTGAGCTGGGCCAAAATAACTAATGTTCACAAGGTCTCAACAAAAACATCCACAAAATAAGAGCTGAAAAATTTATGTTGTTGGTATAAAAATACTTTTTGTTTGTTGGTGTTTTGTTCAGGTTCTGAAATGACACAAGGAAGTTGTAGCACATTCATCCGTCTAGGATCCAACTGACCAAATGTCAGATCTTATGATGCAGACACTCCTACCTGAGTACACCACTCTGGGCTCCATTTTAGTCACTGTAAAGAAAGAGGCATTTCTAGAATTACATTAATTTCATGCTTAAACAAACTTCTAAATAGGTCAGATGAATAACCTTCTAGAAGTGTAGTTGTCCAAACTTATGAAATGAATCCTACGTCTTAGATATTCACCCTTGTTCCATAGCCAGGGAAAAATGCCTCTTCGGTGGTGTAGGTGCTGTTATGGCTCCAATAGCTCAATCAAAGGGAGTGACTGTGGTTCCTGTCGGCAATGTTATCTGACCAAAATTCCAGATCAGCTGCAATTACAGATGAGACAGGAAAGTATAAGCTCATCTTCTCTTAGCAAAACTCTCCTAAATCTACCCTGTTCCTGCCCTTCTCCCTCATCAACTCACCATATCTGTCAAACTATAGGTCATTAATGACGATCCTGTTCAAAGTATTGCTCTTTGCATTACCTGCTGGGTCATACTATTTTTTCTGCAGTCTTAAAGTCTTGATGCCTGATTTTTTTTTTTTTTTTAATTTATTTTAAAGATGATGAATAGCAAATGAGGCAGTTCCAGCAGAAATTTTCTGAGGAACTGTCACTTGCACTAAAATTCATGAAACATTTTTACAAATACTTGGCAGTTATCCAAATAATCTTAGGAGTGAAAAACTAGTAATGTGAGCTCAGAAAATATTGTTGAGCTGAAGTCAGCATTCTGGACTTGATTTGGATATATATATATTTTTATATATATATTATTTTTTTCCCCCTAAACTGTTTGATCTAGAATGCCTTGTATCTGTTTGTGGTAGAGACTTAAACTCCCTTCTTCCTGGTGATTCTTACCTTTTCAAACTAGTGAACAGCTGCCAGGAACACACATGTGTGTTTGCATGAGTCTTTGATAACTGTAATCAACAAATGTGTATGAAATATAGCATAACTTCATCAACAAATAGCCTGCTAGTTCTGTTAGCTCCTTTTAACCCAGGAGTTGATTTCAAATGTTGGATTGTCTTTAATATAAGCTTATAAATAGTTAGATGTGAATGTACGCTGGACAGTAACAAGCATTCTTGTGATGGTAGCTTTCCATTCACTTGAATAAAGACCTTGTATTAGAAATAAGTCTTTAAATGACCTGAACACTGATAATACACAAGCAGTTACAATGATCCTTCTTGTCTAGGCTACATATTCAAGAATATTAATCTATAAACCTCAGATTTAACAGTGGACAGTCTACCACCTCCTGGCATTGTAGACAAATACAAAAAAAAAAAAAAAAAAAAATCATCCAACCTGGGTGACTCAAGCTAGTTGGGGCCATGTATAGAGTCTAGACTGTTCTTGATCCAGTGGCATTATTATCAATAATAATAATAAAACATGAATGAGTTTTTATAGATGCTTGTATGAGAAAGCCTTTGGGCATTTCACAAAATACAACCAAACACAACAGTTATTTTCCATTTAAAACTGCAACATACCCCAGTGAAATTGGGAACTGGCAAGACAGTGAAAAATACCTTCTAAACACCTAACTAGGCACAAAAGATAGAGCAACCACCCACAATTAATTAGATTTCTATACATGCCAATCCCTCCTGGCCATACTGACATCAGAGGGAGATTTTTCATTACATCAGTGGGAGAAAGATCAAGCTTAAAGTGAACTGCAGTAGAGGTCTCAGTGAAGGAATACAGACGTCAGTATATTCAGCTGTTCTTGCACAGATTGAACTGAAAGATGTATTTCTTCAAGCTTGCTGTAACTGGATTAATGATATTGCTGCCTTTTGAATTTAAACTTCCTTTTGTTAGAGAATGATGATGAGATGAGGGTTCTCAGTGTTGACATTTAGACTTAGGCTGATGGCCCAGATCTGTATCTGAAATATCATGCGGTGTATAGGAATTCTGTACCACCTGTACATGGTTTTCCTTGATGTTTTTGCTCTTTGTAAATATTCTGGCAAACTCTTGTTATCTCAGCCAAAAGATGATCAAAATAAGCTTTATTATTTTATATATATATATATATACATATATTTTTTTTTTAAAGGGAGATTTTTTCAAATCTCCAGAGTTGATAAAAATGCTGGTTTTCCAAAAGGGTTGGCACACTGCAGATTTAACTACATTTTGGTTGGATTGAAATGGAGCTAAATGGTTCAAAAAATGTTGTTCTACTTTTAAAATGTCCTCAGTTCTTCCTTAAGTTTGTAAATCCTCTTTTATATAAACCACAGTCTTTTGTGATGAAACTGCTCTAACAGTTTTTCAGCATTGTAATATGCTGTTTCTTTCCCAGTTGCTTTGGGTAAGGATATGGTCTGAATTACCATGTTATCAAAAACACCCCTACAAATAGCTTTCACTTCCAGCAATCACAAACTGCATAGTTTTTCCTATTTTAGCATGCAGTACTTTCACAATGTTGCTTACTGGATCAGATCAAAGCAAAAAAGCAATTGCTGACACAAAATGAAAAGGAACAGATATCACAAAGCTTACATTTGTTCAGTTTGTGAAGGGAGAATAAAGATTCTGAATGAATTTGGGAATAAAAGCACAACCATTAAGAAGGTGGCCTTTGGTGTGGTCACCTCTGTTGAGATTCAGTCTAACAGAACGTGGTTTTTGTCTCTACTTGTTCTGTAATGGCCCCACCCTATTCATTTGTGTAGAAGAATGGATCAAAGTGAGCTTGAAGATAGACAAAGTTTATAAAAACAGAAAACTCATTTTCTCATACATTCTTTGGTGCCTGAGGCAAAGGTATTGATTGTAAGGCAACCGAAACAAGCTAAGCTATTCTTGCCTTCTATATGTTTGAACACTTGTAATTGTGCAATAGGCAGTGAAACAACCCAGAATGACGCACAAAGAGCAGAACAAATGAGAGACAAAAGGAACTGAATTGTTTAAATAAGGCAAGGCTGTGAAACTGAGATTCAGATGGGATTTAATCTTGTAGATGCTTCACAGAAAGGAAAAAAAAATCATTAATTTGCTGAATGGTTTTGTCTTAACTGTCAGTTCATATGGCAACTGTATACTGTATAAATAGAAATAAGTTTGGTTAGGGATTTTTTTTTTAAACGCGCATTTTACTCAGGCCTATTAACTTGTCTGTTACAAAACTGGCTTGTGCTAGAACCAGGAGTAGTATATTAAGGAGAAAATAGAAAGGAACTTTTGCAATAATGTACTTCTTTTGCCCTGCTTAGAACCAGTGCAAGAGTCTTAGGCATGACTCTGTGGGCTCTAAAAGGGACTTCGGTGATTTCAGGGACCCTAAAGAAATAGGTTCTTTGCATTGGGTAATCGTATTTCCCATAAGAAGGTATAATTTAAGGTTGTTTGCAGAACCAGTTACACTTAAAATTTATAGGGCTGATCTGCGATATATGTATTGTGTAATCCTAGTTGATTTTTACAGTTTTGCCTCTGTTTGCCCGTACACCATCTTAACTGTAGCAGCACGTATCTACTGCTCATCTTGTGTCCACAGGACTGGTTTGTGGACAGCCTGTCAGACACGTTTGACGGTCCACTAACCTCCTTTATGTGTCCAGGCATGCTCAGGTCTATGTGTTTCAGCTGTGTCAGCACCTCTGTGTACTGGTTTTCTGCTTGTATGGTCATGAAGCTGGTTTGAAGAGGGCTTTGAGGTTGCCCTCTGTGGGGTGCATAATAATACACAAGGCGGACAGATCTGCCCAGAGATGAAAGTGCTTCTCCAGGGATATCTTATTCTATTTGAGGGAGTGGAATGTGTTCTACTGGTGTGAGATGCCCTTGTACTGGTGTAACTCTATCCTTACTAGGGCTGATCCTCATCCTTGGTTGATACACTTCTACTGCTGCTGTTTTATTGGTATGGACCTACAGTAAAGCAACTCGCATTGCTGTGACAGCATAGAGGAACCTCAGTGACGGAATAAATGGTATTTACACCCAGTTAAAGGCTTCTGTTTAATCCTAATGCAGCAGAGAGCAGTCAGAGCATAAGGAGGAACTAGGCTCCCAACTTGTACAAAGAAGGGTTCATTATCAAGCCTCTCCAGCCCCTCCCTTCGATTCATCTGGACATGAGTTTCTTCAGTAAGATAAATTGTGTTCACTTTCCAATGTACTGACTTTGGGGTAAAGGGAAAAACAGTCAAATCAGATATGTTCTTTTTTATTTTAATTAAGTCATCTCTATTTGAAGGTGGTGATAACTCAGCTTCAGGCTCTTCTTGTTCATCCCATACTCCGGGAAAAGTTCCAGTTTGATTTTAGCTTTGCTCATAACAGAAAGCTTGTGTTGGTTTCCTAGCCCTATAATAAATTGCAAATTCTGTCATCAGCTCTAATGTTATGATGAAATTTCAACAGTTACACAATGTGCAGTGTTTTTGTCTTCTAAGGTCCCCAGCTGAATGGCCAGCTACTACTTGGGAAGGTGAGAGCTCTATACAACACAGAAACTTTCCTTTGGGTGAGAGTAGATTTGATGTTATTGAGAATTCTCATATGCCTCAAGGCACTCTGCCCTGCTTTTTGTTTTCTCTAGCAACATGAGATCTGCTGCGTCAATACAGATTGTTAAGATTTCATGCCTGATATCCTGCCTGTAGCTAAATTTAAGGCACTATGGTTCACAGATGTTCGAAGTCCTGCTGGTTCAATCCACTTCTAGCTCTGCTGTAGTTAACTTTGCCAATGCTCTGTCTTGTGGTATCCCATCCTCCTGGTCACTGAATGTGCAGGGAATGCTGGTTCAAATGTTGCTGGATGCAAGGTGAAGAACATGGCATGCAATTGTTCATGTCTGTGGATATAAGGAACAGGCCTTCCCAAGTTTTTTCGGGGACTGCTTTCCAGCTTTGGATAAGAAGCTTAAGTTCTCCCTGCAGGTCCCATCCACAGAACATTTTCTCCCTTTCTTAAATCTGTCAATGGCATATATCTTCACATCCATGATTGTAGCAAATACTCTGACAGACTCTGGGGTAAATTATCTATTGTATTTTACTGTCTTGTGTTTCCTGGACACATCACTGAGTTAATCTTATCCTTGAGTTGTTTGTTATAGCAGACTGATCAGATTTTGCTTCTTGGTGCTTTTACTAGGGATTAACAGCATTAGGCACTATTCTCTCTTCCAGTTTCATCACCTTGTGGCACCATGGAAGACAATGTAAAGTTGGCTAATGAAAAGTTATTCCTGAATAGATAGATGTGTATATATATATATTCAGTTTGTGTGGAGCATCTCAGAAGATACAGAGAAGATAGTCACAGCCTTTATGCTCCAATGGTGCCCAGATGCTGGAGTAGCACTAGCTTTAGCAGCTGTTCACGTGAATTGATCCTGTGGTGGGAGTCAAGCCACAAAATTAGATATCTGTAATGAAAATACAAAGACCTTTCCTCTTACCCATATTCTGGAACTAAGAATAAATACTATCATGTTGACTTTTCTTTAAGCCACAGGTTCACAAGTGTAACACAAATGTCCTGAATCTGACAAACTGAAGGAGAACCTCTTATAGTGATGAAGATGACTGTGTGCTGTAGTGGTCTTAGTGTTTAGTCATTCTGTGCCCTTCTCTACCAATGTATATGCTGTATGTAATACAGTAGTACCTAGAAACACTGAATAGCATTTTGGAATGCATTGTGCTGGATACTGTAAAGACCAAAAAAACCCCAAAATGCAATAAATGAAAAACTTGAAGTATCTTTCTGTTGCTGATTGATGGATTCCTAGTATTTCTGTTTGTCATCTTCCATTTTTATACTTTCCTTGGGAGACATTCTAGCAAGATGTTCACAGGTTTGTTTTAAAGAAACTTTATCAGTGGAGTTTCTGATGGGTGGTGCAGCTCCTGTTGGATCCTGTCAAATTTGTGGATGCAAAGCACCTTCCCCGATTAAATCCTTACTGACTAGGTCTTCTCCATTTCTTCACTTGCCATCTGGAATGTGTTGCACATGATGCTCAGTCAGAAAAAAAGTACATTTTTTCTATAACACTTGGCAGGGAGCTGGTAACAAGAAACCATTGTTGCCAGAATCCATGTTGTCTGTGGGGGTGGCTCAGATGGCTCTGAATTAATTTGGAGACTTAAAAATGAAAAGTATTTATGATAACTTTTATTGATGTTAAGTAAATAACCCTACCTCTATGACAACTAATCAAATTAGCTTGAAGAACAGGAAAATGGGCTTCTCTGAATGGCCCTTTGACTTCATTTTTATGAAGACATCAATTTGTCCATTCCACAGTAATTTTTCAGCTTACACAATGCCTAGTTCCTAGGAATCAAGACTTTATGACAAAAAACATGTCTTTATTCCTTTCTATACAATTTTTTAATTCCTTGATCAAATTAGGTAGAGAATAGAGTCATGGGGTAAAAGACAAAATCATTTTAGGTGTCTCCAGTTTTAATGACTATCAATAGCTGGTTGGAAAAGAGGAACTCCTATTCCTATTAGAATGCACTATTCCCTCTTATTGAAGTGAAGGTCTAGAGTTAATGATCAATCCCTTATATAACCCGAGACCACAGCCTGCTGACCAGTCAGCACATGTAGCTCCTAAACAGATGCAGCATGCACTATTGCTTGTGCAGGTGAACAGGTGAGCACATGGAAGGGAACTGTGGGGTACTGTGATTATAAAGGAAAGTGGTTGTAATTGGGGGATATAGGACATACATCTGCAGGAAACTCAGTGTCATCACTTGCTTGGCTCATTGACTTTGTGCCTATTAGTTCCCTAATTCTCCACCCTGTTCTGTGAGGACTTGAAGAACAATAGGGAGAATGTCAACCTAGTGAATCACTGTTGACTGTGTCCTCCACATTTTCCTTATTTGGGCAGCCATTTTGCTCAGGTATGCTGAACATCCACAAAGTGGCTAGGTACTAAGCCCTCAGACAGACAGGTGTCTCAAAAGACATTTAGGAGGCTTACTCCAAGGTTCATGAACTATATTTTTAAATAAGTCTAAAGAATTTAGATGTGGGATTTGGGACCAAATTCCCTTAGGCTTCTTTACTCTCTAAAGGCAAGATATTCAAACAATCTTGACCAAATTAGGATAATTAGAGTCCTTCATCTTACCCCTGCAGCATATCTATTATACTCATCTAATGAGTGTACTATTCAACTGCATCAGGGATCTTTGTTAGTTTAGTGGGAATTAAGAATTAATCATCAGTATCTCTGCTAAGAAGTTTGTGTTTACCATCAGCATGCCCAGTAGATGTGCAGATGTTAGCCTGATGTCAAATTATAGTTAGACACCATCTTGCATTTGGCCAGTTCATTAATCCATATCTTATAGGCCTTTGGGACTACATTTGGCACAAGGTTAGAGATTTCAAGATGTGCTCGTATTTGTTTACTGAATGTGGTTGGGAAAACATTGCCAAAGAGAAAGAAGCATAATTCTTACTTTGGTTTACTTATAGACTTGTAGTTTTAATGAGCACTTTAGGTACAGCTGTTCTCTCGAGTACCATGAAGGTTCATCTCTCATTGATGAATTTGGGACAAAATCCTGTGTAGGGTGATGTGGTGTTGCCAAACAGTTCTCCCAGTTGAAGAACTGGGTAAGCTGGGATTCCTTTCTTTACTTTTTGATTTACCTAGCAGTCATAAGCACCTTAAAGCCTGCAGGTCACTGGAGTATCATTTTTGTCTCTTTTTACACCAAGAGTTGTGGAATTCAGAGGACTGTTTGTTTTCTTCATTTGTCATTTTTATTTCCATGTGTAATCCATAGAGCAGGAATACACAGTCAAGTGACAAATCAGACAAAGCAGTTCCTGTTAGTGTGTGTTATACTACATACTTCAAAAAAAAAGCACAAAAACCAAAACATAAAACCCCAGTTCTACGCTCCATGTTTGTCTTTGGGGGAGTGTGTGAGTGAATTACATTGTTGACTTTCTACTCAGCTCTTTTTCAGTGGATTATATTTGAAAGGTGTTTTGGAAGAGATACTTCTCCTTTGTTTCATTGTTTGTGTCATTCCCCTGTTCATCTAGTGCCAGCATCTCATCTGGATGCAACAAGAGGCTATTAAACAAATAAATCCTGACTGTCCTGTGGCAAGAGCTTCAGGATGGGTGAAAGCCAAGGAAGTCTTGGAACTATTAGCGGTGTTTAACAGTGCTTTCAACACTATTTCCAATTTTGAAAGTCAACTGAGAAGACTTATAGGTTGATTGTGAGAAATGTTGATAGTTGGTAGTTTGCAACAGAATATGTTCATTTTTGTTCAAGGGAAAAAGACACAGACCGCTTCACCTGACTACTCATCTGAGAATATTTGCCCAGGAGGGTATTATATGAAATACAGAGATGTTGTATGGATTTTCTGCCCTTCTCTGCACTCCCTTCCCCCAGGTCTTTATTTGTCAGTCATACATTTACTCATAGTTACTGAAGCAGTATTTTAGAACAACATCATCTAGAAGTAGATTAATTAAAAGGTTGAGGGTATAAAACTCTGCTGCTTTGATATGCCATTTTTCAAGTCATTGGCATCTGTGTTCTATGTGCTATTCATGCTTTAGACTAGACCCTTCATGTTTTGTGTGAAATTAATAGAAGGCTCAGATATTGCCAGCCTTAGGTGATCAGACACATCTGTCACAGGTCTTACACTTACCTTCCTCAGGATTAAATTACTAATGTTGGTATGGTTACAGTGATGTGAGGTGAATGGGTACAAGACCTGTTTCAGGCCTCAGGTGTCCAGAGCACAGGTCTGATAACAAAGAACATCAGTTTCAGGAATGACCCCTCCCTCTTTATATCTTTCTTCTTACTGCCCCATTGACCATTCCTTCATGAAAGACTATTAGGTTTGGAAGCCAGTTTGTTTCTGGAGTAACTCCACTGCATGCGATGCAGTTACACCAGGCAGAGACGTGAGATGTTTCTGCTGTACTCAGTCACATGGGCCATATAAAGACAGCCTTCCCACACAGAGTATTTGCACAATGCTTTCCTGGAATTTGAGCGTGAAACACATCTTGCCTGTTGTGCTTCAGGCATTTCACCCATTGAGACAGAGCCCTGCTTGCTCGATCATATTAACTGCATTAGATCAGCAGTGACAGTCTTTCAACTGCATAACTGTGAGTTTGTCTTCATTTGTACCTGTTGACCATCGTCCAAGACAAGGTACTGGTCTGGATGGACCTTTGCTTGGCTCAGATGAACTATTCTTGTATTTTTTGAGCACCTGGTATGCTTTCAAAAAGAACATTTGAGGATGTGCCAGGAAAATTTACTTGGAATTGTTTGAAAAGGATTGTGAAGAAAATTCTTGAAGTGCAGCTGCTGCTGCTAACTTGTGATGACTATTAGCACTGTTTGAAAAACGTCACTATGGCCAACTTTAATGTGGCCCATTAGTTTGGATGGACCTAATTAGTTTCTCCCATAACCATGTCATCCAAATGTCCTTTTACTGTCCATTATTATTCCTGGATTGAATCGGGTAGCTGAAGCACTGCCATGTCCCCAACTTTTGTCCTTCTGTCCTTTATGCTGGAGCTGTTTCTGCAGAAGTGGAGGGACTCATCCCCTTCCCTCATTGGGGTATAAGCAGAGAAACTCTGTTTGGAAGCTCCTCAGGGGTTTTGCCTGTTTGCCGTTGAGGTCACGTGGCAGAAAACAATTGCTGGTAATCAGTTGTTGAAATCAGGGCTGATCCCCAACATAAACAAGGTCAAAGGCTCTTCAACCTCCCAAGAAATGGAGGACTACTATTTTATAAGAGACTACTGATCGGTAGTTTGAAAGCTGTCACTGATTTATAACTTTTTTTTTTTTTTTTCATTGCATCTATCTCAGGCTCTGGAAATCGTACCTTAGGTCGTTTATTTTCCACTCTGTTCTCTTCCTGGCTATTTTAAATATATTTCTCTATTCCAAACAATCTTGTAGAGGGAATTTCATCTTCCTGATTCTTCCTTAAGTCAAATTCCACCTTTGGCCTTTTGTAATCTAATGCTGAAACAAAATATATGCAGAGACTGCTGAGTAGTTGTTCAGATTGAGGCATAATTAGGGAAATTCGTGGCCAGAAAAGAAATGAATGGGTCATGAACCTAGAACAGATACAACCTTCTTAATATGCTTCAGTTATCTGAGTTGTGTCAAAAGTGTGTAAGAGAAACACAAAGCAAACTGCTGACAAATGGACATGACAAATGATGAGGTGTTTATTTATCCAAGACCCAATCTATTTATTTACTTGCTTAATCCCTGTTGAAGACATATTTTGGTGACAAATTCAGCCAACACTTCCCAAGCTGTCTCCCTTACTCAGTATCCAGTGGATTGCTGGTGGTGACAAAATTGCCCTTCACCAGAGGATAAAGTCAGTGGAATGTCAAAGTCCTGATGCGTTGGTTTGTGGGTTTTTTTTGTTTGTTTTCTCTTGTCCCCCTGTCCCACCCTGGCTAGGTTGTGTGTAGTGAAAATAGTATAGGTTACTGCATTTCAGTGTTTTCAGTTGATCGGGTCCATGGGTCCTATTTGTCTCCACAGCCCTCTTGTTAACATGTGTAGCTGTTTTTGTCATATCCCTTATGCAAACTACGCCTTCTCTCTAATAGAGTATCATTTTTGCTTATATAATGCATACAGTCACACAATTTATACTGGGATTTATGTTTCACTTCCTAGCATCTTCATCTCTTTTCTTGCCAAGAGAAGGATATGATTTTGTTTGCTTTTTGGTTAGTTAGGCTTAAAACTGTGAAACTCGTAAGATTCTCTGTTTATACAGGCCTACCTTTGTTTTGTTTTGTTGTTGTTTTCTTTCAGTTTCAGAAAAAAACACAGCTGTAAGCACCCATCACAAACTGCAAAAATAATAAGAATCACCCTGCTATCCTGAGATGAGCACCTGCTCTTCAGTCCTCTACTTCTTTGAAGTGTTCCAAGGTTGCCAGTGAGTCATTCAATTTATCATTCAATATGATGAGATTTACATGGATCTGCTCATTATGATATTTGGCCAATCATCTTTAAACAGAGGGGGATATTGTTAATACCGTTAATAAATTCTCTGTTGTAGCAAGTGTATGTATGAGTCTGAGCTGCAATCTAGAACTCTGAATGACATTGGTAATGGATATTAAGAACTTCATTTGAAAAAATGCATTTAATTGCACTCATAATCAGTGGGGGAAGAAGCAGCTCTACCTAATATTTATGAATTAAAGACACGTGCTGGAAAGATTCATACCACAACCATGAAAGAACTCACACATGCAAGAATAATTACTGGAGAAGAACAGCAAGTAGTCATCTTAACACAGGCTGTATTAGGATGTCTAGTGTACAAGAGAGACACATTAACATTGCAGTACCATTTTTAAAGTCTTAAACCTTGACTTTTCCAGCTGAAAATATAGACATTTTTTTTAACATAAAAAATTGCAGCAAAATGTTGGGTTGTATTTTGAGTTAGAATAGAGAAATAAAACTGCTATCATGTGACATTAGATTGATATGTCCATGTGGCTAAACCAGGTAAACCCATATCCTGGCCTTCATTGCTAGGGCCTGCATTCATTCTCGTTTCCCAGGAGTGCTAGACTGGTGTCCCATGTCTCCTTTCTTTCTTCACCACTACCTAGCTCCTCATTCGGACCTCTGACTAGCTGTCCATGAATTCTCCTCATCCTTTCTATTCCTTCTAGCAGCTAACCTGATTCTGGTCAGGCCTTTTTCTTTACTGGCTTCCAACTCCATTCTCTCTGCCCAAGTGGTACCAGTTTCCTTTTCGTTCACTTATTTGCTAATTCTTTGCCTACCCTCTCATTTGTTTCTTTTTTTTGGGGGGGAGGTGATGCTTTTTTTCCCCTCTCTTTTTCTCGTCCAAAAGCTGCTTTTTTCATACTGTCTGGGAGTGAGAAAGTAGACAACTGCTAATGTAGGTGGTAGAGGAGGCAGCACTTGTTGCAATGCCTAACCCTGGTCCAGAGTAACCATAAACCTTAGCTGCATTTTTCCTCTGTACCTAGGCTGAAGGATTTTCAGTTGTTCTTTGGGGAAGGGGCATGAACAGTCTGAATACAATAGGGTTCTACTGAGTTGGAAGGTGCTTGATAAAATTACGCTAGGGATGTAATTATTCAGTGTGTTCAGCTAGCAGCTTTGCTAAAAATGTCAGAAAGATTGAAGGCAAAATTAGTTATGTAGAGCACAGTAAATCTTCTCTTACTCAATACCTCCATAGCCTATATATGACTCCCTTTTTAGGATTCAGCGTGGGTTCATTGTAGAGCTTAAGGGCTGAGTTACCCAATCATAATGAGCTACTGTGTGCATCAGCTGAGCATGATAAAGCACTCCTAATGTGTCTACAATGCAAGGCATTTTAATTCTGACATGACTGTTTGCAGGAAGACATGGCACTTTTCCACTTCAACACATAGACAGACTTAGGTGGGTGGTAGTGCCATTGATGGAATAAAACTCCTCACAAGTGGTGACGTATTTCTCACTAGCTCCTAAGTATGATATCTGAAAAACCTAACTCCTCTTTGGCTGGCTTTACAGAAGTGCCAGTTTGTGTTTATATTAGAAAATATGTTAAATACATGATTGTATCCTTAATAAAACATGTTATTCTGTACTTCTTTTTAGGGTGTCTCAGTGAAGAAAGTGGCTTTGTTCTCCTCACAGGCCAAAAACTACAAGCTTACAGCCTAAGTCAGTTCTTCAGATAAGTACTTGTGCGCCTGCTTAGTTTTCGCCATGTAGACAAGCTCCTGAGATTTCAGTGCTTCGAGTTCAGACTCTTGACTCCAGAACCATTCAGCTGTCTTACATCATTTTGGCCCCTTTACATTTTTACGGATCCTACTTTTACCAAGTGCTTTCTAATTTTCCTCTCTCAGAAAGAGCACAAATCTGTAACACAGAGATCTACCTTATTTTGGTATCTCTGAGCTGCGTCTCTGCTGGCACTTCTTTCGCCTTTCTTTTCCTACCCTGTTGTTTTCCTTCTGAGTCTCGGGCATTGGAGACAGCCAGACAAATAGGAGGAACACTATTACAGAAGCACAGAATACATGGGATTTGGACCTTATTGCCAGAGGTGTATAAGCCTAGAATAAAGCCTGTTGCTTTTCAGTGGTGCAGGTGTAGCTTAAGAAAGGTTTTCTTTTGTGCTCACCACAACAGTATCTGTGTGTTGGCAACCTGAAGAAACAGAGACACAAGACACAGAGGAAGCTTGGAAGCAAAGAACTGATGTAGTTTACCAAATCACGTGGCTGTGACAAACCAGTTGGGTTGTTTAGACTGGGACTCAAGGATGTAAGAACAGACCGGACGCTGGGAAAAAGAACAGTCACAGATCATTGTCTCTCTGGGTGCAGTTGTTGGCAGCATCCTTGGCTTCCAGGAATGTCATTTCCATCTCTTCTCTCTTTGTGTGTACATTTGTAATCTTTAACAGCCCTCTCCTGCCAAGCCATATGGTTAATGATTGTTCTGGGGATGAAAACACGTATTTTTTGGCTTCTGAGTCCCTTTGGTGAGCTCGTCTCTCTGCCCATTGTTTCTGGTACTCCTTTGTCCTGTGGTAGAACTTCTTGAGTAATGTGTAAATACCTATACATTTGAAAAGGTCCTATTTCTCTGTTTCACAGCTTATAGCATAGTTTTTTGCAGATGCAAAGGGTATGATGGTTTTCATCCATCGCGGTGTGGGTTGCTGGAGAGAAGGCCTGTGACCTAGGTCACGCAGAAAGGAATGTGTGCTGCTTTGTACGAGGGAACCCTCCTGGGCAGTGCGAGGTTGAGATTACCACAGGTATATCCCTCAGTAAATTTAATCCTGCAATCATGAGTTCAGCACTGTTTAAGTGTGAGTCAAATATGTTCCCTCAGGAGATGGGGAAAAAAAAAATCCATGCTTACTGATAAAAAAGTACAAAATGGTGTTGGCACAATGATTTCTGAATCTATTGGGAGTCCTGTCATGCACTTCTATGATAAGAGAGCTGGAAGATAGTAACTTTGTGCTTGATGGAAAAACATATTGTAGTGCTTAATGAAATTTCGTCATGCACTTTTAATTGATTTCAGCAAGGGAGACCTTTTCAAAGCAAATATAGCTATTAATCTCACTAGTGCTTCAGCTAATATACTGAAATTGTATTTGTATATCAATATATCAGACAAATATTTGTACAAGATAGGCATTTCAATGACTACTCAGCTGAAATGAACAAACTAACTTCCTTGATTATAACAGCCTTATTTCCTAGAGCTGTACTTTGCAGTTCATTTTCCAGTGTGAACCCTTAAGTTAGACTCCTAAATCCACAGCTAATCCAGAATAATTGGCACTTTTTTTTTTTCCTTTTCCTCTAAGTGATCTGGGCAGTAGGACAACTGAGAAATACTGCTTGTTGACTTTGCAGTCCGGTTTTCATGAGGGCCATGCTAATGCACCTAAGTCACTGTGTCCATGCAAGAGTGTAGTAAGAACCTTTTGGAACGGAGTGTTGTCTGGCTTTGTACTATTATTCTTTCTGGGTAACAAAACTGAGTGATGAGGACACAGCACAACATGTTCTGGTACCTTGTTCTTCTGACTGTCCAGTATGTGAACCAAATTTCTTTTCTTTGAAACAACCAAGATGGTGTCAGGTGGGTACCATTCCTGGATGGGGCCAGGTCAAGGCTGAGGCCAAGACCTGGCTGCTCAGAAGCATTCCAGAGTTTGCTGGTTTGACTATAGTGTCTGTTTTCACATGTCTCAAATGCCATTGTACAGCTTTCAGTGGACATGAATACAAAGAAAAATAGTCATGCACAGTCAATTGTAGGTTCTCATTTGGCTCTTGTGTCAACCTCTGTGCATACTCAAAGCTTCATTGAGACTGTAATGAGTTTAGTTCTATAACCATTCAAAAATGTGGCAAAGGTCTCAATGGAGTGCAGATCAGGTGCATAGGTCTGAATTCAAGGGAGGATCTATGTTCTGCAACTGTCTGCCTTGAACCAGCTTGAGTGCAATCCAGACCTTTGGTGTTCGGTGCCTTAGAGCCCTGTGTAGTAATTAAGGACAGTTAGATACTTCAGAATGGGATCAAAACCAGCCAGCAGGCTCAAGAAGTGCCAGGTATCAGCTAAAAAAAATACTGAAAGCAAGAATATGTCTGAAATCTTACCACTTTCTTGGGCTAGGGTGCCAGGCACATCAAACATGACTCTGTACACCCACCTGATACTTTGGAGAGGTAGGCCCAGAGGCCTGAAGTCCCTGCTGTTGATAGGTTTCCACAGATTTGGTCCCAGAATGCTGAAGATGGCTCATTCCTCTCTTAAATTTTGACTGGAAGAATTGTATTCTCACTTTTTATAGAGTATCTTAGTTGCTGGAGCTCATCCAGGATCTGGCAGATCCAAGTCCAGTTCCACACTTTGCTTGAAGTGTTCTTAGCACTGCCTCCAATCTCCAAGGGAAGTGAGGGAATGTTCTTCATTGCTCCTGCAAAAAATATTCCACTAGCCAGGCAATAATTCAAGGGAGCCATTGAGGACATGTAGTGAAGTTTGTCTTTGTAGAAACTCAACCAAGGAGGAGAAATCCAGGATTTTGATCCCTATTTGTAGGACTGTTCATGTGTTTTATTTCTTAATGTAAAACTCAGGGGAGCAAGGACTAGAACTCAGGGGTCCCCTTCTCAGCTAAGTAAATTCCTTACAAGTCCCACATTTGATAGCATAATCCTTTATCAGATCTCTAATCCTTTTGGAATTCAAAGATTTTTCACAAGGATCTTCCCTATACCTCTGCCAGGTGTACCTCCTGGAACTGACTGGATTCTATCTTTGAGCAGAAAGGTTACCTACATTTTTATAACCAAATTCAACCTTTATTTTGAATCTTCCTTTGAATCCTGTGTGAAGTCATTCTACCTCAGAGGGAATGAACTGTTATGTTGAATTTTAGTGCATTTATGGCGGTTCTCATGGGTCCTCTGTTATGACTTACAGTAACATGTTCCTTCTTTTGTGTCTAGTAAGTAATTGGCAAATTCTCCCTGGCTATGGCATTAAAAAAAATCAAACCAAACCAAATAAACACACCCCCCCCAAAAAAAAAAAAAAAAAACCAAAGCAAAAACCAAAAACCAATCGCCCTACCCACCCCAAACTTAAATGCTTTACTTAAGCTGGGCAGAATTTGAAAACCACAGCTGCTTATGACTGAGATTACTGCCATCACAGAATACACTGGATGGGACTGTGTAAAGAAGAATACCTGATGAAAATATTGGATAGAAGTTGGAATGAATGTAGATGAATAGATGAGATGAAAAAGAGAATGTGGAATGAACACATCTGTACAGGAGCATGAAAGAAACAATCCATTCTGGGACTTCTCTTCCTTTTGCATTTTGCCAACTTATTTGTTATTTCTGCTGAGAAAAGTTAGACACACAATTTTCAGGAGCAATGAAAATACAGGCACTTCTCTGTGTAACAGAAGTTGTACAGTGGCTTTTACAGGTAGCAGTTGCTTGAAATATCAGTTTGAAAACTCTTTGCCCTGTTGTATGCTACAGAAAATAGAGATTGCAACCAAGAAAATGTACATTAGCCAACTGATTTTGTGATGAGTTCTAATACCGTAGATTGCTAAAAGTGAAAAGCAATAGATGTCAAATTACACGTATCTGTATGTTTTCCTCCTGCCCTTATTTCAGCTTACACAGAAAAAGGAAATATCCATATACGCTTCCACCAGGAGTCAGTTTCTGGTCAATGTCCTGTAGTAGAGATACAGGTCTGAAGTCATAGATGCTTGAGAGGCTCTTCATTTTGTTTCTTAAGAAAATATTCCACTGCGGTTGGAGAAAAGGGATGAAAATACTTTTTCTAGTCTTCTTTTTGCTGGTTTCATAAAAGCCTGCATTTTGACTTGAGGATATGGACCTCTAAATGAAGTAAACTACTGTCATTATTAAACCCACCTTCCTGGAAAGAATTCAAAGATGTTCAAGACTATTCTTTTTTTTTCCCCTGGCACGGTATTCTAATTAACTTTCAACCATTTCTTGAGTAATGTTTTTAAGGTCACTAGCGTGGCTGGGTATTTGGTAATAAAAATTACACCCCACGTCTGCAATAGGACCACTAATTTAAAATAGCCATTTGATTCAAACTGACCTGTTTGCCAGCATAACTAATGAAGTGTCACTTTAAAGTACTGTTCTTCCAAGGTAATTGTTATTTACTGGTAATTCTTCTTCATTTGGTGGTTTATTAGGTACCTATAGGAATTTAAATTGGGCAACTGAAAAACTGTAATTGTCTAACTAACATAACACTTTGCTATAAATATGCCTGGCCACCTGCTTAAGGAAGTTTCTTTGTTTCTATTTTTTCCACTGTGGAAAAATGGGGAAGGCTGATTTAGGAAAGAGCTTTTACCTATTAATAAGATATTAGGGAAGAGCCAGCAGAAGGGGGCTGGCAACCTAAGGAATGCAGGAACTTGTTTTGGTTAATTCTGCACTCACCCACATGGATGTCAACATTCCACTAAAATGTGGCAGGGCTTGGCTTCTCCTTGTGGCTGGGGGGGTGCAGGGAGGGTGGATTTGGGAGATGAGGAAGAGTTGATCTGAAAAATAGTTGCAGAAAAGGCATAAAGCCAGTATATTCTTAGAAAAGAAAAATTTTGGTGGAAGTAAAGTAGCTGGTAAAATACATGACTTGCTCATTCATTTTCTATTCTGACTTGTTAGTGAATATCTTCCTTTGTCAACAATGCTTCATAATGTTTTATTTTTGCTCACAAAATATAGCCATTTAAATCAACCTTCTTGCTAAAGAGATGTGGAATTCTGTGATGTTCTCCACTATCTGATAAATACATTAGAAAAGGGCTAGAAAATACCTCCCTCTGAAAAAATTCCCCTTACTTTTGTTGACAGTTGATATTATAGTGATAGGTTTCTGAGTGTGCATTGCAAGTTACAGTCTTATTAACCTTTTCTTCCTTCTCACTTGAGACTAGTTCTTTTTGTTGATACTTGAATCATCAGGTCTGTGTCCTTAAATGATTTTTAGGATTTTTTCTGTGACAGCTGTATTTTGTTGTTACCTGTGATAGTCATTGAACAATGTTTAGTTTATGTGACCCTAAATGCAAGACCTCTTGTATCTACCTTCTTATTTCATGGCATGATGTGAGTGCTTCAATTGTTACTGAGTTTATAGTTTTCATATCTCTAGATTGGGAGTGAAGAACCAAAGCAGCCTCTGCTTCACTAGTTTATGGAGGACTCTTTCATAAAGTGGGAATCTCCATTTCCCAAGATTAGGGGTGTATTTATTTATACCATCTTGATTCAAAAAGAAAAACATAGTTGGAAGCAGATCCTCCCATGGAAATTTCACCCCTTTTCACTAAAGTTTAGCCAATGTGTAGCTGACCAAAAATGAATAACTTTAAATCAGAAATATTGGGCAACCCTATTTTTGGTAGCTCTGCCAGTACTTTTTCTCTGCTAGAATTCAAAGTTAAGAAAGATAACAGTAGTGTTCCCTCCTCCAAAGATACAACGCGTTAGGTTTGATTTGTGACTTGTCCATGCTTGGGCAATGGGGATCGCTGAAATGTCTGTCTGCACCTGAATTCCAGTCCAGCGGTGTATCCAGTGGGTGGTGTGAATATGCTTTGTCATTTGCTCCTAGGTGCATCGCCCAGTGGAGATTTGCCAGATGACGTCATCATCCCACCCAATCTTGCTACTGTATTTTGTATTTTTGCAGCAAGGAGACAGCACAATATCCTGGCAATCTGTGTATGCATTAATGAAATGTCTGCCCACACTTCTTAACATAGGGTTACTAACGATGATTGCTAACATAATGCAGTATTTAAATGGCCCGTACAGTCTAATGCAGCTATATATATGCATAAACCACAAATTATTTTGTCGTGGTTGCTATACTTTGTGCAAACATTTAAGGAAAAACACTGTTGCACTACATAGAATACTGACTGACTTTTGTTGATTTCTTTTTTTCTTTTTTCATTGGTGACTGAAGAGTTTAATTCTTTATAGCCTGTGTCCTGGTTTCAGTCAGGATAGACTTAATTTTCTTCCTAGTAGTTGGTATCAGGCTGTGTTTTGGATTTAGTATGAGAAGAATGTTAATAATACACTGATGGTTTGGTTGTGGCTATGCAATGCTTACATCAAATCAAGGACTTTTCAGTGAGGAGGCTGGCAGTGCACAAGAAGCTGGGAAGGGGAAAGCAGCCCAAAACTGGCCAGAGGGATATTCTATACCATATGACATCATGCTCAGTGTATAAACTTGGGGAAGCTGACTTGGGCAGTGACCACTGCTTGGTGATGGGCTGGGCATCGGTCAGCCTGTGGTAAGCAATTGTATTGTGCATCACTTGTTTTGTATATGCTTTTACTATTATTCTCTCTTCCTTTGCTATCCTATTAAACTCTTTTATTATTAGAATATACAATATTAGAACATCCTCCCTGAAAAGTCCTTGACTTGGTATAAACATTGCTTAGAAACAACCAAACCATCAATGTATTATCAACATTCTTCTAATCCTAAATCCAAACCACAGTACTATACCAGCTACTAGGAAGAAAATCAATTCTGTCCCAACCGAAACCAGGACACTGAGTTAATGCTGTTTTGATCCACAAGTTTGAGTTCATATTGGCATGTTTTAATCTATGACAGACCCATAGAAAGCCCAGACATAGTATCTTTTGTGGTCAAACTTGAGAGAGGATTGAAGCTGAATTCAGATTGGTTGCTTAAGCACATAATTAATTTAGATCCAGTACTCGAAAGCTGATTCAAAAGTGGATATTCTTACTGAAAACTGCTGCTCTCAAAAGTAAAGATGAAACTCCCCTAGTCATAATCACTGCCTCTGGGTGTGTGCATACGTGAACGGGTATGTGTGTTTGTGTACATGTTCATGCATGTATGTGAACCCACATTGCTTGTGTATGATGGGTCTTATGTTGATTCCCTCAAAGGCTGTTTACTTTACGTTTTCAATTTTTTCCGATGTAGAAACTTTTCTGTATGCTAATACAAAACTCAATGGGAAGAAGTAAAAGAGATATTCTTTGCATTCTTAAACTGTTTTTCCTCATTTTCCCCATTCTTCTGTCTCAGAAAAACTCTCTTTTAGAAGCCAAAAGGACAGATGTAAAGTGAACTGCTATGAAAGAAGCTCATGACGTCCAAAATTGTTGTTGCCTTTGCTTTTTTTCCTGTCATGGCACAAGCTCATAAACACTATTCTGAGATCTTGAGGCTCGCTTTCTTTGTTGGTTTCGCTCCTCTTACATGCAGAGTAAATGGGAAACCTCATGGAGGCTTAAATAAATAGATACATTCAAATTGAAACCGACCTGGCTTCCAGCAGTCAGGGTTCCCATTATCTCATCTTGTTTCAGTCAAAACGCTTGTATGAAACAATCTAATTGTATCAGAGTAAACAACATTGCGTACAAATTTATAAATGCTTTGCTTTGCCCACAACAGTTCTATGCTTGAGTAAGGAGTTTACCTGCTTTGGATGGATGCTGTGTCCTGGAGTACCAATTTAGGTGCCATTGCTCTGATGTAGGTAGTTTTATCAGCTGTGGAATATGGGGGGAGGATGCTGAGGAATGTCACTCTTGTCCATCCTTGGTTGATATTATGTCTGTGTTCAGAGACATAAAAGTTGTCACTAGGGTGACAAATCCTTTCATGGTGGGCTACAGGAAGATGGTTCCCAGGGGCATATTCTTCATATGCTAAATAGTGAAAGTGTTAGGGTTTCTCTCTCTCTCAGGAGAGAGGGAGTTTGGGAAGGAAATTTATCTTTACCCTTCCTTTTTCTCTCATAGACATTTGGGGTTTTGTCCCATTTCCTAATGACTTCCCTTTGTTCAGTCTCATGTCAAAGGTCTGTGTAATCTTGTTTCATAATACTAAAAACTGGCACAGCTACATTCCTGCAACATTTAGTTTCTGGTCAGTGAAAAGCTGAGATGTGGAAGGCTTAGTGAAAGAAAGGTTGCATGAGGGGTTGGCAGATCTTGAAGGCAGGTGTCAATGGTTTTCCTGTTATTAATAGCAGCACCTAAGAAAAGTCTCTGCTCTGGGACTCATCTGATGGGGTCTCATTTCATGTTAGGAGCAGAGAGGATATAATTGGTGTTTTATGTGTGTTTGGTGTTGGACATTCTGTGAAGCACCTGTCACCTGCTTTTTAACTGCTCTCGAGTCCTGGGCTTCTCTACTCTCTGGATATATATTTGTAAGTTACGGCTTGGTTGTATTTCTCTTTCACCTAAGCACCTCATCCCTTTTTCACAGGATTTCCATGCTTTGATTTCTCACAATTCCTCACATTTATAGGAGCCAATTGTGTGTACCAGAGGTTCAACAGGTCTTTGGCTCCACCATCTCCTAATCCTGCTCACAAAATGGTGCTTTTAATGTCAGCTCCAGTTCCTCATACTCGATATCAAATTAACTCCACATGAAAGATTTTGATGAGCTTTTTTGGTTTGTACACATAGCACCATCTCCCAAACCTGTGACACAGGTAAGTTTCCATTTGCAGTGTTTGCACACAGCAGGAGCACATGAAAGGCGTGCATTTCAAGAATGACTAAACATCAAAGTGGTTGTAGGTGAGCTGTCCTGAGAAGTGTAATGCTTATCTTGGAAGATGGCAGAAGTGTTTATTTTATGTTAATGGCTAGAAGTCTCAGTTCACATGTAGGTTCCTCTCTACCACAGTTAAAAGAAATAGAGATGAGACACTTTTCTTATGCTGATCCAGATTTTTTGATCTCTCTCTGCTTAATTACAGTAAAGAGAAGTCAGAAGTATCTGTGATCATCATTGCTGCCTGGTTGCACTCTATCATCTCTTAGAGAAGTGCTTTTTTGCAACTCTAGACTGAAAAGCCTTTTTATTTTTTTTTTTCCCCCTATGGGCTTGACTAGGAAGATACCCATCTTTAATATGAAGCTTTGAAGCATTATTATGGTAATGTCAGGTAACTGCTCTTCAACATAGATTGACAGCTAGCTATTAAATAAGGGTAGGGAAGAATGTGGAATCTGTGTACTGAATGATGCATGTGGGTTTTTTTGTGTGTTTTTTTTTTTTTTTTTATATAAGCAGAGACTTGGCAATTGCAGGTTTTCTTTACCTTTTTGATTTAACAGCATTTTGGAGTCTTTTGCCAAACCACAAGCAAGAGCAACATTTAAATCAAACTGCAGTCTCAAAATATTTTCCTTACCCTGATTCAAGCACAAAGGATTTAATTTCTAATCAATTGCAAAATGGGCTACTGGAAAATAGAATCTTTTTCATGTGCCCGTTTGAGCCTCTGAAAGAAACAAAAATGTTTCATCTCTAAAGTCACTCAATTTCTGATCAGTTTTCACTAATGTTTAAATTGGCAGGTAGCTGACAGCCGTAATGGATTAATCTTCAATAACAAGCTGAGCTCTGAGTTGCTATTAGTTGGCACTGGCAGGGATGCCCGGATGATCTCACAGAGCTCAGTACGTGTGCTCCTTTTTGCAGTTGAAATGACATGTTCTGGCAGTTCAAACAACATTGCCATCAGAAAAAATAACATTTTCTTCTATGCCATGGGTTTTGGGACTAGCATCTTTTTCCCATGTCTGGTTAGCACTTTTTTTTTTTCATGTAGTAAAGGTTATGACAAGAACCAGGACTGGACTATGGAAATAGTGGCCACCTACAGACAGAACATTGAAAAGGGATAGTGAGAGCTATCTCATATCTGAAGTTGGTAGTGTGGCAGGAACTTCTTGTGCCTCCCTCCTTTGGTTCCAGAAGACCCCTGTAAGAGTCAGCTACTGTTCATGGATCACTTGCATAGCCTGGTTCTTCACTCTGTGCAAGTCTTCAAAGCTGAGGAATGCAAATGCCCTTTTCATTGTTATTTGGCTAAGAAAACGGTGAACGCTTGAACCTTTTGCTCTTACAATTTTAACTGAATTTGACCTAGATATAAAGGTTGAAAGCTGAAGTAATTTCTTCCTCCTCGTTGTTGTGGTGGAGAAAGGGAAGGCAGAAATATCAGACTGACTGCTTGTTCTTGCAGCTTTGTCCAGCATGACAGGCTGGTGGGAATGCCCGTTGGTCTCCCACACAGCTTGCTGGCTCCTTGGGGCAAAATATGAAGTGGGTCTAACGTGGTGTAACTTGCATTCCAGCCAGCAAGCAATTGCTTACTAAAGGATTCCTAAAGTTGTTTGTTGAGTTTCACTTGTTTGCAGCAACTTTAACAAAGCTTATAAAGCCTCCATCCAACTCTGTAAATAATACCATTTCAAGTTCCACTGCACAGAGCTAAGTAGGTATAAAAGCAACTTTAAGACAGTCTCCCTTGATTTTTAGAGTGAGATTATTTCGAGCATGAGAGTATGATTACGTACTAGTGCATATATATGCTGCTGAGTTTGTCAGTAAGAATGGCTGCTGAGAAATCTCAGGCCCTTTGCCATCAAAACTTCTTTCCACACATTTCTTTGACTTTTTTTTTTTTTAATTATCTGTTGATGTGGTACATTCAAACACTTAGAGATTCAAAGCATAAGAAGAATATTGAGAAATTTTGAAAACACAAAAGATGAGGGGATTTGCTTTACTATTTTTCTCAGGAAGAGAAGATAAATATGACTACGATTATAAAGTCATTTTGAAGAGGACAGTGGTCAGTCTTTAGCTGTGTTCCCTGAGAAAACAGGTTGATTTTGTTAGCAACAAAGTCAATTGATGTTGGCTGTTAGGAGAAGTAGTTGTCCTCTGAAAGATGCTCAAGTGTTGCAACAGGCTACTTGCACAAGCTGTTGGTGTTCTCCTTCATGAGAGAATTTGAGGAGAAAGTTAGATAAGCCTTTGCTTGAAATGGTCTAGTGATGCTTGTTCTTGTTTCCTAAAACTTTCCCCAACAAATGCCAGTAGAAAATTACCTGAATAAATACCATTAGCACAACAGGGTATTTAAAAGACCTCCCATGAGTCCTCAACCTCCTATGGTGGAAAGCACATCAGTGTGTACCCACAATGCCTTAAAGTTTATTGGAAAATAAAGCAGTGATGGTATGTAATCTGTTAACCCTAGCAGAGAATCTGTTCCTCTGCCTGAGATTGCAAGCATACCATGAGATTGGCATGAGCAGCACACATTTTTATTTGAGTGGAACATAAATCCTAAGTATCTTGTTTGTGTATAATTATTCTTGCCCTGAGGTTGCAGCATCTTATGCACACAGCTGCATTGTGAACATTTTTCCAAGTTTATTTAGCACCAAGTGCAAGTACTTTACATGTCAGAGCTGGGAAAGCTCCTGTTTCAGCTGACTCCACTCCTTTCGGGTGCTGTAGAGCGCTTAGGTGGCTAAGTGAGAGGCAGTTGCACAAGCCTAGAGAGACAGGGAGCTTATTTAATCACATTAGAGAGAGTAGGTGCCCAGGAGCAGAAAGAACTAATCTGTGGGGAGAGCGAGAGTGAGCAAGTATGTCTTACAGAAAGGATTTGGAGGTCAATGGATTGGCAGAGACAGTGCATCTTTGACAGAGCATTTCTGCATACTTTCTTCTTTCAAGTTTGTCCATATTTAAGAACCTAACTAAGGGGCTCATCTTCTGTAAACACACAAGAGCTAGCAGCTTATGATCTGAAACTATGTTCCAACAGGAGAATTTGTTCCTTGTTTGTTTTTGTTCCTCACCTACCTCAGTTTTTAAGAGATTAGCAAATGTATTGGTGGCAGCTGCCTGAGATTTGATTAACCAGTATCTTGGTGATTTCCTGTCCTCTTTAAATTGCTTTGTTCTTGTTAAATGGGGCAAAGTGAGCCTGCTGTGTGCCAGAAATGCCATGAGGAAGCAGAGATCCCATCAGTAGCATGGGGATTTTTGAGGCTGTCTAGTCTTAGGTTTACTGAGGAAATGATGGACAGGTTGGAGGGCTGGAGTATTACTTTATAGAATTAACCTGTAGTGTCTGCCCTTGGTGGAAACAGACACAGGGTGAAGACGTGATCTGGTGTAGTTCTGACTGAGTGCCAGTAACAGAACACGACTGAAATACTTAGGCACAATTTGTAAAAGCATCTATGCATTTGCCTAATCTTACACCTTACATTTTCTAATATTTACTGGAGTAATATTCTTGTAGTAACTGATTAATTTTACTCTTTAGTGAACCCTTTGGTAATATGTCATTAATGGCAGTATCTAATATGGCAAGTCTAGATGTACCCATTGACTGGGTCACTAGGTAGTATTGTATGTCCACTGCAGGCAAAGATGGCCAGTACAGAATGCAGCAAGGAGAGAACGAGACAGGCATGCATAAAATATGTATACATCCTTAGCAATGCTTCTGGCTATGGTTTGTAATCGTCTTTGTTTTCAGAGTTAAAGGTGGAATGCAACCTATACATGAACTCCAGCTTTCAATTTCTTTTCAATTTAGAGATTTGAGGGAACCACTACTTGTGTGTATGTATATAAATATATATATGTATAAGTTTGTATTGCTTCTTGACCTCCAATATGCAGGCGGTCCAGGAATATTGTAATTATTGAGAATTGTTGTGGGGAAAATATTTGATCACTATGTGATTTTTATGAGGTGACGGATCTCTTGAATGATGTCAGTATGCCATGAAGCCAGTCGCATGAGCAGGATATCATGTTTTAATATGGCTTTGGAAATGGGAAAATAGAGGGAGAGGTTGAACACACATTGGAAACAATGTCATTAGAGCAGGTATGAAACTGAGTCACAAGTGGAATTCGGAGAACTGGAATTCAGAATCTGACTTGTGGCTTATTTCAAACCAGCACCAGTTCCTTGTAAAACAGAAACAGGGATGACTACAATAACAGTAGTATAACATCCCACTCTTTAAAAGTCCCAATGCAGTTTTTTTCCAGGTGACAATACTGGAAAACACACTCCTGTTGCTTTTCTTCAGGGTGTCAGAAAGACCAAGCAGGTAGCTGGGTAAAGCAATTGTTGTAAAGGTTCAAACTAGATGAATCTCCAGTTCAGGTTTTATTGCAGCCTTGCAATTTGGGCTAGGTTCTCTGAACTTTGCTAACCTTGGCAGATCTACAGGGAAAGCCTGCAAAATCTTTGAGTTCAAAGCAGGCAAAATATATGACACCTTTTGAAAGTTGGCTTTGAGTGTTGAGTTTATTTGAACTTATGTTAACCAAAGCCAATAAAAAATGGCTTGCATGAGCTCTCGCAAGGTGAAATTCCAGCAAGTGGGAGAGAGTGAGAATAGCCAACCTGTTTGCCAAAGAAAGTTATTTTCATTTGTGTTAAAGCAACCAAGCTGATAGAGTCCGAGTACTTTTATGTTTGATTTAAGGTAGAAAGAAGGAAGATTATAGCTTAAGGATATTATGTAAGAAATATGCCTCTGTGAAGATGTCCTGAGCAACCTGGACCGTATCTATTAGGTCATATCACAAAAGACTGCTCTTTCTGGGCAGTTTATATTTCATTATGCTAATACCTGTGGATACTGAGGAAGAGAATAAAGCATGAGGCAGAGATCAAAATATGAATAGTTAATTAGCCATATTTTTAAAAAATATATGAAATAGAAATAAAATCTGGCCAAAATACAGTATGTAGTGGCAGAATCAATTTATGGACATCATGCTTAAATGAGGTGCTAAGGTTGTATTAGGCAAGAAATGAGCTTGAATAGCCAAGAGCCAGAGGTAGAAAGAGATTCCACAGATATGGAATTAAAGGTTGGATACCTGGGGGAGAGAAGGATACTTCTTTTTTCAGTTAAAAACTCTGACAGGGAACAATAGATATGGATGACTACAGAGTTACACCAGAGATGACAAAACAATAATGTGGGGATAACTAAGAAGTTTGCTGATTGCACATTATTCCTGAGAAGGTACTTCTCAGAAACTACTCAGATGTGACCTATTACTTGACTGGAGGTCCCAGAAGAGTAAATCACAGGAGTTCAGTTTCACCTGGAAATGGTGGGAGGAATTTTAGTGTATGGATATGTCAAAGGAGATGGGGCAGGGGGCTACATATGTTATTTGTAGATCTGGAAACAGTTACTGAAGTGGAGAGGGTGGGATGGAAAGGGATAGCAGGAGTGCAGGTACTGGAGCACACATAATTTGTGAAAGACAGAAGTAAAGGTGAACAGTGTGATGTTACTGCAAGCCTTTAATGAGATAAATAAGGAGAGATAATATGAGTTAAATAACCAACATAATAGAGCCAAAGACATTCTCAGGAAGTACGATTGCTGAGGCAGTGTGTTATATCTGCCAATGACCTCAAGAACTGGATTTCGTAGATATCAATCTTGCTTGTTAGAGGTCTGTCATTACGGGAGGCTTTGACTTCCTAGAATATAAAAGGGAACAAATCTAAATTCAGAGATTTCTGAATGCAATAGCCAACAGAATTTTTCATCAGTCACTGAAACAGCAATACCAATACTGTTTTAGATCTGACTGTGGTAAGTTGTAGAATGAAGTGGAAAATAACCTTGGTTTGAGTGACTTCAGTTTCAATTAAAACGAAGGATAAAAAAGTACAGTTCTATAGCTAAACTTCTCAGTTACAGATAGATGGCATTTGATACATTTAGGAACTAGCTAAAGCCTGAAGAAATCAAGAGGACTGGATTGTAAAACGAGGCTGGCTCTTTGAGAAAAAGGTGCAAAAAATGTCTGGAACAGGCATATCTTGCAAAGTGAAAAACATGGAAGAAAAATTATTATATATGATTGAATGAGTAGTATAAAAAACCCAAGTCAACAAAGAAAGCTGAATGTGAGAGTTCAGGAAGTGTATAGGTAAAATGAGAATTGACAGGAGTCAAGCTGAGTTTGACTCTGCAAAGGAAATTTAAAAAATAGCAAAAGGTCCTTCAGGAAAAAAAGAAAGTAGTTGGGCATGGTCCAGTACTTCATCAGATACTTTGCTTCTGTTTCAGTTAGGATGCCGATTCTGAATATGCAGACATAACAGGTTTTTAGTGGCAATGAAGACCTGGAAATCAAGAAGGCTTCAGCCAAAGTGGGAGAACAAACTCAGGGAGTTCAATATTGGAGGAAGGCTGGATCATTGTTGTCTCGCCATCTGGAAGAAATTGCTAGACGTAATTGCAGGGTCAAGCACAATGATTTTGATAAGACTTAACACAGGAAGGAAGATGCCGTTCAACTGGAGAATGTAGGTCTGTCTGTGATGAAGGGGCAAGGACAGCCCTGTTGGAGTGCATGCTATTGATAGCAACTATTCTAAAAGAAAGAATAGGGCATACGGTAATGGAAGAAGGAAAGAAAACACAAGAGGTTAGGTCTAGCATGTTTTAGGTAAACCAAATCACTACCACTGATAAAAGCACTGGTATTCCTACTCACAGAAATGCAGTCTTTCTTGCTTAGGTTCTAGTATGGTATAGCATGTGAAACTGAGAAGCTGGGTTGTGGCAGACAAATTGTAACTAATAGATAAGCTAAAGGGTAGATTTATGTGAAAAGAGACTTTTCAGACTGAAGGGGAGTTGTTATTGAAAGCTCTTAATGACTGATCTTGGAACTGTTCTTCTGTACTAGTTTTACCAGAGACTATCACCCAGAAAGTGGAAGTGTGTTAATGAAACTGTCTGCAACAGAGTTAGGAGTTAATGTCAGACAGACTGAATACCTGGAGATCAAGCAGATCAGGGCATAAAATGAGAGAAATGGAGAGAAATAGATGTGAAATTAGTCACGGTAAAAATAAATGTGAAAAGAATTCCTGTTATAAGTTCACCAGTCAGGAGTAGCTGAAAAGGAGGAATGTGATGTGATAGATATGTGATAACTGGATGTCACCAGCACTGTGTGTATGTCAGTGAAACAGCCATCCAGGTCCTAGAGCACAGCAAGCAGGCTATTTTCAGTATGTACATGTATAAATGTTATTGTGCTCAGTTGTGTAGTTTGACTCCTAGGGTGGGATACCAGATGAGGGAGTTCTTTAATGACAGGCATTTCTGATTTGTCGTCAAATATGAATACAGCCATTTGCATGCATTTCTCATCTTGTTCCTTCTCCTTTGATGCTGAGCCTGGCATTTAGAAGAACACAGCTGTTCAATGTTTCTTAATCCAAAATTTGGTTTTGACTGCCGTTGGCAGGTTGTATTTTTAAGAAGCTTGCATCAAAATGTCAAATCTCATCCCAATTGAAACGCTCTTACCTGCCACAGGGTTTGTGAAGCTAGTTCACTCAGGATGTCTTGGCATGAGAAGACATACCACTGTTATCTATGGAGAAGAATCCTTGGGGCTTCAGCTAGAGGCAGATAAGAATTGTCTAGCTTTAATGCTGCATCCTCCATCTTTTTTTCTCCATCCCAGCTACCCATTCCTCTGCTGTCCTCTCTTCTTCATAGAACAGGTTTTGTTTTCCTTTCCAGTAGTAGCTGTCAAGATAATATGTGAAATTGACGATATCTGGAGTTTATCTTTCCAGTGTTTCATTACATTTTGAGATACTGAAATAGAAACTGTATCTGCCTCTGTCTCTCTCTCTGATGGGCTGCATAGCCCCTCCCCTTAGGCTAAGACAAACTTCATACCTGGAGATTTACAACACCAGATTCTTCAATGTACTGGGAGTTAGCTTCTATTTGCGCCCTTTGTCCTCTTGGATAGGGATGATTTGCAGTATAGTAAATCTACTCAAGGCTCTTCAAAGAGCTACCTCACTGCTGGTTTTGGCTTTTCCTTTAGATAAACAGTTGATTATGTCCACCACAAATATTTTGTGTTTGAGTGAGAGTGGTTTCTTCAATAGGAAGATTAAAGTGATCAAGCCTGACTTGTGCTGCTGTATACGTTAATGCCATATAGGCTTGTTATGGGTGGGGAGAACTGAGAAATATTTTTTGATCCTTTTGTGCTTTGAGAGAGGAAGGATATCTTCTGCTTTGGCTGAGATGGCACCTGAAAGTGTCTGTCATTTTCTCTATGTTTAGGAGCAGTTCCCAGTCTGATCTGTTGCTGTTTCATGCAGAATAGGTATAGCTGAGAGGAATGTAAAGGATTTCAGTTGTTTGAGAAGAGGTGGGTGGGGGCCTTCAGAGTCCACGAATTCATTAAAATTCCATGTTGTGTTGCAGGGTAAATGCGTGGGCCTTAATATGCAGGGCTCAAACAGGTAAATACTCGAATCTTGGATACAAGACGTAGCAAGTTTTTACCTGCCCTTCATCCAAAAAGCTCACCGAGTACTCTACACCCACCCAAAAGGCAGTGTTCACCACTACCTGCATGTAATGCAAACTGATAGATGCAAACAAAGGTTAGTGGCAGTAGTCCACCTTTAGATGGATATCTGCCACAAGCGTGTGCATGTGTTTACACTTCAGAAAAATTGTTCTCCATTTTGAAGAAATCGGACACTCTTCATGTTGCTGTTTTCTTTGAATACACATCGCTTTGCTGACAGTGTCCATTTGTGCTGTGGATTGTATAAAAAACTCTCAGTACCTCGAGCAACCTTCCTAAACTCCAAAAGTCACAAAGCATCCGCCAGGCAATTAGTCTCGTGGACTAGAAGGGCAGAGAACAGTGGCCAAAGACTGCCTGCAGGCACCCTGCCTTTGTGCACTCTCGTTGAACCCTGTGAGGTAATTTGGCCCTTTTCAGGTGCAATCTGCTCTGTTCACCCTGATCCTCTCATACTGAAGCTGGTAATTCTGCTCAGAGCAGTTTCACTGTAGACTTGACTCCGCAGTCAGAAAGCCCATGGCAATGCTCCTTTGCAACAGGTGGGACACTGAGAGAGTCATGGTGCTCTCAATCCAGTGTCATTGTCTAGATGTGGTACAATAACTGAATTTGCTCTTCTCACCCGCAAATATGTGTGTGCAAAGGTGGCTTATGGTGGACATGAGCCAGCAATGTGCCCTTATGACCAAGAAGGTCAATGGTATCCTGAGGTGCATTAGGAAGAGCGTGACCAGCAGGTTGAGGGAGATTCTCCTCCCCCTCTACTTTGCCATGGTGAGGCCACATCTGGAGTATTGTGTCCAGTTCTGGGCTCCCCAGTTTAAGAAGGACAAGGAATTACTGAAGGGAGTCCAGTGGAGAGCTACAAAGATGAAGAGGGCTCTGTGGCATCTTTCTTATGAGGAAAGACAGAGAGCTGGGTCTGTTCAGCCTGGAGAAGGCTGAGAGGGGATCTTATTTATACTTATAAATATTTCAAGGGTGGGTGTCAAGAGGACCAGACTATTTTCAGTGGTGTGCAATGGTAGGATGAGGGGCAACGGGCACAGGCTGAAACACAGGAGGTTCCATCTGAATGTGAGAAGAAAATTCTTTACTTGGAGGGTGCCAGAGCACTGGAACAGGCTGCCCAGAGAGGTGGTGGAGTCTCTTTCTCTGGAGACGTTCAAAACCCACCTGGATGCATTCCTGTGTGATCTGCTCTAGGTGAACCTGCTTTAGCAGGTGGGTTGGACTAGATCATCTCCAGAGGTCCTTTCCAAGCCCAAACATTTTGTGATTCTATGAACCCATGGCGGCATAAAAACCAGACCAGGTACACTCAGGAGCTGTACCTGTGGTGGCTCTCCCCAGCACTTCTGCAGCTGCGGTTGTCCACAACTTGTGGGTGATCTGGAGGCTCGTTCTTCATTCAGCATTCCTCTTCTCTAGTTACTTGCTCCTTTACTGGACAACTCAAATGGGGGATGTGAAACCACACAGCTTTAGATGTCTTTCATTTATTTCTCTTTTTACAAATAAAATAAAAGGCTAGAAGAGAGCTGTGGTCATAGAAAAAAAAATATTCTCTACTGTAACAAGGGAATTAAAACATCTACACAAAGAGAAAACACTGAAAGTAGAGAACTGTGTTATTCTTGGGAGAGAATGTTGGGATTAAGGTTTAAAAAAATCTTTTACTTTTTAAGGCATACAGTTTCTATGGGTTCCAGTTACTTCAGGGATTAGGCATTTAAAAGATATTTTCTTGATCTAACTTTTTTGCAGGTCCTGAGTATTTTGAAAGACTTCCTGCACATATGTGCCAGTTATTTGATCTGATCATGGTTTTAATAAAACTATTATTTAACTAACCACGAGTTAATTTCTTTAGCCTTCTGGGAGCCAGCCACAAATAGTAGCAAGTTATTGTTTAACCTGGCTAAAGCTGAGCTCCTTCTCTTCCTTGCTAACTCCCACCATTGACAACACAATTTAAAACTGGATTTTTTTTTTTTTTTCTTGATGGAGTTAAAGTATAATGCAGAAAAAATCTTACAAGATCCCAGAAAGTCATGTTCATGTAACCATTTTCTAATCCCTTCAATTTGCTTTTTTTTGGTGTGTCCAAGGATGTGAACAGATGCTCTGTAAGGACAGAAGGGGTTGTCTGAGATCTGTTGTGAACAGCAACTGACACAGAGAAGCACTAAGCATAACTGGGGATTGCCTTGCCTCTACTTCAGTGAGAGGATATTAGGAAATTCACAGAAATGGATTACTTCTGGTAACCTGAAAAACTTCAGAACTTTGAAGGAATTTGCCTGATGTACCAGGACCTGGCAGCAGAGTGGAGGAGCAACAGGTGAGATAGCAGCCACAACCTCGCTGTCACACCTGTATTGGACATGCTGCTGCTGTCAGGGGCAGTCCAGTGGTTAGCAGCTGGCAGCTTTTTCATTTTGAAGGTGTTAAGAGTAGCTGCTACTTAGCACAGACATTCATAGTGACATGAAGTGTTTCAAAACTTCCTACTGTGTTTCTAATACATCTTTGAAAACAAAAAGATGCCCATGTGAACAGGGCAGTGAGAGAAGAGTGACGTTTGTTGGACATGATTGCATGAGACTATTAAGTTTCGTGGTGATGTGTTACTAAAATATGTATGACATATGCAAGAAGTTCCATTTCTAGCAAACACGTTCCCCTGGACACAACCATTAGCTCTGATGTGTATTGCTCACTGAGTCAGAATTGATAGTAGGCTATAGCTTAATTTCATAGGGTTATCAGAGCTGTTGCTCCAACATAGTGGAAGCCTATGCTGACTTAGATATTTAATCTAAATGTGAAATAAACCAACCATTTCCAAAAAGATGAGGCAGCTGTTGTGCAGTCTGTGAGTGTGTAGTGTAAAACAGGAAGATGCGGCTTTGTTTTATGGGTAAGGTGTGTAGAATAATGAAGATCTCTTGGGGAAACAACCTTTCAAATAGCATGCACCTGAATGCAAGCAAATAGTTGCACCCGGGAACAAAAATTGCTAGGCCATGCCTACAGAAGGGCTCTGGTGGCATGAGAAGGGGTGACATATATCCTGGAGGATACATGCAAAGGATTTCAGATCAGGGGGCAAGTAACTTCAGACAGCTTCCCAGACTGTTAACATGGCTAAAAGGATGAACGCAGTCTTTGAATGAGAAGAACATCAGCTGTGTCAGGCTGCATCTTTTGTAAAGCAGCCTGGAAGCACTTTAAAATAACTGCATGATAAGGCATTTACTCAACAGCTTTTTAGCTGTTCCTGTTAGACACTGGAGAAAACGTTTTTCTGCTACCATTAGTAAAGCTGATCAAGGAAACGCAAAAAATACTAATGCTGTACAACTTGTCCCAATACAGCCAGGCTTTAAGTAAACCATAAACACTCCCTGGAATGGTTTATGAGTATGCAAAAAAAAAAAAAAAAAAATTTAAAGGTGATAAAACTCTGTTGACATGAATACCACTCAGGTAAACCACCTTGGACATATTTCAAACATAAGCCGACACCTATTTAACTTTATCCCAGATGAATGCAACAGTTCACACGTGAGGCTTTGCAAACACAGGTCTTATTTGCCTGCAGACTCTGCTGTCTGACAGCTGTCCTTGACAACAACCCTGTGCTTTTTCGAACCAGTTCAGGAAGCTTTTCCTCCACAGTGGTGGTTGTTGAGCCTCAGTCATGAGCCTTTGAGAGCATCACTGCGTCTGCATCCTATTGTATAGAGTCAGTACGGGTTATGTGCTTGTGGGAGCTCTGCTGCCGGATTTGCTCTCGTCAGTGTCCCTGGAAGCTGTAATTGGATTGAGAGGCAGAAGCAAGAGGTTTTTGCCAAGCAAATAGTCTATGTGAGAAGAAAGGAGCCAACCCCTCTGAGGGTCTTCCAAGGACTGCTCGGGGAACTCAAAGCCCTTCCAGGTTTAGTTTTGCTTTAAAGTGTTGCTTCATTGTTACAGAAGTGCAGAGGAATGAAGCAGAGATGTAGATGATCTTTCTGGGCCCTTCAGCTCTAAGCAGAAGTCCCATCAAGGTGCCAACAACTGTAAGCTTTCTCTCAAAAATACAGTAGAGCTGCCATTGTAGTTTCCTACTCTGAAGGAAAAATTGTACTTTGCTTTGCAACAGTTTTCAATGCATTGCTCTAATCTTCAAGTGAGGCTGCTTCTGTGGTGAGTGCAGAGCTTTAATTTGTACCAAAGAACACCCTACACACTGGGAAACATCAGGGTATTTAAGCACTGTTTCTCTTGTAGCTAGCTTCACGAATGGGTGTAGACGCTAGCTCAAAATGAAAACCTAGTTTCTGTTGTTTCTCTGGATGAAAATCTAAAGCAGCTTCAATTCTGTAAGGGAATCTGTCTATATTTCATGTCCAAGTAATGGATTTGTCTCAGGATGCTTTCCTCTGAAAAAGGTATTTGTACTGAAAGGATGGAATAATGCATAGGCCCATAGTCATTGCTCTCTGCACCCATTGCTCTGATGCTATTATTATGAAACCCAGATAAACCACCAAGAATTCACCATCCCTTTAGGTACCACGAAAAATTAAAAATAACAAAAGCATACTCTCCTTGATATACAGAAATTCTCAGACTAATTATTTCCCAGGGACAAGAATGACCGGTGGGTGAAGTTTAAGAGTAAAAGGACCAGAACATTTTGAGACAATGAAGAAATTCATTTGTTTATTTCATGGAGAGCTGAGTGGTTTTCCTCTTTTTGGTCTTGCTCACCTCTGCTCATCAGTTTATTATTTGTTGTGTTCTGAAGGGACACAAAACCAGCCCCTGGAAGGAGATACACCTTTCAAAAGAAAGCTAGAAATTGAAACAAATGCAGAATTTGCAAATGTGCCTACCATAAAGAATAAACGGTATTGATGCACTGGAACAGATTTGGCTATGAGGGATATTTGGAAGCCTTCAGGACTAGATATAGAGAAATACATTGAGGAAATTACCCCACCTTGGGGTACCAAGATGGGCCATATGATTTCTGGGTGTCTCTTGGAGGTTTATTTCTAACTAATAGCAGAGTAGTCCACTGATCTTTTTAGTACTGGAAAATCTCAACCTGAGGTAGTGACATGACCCTTTTTCATTTGATCTTTACATTTCCTGGCCTCATGGTAAGACATTTTGTCCTTGCATAATTTATTTCCTTGTCTATACCACAGGGATATTTACAGCACTTCCCCAAACAGCTTGGACTAATGTCCTAGAATAGTGTCAATATCCTAGTTTTGTGGGGTTTAGAGTCCTGCTCACAGGCTGTGACTGCTGCCAACAAAAAGAGGGTCGGGGAGGGAGCTCTGGGCCACTGATCACCCTTCTTTACCTCTTCCTGGGCTTCTTTTGGGACCAGCCACCTGGGACCCTCTAGAACAAGTCCCTGGCTAGAGTCCTAACTTCATTCCCTCTGCTTCTCTCTCTGTCTCTGAACTTGTCTTGGGCTTGATTCACAATTATGTTAATACAGTTCAGCTTTGCTGCAGGCCTGCTGAAGTCACTGATTTGGAGAAATGCAGTAAAGAACAAGATTTTTAACAGGTTTGTTTATTATGTTGGTCAGTGCTTATCACGAACATTTTTCATCCTTTTTTATCTGTGTATGGCTAGTGACAAATAATTCTGATAGTACTATATGCTCAATTTCTCTTGCTGTCTATCTAATGTCAGTGGCATATTTAGTCCAGAAGTTCCTTGCAAGAGCTGGTGTACTCTATGCACAATACTAAACTAAATGGAAAGAGTGGAAATGAGTTGGCTATGGAACTGTGCATAACATCAGCTTGCAGTGAAATTAGTGCAGCCAGAGCTGCACAGCTGGCCAACTAAATCCTGTAGATTCATTAATGTGCCCCGGCTGGCTAATAAAGTGTTGGAGGATTTATGCTAAAACACTCTTTTTCTCCTGTTTCCCCTTTGATTTGTTGCATTCTGAAACCTACAAGAGACAGTAGGACAGTAGGCAAAATATTTTTAGCATGACACATTTAGACATGTTTAAACATAGTACGACATGTATTCTTAGGTGGACAAATATATGAAAATATGTTATACATGTAGTACATATTGAAGGTATTTAAAATACATGTGCAACATGACATAGTAATAATAAATTGTATATGAACAGAGAGAGACACACACTTATTTGTCTATCTGCCTGCATATGAGCATCTATGGAAAAATACAGGTGAAGAAAGAAATAGTTATTAATATCAGCATGTATTTGAAGAGAAGATATGGAGTCATGTCAAAATGTGTTCCATATTTATTCATTTGTATTTTGTGCTGCTGGGAAAGTAGTAACTACAATGCACATATTAGCCTGCATATAATATGATCCAAATCTGCTGGTGCAATATTGGATCTCAGTTCACAGGTCGGTTTCTTGCTCAGTTTTACTACTATAAAGAGACATGGCTGGGTAATTCAGCATAATTCTTATCTGGATTTCAAGTACCAAAGTATATGAGTGCTTATATAGTTTGTGTGTATATGAGTAACCTAAAGTTTTTCTCTTGTTTTTTACAGGGGAAGGGGGTGAGATCTGCAAATGAGAAAAGAGTGCAAGTCAGAAGACAGGAAGACAGAAAGTTGGCTGTCTGTCTTTTAACTTAAACCAGGCTCCTGTGAACACAAGAGGCTATATATGCAGATTGAGGTTACCAAGGGACATAGACACCTCTGGCTTAAGCTATTTTCCTTATTAAACTGGCAATGGAAGAAGTAAGTGGTGTGAAATTCACTAGATCAACTCAAAAGCACTGAAAGATCATCTGTGCCCTGGAAAATTAAATTGGCTTTATGGTCAGACAATGCCCAGCAGTGTAATCCAGAGACACAAGAGAACTTGGATTGTAAAGTACTCAAATTAAAGGAGTGCTTGTGTTCTGGGAGTTTGATTCTTCCTACCACAAATGGTGTTTGGTTCTGGGACTTTTGTTTGGACCTGCCTATGCCTCTTACAAAACCAAAACAAGCAAGCTGTCATTTTTACAAAAGCCCAGATGTATTTTCATTTTTTGCAAAGCCAGACAAATAGCAATACTAATGTATTAAAAAACATAGGTACTAAAATGTGTCATTTTTTTTCTGTTCCTTCTCCCCCTTTCTATGTTTGCTTGCTTTTCTGTGCCATTCAACTTGTTTGCTTGTAAAATCTTCCTTGGGGCCACAGTTGTGCAGACAGACTAAAACGTTTTTGACTTTGAAGGAATCCCCTGAGGTAAAATTTACTCAGATAATATCTCAGTTACTACCTAACCTGTTTGGGTTATTTTTGTACACTATAAAGCGGTAGCACCAACAAAGAAAAACGGCATGGTGCATACCAGTAGCAGTTCACTTCAAGTAACTTATGAACTCTGCTTTTGCACAAAACAACTGCATTTTGTGGTTCTCTGTGGATGTCAGAAATGAGAAACTGAAATGTTTGAGGTGATCTCCCCAGTCCCCCATCCAACATATCAGAGACTTTCCGTGAAAGCAAAAATACATTTAGCTTTACCTGATCGCAGACACAAACAGGTAAAGGATGCCAAGCATACATAACAGCACAGAAGTAACACAGAGGCTGCAAGATGAATGAACTGGACAAACCTTGCTGAGTAATCACTTTAGAACCAGCTGTGATTAGGCAGAGGGCCCAAACCAAAAGCCGGGCTCTGAACAGGCCTGGATTTTCTGATTCAGATCAAAACCTCATGGCTCTTTGTTTCTACAAAGCGTTGAAACAATTCCCCAATTCTTCAATTTGGAAATGGATTCAGATTTGGATACCAAAGCTGTAGCTTAGCTTTATCTCTAATAATGCTGATGTTCCACAGATTCGGATTTCCAGTCATTTCTCCAGATGTGTGTTTTGAGAGGGGTACTGTTCCAGAGGGGGCTGGTCACCTGGAGGGCAGCTCCTTCTACCCTGTGTTTTGCTGAGAACAGCAGCTCTGCTGATCAGCTCCATCAGCACTCCATGTTGGGGGAAAGAGAGGAAAGTGATAAGCAAGGATTTCTTTGCCTGATAGAGAAAATATCTTTTTTTTTTTTTTTTTACTCTCTACTGCTGTGAACTTAGTAGGGATCATAAATCAAAATTTATCTGTTTTGGGATTGCAAGACAGGTCCTAAAAAGGTGGGAAAGTTCTTAAATGGAAAGCAGGCTAAAAAAAAAAAAAAGCTATTGAGCATAAGAAAAGACCATGAAGAACAAGTCTGGACACATTAGTCAGAATGAATTGAATTATAGCTATGCAACTCTTAAAAATATATCAATCTGTGGTAATCTCCACAGAACTATTCTGTAAGAGGAATTTCTATTGTGTAGGAGCTTTCAGGTTGTGTTAGGAGCACTATAACACATAGTCTCGTCAGTCTTCTCTGTGGTGCTGAGGTATTTACCCATCAGCTCTCAGAGGAAGAAGCCAAGGCCTGGAGAATTCCGATGACTTGATGAGATTCACTTGCTGAGCCCTGCTGGGCTGGCGGCAGGAGAAAGAGCCTACTCCTCCTACAGACTGCTCTTATGTCTCTGCACAACAAATGATCTTCTTTGCAGGCAACACATGTGCCTTTTAAAATATAAAGTGTGTTCTTTTGGGTAAGGATGGTGCTAGCAAAGTTTTCAAGGAGAACTACTGTCTTGGCTCTATGTTTGAACAGTGCTAGCAGGGTTCAGGAGAAAATGTCTTGCTTCTGCACCAACCAAGGTAAGTAGCAGCTGAGTGCATTAGTGGTTGCATGCGATCAGAGGAGCAGGCCTGATCTAGTGAGGAATTCAGCTGTGAAGAAGTTGGGATTTCACATTTTGGTGAGTTTTGTTGAAAACAGGGGATTGATCCTGCTCTTGGTTTTTAACTTCCATTGATTTCAAAAGGAGGGAGAGGCAGTACAACGTGTATAGGAATTTAGACTCAGCTTCAATTTTCTTTCTTTCAAATAAAATTGCTGCACAATTCACACAGTAAGAAGCTGTTCCTCCAATAAGTTGATGGTAAAGATAGGATAAAATGTATAGTTTTGTAAATAGAAAGAAACCTCCAAGGATGAAGTTTACTAAGATACAGATTTAGAAAAATTCTGCCCCAGAACATTTTTTAAAGCTGCTTATCTATCAAAGCATGTAGACAGAAATCCTTCCTGGATGAATGCTGGTGCCACATTTAAAGTCTTGGCTCTATTTTCTCTTTGTCAAATATAAATAATTTTTTCCTTCTAATACATAGGTTCTTCTACATAGATTCTGAGCTTGTCTTTCCCCCCCAACTTCCCGTCCAATTCAGAAATGTATTTTTGTTTTTTCATCTTGGGAGCCTAGATTGGAAAGACTGGAACCTTCTTCTAGAATTGGCATGATTTTAGTATGATTTCAGAGATTCAGAGAATTCTCAGAGTTCAAACTATTCCTATTTACTAATATATATATATATGAATTTAAGAAATTAAATTTATGTGCCCATCATAAAAAACACAGGTCAACACTAGCTAGCAGGGTAATGACATCCAGTTTTCAAACAGACTCAAGCACTCTAAATATTCACAGATATCTTCTTGAGGGCCTACGGTGTGATCCAAAGCAGAAAAGGGGTTTTTTGTTGTTGATTTTTTGTTTTGTTTATGATGTATTCCAGCTGATAATCTGCTTGGTGTAAACATCAAACTATTGCAATTTGTTGAACAATTAAGCTCTGATTCTGTATAACATGTAAGCATGTGTGTGTTTTAAGCGTCATTGACCTTACACACCTTGCTTATGGCTTTTATTCAATCAAGACCTTATGGTTGTGTTTTGTACTGAAGCTGTGAATGCCCAGTTCAACAGATACACTGACAATCTGTACGTTCATGCTTTGTTTGCTAATCAAAATGGGCTGTTTTGTTAAAGCTGAATGAAATTCTTTTATTTTGATTTATGCTTTCAGAAGCAGCCTGAGATGTCTGTAGAGTGGATTACAGACATGGACATGCTCCATAGTTTTCTGTTTTTTTATTATTTGTAACTGCCTAGATAAATTCAGGGTAAACTTCTCCTCCCTCTTGAGGAACCTGGGGAGTTCCTCAGATTACAGCTCCTCGCTTTAGCTGGGTGTGCCTTCAGTTTTTAATTAATGCTGTTAAATAAACAAAACAACCAACAAACAAATCCCAAAGGGAAATAAACCACAAGAATGATGTTGAAATACTCATAAAAGCTAAACCCCAAGTCCCAGGAGATGCAATGTCACGGCCATGACTCTGCCCTTGACTTGTCCTTTTGCTTTAAGAGGAGGCGTTTGTCCCTGAGCGGAGGGGGAAAGGTGATATAAGGCTTTATGAAGGAAGCAGTGAACGCTGCCCGGAGCTAGTCCAGGTACAAGACTGTGACTCCCAAAATCTGGGGCTGAGCATTGTCCTCTTTTTCCCAGTTTCTTGTCTGGCAAAAGGAAATGCCAATACAAAATTCCTGGAGGAAATACTTAGAAGCATTCCTCACTTCTGTGGTTTGGGAGGAACAGAAAGGTACCTCTTTGCCCCTCTGCTGTGCAAGGTTGAGAGGTGGTGCAGTTAGTAGGTACCATGTTGAAAACAGCCAAGGAGATGTGTCTCCTCTGGCTCCCATTTCTGCCTAGGTGGATCCCAGGCAAAGCCAAAACTGGGCCTCCATCTCCTGCCAGGCCCCCAGGTCAAGAAAGTATTTCCCAAGGCTGAATTTGTGGTGTCTTAGTCCCAGAGTGGGAATAAATCCCAGTGATAATCAGGGTTTTGGTTGTTATTAGGCACACTGAAACAGTGCATCAGAAGCAATGGGCCTGAACACTGCTGAGGCTTGATTACACAATCCTGGAATAAAAGGGCAGGGTAAAGTTTCCAACTTAATAGCATTTAATTAGCTTAACTTAGAGACTTTAAAATGTCGTTAGGATGGATTTTCCTTTGTTTAGTTTCTTTTGGTGTGGCTTAGCAGATTTTAACCATCTAAAACTGACTCTTGGTTGGGAGGACCTTAGGTGGTGCAGCGCATATCCTTAGTGGAATAATGAAGTGTTTACATTATGCAGTTCTATTGTGAGATCAATCAGGCTACAAGGCTGGATATATAAACAGAATCTGCAGGTGGTCCCTACATCTCCTTGCCCAGAAGACATGCTTTAATCCTCAGGAAGTAGGCAGAGTAGAGGTTCCAGGAGGCAGCCAGCCCAAGCAAAATAAAAGAACAAACCCAGCCCAAACAATGCAACGCATGTTGAGCTCATAGTGCAATCACTACAAATAGCAGCTGACAGGAGACTTCATGACAATTCACCCATCAGCTAAAATTGCCAAACGTGGGATCCTGGGATTAATGAACATCTTACTCAGGCAGTACAAGCATGAAAAGTGAAGCAGAGAGGGTGGATAATGCATCTCATGTGGCCTCTAAATGGTTTGCTCCCTTTTAAGCTGATTTGTTACCAGGCAAGTTCTTGTGTGAAAAATCTCTCTCGCTCTGTGTCCTTGCATCTGCTCTGTTTTGCTCAGCTGTTGTAGTCCATAAGTATTTCTGCTCCTTGATGCTGTAAGCAACATACTAATTATGGAGTTACTTGGATTGCAAGGTGAGGGGCAAATGGCACAACTGAACATTCACATATGTTAGTACCTTCAGCATGAAGATTGTGCTAATAACTCCCGGGTACACAAGCACTCAAGGGATGCAAGCAAAAAAGTGTAGCTCAGGCTAGTTTGAATACAGATATAAGTGAATGGCCTCTTAAAGGTTTTAGCGATGTCCTTCCAGGGGTCTGTGGAATTGAGAAAAGTTTTGCTGGAGTAAGGGCAGAAGGGCCTGACTCATTAAAAAGAAGTAAAAGAATGTTTTGTGACTATGGAATAATGTAAGAAGTAAATGTCAGTTCAGAGGAAAAATAATGATACTAAAAAAAACCCTAAACCCACACAGTTGAGTTGGCTTAGATGTAGTTTGCTATAGGGTTGTTTTAATTAGACTTGTGAAGCAGGGAAATGTCAACTGAGAGGTTCTGCAGCAAGAAAAATAAAATAATTTTCAAGCTGAAACATGGCACATAATGGAATTGAGCTGTCCACATGGGTGCATTCTCTTCCTCTTTTTGAAGAGAGCACCTGAACCAGTTTAGTGAAGGGTAAAGCTCAAGATGTCTGGAGCTCTGCTGTCTCTTTAGATTCTTATCTGAAGTATATTTAAGCCTTTGGAAAAGGCTTATAGTCTCATGAGATCTTGTTTGTTCCCCTGCTAAGTGTTCACACATATCCTGATTATGAAATGGCCAGTCATACCTCAGGAATGGGTGGGTGGTGGGAAATGAGGACAGCTTGGTTTAGTTATTTATTTATTTTTAGTGCCTTTGCATTTCATCTTATCCAAAAGCAGGAGGCAGGTATTTACAGTGTGTGGAAAAATGCAAGTCTGCTCCTTTACTGCTAAGGTAATTCAGATGAAATTACATGTGAAGATGTGGGCAGTGTTTGTGTTTGCCAAACAAGTCCATTTCAACTGTGCGTGGCTGACCTTTTTATGGGCACAAAGATGTTGTCCATATACCTAGCAAGATTAAACTTGCCTGATTCCTGAAGCAGGATTTTTGTTGACAAAATTAGAAATACCAAACTCTACATCAAGACTTCCACTTTCAGCTGCTCTTAGATCTCTGTGCCTAGCTCCTGTTCTGGTATGTCATTCCCTCTGCCCCGGTTTTATTGTATACAGGCCAAGAAGGATGATTGGAAGGTAATGTTAATGCAAACTTTGTCCCCTCTTCCAGAGTAGCCTTACATTTCTTCTCCTATGCTAACTTATTATCACGCTTGCCTATCGAATAACATTTGGTCTTTTCAAGTCATTTTAAAGGTAGTACAGTGATGGTTTCCAGTGACAGATTCCAGTGATCTCATTCATTTCTGGATAACACATACTTGGATTTGCTTCAAAGCCTGGGGGATGTTTAGATCTGAGATTCTCTAAAATGGTGTATTTCTTCAAAAGCACTTAGTAGGAATTCCTCATTACACACAGCTTGGGGAAATCTTGCAAAACCTGCAAATTACAGTCAGAATTTTGGTTTTTGCTGTGAAAATTCTTGTGTTTGCTCTTTTTTTTTTTTTTTTGCTTATAGGAGCATTTACAGCAGCCAAACCACCTTAGCCCAAAAACTCTATAGGACAGAAATCAAAGATGGTTTCTGTATTACTAGTGACCTGCTCTGATCCTGCGAGAGTGAGTGAAAGTTCTGCTTTTGGAGTCATGCTGGGGGAGACAGCAAAGCTAAAACTTTGTAATGTTAAATTCACGCCCTCTCTTTGTGAAGTCTTGACTTCAGCACGTCACAGACGGTAATACGAGTTTGACACGGAGAAGCAAGAAATGTCAATTTAGCCTTAGAAAACTGAAACCAGAAACAGTGTACAACGTACCACTTTTCTGAATTGCTGACATGAGTCTGATGTTTAATTGGCTTCGCTGATGAACTTTAATGCAATTTGGAAAGACTACTTTGTTTACCTGTTTTGTGTTTCTTAACCATGGAAATCTGAAGATGCTTGGCTTGTCTTAGATTAACTCATCTGCAAACAGACACATCACTCATCCCTTCCTCTTCTTCACGCCCCCCTGCTTTCATCTTAATTAAGACACAGAGCAGATAGGCATTATTTCACACTATCTTCCACATCAAACAACCATTATACCAAAGTGGTGCTAGTGTGAAAAGGGTAAGTAGCATTTTAGTGCTTATGTATTTCTGTCATACAACTTAAAAAGACTGAGATGTTTCGGATCATGAGGACCAAATCAGGGAATACTTAACCCAAAGAACTCCATACAGCCCCTGGGTTTGCAAAGTCTCTAATTTTCAGATTTCCAAAATCCAGAAGGATAAATGGCAGGGTACATGTTGCTGTATGTTTTCCTTGTTCTTACATTCTTTCACAAATAACTGCCACTGGCTATGCGATGCAGTGCTCTGATATCCTGTGCTAGCAGATAGAAGATAGCAGCTGAGTGTCATACAGCTTCTGTTTCATCTGTGTACAACTAATCCAAACACATCTGACCAAGGAAGCACCACGTGTTTTTGCAGAGCTGTCAGTGCACCGAGAAAATCATCACATTCTTCCCAACTCCTAAGTATCATGGAGAAAAAGATTAGAGGAATGGTAGCAGATGTAGGTAATTTCAGTCTTAGCAGTCAGACTGCTTCTCCTCCCAAATATGTAGTCTGTGCAACAAAATGCTTCTCTCTAAGGCAAGCTCATTCAGCAAAGCTTCTGAGTGCCATGTAGCTGCCCAAGCAGATGACAGAGGGAAGCCAGTGTTCCCTGGAGGAGTGATCCATGTGAGGAAATGTAGCACACTGGTCCTGCACCCTGCAAGCATCAACACACAATGAGCCCCTGTAGGAGAGGCAGGATGTGACTTTGAGATCTTTTGGAAAACTAAAACTAGAATCAATGATTGCAGGATGTGGACACATACTGGAAGAGTTAAACAACACTTAACATGAGAAGCTATGAGACAGGCACACTGAGTTGGTGCAGCTTCCCAAAATAATCTGTTCAAAACCTGGCCTGTAATTCATAGGTGCTATCAAACCATCAACAGATTCAGGCTGAAGAGGAAACTTCGGCCATGGCCTATGTATATGAAGCAACTACAAGACTACAAGAGATATATAGGTATATATTCTACCAAGACAAGACAGATACAGAAGGATTATTTAGAGGGAAGAATTGCTTTTCCATTGCCTATGTCTTAAGTTGAATTTGACTAAAGATGGGGTTACCTTTTCCATGTGGACTGTCAGCATGTGAAGAGGTGGCATGGACAGACTGGAGAAGCCTTTGACTTTCCCCTCTGCAATCCACAAGGAACTGAGTGGCTATGAAGTTACGGTGCAGTGCCCGATTCAGTCCCACGTTATGACAGGTTCTTGACATGTCATGTCTTTGAGAGTGTGTTAGGTGTCCTTTCTAGTTCATCATGGATAAACCATTTAGGCTAAAAGCTGTCCCTGGGACAGATAAGTGGATGCAGATCAATTACTGGTAATAGCTCAATGTTACATGCATTAACAGTTAATGAGGAAAAATGGTAAGGATTTTCCACCACATCCTACAGCTGTGGAAACGTAGGTACATGGAACTGAAACGGTGAACATGAGAACTCAAGACATATGAACACTAGAACTCATTTTCTCCTCCAGAGCTGTTGGCAAAACCCAAGTAAGCAGAAAACTCCGCAACCTTCAGTAGGCAGAGAGACGGAAACACCTATTGCTGTTTGACCCATAGTCAGTTTACTATTTTCTGCTTCTTGGTCAGACTGTTTATTTGTTTCAGCTGCTTTTCAGGATGACGAGTTGTCTAAGAATGTGTTGGCATTTAGCAGGAATGAAGGGTTGTCTTATAGAATACCAAACTACCTGAGGAGAAGTACTGAAAAGTGAACTGTGTCACTGAGCTTAAATATTATTCGTGGCCTGATGAGCAAAAAGAATTCAAAAAATGAGTAGCATATGACTTTACATCTGTAGGTATTACTTGTTGTGTGGCTGCACGGAAAGGGATTACCATGAAATTAAATAAAGTTCTGATTCCTTGACCCAGCCTATCTACCAGGGTCCATCATTTTTAGTCTCTTCCTCACACTGGTAATTTTAACTCTTGTAGTAATTTTGTTAGCTAAACAATGATGACTACTCAAGCAATGAGGTTTATGGCCCTCAAGAAATAAACATTAAGAAAAATTATGAGCATATTTTCAAGAGATGGGTGAGTCAGGCTCTGTAATTACAGTAAGATTTCTTTGCATGTAGGTAGGTGTTACGAATTTGGATACAGGAACTCACTCTTCCAACAAAATTCTCTTGCTGAAGAACCAGGAAGAATATGTATAAATGAAGGTGATTAGGTGCAACCACTTAGTCTAATGTCATCTGACTTCTCTGCTTGTCAGTCACACTATGTTAACTGCCTTTTTGCTCTGAGTCCAGGCAGGTTTAGGGGAGGGTGCTGTGATCAGTACCACAGATGTCACTTAGAGTTGCCACAACATAAAAGCACTGCTGCACTTTCTGTGAAGTGAGAATAACCTCCCAGCTCTTTCTGTTCTTGTTGGCTCTGATTACAGTGGGCCCAAAATCATTCCCCATTTTACAGAAAAAGGATTCTGCAGTGCAAAAGGCTGTAGTGACTTCAAGTTATATTGTATTAACAACTTCCTTCCATCATTTTCCCTGTAAACACAGTTGCCAATTCTTAGCCTTAATCATGAGGTGCACTCAGTTTGTCTCCACCTTCTGCAGCCCCTCCAGAGCACCCCCAGAGCATGTATTAACAGCCCAATGCCCTGCATTCCCTTTGCTTTTAGATTGTGGCTGGCATGAGGTCAGAAAACAGGAGGGATGACCCTTGGAGAGGGGTCCTCTGCCCAGGCAGTAGCATGGCCCTGAATGGTGGTTTCCTGCACAGGACACACTGATCCAGGAGGAAGCCCTGCATATGACTCTCAGCACAGGATTCCCCTCAGCTGACCCAGACTTGCATTGGTTGTCCAAAAAGGATGAGAGGTCTGAATGAAGTTAGCGGTGGAAACTTGGATGCAACTAGCATTACTTGTGGCTTTGTGACTTTTAAATGCAGGGTGTACTTGTGTGGTGGAGTGGCTGGGAAATTATGGCAATCTCCCCCTTTTTCAAAGAAAGTGCCTGTCCAACAGAACAGTGATTTGCTCCAAGATTTCCTCTGAATTAAAAAGAAAGGAGGCTGTAAGCCTTTCTTTGAATGCAAGAGAAGAACAGGTGAATAAGTATGACTTAGATCAGAGATGACACAAAAGATAGTATATTTCAAAGGTAGTCTAATTTGTCAGTTGGTGGTTGTTACAGCCAGGTGAGCACCAGTGAGGACACTTCTGTCACTCTGGAACACTTTACATTCATACAACTAAGGTCTTGTGATGCATCAGATAATGACACGCTGGCCAGCTGCGTGCTAGCACAAGAACAGTTGTGGTCAGAAATATTCTGAACCTTTAGCTTTTAAAACAATTTTTGGATAATCACAGATTCAGACATTGGACTTTTATTTCCATAGCATAGTTTTCTTAGAAGATCACCGGAAGCTGAGAGAAAATAATCATAGCTTCATGTGAACCTAGCCAGCCCACAGATAAATAAGATGTACAATTTTCAGTAGACAAAGGAGCCAAATGAAGTGATGTGGCCAGGATCAGCTCAGGCTACCTTTGATTCTTGAGCATTGGGGTAAACATATACATGAGTGTTAAGATCGTTTCGATGTGAGCTTGCAACATGCCATTTGGCTTCTTACTGCTAAACCTGGTCTGCCTTGGTACTTGTATAAAACAATGTGAAAATGTAGTTTTGATGGCCATTATCATGGTTTGCAATAACCCTTTAATTGTTAAGAACAGAGTACATAGAAAACAGGCAGTTTTGTTCCTGGAAATACCTCATCTTTTTTTTCTGGTGTAACTGTATTAGGTCCTGTTTGTATTCTGACTCACTCTGGCAATAAGAAACATTTTAAAAATAATAAATGCATAGTAAATGAAACACCAACAATTATTTTAATACACAGTTAATTATGTGACTAGAATCATTAGATTCTCCTGATCGTTCAGCCCAATTTTTTTCAGTAGCAGTGTAGTTTAGCATATACTGAAGAATGTTTTCTCCGTCTAATACCGTATACAAGTGGAAAGAAACAAGAAAGTCAGAAGATCTGTGTTTGGTGTTGTTTGGGTTTGTTTGTTTTTTGGTTTTTGGGTTTTTTTTTAATATGCAGGAGCATGTGTGCAGAAGCCCTTTTACAGTTACACAAACATTGTAAACTTTGTCAAACTTCCTTCACGTGTTCTGCCTGGGTTCAGGTTAACATTCATGGCTGCTGCCATTAAAGTACAAAGCTGTTCTTCTCATGTACATATCTTTCCAGCAGATCAATCTGTTAAATGTGAGTTAAAGAGGATGCTTCAAAATAAGAGTAATGGATAAACCATGAATTTGTCTCTGATTTCAGTTGAATATAAAAGTGAAAGCCTGGCTTAGGAAAAAAAAATAAATAAAAAAGGTAAAACAAGAGCTAGCTAAAAATGTTACATTAAAAACGAACACCTACCTTATGCCCCAAGCCCCAACAAAAAATTCCCATGGATGTGTTGTTGTGATTAAAAGAAGAACATTTATTAAACTTACTTTATGTCTTGAAACTTAGAAAGAAAGCATTAGACTGTGTGAACTCATGGAGATCACCACACCTCTGTAGACAAAGTTCTCAAATCCTTAACACTGAATTAGGACTAAAAAAGCAAAACGAAAAACCAGCACAAAACCCCACCGCCACTAAAAGACTATCTTTTTCTCTGTCCCTACTGCAAATATCTACTAACTGCAGGAAATAAAACCACCCTTTTTTTTTCATGTAGGGAAAGGTGGGTGTGGATTTTTCCAGATCGATTCTTGATCTCCTGGCCAAAAGCCAGGGTGGGAAGCATGCTTACTGCTGCGCAACACCCCAAGCTTACAGCTGCTTTAAGAAGTTATGGTAAATGTTTATGTGGAACGTCTTCCAATCTGAAGAAGGCTACTGTTGAGAGAAAGCTTCCCTACATTACCTGAGTTCAGAGGTAAATGCTCCTTTGCACACTTGAGCATGATATCCTCACCTATTTTCAGTCTATGTAAACATGAAGATGGACATATTACTTTCTTCTCTAAAATTGATTAGGTTTTCACATATTACCTAAAAATGACTAAGTCTCTGAAACAAATTACACAAGTGTAAATTAATGCAACTCCAGAGCTGCACTGATTTATACCTGCAGTGCTATGACCTTAAAGCATTCTTTTTCTTTTCTTTTCTTTTCTTTTCTTTTCTTTTCTTTTCTTTTCTTTTCTTTTCTTTTCTTTTCTTTTCTTTTCTTTTCTTTTCTTTTCTTTTCTTTTCTTTTCTTTTCTTTTCTTTTCTTTTCCTTTCTTTTCTTTTCCTTTCTTTTTTTTTTTTTTTCCTTAGGTATTTAAGCCTGTAGCCTACTCTCCAGAGAGATTTGCATGAAATTACCCTTAAAACATTAGATTATAAGGACTTGAGAAATCAGTTTTACACTAGAACAGTGTGAAATTTCCATTACAATGGAGAAAATGTAAATATTTAATAGCTACTTTCATTACACAGATATGTGTGGTTCTTACAGTGCTGTTTCCCCGTGGGGGAAGGAAAAAGCTGCATAAGTTTTTTAGCTACAGAACTATGAACATGTGCAGTGAAATATCAGTTGAGAGATTTGAAATCCATTTTTCTTTTTATCTTTAAACAAAGCAATTAAATTAAACACATGTACATTAATATAAAATTATGATCATGGAGTCTTTGAAATCAGTGGCAGAATTCCCATTCTGCAATGATGAAAGCCAACACACTGGATAAAAAATAGTAAGAGGCGATTTGGCAAAAATCTCTGTTTTCCTCCTGGGACTAAGGAGAAGCAGGCTGGAAGTACTATCACTCTATAGCAGTGTTGGATAAAAGGCACACTTGCAATAATATGATGACTGATTTTCTGTGCAAAGTGTTGTCTTACAGAAAATTACTACTTTTTTTTTCCACGCCCGCTAAATACACTACTTTTTTTCTCTCTCCTCCATGAAAGATGTTCTGTATTTCATTCATTTTTTAAAAAAACTGTTGCACTTGTGGAGAAGATGGTTGCCCATTGGGTGTTTGTAGCTCGGGAGATTCACGTTCTGGTTCTCTTGGATGAATCAGGCACATTTTTAGGCTACCTTTGCTGTTACACGGAGTGCTACCTCCACATCCAAGACCTAGTCTGACTGGGAAGCTTGATCAGGGCTACAGACTTTCTAGAACACAAGGACTGAATCTGGTCCTAGAGAGAGCTCTTTGCGCTGAGAGTGGGGCTGGACAGCTAGTTTAAACCAGACGTCTTTTATATGGCTAAACTTAGGTGAGATGAGTCCCAGTATTAACCTCTTTGGGGTCTCTCCCTGTGTTCCTGAGGGGAATGCATTTAGTTGAAAAGCAAACAGCTCACTCAGAGAGAGTGAGGAATGAAGTGACTTGAGGGATGGAGGATCTTCTGATTAGCAAGTGATTTTACTAAGATTTTATATAGATTTGTGGGGAAGGGACTTCAGTAAGATTGTAGCTGGATTGAAGATGCAGAGGGAAATGTGAATAGAAGTGACACAGCTCTGTGTTTCTTGATTTACTACCCTCAGGAAAAGTCTCAGTACCAGCCCTTTCTTGAGGCATTTGGGTGAGTCAAACTAGTTCTGTTTTCTAATGTATTATTTGTTGCAAATTAACATCTTCTCTGTGGTACCACCTTAAGGTCTGACCAGGTCAGGAACTCAGTGTGCTAATCATAAACATGAAGCAATTGACTTTCCCTGTTTCAAAGACTCATTAGAAATTTTCAACAAATTCTTTCTTTGTGCTCCAGCTCTTCAGTAACTGTTTACTGACAAGAACGTTTAAGAAAACTGTGAGTGCTCAGCTTAGATGACGAATGCAGAACTGTGAGTTTCCCACCAGAAGACAGTTTTTAGAAGTTAATTCATCAGGGAAGAGAAGCATCATATTCCAGATGACCTGCATATGTAGCTTGAATCACAAATACCAGCTAGTCACAGCAAATTTTTCACATGCTCTGTCTGAACAGGGCAGGGAATACCTGTGAGTAAGCCACAGCCTGCTTGTGGGCAGACCAGTATAAGAGGTAAAACCTAATCTAAATTTCTCCTTCTTTTATAATGTGATTATTCATTCATTACAGATCAAAAAGTTGGAATGGCCAAGCTTCAGATGCCCGTGGGCACTTGTTACTGTCATCATAATGTTAAAAGAGACAAAGAAACTGCGCAATAAATGTGAAAACCCTTCAAGACCACAACTTGCTTTCTCTTTCCCTGTGTGAGGAAGATAGTGGGATTTTTTTGGGTCATTGGGAAGAACTTAACCCAAGGATTACAGTAATTGTAGCAGAGCATCCCCTGAGGAAATCTTTGTGTTTTCTGAAGTCCAGAGTTAAGAATGAAAAGGTTATGGTGAAATTTCAGGTTTGCAGAACATGCTGTATTTGAAGTGCTGCCTAGGAGAGTGGGCTTCCTACTGGTGACATAGATACTGCTCTGCGGATCCCCGTCCCTGAGCTTCCACCCACTTACTTGGGAATTTCTACTCTTAGAATGAAGCGCAGCATTAGATGTAGCTTCTAGGAGAGCATGGTCTTCTAGGCAGTTATTCTAGATTAGGTGCACCTACATACATAATTTATTCATGTATGCTTGTTTTTTTATTTCTTCTCTCCCTCCCAATCTTGCTATTCCTTCTCTACAGTGTCTAGATTCCAGATCCAGTCTTTGGACTGAGTCTTGACCAGAATTTATAGTTTTGGACTCCTAATCTGCCATCCTTAATGCCTTTACTCCAGTTTTCCAGCAGTATGTTTTTTTTCCAGAAAGAATTGTGTTGTACCATAGCTACAACAGTTGCTTGTATGAATTGTGTTTGGTGGAGTGCATCTCTGAAGTAGCCTATGGATGATTAGGTATCCATGCACCACAGACCAAAGTTAACCCTTTTGTGTATATCATAGTTGACCAAATAAAATAGTGTCAGACTGTGCAAGCCCAGGAGCTTGTGTGATAGAGCTTGGAAAGCTATGAAACACATGAAAGAATTAATGCCATACAGAAATCCACTGTATTTCTTCAACTCCTTCAGGTAGCTTACAAACACTTCTCTCCTATATTAATCTAGAAATAATCTATCCATTGGCATAAAGATTGAAAGTTTTTACAGTGCCTTTAAAATCTCTGCTGCTGAAAATCAGAAGATGGCTTTTCTACTATGGCAGCCAATGATATCTCTCTTTCTCTGAATGGTGAAGTATTGTGCATGGACACAGTTCATGTTCTTAAGCTGAAGGGTAGTAGTTCCTCCATATGGACTTTTGATGTGAAGTTTCAAACACTAACGCAACATTCCTCTGGAGCACGTGATAGATGGTTAAATAAGGACTTTTCAGGCAGTGAATTTGGGGGTTTAGCTGTCTATCCTTCATTGTCAATTATGTGTTTTTTCTCTTTATAATCTCTCGCATGGTAGTTGGGTACAAACACAGGATCTCTGTACACTGAGGAATAAATCCAGGTGCACATTCTATACATGCGTGTATTATCCTTTGTATTTTGCAGAATGCCAAACTAGAACACAAGGAGTTTATTTAAGTAATGATGGGCCAGCTTCTCTGGAAACTTTCATAAGCATACCTTGAAATAATTATTGGACACGTTAGCAAAGTCAGATACTCTCTAATCAAACTGTGAAATTGGAGGCATTGCTGTCACAATATCTACTTGGTTTCTGACAACACAGCAGAAAGTCAAATGTCATTGTAGAGTGCCTAATACCACATCCATGATGGGCTATACCACTATTTGATGTGTTCAACGTGGCACAAGAAATGGAGTTTTGCATTAAATATAATATTTGTACATGTGTGAAACAAGCACAGGGATCTGCATCTGCTTGCTGAAAAAACATGGAGATTTTGGGCATGCTCGTGACTCATCCTGCTTGATATTAGACACTATGTCTGTTTAAATTGCACAATGTACTGATCCCACCATGTACTGACTGTTTCCTCATGTTATCCGTCTGGATCTGCTGTCATGCCTTTTCATGCATGCGTATTGAACAGTGAAGCCAAGTGACACTGTAATTGCTAATTCCATCCTCTGATTTGGCAAGTCACTCCTGCATTCTGGCTGTGCAAAAAATAAGTAAATGGTGCTAACTTCAGCCCATACCTTGTCAGCATGTTTAACGTTGTGCATAAGCAGTTTGCATTAATAATTTGATTTGGAGAAATTGGATTTCATTTCCTTGCAAATCAGCCATCTGAATATTCTGCTTATCTGTTACATTAAAAAAATTTCGGAGAGGTAATAATCATTGGTCTTGATGCTCAGCTGAATCCTCAGTACCAGGAGCATTAGGGGCTAGGAGGTACGCCTGAGTGTGGACCAGAGATCTGTTGTCAAACTGCGTGGCAGGAAAGTGTCTAAAACTCAGGCTAAGCCAAACCAAGCTAAACCTCTGTTTCTAAGATGCCGTTGAAGTTTTGGTGCCTGGAATCCATCGCCAAGCCATGTGGCAGGGGTTTAAGTAAGCAGGCCAAAAACTGTTCCTAGATATAAGAGAAACTACAAGTGTGTAAGCCCACTGGAACTTATATGCTTGCATTCAGCACTGACGAATTCCAGGTCACGTTGGCTTCAGTTAGTAAGTACTTATTTCATACTCAAGTAGGCCAGTGGCTGTTTTTCTTTCTCTCTACTTTGGAATAGAACCAAGCCTTGTGGAAAGCATTTTTCCTCCCTCAGAGTTTATGCTAGAAGTGTTACAATAATCCACATGCAATAAGGAAACACTATTGCCTGATAAACTACCCATGAAACAGAATCTTTGTGGTATTGAAACCTGATGGTATTAGCACGGAGAATCCAGAAAATATCACTGGACTTCTTTTCCTTAGGCATTTGAAGTCCACTACAAGCCAATCAGAAATTTAGCCATCAAGTGCATTACTTTTTCTTTTGTGCTTATGAGATATATTTAGCATATCTTTAACAGACATCATGCTGTCTGTGTTAGCATTACTAAGCGTAACAGGCAAGTGAGCCTTGTGTGTTGTAATCCCTGACTTATCCAAATTGTACTCAGATTTTTCTGGGTCACTTGTAAGAGTGTTTTCTTTTTATTGTGTACTTCATCAGACGAGCATACAAAGCAGGATGTTAATCCGCACTGCATCAAAGAACAGGCATGCTTCAGTCTATTGCAAATGTTTGGGATCTAAGGCCAGCTTGAAGAAAAAGCAAAGTATTCCACAAGCCATGTAGGTCTTGCCAAAACTATTTTCATTGAAGTCCTCTAGTTCTACAGTGAACTGTTCCAGATAGCAAATACAGCAGTTGTGGGTTTTGTTTTTGTTTTTTTGTTTTTTGTTTTTTTGGGTTTTTTTTCCATACAAAATGTCTCTTTTGGATAACACAGTCCAAGAGTAAAATTGTTTTCATACCCAGAGAAAATTGCATGATATCTGGTCATTAGCACAGTTCAAAGCTGGAGCTGTTCTATAGATATTTAGCATTTGGAGCAGCATGTGGAACCAGCTGGGGACAAGAACACAATGTACTTCCAAAACAAGAAATTTCTCTTAATCAGAGGATAAGTTAATTGCTGGGAATTTCCTTCTCAAATCTCAAGTGTTCTCTTTTTCTTATTAAAATTACAGAAATGTCTTCAGTCTCTTTAAATCTCAGTAATAAACCTTCATTAAAATGTTCATATCAGTGAAATTTCTTACTCAAATGTCAGTTATTTGTGTTCTGATGAGCAATTCTTGGTTGACCAAAAGGCATCTGTAGGCTGCTATGATATGTTTTAAAGATACTTGCTTGATAGGGCCAGCTGATTCATATTTTCCTTGCTCGGGTCATTCTGAATTTTCTTTGCTCTTATATAATTGCAATACTGCTAATGTGTTTATGTAACGTGAATTGAATTTTGCAGTGGAACAGATATTCGTGCAATGTGTAACTGTAATAATACTCAGCTTCTCTTTAGATTGGTTATTTGAACAGTAAAACAAAATCCCTCTTCATAGCTTCACCTTGGTGAACCTGAGGTGGATTATGAGGCTGATGTGGAAGATGATGGCAACAGCATTCAGGTTTATTATTAACTGGGTGGAAATAATCTGAATTGGAAAACTGGATTCACCTGACAGGACTCTGGATCATTATGATGGCCTTCTCAAGAGATGCCCTGAAACAGAAGATCTCAGGGAAGCTACACAGGCTGGAGCACCATTTTGGGGACCTGCTTTGCAGGTTGTAAGGCTGTTATTGGCTCTTTGCCCCAACACAGTGGGAAATATGACCCCAGCCCTTCTCTGTGCTTCCTCAGGGACATTGTCTCAGCTGGCATGCAAAGTGCTCAGCAGTTAGGACAGAGTGGGCTTCCTGACAAGCCCCTTGATATGTCTTGTGGATGTGGCAGCAGCTGGGCACAGGTATGATGGGGCTAAAGCAAGGGTGTAGGTGCACTAGACAAGGTAACATTTAGTTGGTTGTTGAGCTGGCTTTCTTTATTCGGTAGTAGTGTGTTTCATGTGAAACCACTGTCAAAGAGCAGCGTCCCACATGTGGATACCATATGACCAAGTATTATGAGAAGTGATGTGTGACAAAGGTGATCCAGATGTCACCAGCATGTGACGCTGAATACAAATGCTTTAACTCAATACAGCTATTGCCTTTGAGTGACATCAACAGATGTATTTGGGTTATCTTCAAAAGTAGTATTAGGGATTTACCTAATCATAGAATCATTTAGGTTGGAAAAGACCCTTAAGATCATTAAGTCCAACCATTAATGTAACACTGCCAAGTCCACCACTAAACTAAACCACTAAGCTCACATCTACATCTTTTCAACATCTCCAGGGACAGTGACTCAACCACTTCCCTGGACAGCCTATTCCAGTGCTTGATAACCCTTTCAGTGAATAAATTTTTCCTAATATCCAATCTAAACCTCCCTGGTGCAACTTGAGGCTATTTCCTCTTGTCCTATCATTTGTTAGTTGGAAGAAGAGACCAACACCCACCTCACTACCACCTCCCTTCACATAGTTGTAGAGAGTGATAATGTCAAAGTAATCTATGTGGGACTTACTGGCACTTTAAGATGAGAGGAAGCTGGTTACAGTGAAGAAAGTGCTGCAGATCCACAGGAGCTGTTGTTTTCTTATTTCTCTAAATTCACTCTTGGATTATTGAATTGTCATTTTAGTTCTTTTCTGTGACTAATCCTTCTCACCTCTGTTGACTGCGTAGGACATTGGTTGGGGACAAAGGCAAACCTTGTAAAAAAGAACCAACATCTGAATGGAGTGTGGTAAAATTTTTCCTGTGGAGTGCCAAGAAGGTCTCCAGTGTCTGGGGCTCTTACCAAGACTTCATTTCTCCTGGAAACATCTTCAGCTTTTGCAGGCATCCTCTTCTGCCAACAGCCTGCACCTCAGACTGTCAGGCTTTCCTCTGGCACTTGTGTGATGTCTGATTCAATTGCTATGACTGGTAATATCTAGGAAAGAAGCAGCTGAATTGGAAAGAGCTATACATTGTACAAAATAAGGCACAATTTGTTCATCTTATGGGATTTATAGTGTTTGGTGGCCAATAGCTCAAATATCTTCCACTCTGTAAACACATTTATACTGAGGTTAATAGGGAAATTTATCCATGTGAAGGAAGTATGTTCTGGAATATTTCTCAGCTTGAAATCTTTGGTCTCTGTTAGTAACTTGCTGTGTGTCTGTCCCTTCATCACCACAGCTTCTAATGAACAGGTTAGACAAACACCTGCCAAAAGTGTTTTAGGTATTGCTGATCCTGCTTAGATGACCTTTTGGAGTCTATTTCAACCTTGTGGTCTCTTGATACTGTGGCTTTCCAAGCTTACCCTTATGAGCTTCTAAAAATGTTTGAAGATTAATGGTTAGCAATGAAATTGCTACTTCCACAGAGCATTAAAGCAGCTGCAATAAAATAGGATTGAAAATTGTCAGCAACTTAGTGTATATTGAATTTAGAGAAAGTAAATTGCTTTTTGTAAACTTTACTGCTGTGTAATTTTCTAACAATTTTTTTAAGAATGTCACCTGAGAACAGAGAGGGTTTTCTTTTTGCTTTTGTCTGGGAGCTAGACTGAAACATCTAGATAAATTACAAAATGCTAGTTATATAAGGCAACTGATAGATTTGTTGTTTATGAATTTTATGTAAATAGTAGAAGTCTCATGGAAGCTCTCATTGCCTGCAATAGAAGCCACAGAAATGCCTGATCATCCTCCGCTGTCCAGGTGAATGGAGTCAGGGCCAACTGATCAGATAATTGAAAGGCAATAGGACCACAGTGCAGCGCAGAGACAGAATTCTGTTTGTAGGTGAATGCCTGAAGTTTTACCCCCCCACCTCACCCCTTCCCCACCCCCCCAAGGCACTTTTTCTGTGTTGCTATTATTGCTATGTTACGTGACTTCTCTGTTCTTATCTGGGGTTCCCCCCCCCACCCCGTGTTGTTTGATCAGAGGTTTTCAGGTAAGGGCACGTTACCGCATCCATGAAAAATGTTTTGCTGCCATGTGATTTGGTAGTCAGTCATTACCTTACTATCAGATAAAGTCTATCTGATTCGAGCATTTTATTCACTGTTGAATAAACATTTCTGATAATTTTATTTTTTTAATGGGAATAACTGAAAGAGTAAAGCTCAGTTACTGCCCTTTGAAAGCATGCCAGTCTAAAAGGCGCCACCTTATTTCCTTCCAGTTCTCCAGCAGGATGCAGGTTGAATTTTTTCCCCCTTTGTGAAATCTTACAGCCATTCCTAGCTGACACAGAGCCATTTCTTTCTGTACTTCTTAGTTGGGCTCTTTAGGCTTAGCAAACATGGCAAACTGGTGTTACTGTGAATCTGGGCTGATGTGGGCAGGATTAAATCAGATTTCTAGTGCCTTTTAGCCAAGACTCTAGTCAAATTAGGGAAAAGAAAAGGAAGGGGGAAGTATGTAGCAGTGCTCTGTGTGTAAACTGGGAGCTTGGAGCTCTGTTCTTCCAGAGATGCACCAATTATCGTATTATTCCAGGCTGGTTTCCAGGTCTCTTCCTCCTGGTGAGTAGCTACTGCTTTCAAAGAAAGATGGTACTAACACGTAGTCCAACAAAAGCCGAGAAAATCAGCACTAGTGACCCTAAATCATGCAACACATCTTGTCTATGCAGGTAAGCTTGCAGTCTGATGAAGATCCAGTTACAGAATCAGGCCAGCATTTGCTCCATCTGAGAAGTCGGGACATTAGCTATGCAGATAGGAGCTCAACAGGCAAGAGTCAATTGGAAGAGAGATTTAGGCAGGATTTCCAAGCTGCTACTGTGAGTGGCCCTGTCTTCTCTCCTCCTCCTCATGCACAGCACCACAGGGTGTCAAGGATGCAATGATCTCTCTGCTCTCCCGGGGGTCAGGAGGAGGGACCTGGCACGTGCAAACTGAAGCCACCAAAACAAATTGTTGGAAGCACGGTTAGGTATGAGGGAACATTTTTATTTTTTTTCTTAAAGAATGAAAAAATACAACTCTCAGCGAAAGTGCAAAATTTTATTTTTGATGAGAAAAAATTAATATGAATGAAAGACTTTTTTTTCTGTTGAAAGAAGGATTTGGGAATTCAATATCTTTTTTTTTTTCCTTCTATCTGAGACATGTTTATTTATTTATTTATTTATTTATTTAAACATGGCAAAAGAATTTGAGGGGAGAAGACAATATTTCAAATTTCCAACATTTTTCTAAAGTTTTCCAACACCATTTTCCAGCAAGGGAGAGAAAAGGACTTTCTTTCCGTTATAAATCCTTTTTCTCAAGTTTTCTCTTTTAACTACAGCTTCTTTAGCTTTTTAAATATAGAATAGCTTCTAAGGGGGGGAAATTCCACTTTTCTGTCGAGAGTTGACAGAAAACTTCAATGATCTTCAGCTAGAATAACAAATATTACCATATAACCAATGTTTCCTTTTGCTTTATTCATTGCAATTCTATCTGTGAGTCAGCTTAGTCTTTCAGCAGCATTGAATTAATAGAAGTCACCAGCTTTTTTGCATTCATGGTAGTACTGCTCTTTTAATCTAATTTTCCTGAGACAATGGGCTAGTACAAATATGTAAACCAAAAGAGTTCATAAATGTTTCACGTGAACAACTCTATCAATAAATTTAAAAGCTACAGTGTTAGTTGCACAGAGAGTGCATTCTATATTATTTGCTGCAACCACTACCTTCAAGGCTGCCTGTTTTCATTCAAACCCCTTCTGTTAGCTGGCTGCAATCACCTGTAACTTTCACCCCTGTCCAAAATCTTCCAGTCTTGGTTTCTGTACAAATCCTGTATAGTACTTGGAATCTAATGTTTCCATTTTCCATTCTAACAGTCAAGCTGCCATTCTTTTTCTGGTATTTTAGTGCCAGTATGATGCAACAAAGTGATAATTTCTTTAGCACAGTTAGAAATTACGTGGGAACATGTATAACAAATCCATTACACAGGACTTGAGACAGGAGCGAAGTGTTGACAAAGGGCAGGGCTTCATTATAGTGTTTGTGTTAGCTCATTCTGCTCCTGGTAAAATTTGGTTTGCCACTTCCATAAACTGGGTCTGAATCCAGGTGAGTGATTGCAATCAGATTGGCTGGCATTAATGCTGAAGAGCATTATCTTTAGAGAGATAGGCTGGGCTAGGCTGATTGTTACATGGGATGGTTAAATTCAGGTTGGATAAACAATGAGCCCTAAGGCAAGACAAGAGTGCTTGTGTTCTTTTCTTCCTTTTTCTTTTTTTATGTTTCCCATAAAGTGTTAAAGCACTTTTTAGCATGCTGAATGTTCCCATCATGAATAAATGCCTGACCTCTGAATGAAACTGCTGAGAAAAGAAGCACCATTCAAATAACAGCTCTTCAAAAGGGTAGCAGTGTCTTTGTAGATTTTCATGCAAAGGCTCTTCATGATGTTTATCATTTCCCCAAATGTGGAATACAACAGAATATATTAACACATTGAATACAAAATTTATATATCAATATATATCCTATATATTGTATTCAATATAGATTTTATATATATATATAAAATACATAGAATATATTGAATACATTGAACATTTACACTACAGGGTGTTGAACCACCTTGCATTCTCATTGCACCTCTAGGTTTTGTGTGCCTTGTTTTTCTCATATGCTGAAGGGAATAATGTTATTTGCTAGCTTCTACAATGGGATTTGAGTTTGCTGTGAGCACACTAAACACACCAAAGCACTGATATTAATAAAGTTACAAATCCAAAACTTAAACTCAGTGAGATTTTTAAGACCATATGTGAAGACTTAGTGAAACCAAAAGACTACAGAAAATGGCTTGTTATTATTTTCTAAGAGATTGCCTGGGAAATTTTTTCCTTAATTGCTGGTCTTGTATGAAAAGCCTTCCAATATGTTTGTCTAACTGGGGCAGGTAGGGAGGATGGTGATCTTTCTTTTACGAATGGTTCTTTGAAAGGTGATAGATGATCTACTGAGGGACAAATCAGATAGCAATCTGAAGTCACATGGCAGCTTTTCCTTGGAGCAATGAAGTCTCCTTTTGTTAGCATTTGGATGGTTGTGTAGTTCATCAGGTTGTGTCAAATGGGTGTATCTGATCTCTGGCAGTGAAAAAGCATCTGCTCTGTGGTGACCAAGTGGTAACAAAGCCTCTAATCAGTTGAGAGAGTGCTGGTGGACAGGTGCTTTCCTGTGTCCTCCAACATCCGTAAGCTCCAGGGTTCTTAAAGGAAGTTTACACAAAAGTTGCATGTACAGATTATTTTTTTCTTTCCCCCCACTAGCTCCTTTGAAAAGCTTTGCTTTGAAAATATACCTGTGAAACTGGTGAAGCATAATAAAACACATTTACTTTCTGTTCTAACAAATCTTTTTTTTTTTTCCCCAAAAATTATCTTCTTCAGTTTTGTAGTTTAGCCTACTCAAAGCCAGCAACGTGTGTAACTGTGTGTAGTTGTGTCTCCCAAAGATACAATCATCTGCAAAACATCTCCTTAAATAAACAATCCCCTCCTACAAAAGGTAGGTATGCCAGGGGCCAAAAGGGTCATCTCTTTGTCAGATTCTATCCTCCCCACCTTGCAGCTGGAAATTTCCTGTGTCATATTTGCATATATAAATATATATAAATATATATATATATATATACATAGCTTAGCTTATTTCATATATACGTAGAGAGTTAAAAATCTGTGCATGCAAACATATATATGTATATATGTGTGCACATAGATATGGCTTTTTGAGCTAAACTACTGGCAACCCCTGGTAAACCCAAACCAAATTACTCCCCGGACAGCCTTACAACAACACAAAGTCTGTTACGTGTTAAGTGGATGGAGTAAGAGAGGTCACAGTTTATTGTTTGCTCTTGGGTTGCTTGCTCAGTTTTGCCAGGGTGGAGAGCTGTGAGGCAGATTTGGAAGGTGAAGTAACTGGCAGAAAAGGTCTCTGAAAGCACATGAATTAGGGGTGAGTGCCTTGGGATCTGCCTATGGGCGGGGGCTTACTTTTTTTAGCAAAGGAGTGTTGGCTTCTGGAATATGCTCTTCATACCTGTTCAGAATCTTACATCTGTATACATTGGGCTACATTTTGTTTCCCCAGTGTTACTGGCAGCACACATGAGTGTACCAGCAAGAGCATGTTGGCACTTGGACCATGAGTACATCAGGCTCTCATGATTACAGTGAGAGCTGCTGCTTTTCTCTCTGTCCAAGCAGAGAGACCCAGACGTTCGTCTGTGAGTGCCATGACAAACATAAGGGAGTATTTATTACTATACTAGTTGCCTGAGAGAGCCAAAGCATTTTTCTGGGAAGGTGGGCATGTGACCAAACCCCACTGTGGTATGTGTGCTCCACTCAGTGCATCATGAAGTTGTTTAGAAATTTTGAAGGGGAAGTGGGTTGCTGAAGTCTGTATATCTGTAGTTTATATGATGTTACTGGAACAGCAGGGTCAGACAGAAAGATAGGAAAGCAGGAGTGGTAAATCACCAAAATCTTTGCTATTCTGAGAGGAACATGAAATGAATTTGTAAACATTTGTGTGTTTTTTCTGAATGTGATGGGCTACAATGAGCAGTTACACCTGCAGAATTTCATCAAACCTAGTAAAGCTGGACTGCTCTAGCTGAGAGCAGAGTTTAGGTCACTTGCTGTCAATGAGGTATATCAGCTGATTAGGAGTTATCAGAGGGGTATGAGGGAGGTGGTCATGCGAGGTTGTTTTTCATCAGCACAGGACTCCTTTGCAAAGGTATCTTATTTGATTGCTGCAAATCCAAAACAAGAACTAAGGGGATGGGAATGAGCAGGGAAGTGGTGCTAGAATCTGAGCTGTGTCCAAGGAACTCACAGATTCACAGAATGTTAGGAATTGGAAGGGACCTTGAAAGATCATCTAGTCCAAGCCCCCTGCCGGAGCAGGAACACCTGGATGAGGTTACACAGGAAGGTGTCCAAGCGAGTTTTGAATGTCTTCAGAGAAGGAGACTCCACAACCTCCATGGGCAGCCTGCTCCAGTGTTCTGTCACCCTCACTGAGAAGAAGTTTCTTCTCATATTTAAGCAGAGCTTCCTGTGTTCCAGTTTGTACCCATTGCCCCTTGTCCTACCATTGGTTGTCACTGAGAAGAGCCTGGCTCCATCCTTGTGACACCACACTTTACATATTTGTAGTAATTATGTTTTCCAGTTCAACAGCTGAAGATAAAAAGCCAAGAGATTTTCATTCTTGTGCTTGTGAATGTGTCCCCTTTCCTCTTAGGAAGGGGTAAAGGGATAGTTCTTGTTTTTCTTAGTGCCAGAGGGATTTGGAACTGCTGGAGGTAGGATATTTGTCTTGGCAATTTAAACCCTGCTTCTTATAAGCCAGGGACCAAGAAAGAAGTAGAAAACAAAAATCCAAAAGAAAATTAAAACTGTGAAGGTTGATTTTGTCCCCTCTACCCAATCACCCCTGATGTGTTTGGGGGAAGTGGGGAAACCTCTTTCTGCCCCTCTAAAGACCAGCATACTCAGGGCACCTGTGCACATGAGCACTTCTCTGTGTTTGGGCCCAGTGTGGTCTCCTGTGGCTCCAAGGAGAGAACGGAAAAATGTCCCTGTAGTCGATGTTTCTCAGTCCTCTAGTTTGATCTGAAATCCTTCTTGCAGCAGATGCTACTGACAACCAGAAGAGATGCCTTCCCCCTGCCTGCTATTGCTGCAGAATGGGTCCTGTGATAGCCGTGTCCTCTGGTGAGAAGGCAGGAGAGCATCTCTTTGACATCTGTTGTGCAAGAGTATGCCAAAACCTCTCTGATTTTTCAGGTTATTTGTGAGTGTTGCTTGTTAAGCAACAGCTGGTATGTGAGACTTCCCCACAGCAGTTTAGTTCAAAACCTGCATGCTTTTCTATTGACAGAACACCTGTGGTAGTGAAAAGGAAGAATAACCTGAATAAATTAGTCTGCGTAGCACACAGCATCCTTTCCAAACTTTCAAGTGTCAAAAATTCTGGAACTCAGTTATCCTTGTTTTCATGCCAAATTTAATGCCACTTATTTAAACTTGTTCCTCATTTTTTGTGTAAATGGCAGAATAACTGTAAGAATATCTAGTAATATCTTACTGAATAAGAGGTAATAAAATACAGTGGATATATGCCTTCAAAAGAACAAGAATTGATTATTAGTTTTTTTTTGTCTCTAGAAGAATCAATAGCCAGCAGCATCTGTGTCTGAAAGTTATATCCTGGAACTTGTATGGTACAAAGTTGAGAACATTTCAGTTTGAAGTGGTGGACTGAACCCTGGAACATACCAGAGATACACTTGATTCCTTCAAATCTAGGTCACATGCACTTATAGAAGATACCAGTTAGTTAAAAGTGAACCTTTGATTTAATAAAAGTGTGAAATACAATGACTTATGAGATACTGGAGGTCAAAAGTAGTAATCTGAAAGTTTTTTTAGACATAAAAGCTGTGCATCTGTGAATGAAAACTCTTGGGTTCTGGGCAGACCAAAGCTAAGCAAAATACGACAAAAAATCAAATTCAGGTTCAGAAGTAAAAAAAATCAGTTGTATTATCCACATTCCTGCTTGAAGTTTGTGAAGTTTCTTTGTTGCTTGGCTGGACCCAAAGGCTATATGAGTAAAGATCCTTGTAGTGTCTTGTACCATTCAGTAAGCTCACAGTTATTAGTCAGGCAATTTGAAACCAAACGTCTAGCATTATATAAATAACATCTGTCAAGGTGAGTTCTATGCAATGACAGACATATTCTAGTTTAATATTAGTCCAAATAATGGTTAGTAACATGACCAACTCTCCCAGCCCCTTACAAACACCAGTGCTAGTAACAGAGCCCCACCCAGGGTTCTTAAGCTCATTCTGCTTATGCAGATGATGACTTCCTCTCTCCAGAACATGGATGGGGACCGTGTGAGAGGCCCTGGAGACTCTCCATCACTGCTGAGAGTTCCTTTCCTCCACTTGTGTCAAGGAGAACTGCAAGCATGCTTGTGTTTGCAAGTTGTGTCTCTTAGTAGTGCAGCATCACTGTGGTATCTGTTGCACAAGGGGGCTCCTGGAGTGACAGGACTTGTATGCACAGTAGGCTTTGATATAGCCAACACTCCTCTCAAATCACTGAGTCACAAACCCATAAGCCTTCACCTTTCCCAGGATACAACGTGTAGACAATTGTAAGGACCTGCCAGATTCAATTTATTAGGTAGGAAAATTTTAAGCAGTGCACAGGAAAGCACCACTACCCCACATCAGAGAAACATAAACAGAGAATAAGCCTCAAGCTTTTTTTGGTATGGAGAGCCTGGAGATAGGAAACATCACTCAGTGACAAGTACGAGTTGTTCATATGTAAGTGGGTTATTATAAGGCTGAAATGAGATTCCTGAGGCATCAAAATAACACCAAAAGCAATCTTGGAAAAGGTGGGAGTGGTGCTGCACACTCTCATCACTTTCACAAAAATACATCTTCAAGGAAGAGAATATATTAAAAAACGCTGCGCCTTTGGAAGGAAACAAGCGCCTCAGGAGAAATTTTATAAATGGAGCTCACTTGACAAGACAAAATTTACTTTCCTACTTGACCCAAACAGGATATCACTATCTGGAATCTTGTTACAGAGTGTGGTTTTCATAACCAGCAACATTTGCAGCATACTTTACATTTAGAAGTGTCCTAGTTGCTGTCTGGATGCTCATCACCATACTTCTGCTTCAATTGACTTGTGGTGTGGACTTTGATGGGATCTCACCTGTTTGTCCCTGTAGAGGATTTTGCCTGTGGGTTTTACCCAAAGCACTTGAAAGTTGCTTTGAATCTGTCTTTCTGGATCTTGGAGTTTTAATTGCTGTGCTTTGAGTGGATTTACTGGAGGGGAGAAAACTCAGAGTTTTAAAAGTAAAGGCATCCTCCACCCACTTAAATTAAAATACATGAAATGTTGCAACTCAAGAGCAATTAATTTCAATAATAATATTAGTTATTTCAGAGGCAATCAGGTGGCAGTGTGCATGTCAGATTGCGCAGCCGTTCTTCATCAGGTGTGATCTAATGCAGACACTCAACTAACTTTTTTCTGGAATTTGGTTGACTTAGATGGACGGAAGAGTTGGTGTGTGGCATCTGCTGTGACTTCTCCTTTGAAACTTCAGTCCTATCTTTGCTCAGCTATGCTGATTGTACTTCCCTTTTCCTCTCATTTGCTTGCCACAGTCTCTCCCCATTTAAACAAGACAGAGTGCTGTCATTGTAGGATAATGCCACATTTGTGTACCTTACCAGCTTTAGATTTTGACTTCCAACAGTAGGGCATCCACACTGGTGAATTAAAGATGAGAGAGAGTTTTTGACTGTAAAGGTGAAATGTGTTTGGGTGAGCAACTCAGCTTGGTGTTCAGATTCATTTAAGTGGAGGTGCATCCACTCACTCCCTCCTCTTGCCCTACTGTTTTCACATCTGTAAGCAAGAGCGGGTTTTGCCTTCAGTAGCTGTGGTGGAGAATCTGAGTCTCTTGTTCTCAGTCGGGAAAGAAATGGATTATCACTTCACCTCACCTACAGATTCTGGCCTGCTAACATTGTTGCTTATGAATCTGAGTGTGAGAATATATTTCACAGCTCATATGAGAGTTCGCTACTTTGACTGTTGAGTTCTTGTGGCTGTTGGTGATGCAATCATGTTGGGAAAGTACAGCTCCAGGCAGAGAAACTTTTCTTTGAACTCCTCCTGCTACAGCTATTAAAAATAGGTCAGGGCAGAGAAAAATAGGTCTGGTTTTCAAAAGTATATTACACTAATCTATCTTGCATTGTGGACTGATACAAGACAATTGTGCTAGAGTCTGTCTCATGAACATTAAAAATGTTACTCAGTTGAAAACAGTTGGATGTACAAAATACAGTTTCATACACCAGGGGAGAAGGATTAAGAATATGATGTTTCCTTTTCAGCTCTCTCTCCTCCCCGCTTTTGCTCCCTGCCCCCCCTGCCCCCCCCGCCCCTCCCCCCCCAAAAGGAAAAAAAAAAAGGAAGGAAAAAGAAAAGAAAACTGGCTGACAGTTTCTGGCTCTGTTTAATGAATTCATTTGCACAATGATAAACTAAAAAAGGAACCCCACAACAAGAAATCAAGATGAACAGGTAAGCCAAGATTTCAGAGGTATAAAGGAGGATTATTATAAGCTAAGACAATGCATGAAAATGATAAATACTGAATGGCAGAGAAATCAACTGTTTGGAGCTACTGTCTGGATGATATTAAGGATACTGGTTGACCAAAACGATGGATGGATGGCTTCTGTGAGACTTGTACACAAAGGAGAAGTAGGTAGTTCTTAATATTGGGTTGTACTTTGGCACTGTACCAAATCTGCGTTACATAGATGAACTCATCTCAGTTGATTTAATTCGTATTTATGGAAGTTGTATCTTACAGTTTCTATGTGTTTTTACGTTGCCTCTATCTCCATGGAAGCAGAAGCCAAATTTTTCAGAAGCATTTAAGAAATTGAGTTATTTTCCCAAATCAGAGGAATTTGCTTTAGTGTGATGGAAGAGATTAGTGCAGGCTTCCATCTTGTTGTTCGCCCATGCTAATCAGAGGAAAAAACACACTACAAAATTTTTTGTCATCTTAAGTAGACTCAAAATCTCTTCCTTGTGGTTTTATGTGTGCTTTTAATCCAGTGGGATCTAGGATGCAAGCACAGGGGGAAGAAGGAAGCCAAGCAAATGAGTGCATGTTGCAGAGGTTCATACTGCGGTCCGGAGGAGGTGACATAACTTGGAATGTCTTTAGCTGTCTTATTTTGGAGCTCTGTGGCAGCTAGGGCAGCCTTGCCCACAATCATGGGTGAAAAGGAGGAGTCCATGAGGCATAATGAATAGTCAGGTAATCCTTCTTTCCTCTAGAGAAGTAGAAAACAAATGCGTCTCCTGAATTTGTCATAAAAAGTAAATGGGGGTTTCCAGCGAATAGGATTGCTCCAATGCTCTTTGTTTGTCCTGAGGCTGATACAAAGCTACTGTATTGTGCTTGGCAGGATTACCTCAGAGTGATGCGAGCACTGATGATAGCCCAGTTTGGGGCCACATCAATAAATAATTGATGTGTTCACAGATCACTTTCAGAGTTGGTGCTACATTTGGATGCATTTGAGTGACTTATGAAGCAGCTCTCTACTTGACCATGTGCTTCAAACTAGTAATAAAAAACTGCATATTTACTTTAGTAATTTTTAGATTATCTCACTGTTTTCCTTTCCAAATTCACAAAAGCTGGTGACAAAAAAAATGTCAACAAAACAATGAAAAAAGAGACCAAATGGCTCTTCACCCCATAGGACTGCAGAACATGTGTGTTTTCAGTGAGGATGTGTTTTGTTAGAAGCATAATTCAAAGGTACTTTCCAGAAAAGCCGGCGACTGTTTGACGCATTGCTTTAATTTGTTGTGGCCATTATGGTTGCTATGATATTCTCCAAGCTCCCAAGGGATGACCCTGACCTGTGTTTGAGCATGGCCAGTTCGGGCATCATTTTGGTAGGTCTGGCAGAATTAAATTTGCTGGCCCAAGGTAAAAGAGCTAATGCCTGTCTGCTCCTGCCACCAAGCTGGGGAAGTGCCCTGAAGAAAACTTGAGCTGGCTGCCGCTCCTCCTCTTGTGTGATGAGAAATTTGGGGAAAATAACAGCTGTTTTGGGAAGGTTGCTCTTTCCCTTCATTGCCCCCACGTGGTGGTGGTTCATACCCCTCTGCATTCAGCAGCAACTTGGCTTTCCCACGCTCTGGCAGAGGCAGCAGCAGGGAGTCTGCTGCCTTAAGCATCTCCCTTTATTACCTGGACTGAGTCAAAACATTCACTAATCCTCACCACACCATGGATGTCTTGAAAAGGTTTGGACAAGTTGTGTTGTTTAGCATGACCTGCCCCAGGAGCTATGGTATCCCCATGTCTTCTCCCTCACCTTGCAGAAGGAGTCAAGAGAAGGCTTGTGTAATGACCATGCTGTGGAAAGAGCTAAGAACAGGGATTTTTATTATTTTTCTGAAACTCTTAGGTTGCCCCAGAACATCATTGCCCCTCGTATAACTAGGCGAGAGGGGAAGAAAAGTGAAAGATGGGTTTCCTGACAGTATTTTTTTACATAGGTTAAGCAGAGGAAAACTTGAGAGAGGGGAAGATAGTGCAGAGAACAAACTCACAGAGGCAAAGACAAAATGCAGAAGCCAGAACCTTGCTTAGAGCCCGCTAGTCCCTTAGCTCGCCTGCTACAGGGCTCTCTCCAGCTGAAAATCAGCCTGCTGTACTTTTCCCCTTCTATGTGAGACAAGGTAAGTGGTTGAAGGTTGGATGGCACAGCAAGGGCCTCGCTTCCACTTTGCAGATTAAAGTGTCCTGCCTGAGTGAGTCCAGGAACAGCAAAAGTATGATTTCTTTATCTCATATTGGCTGAGGAGTTTTGAATCTCTGGGAGACTGCCTTCCAGGGACTTTTCAGCAAATAGTAAAATAATGAAACATAGCTAGACTTAATGGTTCTTAACTGAGCAGATCACCCCTGGAAGGAGTGGGTTGCTTACTGCTTTGCAGCCTGCAGACTTTGTTTTTGGGCTCCTATTTTCTCTGTTTGACATTGAAGGAAAAACTGAAGGAAAACAAGCACAAATCGCAGAATTAATTTCAAGCTGAATTCTGTTCTCTAGTGTTTTTTTAGTGCTTCCGGTGGATTGCAAAGGAACAGGGACATTTTCCAGGTGTATGGAGTCCTCACCCAGCATAGCAGCAGCCTACCCAACTCCCGTTTTACCTCCATCCCTGCAGCATCTTGTGTATAGGATAGGGAAGAAGTAGGTGGAACTGGAACATGGTGTTGTGGGTACCAACAGAGCCTAGCTGCCAGGTAGGTCTTTCAGAACCATTCCCACCCATCAGCAGCTCTGAAATGGATGATCTTGGAACACATGGAGAACATAACTTCCTAGTTTGGAAGTGGAATTGGATCTTTATAGCACTTAGCTATTACAATTTGTTGAGTATGAGCAAGAAACTGCAGGCAAAGAGAACAGAATGGGGAGAAATAAAATTGATCTGATCAAGATATTACTAAGTTTTACACAGAAAAACTTCTCTTTGCACTGGAAATATGGATGAATGTGAACCTTAATCTGCCTGAAGTGGTGTCTGAGGTGGTTTTGTTTGTTTTGTTTTAGTTTGGTTTGGTTGTTTTTGTTGTTGTTGTTTTTCTTTCTCTCCTGACAACAATGTTCCCCACTACACCAAATAATCTAGACAATAGGGAGCAGATAATGGGACGTTTCTTTCACCACTAAGAAGGGCTCCTATTAAATTGCTTGTAGGTCTTTGGAAAGGTCAGTCAAAGCTTAAGCAACCCCCTGTTGTTTGACAACATCAGAGCTGAAACATCATGATCCTGGAGAACTCTACTCTTTGAAAAAGGCGGGATGTTTAATTACCTTTTGAAAGCTGGCAGCAGGACAGGATGTGAGGATGTTTTCTTTCTTTTGTGTCAGTTGAACAAGTTACTATTTTGGTACACGAGAGCAAGCAACCCATCACACTAGAGGAGACTGTCCCGTTCTCTGACCTGCTGTTGGGAGAAAAGCAAAGGCAGGAGGATATTAATGAAGGTGAGCCTGCCGCAGGAAGGAAGCCTTGACACAAGCATGTTTGTGGAAAAGGACGCAGAAGCTCCTAATGCCTTTCTTAATGCTATATTGGTGTGGTGATTCTGTTAATCCTTAAATACATACTTATGTATTGGCATTGCTTTGCAGGAAGACATGGGTGCAGTGGCAGGAAATAGACTGCTGTGACTTTAAAGAAATTTGCTTTCATCATCAAAGTAGGTGGTAAACTGGTTGCAGGAGTTCTAGTTTTTAAAATTGCAATGCATCTGCTCCCCTCCAGAGGCAGTGTTTCACAGCACTTTGTTTATGCTTTCCAATTATATATATATATATATATATATGTGTGTGTGTGTGTGTGTATATATGTGTGTATATATATATATATATGTATATATATAAATTTTTTTTTCCAAGGGTTTGGATTTGCAGCATCCAAACAAGCTAAACAGAATCTGTGCCTCAGGGAGAAACATCCTCTTAAGTAATTGAAAATAAACTTGGATGGCATGCTTTGTGTGTTATACACATTTAGATGTACACATGGTGGGAACAGAGCATTAGACATGGTATCTCCCACTGTAAAGAGAATATAAACGTATGTGTCACATATGCTTGTGGTAAACATAAAAGTAATGTATACGAGGAAAAGCTCATTTGGTTTGGGTATCTCTGGCCAAGTCTGGCTGAGAGGTGGAGTATCCCTCATCTTAATTTCATGTACAATACCTGTAGTAAAAACAAGCCCTTACTGTGCTTGTTCTTCCTTCCATCAGCATTCACAGATATTTTTTGTTGCCTTGGCGGAAGAGCCTGGTTCAGCAGTGCCTAGGGATTGTGGCTAAATACAAAGTCTAAAGCAGGTTTGACTCATCCAGGGCATGCTGCCTGATCAGCAGGCACACCAGCTCAGTGAACTGGAGAAGAGTCTGGGCATACTAGGGATTTAATAGGGCAGGTGTAGCCCTGTACAGACATGGTGGTGTTAGGAAATGAAAGGCTGGGTAGGAACAAAAGTTGATGCTCTGGATGTAAGAGGTGTTTATCCATGGTGTGATATATATGACACAGAATTGAAAGAATCAGATCTAGGTTTCATGTAGCCATGAGTTTATCTGTTCATCATGGGCAAACTACATGGTCTTCCTGAACTCAGTTCTTCAGCTGTGTACTGCTTTCGGTTGAGATAAAGTGAACTTTTTTCACAGTAGCTTGCATGATGTTCTGGTTTGGATTTGTGAATAAAACAGCCTTGATAACATAGGGATGTTTTAATTATTGCTGAGCAGTGCTTACAAAGCATCAAGGCACTTTCTGCTTCGCATATTGCCCCAGCAGCAAGTAGCTCAGGGTGCACATGAAGCTGGGGGTGAGACGCAGATGGGACAGCTAACCCCAACTGAACACAGGGATATCCCATACCATGTGATACCATGCCCAACAATAAAAGCTGCAGAAAAAGAGGAAGGTAGGTGGAGACATTTGGAATGATGGTGTTTGTCTTCCTAAGTAACTGTTACACATGATGGAACCCTGTTTCCTGGAGATGGCTGATGGGAAGTAGTGATTTAATTCCTTATTTTGCTTTGCTTGTGCATGTAGCTTTTGCTTTACCAATTAAACTGTCTTTATCTCAACCCAGGAGTTCTTGCCCTTTTACCCTTCCGATTCTTTCCCTCATTCCACTGCGGCTGTGTGGGGCTGAGGTGTCTAGCAGGCTTAAACCACGACAAGCTGGTAGACCACAATGTTCACTGGCCTTTGCTAACCTTTTGGAGCTCTATTTACACAGGTAGCCCAGAGATCCTGTGCCTTCAGTAGCCATTGTCTCTGGTGCTAATGGTTAGCTTTGCTGTGGTCAGGCAAAGCAAGTGATTAAGAGTTTAAGCAACACTAAGAAAGGTCAGACATGCATCAGCTGTTCATCATCCCTCACCATACCACACACATGCGATGACCAGTCTCGGAGGCCTTAGGCATGAAAGGTCTTGGCAAGCTGGACACAGCCACACCTGGGCTTGCTCAACTGGACTCCAAGGGCAGTCTGGAAACCCCTACCCACACAGCTGCTCATTAGGCTTAGAGGTGCTGTGAGTGTTCTGTATTGAAAACTGTTCTGCTGATGGTCATTTTGGAGGATATGAAGGATGTGATGGCTGAGCATTGTACATCTCTGAACTGGAAATGAGGCATTTTCAGTGCCTGAGTGATTAGTTTTAATACCATGTATTAGGCAGAGAGATATTGGCCAAGACAGGTACATATAGATAATTACATACTGAAAGAATGCTGCAGTGCTAATAGGCAGAAAGAGGCATGTGATATGTCTAAAAATCTGTTGTTGCTGGTTGGTACTACTGCAGGTTCATCCTTTCTGGATACCTTGACTTCATGCACCTATGACAAGGCAGTTTTCTTCAGTTGTCTTATGCAAATATCACTGAGAACAAAAAGAAAAATCTCAGCATCTGACTATATATATTGGAGCCCAGGCGCTATGCATCTAATCAGGAGGTGGTGTAATTATGTAAAAGGAGTTGTCCTGTAGTATTTAAAGCATTCTGTGAAATGCCTGTTCTGGGTGTTACAGACCTGACTTCTATAAATCCTCACCCATTTTCTTTACCAGCTCAAGCCCATCTTAACAGTAAGGTTGCATCCTGATTGCTCTTTTATCAGGGGTATACCCCTCACCCCATCCTCCCTGGAAATTCTTGCATTTTTATTTTATTTTGACAAAGTGAGCATGTAGGTATTTTGTGCTTTGCCATGCACACTGACAATTTTGTGATGACCCTGTTTGACAACTAATTGGCTTCTTACCAAAACTGAAAACAATAGACACCTATTTTCAGCTGGGAAAGCCACGCTCAGTATGTTCCCTGGCCAAGACAAAGCACTGAAGCAGCATGACACAAAGTGCTTCGAGCTCCATCCAAGGTTTTTCTTTTTTAGCAGGTCTGCTGGTCAACTTACCTCTTTTTCTCCCATGTATTCTCTCTTCTAAGGCATTGACTATCGACTGAAAATACATTTTCCTGTAGTCTAGATTTTTCTTTTTCACTAGCTGAGTATCTATCTGCATGTTGCTTCTTGAGATCAGACATGGAGCTGTGCATGTTACTGAAGGAGACACGTGTTCACAGACTTGGTGAGAAGCTGGGAAGTCCCAACATGAAAAAAATGTTGCTATCTAGACTGAAAATGAAACATTAGAAAAAGATTTGACATGTCTCTGGTTATTATTGTTTCCTTAGTGCATACTGTTGCTATGTTTAATATGCGGAAACTGGTGAGAATAAATCAGGTTGCTAGAAAGATTACCCATACATGAGATGTTAACTATTCTAATTGACAGAGGAGTGGTAACTTATCTTTACATTTGCCGGTGGGTTAAACAGAACAGTCACTCAACCTTTGCACATTAACACAAATTTTTTCAAAATATGCTTCTCAGACATGACTAAAGTTAGAAAAGATTTTTCAAAATCTCTGGTTTTGGATGAAAACACATAATTTTATTCTAAGTTAATGTATTTTACAGTCTTCTTTTTAAACTGTTCTTTGCAAATGTAACATTTCCTATTAAACTCAGTACAAGCAATGTGTGTACGCACACAACCAAAAAAACCCAAATTAGAAGCATTTCCTTCTCCAAGCATCTTTTGCAGGATCTATATGTTCTTGAATTTAAGTTTCCTTCCCCAGTCAAGCAGTCCTGATATGTAATTTTTTCTTCTGTTTTGCCCTCCTCCCCACCTCACTTTGCCAACCAGCACACAAACCAAATGCTTTTAAATCTTCAAGCCCACAGGGTCCCAAGAGCATGTATAGCTATGAGTCCATTAGTGCTATACTAGCATCTTTCTGAGAAGGGAGGTATAGAAGAAAAGAAGGAGCTTTGTAAGGAGAGCTAGTTGCACCCCACCACCCATGGCTCCCTGGCAGATAGAGGAGAGCATGCAGTGTCCCTGTCATTCATTCAGCTCTTCAAAATTGTTTATCTTGCACTCCCAATGTTTTGTTTAGTCAGTGGTGATGCATAAGATACAACTGGTTTTGACTTCCAGGTAGACAAACTCTATGGAGCAACCAGAAGGAATCCCAACCATTTATTGCTGGCAGAGTGCTAAATAAACAGTAGCAACACCTACCTGTGTGGGTGGCAATCACATCAATCAACCAGATCAGCTAGCAAAGTCTTTTCTTTTTTTCTTTTGTTCCTTGTCTCCTCCCACCTGCTTGTTTCCTGGTTGTTACTCCTGCTGGCAGCAGAGCTGGTGCTCAGCTAAGCAGTAGGTCAAATGCCATCACAGCATTGCACAAACCCTGTGCCACCTCTTCTCTAGTGACTCGACTGTGTAATGCTCTCAGGTCAATTAACAGAGGACTCTCAGCCCAACTTTGAGCATAGATTTCTTCTCTTTCTGGATTTCCTAGAAAAATCAGGCAAAAATCTTGCCTGTGTGTTTGTAGACTTGTGTGCGCTTGTCCGTCTGAACAATCCTTCTGAGAACTTTTAAAATCACTGTTTTGTTTTAGCTAAATTTGGTGGAGGAGTAGAATTTTCAAAGATAATCAGTTCCTACAACTTTTCTAAAATAAGTGTGCAGAGGAGAAAACAATTTTGTCACAGGGAAAGGAAGCGTCACATACTCTTCTTTTCTTAGGCACCTGTAATAAACATGAAAGAGAGACTTTATGAGAGATGGGACAATGGGAAAACCATGCTTCAAAGCCTGGATAAGGACTTGTGGTAACTGACTGTGAGACACAAGTCTGTAGTTTTGTTCTACCAGCTTTAGGTCTTTATTTAGCACTTTTTTTTTTTTTTTTTTTTAAATACAGAAGTGATTAAATATTTTTATCAAAGCAAAAAAGGTTGTAAAGATACCATTCTTTTTCTTAAAATTGTAGGGATATTTCCCAAGCCCTCCAGCTTTTTTTTCTGCTCTTTTTTTTTTTTTTCCCCCTCTTCTTTAAGTATATGTTAAGCAAAGACTTGCTGATGTGAAATTGTAGAGATTGAAGGAACTCGTACTTGCAGAAAAATACTGGCTCCAAACCAGTAGGCGGAGTGACAATGGCAGCTGATGGAGAAGTAAAGGTGACCCACTAGAGGAACTGGATATTTCTTGAAAGACTTGACTCCTGTCAAACACCAGTTTGCTCCCATGTTGAAAACACTTAAAGCAAACATCTTTATTTCTTGGTGTGTTGTTATTCCAAAATCCCTGAAACTTTTATGTGGATAAAGTAATTAAATATTAAAAAAATTATAAATCTAGGACTAGGACAGTGCTAAGACAGATACCTCTCCTCTAGCCCAGATTCCACTTTCATGTTGTACACCCAATTGAAGAGCAATCTAACAGGACCTACACCTGGAGAAAATAAATAGTGTAAAAATGTCCTTCTGAAGTTGTGCTTGCTTACACAAAAGAATGGCTGTACCAAGCCAGAATAAGGGTTCTTCTAGCTTTGAATCCTGTTTCCAAAGGGATTAAATGTGGGCGTATGGACAGGGCAAGGAAACAGTAATGCTCTTCAAGCCTTTTCTGATTTATGGTTGTGAGACTTCCTGAACCAGAAGGAAGTCTTAATATAATTACACAACGCTATGAAAAATTCCAGCTGTAAAGTGGTATCTTTTATTTGCATATTATAACATTAATTAATTATCCCTGCAATTCTCCCGTACTTGCCAGGAAAGAGCTGTCTGAGCTGTTTTATCTCCCTAGTGGTGGTAATGGATTACCACATAATAGGCTAAGAAATACCAGAACAAGGATAAAGTGTGCAGGTGGGAAAATTTTGTCATCATCTGTAGCTGGGCAGATAATAGTTTATTTCCATGCAGACTAAAAGCTGTGAACAGTCTCAACTTGTCCGCAATATTCATGCATCTTTTGCATAAATCTAGGCAAGTTTTGCAGCCAACTTGATTTGTGGGCACTCAGAGAATGTGAAATTGTGACATTATGTGGTCTTTGTGCGAAGCTGAAGGAAATGTGGAACCTCTCTTGTGGTTCAGGCTCATGAGAACCTCACAGAAAGGCAAGAATGCTCGTGGTGCATGTTTCCATCCAGTATACAACCAAGGGAGAGTTTCACACTAACCTTGTCTGTCATGCAGTTGCAACAGGCAGTTCATCTTGAGGAGCTGCAGAAATAATTTCTCAATAGCTTACGGGTTATTTTTGAAACTCAATCCATTTAATTTCTTTAATGACATGGGCAGCAATTGATATTGTGGAATATTGTGGACTTTCAATACAGTACGCACTAGCTTTTAGTATATTAAATAGCTCATTTAAACTCTGTCTTAAAATGGAATCCTTTTGCATCTTGCATTTGGTGTTCATTACATAAGAAACAACCACAAACTACTGACCTTAGTCCTTGACCCTAGTGGAAAGAATATTTAATAAATACCTCTCTCAGCAATAACATGTTAAATTTAGTGAATTTAGAGTTGAAGTTTATTCCTGTGCGAATCAAAAAAAAAAGGCTGCATGTTCCTCCAAGCATTAAACATCACTAAACAGAAAAAATATCCTAGATGAAAATACCTGATCCAAAGCATAGGAACCTCTATGTCTACTGTCTAGATTTCACAGTAGATTCAGTTAATACTACAGGGAGAAATAACATGGTCAGATGAAGGTTGATGAAGTAAGAGGGACTGCAGCTAGGAAATTCCAGGTTTTCATCTCTTCAGTGTTTTGTTAAAATGTCAGTTAAAATGTGAGCTGTTCTTTCAGTGATTTGTAAAATTTCAGTAATTTGTTGCTCCAGATAAAATCTTTAGACGAGCATCTAGTCCCACTTGAATGGAAATGGCTTAAGCACCCAGCATAATATTTTAGACTCAATTTGCTATGCAGAGTTCAAGTTAAAAACAAAACATAAAACTGAAAAAGTCCTGACAAACCTCTGGTTTAAGAATAATTTCAACCACACAAGGGTGCAGCAACTTTTGTCCAATAAGTCTGCAGTCTCCTCCTTTCTTGGAAACAGAAGCCTTCCAGAAGCTGACAGTGATGGGCTTGAACAGGTTGCATTGTCAACCTCCCTGCCATTCAGACCCTGACTTGTAGTTTCCTTCAAATACAGTTGGGCTATCTTCTTCCCTTGGTCTTTACCTGTGTATATTTTTAAGGGTCATTTGTTAAATAAAGAATTTAGGGTCTTCTGTCTGTGAAAGAGCATGTCAGTTGGACTACCATACTGCTGAACTAGCTTTTCTTATACTGGGTTTTTCTCACCAAGTTTAGATGAAGTTGCTTCCACAAAGTCGTTGATTGACTTCAGTGACTGTGAGGAAGGTGAACAGGGAGGTTGAGAGCTTCACAACTGAATTAGGCATGGTCTATTTTTTTTTTTTCAAAATTAGCATGTCCAGCTCTAGCAGGGATTGATATTTTTTGCAACTTAGAAGATGATATATGAAAAGAAATTCTTTGCAGCTTTGTTAAGAGCTACCAGTACAAAAGTAGATTTTTACCATTTGTCATTTAAAAGAAAAACAACACTTATACTTGCCATCTGACATTAGTGATTTTACTATGTTCAACTGTTAAAATGTAAGATAAGAACCTAACAACAACATACATGGTAAAAAGGATAGGATTTACTCTACATCCTCTATCAGTTAAAGTACTGCCTGTGAATTCTTCAACTCTCCCTTAAATTCCAACAGGTCAATGAATTTCTATGTCAGAATTTTGTCCATTGATCTAGTAGCAGTATTTCTGTAGAAATGTAAAAGTATGTTGCTTATGTTCACATTGGAAGCCTCAGGGGGTGCTGCTTGGTCTGAATAACCATTGACAAATATACTTCTCTTTCACTTTCTCTTCTTTCCCACCTTTTCCTCCAGCAAATCCAGCAAAAGTAATACTCCTTATAAGACCCCCACTTCTTGACAACATATAGGGCAGAAATGTAATACAAATCTACAGTAACTTTAGCTGAAATCATGTTTAAGTGATCAAACTCCACCAACCACACAGTCCAAGAGTATGCATATTTTCAGTCTCCGAACCTATCTTCTTTTACAGACTCCTGGAGAATCCTGAAGTCCATGCAGAGACCAAAGGGGTTGTGCCTCTGCTGAGTAAAGAGAGAAGAGGTTTAAAGACAAGGGGCTTCAAGATGTTGCTTATTCGGTATGAACGTGAAGGTAAACATCATCTTGGCATTATCCTTGAATTTTTGTTTTCCCCTCTTGGTCCTTATGTCTTCTAGAAGAGAGAAGAAGGAATATGTCCTCAAGTAGTGGCACTCCCAGCAGTGCAGATTTCCTTGTACTCCTTGTCCTGTCCACCATTTATTTATTTTCTGCTTAAAATACCCACACTCCATCCCTCCAGTGCAGGCTTATATTTAGAGGGTCACATTTCATTGTGCCTTATATGTAATAATTTTGTTTCTGAATGGATGCAAAATAATGTTTGTAAGAACACACCTAGTTTTGTTCCTTTTCTCAATTTTATTGCATAAGCACAGCTGGGCATCGTTTTCCTTGAAAAGGCTATTCAAGGTGTCCTCAAGATATTTCAGGCCTTAATTTTGAAAACACTGCTGGACTTGTCTTCAGAATGTTTTATTGCTCTCTCCCTCATGTGACAGTCACTCATGTGGACAAAGTTTCTCTGTTTTCCCAAGTTCCCTTAGTCTTCCAGAAAGAAGGAACAGCTAGTACTGGGAGTTGGAGTTTGTAATGGTTGCAGATGAGGAGTGACCAAGGAATTTCTGGCACCTGATTTTTCAGGAGAAATTGTGAGGATTAATTAAACAATGAATGCTCTGACAGAAAGGGACTCTGGTTAAGTTTTGTTATGGGCACAATTTTGAGCCACGGTTAAATTTTGTTATCTGAAACTGTTTTGATGTAATTGCTGAGAAAATCCAGGGAACACTCCTAACGACACAAACCCAAGAAAATATATCACTAAAATGAGAACATCAAGATTTCCGTTTAGTCTGAAATGCCACCCAAAGATGCTTTTCCAAAGACTTTCTGGTTTTCTCTTGGAAGCCTTACAAGCTTTTGTTTCCCCTTGGGACTTCTAGAATTTCCCTGTTTAGACTGGAGGCTCTCTGAAGCAGAGGCTGTTTTGATAAACTGTGTGTACAGCACCTTACACAATGGACTTCTGATCACAGTCTGCCTGCCCATGTCATGGAAATGCAAATAAATATATGAACAACTGTCCTTGAATGAGAAGGAAAATAAAAATTGGATTCTCCAGAGAGTTGACACATATATGGTAACCCGTCTCCTATCATAACACTGTTGTATTTATTGAAATTCAGGATTTAGTAGATGTTCAGATTTCTTGGGATGGCAGAAATACTCTCCCAAGTTGTCCTATATCCTTGTGCTCAGTTTCTTTCTTGTTTGCTTTTTATCCTGTTTTGCCTGACACTAGGGGAGACTTTGTTTTACTAACATTTGTAGCCATCACTTTGATCTGCAACAGGAAAGCTCAACATTGGCTTCTCTGGCCATAGGGAAACAGATGAGATCAGAATATGTCAGTTTTAAAAACAACATTAGGTTGGCTCTAGAAGAAATAGCTGTTTTTTCTTAGTTAATTGCAAATTACATCTGTATTTTTACCAAAAACAGTGTTTTCTACACACGATTATTCATTTGTGAAAACTGTAGACTGGGTTCCATTTATTCCTGACACACATTAGGTTATTTGTTCCTTGTAAATAAAAGAAAGTTACTCATTTCCAAAGTCTTTCATTTACTGCAGGTTTTTGTGTTTGCTTGTTTTCTAATGTTCCTTTGTGCTAGCATTTGTTAGCAAAATTGTCACTCTTGACAAGTACTTCTAGAAATGTGTGTAGTTATGGAGCGGGGAAGTATAGTATCAGATTGGGTGTGGATAACGAAGGATTCCCTTCAGTTCAGCAAGCAACTGGGTAATTGCACTGAGCTGATCTCAGACCAGCTTCTTTCTTTGATAGCAAGGGAGGAAGGGAGACTTATCCAAGGCCATTCTGGAGAATTAATGAGAAGAACACCAGAAGACCAAATGAAGGCAATACCACTTCTGGCAGTGTCTCCTGCCACAGGGCTTGTGGACGGTGGTGGCTGGAAAGGGAAGCGCTGGCAGTTGTGCTTTGCCTTTAGTGTTTAGTGTTCTCCAGGATACTGTAATCACCCAGGAAGGGCTCAAGCAGGGGGGTCTCCATTCATTACTGGGTCTTCCTGTTAGTAAAAAAGCTCTGGATAGAAGTCTGAATGTGATAAAACACCAGGTTCTTTGGCGATATCTGAAAGAGGCTCTGGATAGTGCAGCACATCTTAAGAAAAAGGCAACTGTGCAGAGTGCTATAAAGGACTACCTTGTGCAAAATAACATGTAGTGGTTCAACCACATTCCCTACCCACCCATTTGCACTCTGTTAGACCTGCAAGGTGTTTCTCTGTTTCTGCTTGTTTGCACTAGAAATGGAGGGAAAGTCTGCCCACATTCCTCCCCCATTACACTGTGACTATTCAAGGGAGCCTGGAGTATCTCACGATAGGTGCGAGTGGCTGGAGAAGGATCTTCCTTATTGCCAGCTTTCCTCTTCCAGATGTTTCTTTCTTGCCTCTCCATGTGAAATGAGAAGTTTGCAGGAGTACAAAAAATTCTAGTGGCTATAAGAACTCAGCAGGTGCTGGAAAGAGATTTACAGGGATGCTCATTTGAAGTTGAAAATAAATTTTCTTTGACCTTTTTCATGCCCTGTTTGTGCTTGTTTGCCACCACTGTTCGTGTTTGTGCAATTTGGGGCTAGGGGGTAAAGGAGTGGTCATATAATAATAATTAAGTTGGAGTATTTGCGGCAAGGCTTTTCATTAGCACCAGAGAAGTGACTGATTATAAGAGAGAACCTTAAGGCATCGTGAAAGCAAAACAAAACAGTTAAGTTGTGTCCAGTCAGAACAACTCCACTTGTGAATTTAGCTTATAACAATACTTATAAAGTGTTCAGTCATTATTAACAAAATGATGTAACAGATAATTTTACATGAATAAATATAAGAACTCCGGAGCAGGTGGATGCCAACAGTAATAACTTTTCTTTCCTATTTTCCTTTCATCAAATGTTATCACATTGTGCATTAACTAGCTACAGAGATTGTCTAAGATTACAAACAGGAGGAGAACTTCTTTAGCCAATCATAGGAAAAAAAGGAAGTTATCCATAGTTATAATTGTATTCTGTGGACTGTATAATGGAAAATAGTTTAAGACCTTTAAGATGGTAACTTCAAGTCTTCTTTCTCCCAAAGCGTGTGCCAAGCATTTAGGTTTTTGTTGTGTTGAGAAACAATAGAACATACCCATGTAGCTTATTCAGAATAAGAAATACGTCATTTTTCTTTGGATGAAACCAGTACTTGCTGGCAAAGTTTGTCTTGAACAAACATTGTGAAATTTTGTTTTGAGCAACAATTCAAGAATATCCCAAAACTCTGTTCATAAGGGGGTCATTCCTATATTTGTGAAGCAGTTTCTAGACAGATAGAGTTTCTCTCAATAATGAGGATGTTTTTGGTTTACAAAATCTCAGAACTCTAAATATTCTTTTTCTAAAATCCAGAAAATAAATAAACCAACTGTTAATGAGTGTGCCTGGCAGGTACCCACGAGTTAGATGGTAACGTGACATTCACATGAACTTCCTGTAGATAATTCAGCCTTACAGCAAATCCTATAATTCTCTCCTCTTATCCATCTCAAATATTGCAATTATTGCAAATATGACTTTAGTATTTAATGAGGCATTAATCACCTTTATCAGATATATGGCTTCAGAAATTATTTTGTAATGTTGTTTACTTTGTTACTCAGAGATGAGTTATTACAAAACAGTAATGCTGGCCATGGGAAAAGGCTGAAAGGAGGTAAAAGGCTTTATGCTTTACGTTAAGAAGCAACTGTAGAATGCTTATGTGGCTAGATGAGCACTTTCAGAGGCAGCTATGCCTTTTCATTGCTATCAGATGTGAATAACGGTTCCATTCTCTGCTGCTCCATTTGTGTTTCTACCCAGCTCTGCTTTTCTAGGCCTGTCAAAGTCAGCACATGTGCAAGGTGTAACTTCATTGGGAAAAGCAGGGCCCATCAGGTGAACTTTCTTAAATATATAAAAAAAAAAAGTAATACCACTCATGACTTGGTCTCTTGCATCTTGTGGCGCATGCATGTGCTGCTTATGAAAGCTGTTGAATCTGAATCCTGAGCTTGACTGGAGGAAGACACAGTACAAACCCCAACAGTGCGAATTCCAATAGAAGAGGTCTCTGCCCTGGTTGCTACTGCAAGGCTCCTTGACTGAATTTGATGAGGTTGTCCATGTGCAGCATAGTTGGAAAGTATTTGCCAGAAGTATTTGATGAGCTCATCTGAAATTTTGCTCCATAGGACTGGCTTTCTGTAACTAGCACTGGGTTAGGCTACCATATAGCTTCTGTGTAGGAGGGTATCACAAAGCATAATTTCCCAGGGGAAAAATAACCTAACTCTCTGCTCTTGAAATAAACTACCTAGCCAACATGGAAGAGTTGTCCAGACATCTCCCCAGCTATCCTGACTTAAACTTGAAGTTCAGCATGTTACACCTGGTTAATATCTCTGACAGAATGTGGGTGGAGTGTCCTCTGGTTTTTGCTGTAATTGAGTAGATGGGTGTATTGCAGCCTGGTTGCATTTCACATTGCTTTTTATGTAGCATTCATGGATGTCCAGAAGTGAATCAGACTCTGGGAGAGTGTTGTTTATCTTCCAATGCTGTGTAGTCCTCCATCAGCGTATGTAAGCCATAAACTGGAGAGTAAAGTGGAATCAGACTCTTCTTCAGACTGCATCACCACCCGACTATGGATGAATCTCTGAAAAATTAAATCCCTAATAGATCCCCCTCAGATGAAAGTGGTATCAAAGCATGTTAAAAAGAAGAGCTATTCTTTCAATCATATGGAGATTATTCTCCTATGTGATTGGTACAGGGTAGAAAATAGAAATGTTTTAAGGTTGACTTGTGATTAAAATATGAATACAAAGTCATGGTGGTGTTTGTTGCTGTGGTTTGTTTTGGTTTTTGTTTGGGGTTGGTTTGTGTGTGTGCGTTGTTTGGGTTTTTTTGGGGTTGTTGTTTGGGTTTTTTGGTTGATTTTTTTTGTAAATCAACTTTATCCCATTTTACTGATATTACAGAGTTTAAGAGCAGGCACAGAGAAGTGAGAAAAATGTGATCTATAGACCTGAGTATTTCATTGCCTTAAAACAGAGGTAGTTGGTTTCTACAGTTTTGGGTTTTTTGTTTTCTTTTTCTTCAGATTCAGGCGTCTTACATAAAGAAATTTTCATTTTCTCAATTCCTCTGCCTCCCTGGCGTGTTCTTAAAATAAAGTAAAAGACATATTAAGCAGCTCCATGGATGAACAGCTTTTCAGCTGCTGTAACAGTTCCATAATGTTAAGAAATTACACCAGCCTTAACGACTGACCTTGGGAATTTTACAGACAGCAGAGAGGGAAAATCAAAGGCTGATCCCTGCTGGACTTGCTTGAGTAACATGAGCTCTTCTTGCTATGTCTATGTTCCCATGATCTTGTATTACTGTCCTGACAGTGGGGCTTGTAAAGCTTGGCTGATTCTTGTAGAAAGCATCTTGTTCAAGGTTCACGAAAGTAAACGTATGAGGACAAGGTTCTTCATTAAAAAAGTGTTATTTTACATAAAAGCGCAAAACATCTGCAGTAGCAGGAAAACTCCTTCTGAATTTTGGGATGGGGTCTGGAGTTGAGGGAAATTCTCCTGCCTCTTATCTTTGGGACTGCCTTTTGTTACATTACGTTAGGAATGTTATCTCTCAGGAGAACTCAAAATAGATGAGAATAATTGAAAAATCGTTATGATTTTAGTATATTGGCTGCATTCGTCTCTGTTAGAGAGAACCAGGAGAATAAGTCAGCAATCTGGGAATACTTTCCCATTAGAAACAGCATAGCTCTCAAGTCTGTATGTGCCTGGTGTCCTGCATTCAGGGATGATGAAGTAATTTCTACCTCTGAGAAAGGAAAAATAAATACCTAGCCCAGAGGGAAGAAACATCTTGCAGGTCTTTACTATGAGAGGGGTAATTGCAGAAAAAGTATGAGTAAGAATGTCTACAAATAAGGGTATATTTCTAAAGGATGACATGGTTGTGCAAGGAACTGTCCTATCAGAGAGAAACAGATCATGCAGAAAAACGTTCAAAGTAACAGATATGGAAACAGATGGAAACATGGATTCTGCCCACAAAAGAGAAACAGCAAATATTACCTCTGTATTTACATGTATCTTAGAATACATAGGACTATGATGAAGTGTGTTAGAGAAGATGATAGCGGTGATGTTTTCTTGTTTATAAGAGGGGAGTAAAAGGCTGGAAGAAAACAGAAAACAAATGGATGTGATAGTACATATCATGTTTAGGTAAATGAACTTTAATGATTATATAAATGAACTTTTCCATTCTTTTTCTGCTGCTCTTCCATTGCCAAATTGTGTGGCATTTCCAGAGTGTCTTGCATCCTTCGGCTTCTTCTTAACACCTGCCTCTCTGGCCTATCGAATGTTTGTATGAGCCCTCCATGCAGGATGCCCTGAGAAACTTGTGCCAGTGATGATCACAAGGTGGTTATCAAAACTACAACCTGGCAAGGCAGGTAATCACCCCAGGGCCAACCTCAAAAAAAAAAAAAAAAAGTATCCCAGTTTATACTGGTAATGCCTGCCCCAACAGTATTCAGACTTACACTGTTGTGATAAACTAGATCAGCAACTGTCATTTTCACAATTCATTCCTGTAAATTAATCTTCCTTGAATGAAACCTACCTAAGTGAAAACATTGATTTCTACATCTGGGTTCTCTGCTGAAAGTGTAAGGAGAAGATTTAGCAGGAGTGGTTTGCAAACCACATTTGGAAGCCTGATTCAACAGGAAATAATGAGCAAAGCTTAGTGAACAGGGCCAGCCCTGGATTCACAGATTACTATATATAGGGAGGCTAGAAGTGAACTTTGTAACTTTCTAGTGTGAACTCCAGCACAAAATAAAGTGCCACCTGAGGACTTCCTGCTGGTGGTTCACTAATTTGTGGTTGTATAACAGTCTTTTTATCTAAACCACTGTTTAGATAACTCTGTAGATATAAAATTTGAATTTGATCTTCCGTTCTAATCTCTGGTTTACCAAGCCATAGGAATCACAAATCCCTAATCTTTGAAAAGGTAAAATATCTCTTAGCTTTCGTGCACTGACATGTTCATATCACAGCCACAGGGACATCATGTCATCTAAACTTTTCCACTCAGCTCTCCTGAAGGGCATGAGCAACAGACCCCTAGAAGGGCTTTGTACCTCTAGAATTTATTGGTAGTTAGGTGCCTAAACAGAATTTAGGATCCCATGTACCTTTATCACAGGGTTTGGCACTTTGTGACAATTAATGTTGTAATCACTTGCGAAGTATTTTTCCCTCTTTCTAATCAGTTACTCATAAATGAAAATTTCCACAAAATATATTTTTTCTTTTGAAGTTTTCCAGTTTTAAAGTTGAAATTGGATACATAACATGGAACAGACATAGATTGTTATCATTAAAATGGATACTAATCTAAGTCAGTTTCGGTGAGGTTTTTTGCTCAATATTTTAGCTGGAAACTTCGGCACTTTCCAGCTGGCTCCCTTCAACAGTTAGGTGGTGTACTCAAGTGTGGTGACAGCTAAAATTTTATGAAAATGCTATCTATTCCATAGAGCTTGAAAGGGTGACTTTTACTTACAACAGCAGGATATAAGGGAGGGAACAAAAAGTGGTAAAATAAAGGAGATTACTTTCCCAGCTTTGATGGAAAATTCTGTATGTTAATCACTGAAGGGAGCACAGCACAGGTAAACTTGCCAGATTCTTATGTCATATTGGAAAATTTCTTGTTCCCATTCTCTGCTTTCTGAATTTGAAATTGTTCAGACACACTAGTCCCAAACACATAGAAACATTTTACTCTGATGTGTCTTTATTATAAACTGTGATTTTATTTTTTCCTGCTTCTTGCCTTTTTCAATTCGTTGTTCCTTAGTGATCCTCCCTGCTCAGAAATGTTTGGTGTGTGACTCGGGGTTGGGGCACCCAAATGGTTACGGAGATGCAGCACTTGCCAGAAAGAGGTGGGTATTGCCAAAAGGTGGTAGCACTGGTTGAAATAGTGGCTCTCCCCTTTGAGTGACTTTTCAACAAGTAATTTTATTATTCTCCCCTTGGAAGAAAAAGAAGTTCCAATGTTTAACTATGGCTAGATACAACTAACAGTGGAGTGCCCTTCAGGTGTGACTTATGTCTCGGACTTTCAAAGGGCTCTAGACATCTTGCATGGCGTGAAGATGAAATAGGCGTTATTGTACTAACAGTGGAGATAACGCTGATTATCCAGAAAAAAGCACATGAAAATTACTGCTTCTCTTCTTCCCTTCAGTCACCTCCTCCACTGCAAATAGCAACTGAAGATCATCTGCAGAACATTGTGACTGTTTTTTCAGTTGTGTTTTTCGGTTAATTGGTTTTTGGGTTTTGTTTTGTGGTTTTGCTTGTTTGTTTGTTTTCTGGAATGAATATTTTTGCCCATTCCAGACAAAGGAGTTGAAATTCTTGTTTTCTGCCTGTTGCTACTTTTGCTTTCAAAATCTCACTATCAAAATTCTGAGATCTGGCTCCTGCTTCTAACCTCATGTTGAGCCGAAACGTCCCTTCCGATATATTCTGCCTAGTAAAAGCTAAATATCAAAGAGCAAAGCTGTAGTGGAACTAGTCAACTCCTATTTGTTTTAAAGGTCATTTCAGTATTGAGGTCTTGAGATGCTATTAGTAGACAGCATCAGTTTTTTGCTTTGTGTTTCTAATCACATATTAAGATCCACCTTAGTAGGTTACTTGATTTGTCTTGTCCTGATTGCAGGTTAATTATCTTCGGGGGTTATGGAACTAGTTGCCCAACAGAACTTCAAATTTGCAGTCACTGCTGGCATTTAAAAGCAGATTGAATAAATTAAAATGCTTGCTACAGCTCCTAACTGAATTCTGTCCTTAATTACTGAAATATTATTATAAAATTATTTGCCAAAAGTAAAGAAAGTTCCTGCTCCCCAGACCACTTATATAAACAGGTTGTGTCCTACAGACAAAATGCAAATGTTTGCTTGGGTAGCAAAGGCATCCTTTCTTGTCTACACCAGTGAGAAGCTATGCTGTATTAGGAAGGGATGCACAGCTGGTAGCTGGTACTATGTTATATCATTGGGAATATTTATGTTGTACCATGTTGCTAAAGTGACAGCCATAGCTGTTTTTGCTTTCTAACAAATCTGCCCACTTTGCACATTTATTTTGTACTTTTAGCTTAAAACATCTTCTCAAAGCTTTTGCAAGACACAGTGAAGTAAAACAAATACACATTACATCTGTGGTAGAAGTGGCATACAAAAAGTGAATACAAACCAAACACTGACCTGGATTATATATCATCTCTTCTACTATGCAATCTTTGCAATAGTTTGTATCAAATACAAATAGAGACTAGTTTCCTACTCCTGTTGTTAAAGAGGTAAGAAGTCATGGATACCAGCTGTTGAGTATTGATAAGGATCATGGCTGAAAACATTGTGACGAAACCAGTTCAGCCAGGAGAAGACACATTCAGAGCAGGGGGAACCGCAATCTGTACATCAACGACGAGCTAACGAGCCACAGATCAGGTCGGCTGACCGACAGGAGATGGAGGATGTGCTGGAGGGCACATAGCCCCATCTCGTGATATGTCCTCATCCCATCTATTGGGACGGGACACCAGCCTATATAAAAGGGTCTGCACGAAGCATAATGAAAAAAGGAAAGGTCTGTGTTTGATTTTCATTTCTGTGAGAGTGTCTGTTCTATGCTAACGAACAGCACCATGAACACCAACATGCACAGAACTCCTAATCTTTGTTTTTAGTAAAACTGCACGAGAAGCAGCAGCTAGCACAGGGTTCACTAAAAATCATGAGAGATGAAGACTATGGCAGAAGCTGGCTGTAACAGTGCTACAGGAGCTTCTCCAAATGCAGAAAAAATACCCAACAGTGCTCAGAACAGGTAAGAATTGCAGATTAATATCCAGTACTCCTGATGCAATTAAGTATGTTAGTCTTCCTCAGCATCTTTAGGGGGTCACCATTTATTTAAGGACTTCTAGGCACCCATAATTTTGAAGTTTCTGTATTGATGAGAATGCATGTGAGATGCTGCTCTCCAGCAGCTGATTTAGGTAGATGATAAAAGCCATCTTACAGTTGCCAACTGAGAGGCAGAATTAGCTCAGAGCTGTGTTTTTAGCTCTCACTGAACAGGATTATAATTCCATCACCTGATTCTAATAAAGATAAAATATCCTTAATCCAATCTGGTCTTTGGCTTCTTCTCCTGCATGTTCATTAACATGATCTACACCCCTCACGAAAGTTTAACCTAAAAAACAGGAACAAATACCCTTTTGAAAAATGTTATTTCATTATACTGGATGGTGCTGAAGACTGACTTGATTTCTGCCCAGGAAAGCTTATTTGTAGATTTTTGCTCAGGAAAGCTTCAGTCCATCAGACCCCTGAATTTATTGAGATGCTCCAAGACTATCACAGATAACTGGAAAACATTCAAAACCAAACCATTGGTGGCTAGTTCCAGTGAATTCCTGATCTGAGTTCTTGCTGGGGACATCACTTTAGAGGCGGCTGTGAAGAGGTAAGGTATCCACTTCACGTAACTTAACAATTTTGACCATGCCATCTAACTCTTTCTACCTTTTCTCAAAAACAACTCTGAATATCCCCCAAACAATATTTAATACTAGAAAGATGTCTAGCGTTCAGTCTTTGGAATAATATCCTGCTAATGAATATTGCTTCAGGTACCACCCAGCCACCATTTAGAGAAGATTTGAAACTCCAAGATTCATAAATAACCAGAATTGTTCATTTTTTCACAGGAAACAAACTTTCACTGTAGAGGGCATGGAAAGGAAGGAATTATCAAAAAGAGAAAGTTCATCTAGGAATTCAGGTAAAAGAACAATACGTATTAGAAAAAAAGATTAGGAAGGAGCAGGAGACTGAAGAGGGATTGAAGGATTGAAAGGACTGGGGAAAAGGACAAGATGGAAAAATAGTGAAAAGACCGCGGGCATCTGAAAGTTCTTCTGTAGTTCTGATTCTTGAAAAAGCCTTTCTAGTTCTGACCATCAACTATCATTTCATGGCACATTAATTTTCTGAGAAATATCTTTTATTCTATGTGTAGCCCTAGAATGAACTGCTTCTGGCATGCTTAACTCACCTCTTCTTTATACCTTGGTTGACACCATTATTTAACCCTTATCACTCAGGGTAAGCCCAGCATAAAACACTAGTAATGAAGTCTAGCACACTCTCATACAGAGGAAGGATTAATCTGTTACTGTGTTACTTTTTTTTTTCCCATAATCAGCAGTAGTTAATAAACAGTAACCCTATTAACTTTGTCTAGCTCAATAAATAAATAAATAAATAAATAAATAAATACATTTAAAAAAAAAAAATGAAATACATGTTGAAACACAGAAGAGGTGACTGTACAACAGAGCCCAAGGCTCACCTTAGTGGGCAAACATTACCTTAATCACAGAGACAGATTAGAAGAGAAAAAAATGGAATTGGATATGTTTCAGCCAGTAATTTCATTTTGTTTTTTTTAGAAGAAGGTTTCAGAGAAAAAGATAATGATACCAATTTGTCGGATTTATCCAGTGAAGTGTTTCAGATTCTATTAATAGACTGAAGTGAGGTTTACATGTGTAGTTGGATGTATAGTTTCCTATGGAGATAAGCTCATTAGGTCAAGATTGCATGTCACTAGTTATTCTCCACCTAGATGCAGTCTACTGAGATGGGTATTGCAAAATTACTGGACTTGCATAATTTATAATGTGGGCTGGAATTTCTTCAGCAAACTGCATCTTCCTTGAGGTAAGAGGGGACAGATAAGATCTGGTTTGTCAAAATAGGAGTAACTTTTGTGAAATCTTCGGATTTGATATATTTCTTATTCAAAGAATGTTTTGGAAAAGTTTTGAGTTTGTCAAAATTATCCATTAGAATATTTTCAAGAAATAATTTGTGAATTATTTCCTACATAAACCAACAACAAAACAAAAAAAAATCAAAATTGAAATGAGGAAATACAAATATTTTGATTGACTTGAACTGGAAGTGGTGGTGTGTTGTTTTTGTTTTTTTTTTTATTTGACTTTCCAATTCAGAAATTTGTGGAGGTTACTTTTCCCTCATGATGAAACAGGATAACTTTTCTTAACTTTCATGAATTTTTAGGAAAAAGAAAATACTTTTCCCAGACTCCAGTAGTCAGGGCAGGAAATTTGTTTCCCATAGGTAGCAATGCAACATATGCAGAATATGCTTGTCTTTCACAATGTAGCTCAATCTGGCATGTGTCCAACATGTAGATATCTATCAGAGAAGAGCTTGGGAAGAAAGAGATGAGGAAATTTTATGCAGTCTCTTTTTTTTTTTTTCTTTATTGTTTGGTTTTGTTTGTTTTGTTTTCTTTTCTTACATTTAATTATTCCTGTATTAACTGAAGGTGTAGTTCAGTCAGTGGAAGGAAGGGAATAGTCCTGTTCTCATCAAGAGTTGCACTTTACTAACCTGTATGTCTTTTCTAGGACTTGGAAAACAGAGCTGTCTGTGTTCAGATGAACCCCATAAAATGTCTACATTTGCACAGCCAAATGCACATGCCTGTAGTACGACAACTCACAGCTGCACGCATAGGTAACTTGTGGCAGCAAACACTCAGGTAATCTCAGTTTGTTCGTGTAGCAACCAGTTATGTAGAGAATCCTGAATATTGAAGTTCAGTGTTAGAGCTGGTCCAAAAACGTCCATTGAAATGCAGACTTGAGCCCCAGTAAGGAGTCTGCAAGGAACCAGACTGAAGCCCTGCAGAGTCCTCCTGGAGCAGGGTATGCCGATGAGCTGCTGCAGCAGCTCTTTGGAACCAGTGCTAGCACCATTTCTTACCACATACACTTGAAAATCTGGGGTGTTTCCAATTAACTTTGATCTCTGGCACCACAGACTTTCATGTATGTAATTTCTAGCTGGACTTACAAATGCAAATTACTGTGAAGACAATAATTAATTCTGAAGCAGATTGACCAGAAAGTCATATTTGTGTTCTGGCAGTGGCGCTTGTGGTTGTTCATGCTGGCAGCTCACCACCATTCTGCATACATAAATATAAAGTGAAGCAACGTGCTTCTCAGCTGCTTTATCCAAACACATGTTCCACTTTTGTGTCTGGAGACACCCAAGTGCGCATCCTTTTACTGCTGCAGTGTACTCTACACTTTGGGGTAGGAATTCAACTGCGTTTAGGCCAGAAAGGAGCAGCATATGATGCAGGACTATATCTGTGGGATGCTCCAAGCAAATTCTCTGGCCCACAGCACAAGTACAAACTCAACCCAATCTACCGTTTGTTTGGGTTTTTTTTCTCTTTTTTACCAACTGCCTGCTTTTACAGCAGAAATCTTTGTTGTCAGCTGTCAAGAAGAGATTATTCTGCTTTGGACTACTAAATATTACTCTTCTTTTATTCCAGTCCTTAAGACTGTCTTATTTTCTCTGCATAACCTCTCAAATTTCTTTCAGGTTGGTCTCAGTTTTCCCTTTCAGCACTGCACACTGCTACTTCCCCTTTTACCAGCTCCTTACCAGCCTTATAATTCTGTTAATCCATATCTTCTGTAGTTTTAAACAGTAAGATCCTACATGCTATTATATTCATATCAGAAGTCTTAGAGGACTTGACACAAATTTCCACATTTCCAAAAGTCAAGAAAACAAGTTCTCAGAGAAAGATTTAGTTGTCAGTCTATTGCGACCCCATTTTATTCAATGCAAACTGCATTTTATGGTATTTTCTGTCTGCTTGTGTGTGTTTGCATACAACAGCAGACAGACCTACAGGTCTGTAAAAGCCACCAAATTTCTCTTTTAACTTTTCTTCGCTATAGACATAATGTTTGCTGCTCTTCACTCGTTAGGTGTTGTTTTGGTCCAATCTTAAGTCACGCAGAGGTGTTTAAAAGAGGGACAACCTAGAATAGCTCAAATCCTGCAGGCATTCCCTATGTGAACTTTCAAGGTATTTGGGAGGAGTTTATTGTACAAATCCTTTACAGGATCACTTTTGACATAAGTAGTCTATCAAGCTAGCTATTGTACCAGTGTGTTCCTCAGTGCAGTAATAATTCCCTACACAAAGGCAGCAAGGGTTGGCCTATCCAACTTTATTTTAAAAGCATACAATGTGGAGGGACTTAAAAGTTGAGAAATGTTATTAGCTCTGATCTCGGTATCTATAAGTTGCATACTATGTCAGCAAATTGGAAATTATGTACCTTTAATAGCTTACTAAGCAAACATTATTACAGAGTGTGTCAAATAGAATTAAAAAAAAAAAAAAAAAGTTGAGGAGGTACAGTAATTCATTTTCAGCACTCGTAGACTTGTGTGGGATTTACCTGGTGCAGAAGGGTGAGAATGTTAATAAGTAAAACCTGTGGGTAGCACAGTGACCCAGTCAGCAGGCACTGTGAGTGCTGGAGTGGCAGTTTGAGTCCCTGTCACAGATTTGGCCCTGGCCATGGGAATATACACAATATTAACTAGAAGCAAAGTGCGTGAGGATTGCTATACAACTCCAGTTCACTGCTCTTGTTGATGCTGCAGATCAAATCAGCATTTATTTGACTAAAGGATGTTTAACATGATGAAATGGATTCTAATTATAATGTGCTGAAAGAGTTGATGAAAATTCATCTGCTTTCTGCTTTTAATTTAGCTGGAGGCATTGGAAAAGAAATCCAGGGGGTGGAAAGAATTTCTTCAGTCACAGTAATGGTTTCATACATAGTCTTCAGAAAACTTCCTAGTCATTTCAGGGCCAATCCTAGCACAGCACAGCAACATGTTTCACCCCAATGATTGGATAAGTCCTAGTGAGATTAAAGATGCACTTGAAAGCAAGTTTACATTGTAGGTATTTTGGATGGCTTTGGAGCTAGGCAGGTCCCAGTATTAGACTTTGGATTCAGTTTTCAAAATTGCTTGTCAGGCAAACCTGTATCAGATTGTTTCCTTTTAACTTCTCCCTATCTGTTCACACTTTTTCCAAGGCAGCAATTCCCAGATAAATGCAATACACAAGCGAGATTTTCTCATACCTGGACTGTTTGTCTGTTCCATGAAGCACACTATGTTTCATTATGCACACTACAAAACTGTACTGGGCTATATTTGTGTTTTGTTTTGTTTTTTCTCTGAGCCACAGCACATTACAAATGCACATGTAGTTTATTGTCCTCTTCTACTTCAAGTTCTCTATTACCATAGATGATTGTCATTTTTCTTCAAGCCTTTTGCAGCTTCCTAGTGCTCTCATGGTTTTGTTCGGTGAGTCTTCACTCTTTTAATGTTCCTTCCAGGCTAGTGCCAATAATGTGTATAATACATTGATTATTTCCTCTGGTAGAGCCATAAATTGCATCCTCCCTCTTTTAGGATTCAGTCCTATAGTGTCCTCAACAGATTCAGGAGGCCATGAAGGAGCATGCTGTAAGAAAGAGCTGCATTAGTTTCTACAAGGCTCTTTGCATGACGAAACTAAACACCTGCATGGGTCCCTCACCTTCTGGTCTGGCAGGAGTGGCCTCAACTGGTCAGTGATTGCCGAGCTTGAGGGTTGGGAGCAGGGCACTGACTCTGCACTGTTCCCACACAGAAGACGATTTTCCCCTTCAGAGAACCTTAAGGCACCCTGATAATCCTAAGCGTGGTGTAGTCACTCCCCAAAAAGTGATTCCTGAGCTGCTTTCTCCATGGCTCAGCACTGAGCCTCCAGGACCTCGGCCAAAATGCCTCCCCAGGAGGCTCTGAAGTCGTGTTGATGCAGGCGGTATTGTGGAAGGAGGACCAGGAAGAAGGTGGGTTGCTGAGCCAGAGGGCAGGAAGAGAGAAGGCGTTGAAGATGTGGGTCGATCCAGAAAAATGTGGGTACTTTCCACCAGAAAGCTGGCATCTAACCGGGCAATTCTCAGGCATGCTTGGAGAGGATATCACTGTTTCCATTTTTGCTGTAGGGCTCTTTGGCTCCCATGTATTGCTAGATCATTTCCAGAGTTGTTATTGTGAAGTAATATTCATATGAACAGATAAAAGAGGAAAACAAAACAAATTACCACCACAACAACAGAAAATACAAAACAAAAAACAAAACAACCTTCAGCTGGGTATGTGACCCATGGTGAAGTTTAATCAGCTTTGGAAGGTACATTTTGTATCCTACAGTTTCAAATAAATAAATAAAGCTCCAAGTACAAATTAGGTATTTGTAATGAACCTCTGGGTGGTTGTTGTTTGTTGGTTTTTTGTTGGTTTTTTTTTTTTCAATATTACTTGTATTTGTAGCTTTTTGTGAGAAATGGCCACTGTTTTGCCAAGTATTTGGTAAAGCTTTTAATTATACATACTGGAATGTTATGCTTTTTTTTTTTGTTAACTACTAGCAGGCATTTCTGATATTTCAGAGGGATGGATGCTGATTTAATGCAACTAATCTTGCTGTATGTGAGTGTGTGTTGTGGCATGCCATTTTACTTGTTTTTCTTTAGGAGAATGAGGCAGAAATCAAATTCAAATAAAACAATACTGACAATGTTTGAGCAACAGAGGGAGCATGTGAAATTTGCGTTGTCAGTCTAACCGTGGGCCAACTGATCTTTTTTTCAAGCTTTGTTGGCTTCTTTTTACATTAAAAATTATATCATACACAACCATTCACATAACATAGAAACGATAATTGAAATACATGACCTATTTTAAGCATAGAGACACATACCATTGAAGAGAAGAAGCCTATAAAGTTCATATTTACTTGCCTTTACATCTTTTCTTGACATCTACCAGGTGCTTTCTATTCTCTGCATTCCATGAAGATGCTGTGCTCTGTGCCTCTCCTCCTTAGGATATGTGACTCTAGTGGGTTCTTTGTGTTTACAAAGACCCAGCACGCTGATTAGAGAGGTAGGTGTCTGCCCTGCAAGGACACTAACAGTGGTGGGATCCTTATAATTCTGTGCAAGATAATACATGTGCTCCTATCTCAATAACTTGGAGCATTTAGTAGTAAAATACATTTTGCCTGTAAGTTTGGTAGTATACCAAACATTTGTGGTCACTTAGTGTCTCTCTCTTTACTTAGGTGTATATTCTCTTGAGTTCTGATGTTATTCCTATATACCTGCAGTAACTTAACTCTAGCCATTATCATCCTCTGAAAATAATTTGCAGTTTGCCAATTGGGTGCTGAATTTCAACCACTTTTGTGTTCTGTGTATGAAATATATCACTCTAAGATGCTTTCTTGAAATGTCTTCTCTGAAATTTTTAGTCTGTGTTTAATCTTGCTCAGAGCTCCAGCACTGTTATTTCAAGTTGGGCTTGCAGTTTATTATAACTCTGCGATTCTTTTTTGAAGAGCTGCTAACCAATTATTCTCCATCCTATTACTGTAGAGTTGTATATTTGTGCCAAAACCATAATACTTTGTTCTTCTCTGTACTAAATTGAATGCTGTGTCTGCAGAGCATTTCTCCAATTTTCCTGCAGGCATGCATATTAATAAGAATAAAGTTGTGCCCCTAAATCAGCCCTAACCAAGTCATTTAATGAAGGTCAGGGTTGTTTAAAATGAAGTCATAAGAGAGAAAAGAAATTAATAGATGCAGATGGTAGAGAGCTATAATATAAGAGCTAGAATGATGATAGTTCAGGCTGTGAAAATGTTAACTCTAGGAATAGTGTTTGTATTATTGTACAGTTCTACAAGCAAATATAAAAAAATGTATATTATACCAATAAATGTAATAGTAAGTTATTTTGTGCATATAATCCGAACAGCCAGAATTAAGTCATTTTGCAAGATAAGTCATTTCTCAAAGTCACCAGCATCTATAATTATATTTTTATATATGTGCGTACTCACATGCATTTTCTTTAAGAGTGCCTTTATTCAGGTTTGTTCCATGATTTTCATTCTTCCCACATGAATATATGTGAAATCATGTAGTCAGTGGTTGTAAAAAAAAATTAGAAGTCCCGCTGGGTCTCATATTCATGTCATTTCTCATTATGGAATGTGACCATGTATGTGTTTAAAAGTGCTGATGTGATCACTGGAATGACTATTACAGATCACTGTAATTCAGCTTTTCTAAAAACCTGCATAAAATCTAGGTATTTATCATGTGTGTGCCTGTTAAAATCAGTACACATAATTTCACTGTAAGAATTCTTCAGACACAAGTTCAGGGAAGTTTTGCTCATTTTCTTTGCTTACATTTGCATCTATAGTAGGCCAGCTATTAAAAAAAAAATATATATATATTTATATATATATATGTATATAATGCAAAGGGAATACAAACAGTAATGAGGAATATTAGACAAACACAGCATGCTAATGAAATCCCTGCTGAAATTCCTCCTTTTCCATTCCCCTCTTAATTTTTCAAGTACTGTTTCTCATAAACTACCCGGATTGCTTGGCTACAGAGACAGTGTGAATTTATTTTCTTTCCATGAGATTCCAAGATTTTTAAGGCAGATATGGGTCATAATTTGCATATGCATAGAACAAGCTACAGAACCACATAGTGTGATTTCTGCATCAAGCCCAAGGTAACTATTTGAACTGTATCATCCTCTATTCAGAAAGAAAGTCAACCACAACTTTAAGCTGCAAGGCTTGGCAAGTCTACTACATCCATATATAAGCTGACTCAGAGGTTAGATTCTGACTTGGATTTCTTTATCCTCAGCTTCCAAATGTAAATTGTCATCATGCTTTTATTTTCAACAGCCTGCTATGCTAAAATGATATCTGCTACTGGAAAATTTCTAAGTTTTCACTTCCTCAGTTTTAGCATTGTCAAGCCATTTCCACACCAATTTTATTCCTCTCTTCTCAAGTAGAACAATAACTCCCTCTGGATTAAAGAAATTGTTACTTAACTTTGAAGTTCTGAATGCTAGCTCCCTATCAGGTAATATTGTCTTACAAGAGCATCTGGGGTGAACTCTAATTATGCTCTATAATCTGATTCTTACTCTGCAAGCTACTGATACACTTGTGTATTGTAAGATTACTCCAAGATTCATCTATGTTTGTGAAGTTAAGTCAAGACAGGGCCATTGAAGCAGATAGTGTTATTAATTAGTAATTAGATCACTAAATGAACTGAGCAAGAAGAACTGTTTAACTCCGCCTTGAACCTTTCTTAAAAATAAGGGATGGTTTCCTCACAGCAAAGCCATAGAGGAAGAAAAAAAAAAAAAACAAACAAACAACAAAAACAAAACAAAAAAACCCCCAGGTGTTATTTATACACCTGGACCTACTTACATGTCAAAACTATTTTTACAATATTACTTCATTGTTGAGGGTTAGTGTACTTCACCAGCAAGTGGTGGAACATGTCCTAGGTAGGGATTTTCCATTCCATGCCACAATTACAGACAACTGACATTTGATTATAGTAACCTGTAAACTTTCATGAAATAAATGACACCTGAGTAAGTTTCATAACCTATTGCCTCGCCCTACCCTGGAATGCATCTGTGCTGTGTGAAGGCTAGGAACAGTTCGATGACTGCAAACAAAATTATTTGAACCCAGGAGAGCGCAGAGTTTTCCTGAGATCAGCTCAACTAGCTAGCTCACACACTGCTTGTAATGGTTTTTAGAACTATTTACTTACGTGAATATGCTCACAGGAGCAAAATGGTAGTCTGTATGAGGATTATACCCCTGCATCTGAAAGTTTCTCTGTTTCCTGGGTCTGATTCAACTGTGTCTTGCATTTTTAGCACCTATCTGCTCACGCCAATGAACACAAGGTGGAGGCGATGCTGCTAAATGAGAATCATTTTGTACAGAAGTGCAGGAATTGCACCACTTGGTTTTCAGTGCCTGTGATTTGAGTGGCAGCAGTCAAAGTTCTTTGCCTGTGCGAACTCATCACTTCGTTATATAACTGTCTATTGTAAATTCGTTTGCTTCATGACCAAGTCCAGCTAAACTACTAAGAGCACACAAGTGGTCTGCCAAGAGAGTTCGGATTGCAGACGTCTCTGGCTTTTGAGTAGTGACATGTAAAGATTCAGTGCAGGAAAGATACATAAAGGATCAGCTTTCAGTGAGGATGGTACGACTCTATTTCCATAGACAGAAAGTTTCCACTGAAAGGCCCATCAGCACACATACTTCTTTCACCTGCACAACGAATAATGTGGAAGAAAAGTCTTCTTAATTGAAAGAGCAAAATGTAGTGGCTGACAAAACAGATTCATACTATCTTGATGCTGGCTGGAGTGGGATATCCTACTATCACACTATATATTGAGACTTGTTGCCTCTCAGTACAATCATAGCTATTCCACCCAGCCATCCTCTTTCACAATCACCCGCTCACCTCCTGGAGCTTACTTGAGAGTAAGAAGTGCATCTGGAGTAGAGAAACCATCCTTCAACACTTCTTGCTCTTCTGTCCTGCCAGGGAAGAACAAACCCTCACAACTGCAGCAGTCCACTTAACTGATGCATATCGGGATTACAGAGAAAGCATGGGCAGTGTCTGTAAGATGTTTCAGATACTTAATTGCTGCATAGTGTTGAGAATACTTTTACAGCGTAACTGGAAGATATTTATTAGGTTCCTAGCAATCCCATTGTTTTCTGCCCATTCTCAGTTTTGCTATTTTTTAACAAAGGGTATTCGACCGTGGAGTTCGTTAATCTTAAATGTAGCAAACGACTTAACAGTTCTGACATCTGAACTTTAGGGAACCCTTAAGACCTCTTAATTGCTCAGTTAAAAAAAAAAAAAATCGAGGCCTAGCACAGAACAGATGTATAGTAATAAACTTATCTCATAATGTCAAATGATTAAACAGTGGATTCTTTTTTACATTTAAATATACAAGACCTTCCATTAAGGGGCTTTGTTGACTCTGATAACAGTTTCACAACCATTAAGTTTATTTCTACAGCTATTTGTTAAAAGCTAATAAGGAAAATAATAGAAACTAATTGAAAAGCAAAGCAAACAGAGCAGAGCCTAGAATGTTAGAGTTAATAAGCAATAGAGATTGTATTGAGTTCATTTTATAAACAACATTAATCCTAAATAATAATTAAAGTGTGGACAGGTTGCTTGTTTAAATTATCAGATAAGATGGTCTATTCAGGTATATCTCTAAGGTAGTAATTTGAAAAGGATATGAGGATTCAAGAAGCTATTGATCTATCCATCATGAGCCTGTGTCATGACAAATGTTCTTGGCGAGGTTCAGTAGTTCTTAAAACCACTGCTGCTCAAAGATCAGCAGTGCAAAAGTTCCCACTGTTGGAAAACCTCGCAAGCCTGAAAGAAAATGGTAGTGTTTCAAAAGTAGCTTTATGTATTTTCCCCAAATTACAGAGATGACTGAAGTGAGGTGTCAGATCTTTTCTACTCCTAGTACACAGACAGTGGAAGTGAGTGCTTGTAGCCTCACAGCAGAATCTGCATTAAAGCTATGGGAAGGTTTGGTCCTGGGTATCCTCTGCTGGTAGAAAACTGCAAAAGCTGTTCCTGAGACACTTCTATTCCTAAACAAGAAGCTGAATATGATCCCCTTCTAGCCGGTGGCTTACAGCTGAAAGGAAGGCTGGAAAATAATGATGTGAGCGCAAAGCTCTAGAAATACAAATAAAGCTGTTTTGCATTTTACAAAAAGGATAGCAGTGCAACATTCACAGCTCTGGTGTTGACAGGTATTTATTTGCAATTGCTCTGTGTCTCTGTGTGTTAGGTGGTGACTGATGGCTTCTTGAGGCATGTCAGTGTAGCTGGCTCTGGAGGTGCTCCTTTTTTTCACCAGATGGTGTAACACTAGCTGGCAAGACCTCTTTTAGTGTCAGGGGAAGTCCAGAGGCAGTTTGGTTACCAGCCTGTGCTGAAGACCACACTATCCCATCATGACTGCAGCCAGTTCTTGTGCAAGCTTGGTAAAAGCTGAATGGGTAGACGTGTTGTGCTGCCTTAGTACCTTCAGTTGTAGCGTAGACATGAAAATGAAGCTATGTAGCTGCAGGTTGTGCTGGCTTTGACTGAGGGCCTCCAGCACAGAGTACTTGGCAGCTTGTTACTCATCTTGTGCTTAAGCCACCTGTGGGTGCTTCACAAATATGCTGCTCTCTTCACCTCACTGTCTGCAGGACCCCATCCAGTGGCTTGCTATCAAAATGCCTAATTGGCCAGGGTCTGCACACAGCTTCACATGGAAAGGTCATTTAACATGTGTATGTTAAGTGCAGAGCTCCATGGTGCAAAAGTAGATGCTCGGGCTCAGGCTACTCCACTGCTGCACGGGACATCTCATTCTGTCAGTAGTGGTAGGACTTGATTTGCTGTTCTGCTGAAATTGGGCTGATTTTTAGAGGCTAGTTCAACATCCATTAGATTAAAAAGGAGGGAAATTAAAAGGTATAAGGAGACTGAGTGTGATTCTGTGATCTCATGTCAACCATGCACATGGGAGAGAAGATAGTTTGATGTCAGTTCCTGTATTATTAAACATACACCACAAAAGTGTGAAATAGACAGTAGAACAAGAACTGACCCTCTGGTTTCCTCATCCACCTGAATGTCCAAGAGCCTTCGCGTGCTTTCTGGCCAAGAAAATATCCAGTTATTCCAAGTAGTGTGGAATAGCTTCCACAGGAAAGGACACTGATCCTGAACTGCCTTATCTGCTCTTTGGAAGAATTAATTCAAATTCTTTTGTGGTGAGGAGGGGAATGAATTTCCTTTGTGGATGTGGGTGAGGACTCTGGTTCTGAGCCAGGTGGACAATCAGGGGTAACATCTTGTAGCTGGTCACTGAGAAAAACAGAGTGTGTTCCTACCTCCGATTGTACCAGAGTTTGACTGTAGCACTGGGTTTTGAGATCCCTGCAGGGTGTCCTGTGTTCTAGGAGAAAGTAGTATTTCAGACAAGGTCTTCTCAATAGCAATTTCATTTCTGTAGAAACCATAGTCTTGATAAGAGTATGTTTGGACAATCGCAAACCAGAAAAGGCCTTTGCTCTGGGAGGTGCTCTGAGAGGGTGTCAGAGGGGGGGAGTAATTTAAAGGGTTCTGCTTGTTGCAGAACAATGCTTAGGTTTCTTGAAGAGAAGCATGACTTAAAAGATATTGGTGGCAGTTTCACTCTATTATTTAATGCATGGGGGAAATATGCCAAGCTGAATGCTGCTTAACTTCTCTCCAGGCGCCCCTACCCATTCACAAAGCAAACTTTCAGGTGTCCTCCCTCCCCAATAACTGTTCGCTCCAGGAGCTGTGTTTTGGAGCTCTGGAGACAAACTTTCAGGCAAGGCCATATCTGTTGTGGTGCAAACCGTCAGGATTCCTCTTTCCCTGATAACCGTTCGCTCTGGAGTCTGTATTTTAGAACTCCAGCAGCAAACTTTCATATGCAGAACAGACTTTCAGGAGGCAAGATTCTCAGAAAATAAAAAATGTAATGGAGTAGAATGGCCGAAGGGCTGGCTCAAGATGGGTACCTGTGTAGAGGTCCATCCAAGCATAGAAAAATACAAACTTTTATATCTTTACAGACCGTTCATACCAAGATTCAGTCCAATAGCAAAATTTCACCGCCAGGTCCTTTGCTCCCCATTGAACCTCTTTTCTCTAACTTCACATGGGGCCTTTGTTTCGTTCCATTGTAGACATTGGTTTTGGTCCATATACTTGAAGGTGCGGTTTTGTCTGGATAAACCCTTTCTTCTCAGTGGAGTGCAAAATAGACCCCACTGGGCAGATATCTGTAATGTCTCTTTGTTAACCTTGGACCATTGTTTTCCCAGTCAGTTCCTTTTTTTTCCAGCAAAATGCAAGCTACACTTTATCTTGTAGGCATTTACGGTAGTCTGCAGTTGCTTTGGGTAAATACAGGCAGGACCTTACAGTTTAAAATTTTAGCAAATCTAGTCTAGCAAATAATATTAATCAAAAAGTACACTAAAAATCATACAACCTTATATCTCTAAATAATCCTTTAGATTTGGTGTGCATCTACTTAAGCTAAATGACTGAACTTGAATTAGGCTCATCCACTGACCTGTGAGTAGTAAAACCATTGCCATACAGCTCACTTATTCAGCAGGGAGAGCTCAAAGTGGGCTCATCCAGGCTTTCATATTTATAGAATGAAGTGGATGACTCGTAGTCAAATTGCATACAGTAGGAAAAGTCTGCATGAGGCTCCTTGCACCCACAGGCCACCAGCATTCAATATGCCGTTCTGCTTCCGTGTGGGTCTCCTGGAAGGAGTTCTTGGCCTGGCTGTGTCTCAGGCCCTTCCCTCCTCTAGAGCCTGGACCCTGGACCCAACTGCTGCTGGTGTGGTTGGTGGGGGTTGAGCGCATCCACCACAGAGGGCTATGTGAGGGGAGGGCATTTTTCTCCTTTCTGAGCTGAAATGCTCTTTGGGATCAAACTCATGACTTTGGAGATGGGGAAGTCAAATTAAAAAGAGACATACTAGAAGGTTGTAGTTTAATATTCTTTGTTCAAGGTAAAATACATTACACTCTATACAGATTGCATTTTAAAATGGAGCAATATGCTGCATATATTTGCATTCCTGTTTAATGCATATGATTAATTAAAGACAGCAATACAGATTGTTGGAATTAAGAGATGACTGAGCGATAAGCTAGTGAATTAACATAAATGGAAGCATTTATTCCAGTTGCATATCTGTTTATGATAAGATTGCTTGGATTTAGCAGAGGAGCCTAGAAAACATGGTGACAAAAATTAACCAACAAAACTGTCTGCCTTAAGGTAGAAGCTTGTAGTTGCCCTGGGTAAAAATTTTCTGTTAACTTTTGCAGTCCTTGGAGAGTAGCCGACTGTCATCAATTCCTGGTCAATATTTGAATAATGCTCTTTGGCAAGTCACACTATTTGCTGTTTGCTTGATCAATGTATAATAGCCCAATGACTCAATATTATAAAACTCAATGACCTGTGAAACTTCAACATTTACATTTCTGTTAAAATCTCAAATAGTTCTTTATTAGTAGGAACTCGAGCTAAAATGCCAATCAGATAAGCATGATGACAGTTATTACATATTTTCTTAGTCACATTGAGACAGATTCTATTGTTTTTTCTAAAACTGAATACTATGAAGTGAATGAAACTATTAATAATCACAGGGAAAGACAAAAATCATTGTACATTTGAGAGATTAGAAGATGTGGAGCTCAGAATCTATCCCAGGCAGTATCAGAAACCGGTCTGAATTTTTTTCATGTTTCATTCTTCCTACTTACTATGGCATGTTGTAGTTATACCCAAGTGGACATAAAATATTTGCTGTCATGTAGTGGGAGTCAAATGTTTCACAGGAACTCTCTGCATGAATCATGGTCAGTCATCTGGTTATCAATGTCTGTGCAGTTTTGTAGGTTTTAGAGTGATAAATATATTATGAAATGAAATCCTGTCTGCACTAAAATCAAAGTAAAACTCCCAAGGGACCGTATCCCAGTCCTGGTGGGGAACATACATGCCTTCAATTTATAGTCTCCTGAAATATTGGAGTTACAGCCTGTTTCTCACATTCTCCCTGGCTCCTGGCAGCACAGGAGCAGAGCACAGCATGGGCAGGGAGGACGAAGGCTGATGCTATTGCTGTGAGTGCTCACACAGGCACTGAGTCCCTGTGCAGACGTACCAGCTTCTGCAAAAACATTTCTGCTGACTGGGTGCTCCCAGTATGTTCCAGTGCGAAGTCAAACCTGGAAACTTAAACTGCTGCTGTAGGTGGCTTACGTGGTTTAAAGCTTTGTGTTTGACTATCATGAAAACACTACAAAAAAAATCAGGTGGGCCATGATGTCTGAAAAACAAATCAGGAACTTGGTCCTCAGGTAGTTACAACTCCGGTTAATGCTCGGTGGTGGGTGGTGACAGCACTTTAGTCCATTTCTGTGCAAAATCAAATGGGTGAAGTTAAACTCTTTGCTACTAAACATAGTTTGTAGACAACCAAGAGTGCCCACACAAGCCGGTAGAACAGAGTTGCAAGCAAATGTCTGTCTCTCATCTGCTGTATTTCACAACCTCTAAGCTCGGAGACAGGTGCTGCAATGTTGTGAATGTCCTACCTCAAGCAAGGGTTTAACCTACTGGCTGATATGCTAACTGCTTGAATATACTGTTAGTGTACCAGAGTTGCACCCTGGAATGATAGTTCTGTGTTAATAAAGCAGACTTAGGTGTATTTTGACATTGCCATGCACAGAAATGTAGGGGTTTTTTTTACATACAACAACTTGAAGAATCACCAACAAGCTAGCTCACAGACACGTTTGCCAGAACAACCATTTTGACAAATATTCTTATTTATTTTTCCTATTAAGTAAAGGTTCAGCAATCTATCAAGATTGAGTTGAGTTGTGAAGTAAAATCACTAAGAAGAAAAAAGAAGCTCTTGGTAATGATTTGAACTAATTAATGGTGAGGGCTGGTATAAGAAACCCTCTATTGACCTTGGAGGCACAGCACTTGAAAGATTCAAGGAAAGCTAAAGCTGGCAGAATGTGCAATACACAGAGGACAAGAGAAGCTCTCTGCTGACCAGGCCTGAGTTTCCAAGGCAGGTAAGTGGAGCACATGTCAGTACCCAAGTAAGCAGTGGCCACAGCCCGTAGGAAGGTAAAGTCTGAACAGATGAGCTTCAGTTATCACTCCCGTACACTGCTCCCAAACCCTTTGTGGAACAGGAATAGTTGACAAAGGTGAGGCATTTCAAATGACACACATGAGAGAAAAATACTAGCTGGTTGAAGGTGGGAGAAGAAAGATGAGATTTATCAGAGTCTCCCAGTATCTCTGAAGAGATTTTCTGACAATTTCAGCTGACTCTGACTGTGTTGGCCATGGTAGGGTGCCTCTATTCCAGCAGCACTGTGTGTCCCTCCCTTGGCGCAATGGGGTCTGTTTGCCTTGCACTGTAGGAATGCTCTGTCTACGTATGTGTACACATAAGTGCAGGTTGTTACATGCACTTATAACTTGAAGCAACTAAGAGCAACTGTTGGGTCACTATTTGCATGAAGAATGTGTGTGGGTTTATCATTATGCAAAAGGTATCAGACACACCTGTTAGAACAAATGAAACATTTCTAGAAAAAAAAAAAACCCTGCCTTTTGCTGTAGTGAATATCTGCAGTCTTTTCTCTTGTGTGTTGAACTGTTTCACCACAATTGGAATGTCAATACCAGCTTGGGAAAGTTTGTGCTGCCCTGTTCCATGCAACTCTTGAAACGAATGCTCAAGGAAGCAAATTACATCTGAAGCAATGTGAGGTCAGGCTAAAAGGGTGACGAGAGCGAAGGGAGAATCTATCTAGCATGGGAAAACTAGGGTCATGGCAACATAGTACAGTGCTGCACAGAGTCAACACATTAGTATTCTAATGCAAAACTGTACAGTTGGATGTAGCTACATTAGGTAACTTCTTAAACTACCTCTGTAATACTGATGCTTACTTGTCAGAGCTTGGTGGTAATGCAGCTTGGCATTGTCAGGGCAGTTCTGTCTGCCTCACTTGGTGCTTGCTCTGTGGTTACCCTGCCACATCTTGCTGTTAGATCATTGAACTGTGTTTCAATTGCTCATGGTTATTTTTGATGGGAAGGGACATGTTCAGGCTTCCTGTGAAACCAGGTTCTCATGTCCAAGAGAAGCAGGTGCCCCTGGCTCCCAGCTCCCTCTGAGGGTAGCCCGTGGCAGGAGTTCCCACTGACTTTAAGGGCAGCCTGCAGGTCCCAAGCCCCATCATGTTGCACTGAGGAACATACCCCACTTTCCATATGTATGAAAGGGGCTTGTTCAGTTCTGGGAGTAAAAACATGGTTTGGAAACTAAAGCTCACTTTATCCTTATATTTCTTCTGCTTGCATTATAGTAAATGTAGTCTCATCCACAGTCTCTCCATTTAGACAGCCTGTGCAGCTGTTGGGCCTTTTAAAAATCTCTGTTACTTTTGTTAGGCTGAATAAGAAAATTGGAGCTGTCATTCATATATATGAATGAACTAACAGGGTAGGTCTCTTGTGAATTAGCAATGAAAATGCCAAGCAGGACAGAAGGCAAACCACAAAAGTTGTTCATCATCCTAATTGTTTGAAACACATGAACAAGGAACTACATGGATATTGAAATAACAGTGACTACAAAATAAAAGGCATAGCCAAGGAGTGAATATCAATTTAGGGTAAGGTGCAGTAAGCAGCAGTGTGTTCAATGTATTAATACAAAAGGTATAAAGAGAGTTCTGTGTTTCATTACTGCTCAGTGTGTGTTGTTAGGGACTACATTTGCTCTGCATTGGTTAAACAGGGTCTAATAATGGTCACGGTCATAACAGGTAATTTACCCTCAATGTTTCTCTTTGCAAATGTAAGAATTTGCTTTGCATAACATCTGTGCATTTGTATATACAGTTCCAAAAACTATTTCAGGGTCATGAGAGGAATACACCTACAGAGCCCTCAACCTGTGACGGTAATCTCATATTTCTCAGTCAGTGCACAAGTGATGTGCCACTTCGTCTTGATTTCCTCACCTAGATCACTTGTAACCTACTTAAGCACACTTTGCCTTGGTTTGGTTTTGTTTCTACCCTGCCCAACTCTTACAATGGATAGGTGCTCAGACCTTTGGTGAAGAAAGAAGGATGTGAATATAGTTTCTCAGTCTCTCTCTGAACTTGGAGGTCATTGTGAACATGGTTAATCTGTGCTGCCAAACATCAAGGCTTTCTGTTTGTGTCATTGAAAGAAAAGTGAAGTGCGTGCCTTTTATTGCTAATGTCAGGCTTACAAACTGAAAGAGAAAGGGAAGGCAATGCTACCAAGGTAAAGAATAATGCACATGTATATTGTGTGCATATATCCCTTTACAGCTGCACACAAACTGTGGCACATATTTAGTAAAATCGCAACAGTTTCTCAGGTGCATTGCTGAATGAACAAATGAATAGAGAAGTTAGGAAGTCAAATGAATCCTTCAAGTCACTCCAGTAAGGTCAACAGTTTCGCATTTTTTCAGTCAGTGGAGTGATCTCTGAAGTTAATTTGTCCTACTATGTTATTTATAAAAAGACCTTGGTCTTGCGAAGATTGACACACCTGTTTCTGGTTAAACGTGTAAGTAATCCTAAGAAATTCAGTGTGATTCTTTACATACTCAAATTTCTGCATGATTTATGTCATAAGATCTGGCATCCCCCCATCACTGTCAACACGTGTCCATGTATGAAAAAAATGACTTGAATATCAGCACTCTTCTCTGAGAGGAGCAGTGTCATCCACTCAGGAACTGATTGGAAATACTATTGGAAAATTGAGAGAACAGGAAAAATAAACAAGCATCAGAAACATGCAGTGCTACGAAAAATTAGAATGATGAACAGAAGAAGAACTACTCAGAAATAAAGACTGAGAAATCAGGTTGTTTTCATCCTCTTTATAGATTACAAAAAGGACACATAATAGCATAAGAAGTATACATTTGTTACAACCCAGAGAATGTATCTTGTTTTTCCGCTAGGCTCTTGTGTCCTGACAGATCTCTCTTCTACTATAGCACCTGGACAGGAAATAAAATGACATGGTTTTTGCTCTAGTTTCTCACCCCAGGATATAAATGAAGCAGATGAACACAGCTTAGCTAGATAAAGGCCGGCGTTGACAGTGCAGCGTGTTCCCCAACTAGGTAACACTATCGTGTTCTCCACAAATACCATTGAGGGAACAGTTCTGCCCAGGGAAATCTGGAAGAATCACTGTGGTTTTGCTTGATGATGAGACCACATTTCTTTATAGAAAGCATAAAACAGGTGGAAAGGCAGCAAAGGGGATCTCACATTCTTCTGCCTTTGGCACAGTTGTTTGCATTTTCCAGGTGACAACACAAATGACGAAAAATAGGCAAGTTCTTGCTTGCTTTCACTCAAAAGCATTAAATACTTCAGGCTTTCAAACAACCAGATCAACTCCATTATAGCATTTACATTCAATTATTCTAGCTTAGATTTTTATGTACAATGTTCTCAATGGTTAAATTGTACTGATCATCCATTATCTTAAAATTAGTTCTATAATCACCATACGTTCCGTCTGCACTTAGGAAGCTAGTAATGGGGCTAGGAAGTGCTGGTTTAGTAATATCCTCCATTAAGATTACAAATATCGTCTTAGCTTTGATTATACAGGAACTGAAGGATTATACTGGTGCATCTTCATGGATGTATCACTAATGTAATGATGGTTCATTATATTTTTAACTACTCTGCTTTTCCTATGCGTATGTTACATAACTTATCACAGATTCCCTCTGTAATAGCTGTGAGACATTTTCCATTTGGCCATTTTGTTTTTAGCATAATTAGTCTAATTTTCTAAAAATATGTTAGCTGATGTTTCTTGCCTATGAATTTTAGGTACCAACAATGTGGTCAACTTCTTCCACCACATCACTTGGTACAAGGATTCCTTTCTTCAATTCTTTCCGTCTTCTCTCCAAATGATATCCCACTATTATCTCTTGATGGAAACTTCTGCAATGGTGTCTAAGGAAAGGGAAAATCCCAACACACGTGTGTACACACACAAGTACCAGAAGTACCTTCTCAAAAAAGCTTTCATGGACTTATTCTTAATGCAGATTGCTCAGGCTGAAAACATCCTCTCTCTTAGGTCTAATTACATCCCTTATAAGTGGAGTCAGCTGTCTGGTTTTTTTTTCAAGCTTCTTCAGTTCCTAGAAGGCTACTCTAGCTCAGTGCCTGTCAGGTTACTGCTCTCAAGGAGTGTACAGCTGTACTCAGAGAGGATAATCTATCAGTCGTCTCATCTGCATGATCACAGGTAAACCCAATTTCTTGAGGACTGTTGTGTTTTTTGGTTGTTTTGGAGTTTATTTTATTTTTTTGTTATTTTTAATGTGCTGCCTTCCATCAGCTGGGTGTTCTTGCAAGGAGGCAGTTACTGGAGCAACCAGGACAAGTTCTCATACTCAAAAAATGTGGTCTAGACAATAGAGTAGTGAGGTGGGTTGCAAACTGGCTTAAAGAGAGAAGCCAGAGAGTGGCGGTAAATGGTGCGGAGTCCAGTTGGAGGCCAGTATCTAGTGGAGTGCCTCAGGGGTCAGTACTGGGGCCAATATTATTCAATATATTCATTAACGATTTGGACGAGGGAATTGAGTGTCCTATCAGCAAGTTTGCTGATGACGTTAAGCTGGGAGGAGTGGCTGACACACCAGAAGGCTGTGTTGCCATGCAGCAGGACCTGGACAGGCTGGAGAGTTGGGCGGGGAAAAATGTAACAAAATATAACAAGGGTAAGTGTAGAGTCCTGCATCTGAGTAGGAACAACCCCGGGTTCCAGTATAGGTTGGGAAATCACATATTAGAGAGCAGTGTAGGGGAAAGGGACCTGGGGGTCCTGGTGGACAACAGGATGACCATGAGCCAGCACTGTGCCCTTGTGGCCAGGAAGGCCAATGGCATCCTTGGCTGTATTACAAGGGGGGTGGTCAGTAGATCGAGAGAGGTCCTCCTTCCCCTCTACTCCGCCCTGGTGAGACCCCATCTGGAATATTGTGTCCAGTTCTGGGCCCCTCAGTTCCAGAAGGACAGGGAACTGCTGGAGAGGGTCCAGCGTAGGGCAACAAAGATGATTAAGGGAGTGGAGCACGTCCCTTATGAAGAAAGACTGAGGGAGCTGGGTCTCTTTAGTTTGGAGAAGAGGAGACTGAGGGGTGATCTTATTAATGTTTATAAATATATAAAGGGTGAGTGCCATGAGGATGGAGCCAGGCTCTTCTCAATGGCAAACAATGATAGGACAAGGAGTAATGGGATCAAGCTGGAACACAAGAGGTTCCACTTAAATTTGAGAAAAAACTTCTTCTCAGTGAGGGTGACAGAGCACTGGAACAGGCTGCCCAGGGAGGTTGTGGAGTCTCCTTCCCTGGAGACATTCCTGTGCGACCTCACCTAGGCGTTCCTGCTCCAGCAGGGGGATTGGACTAGATGATCTTTTGAGGTCCCTTCCAATCCCAAACATACTGTGATACTGTAATAACTTAGTTTTAGCAGTGATGGGGGGATATGGCTGAGGGGGCTTTTCTTCTGGCTGTGAGCCATCATCTGTGTAAAAAGCATCCTCATGGTGTATGGTGTTTAGAGGAAAGAAATGCATCTCATATTCTAGTTTTTTATTATGCCAGTCATGTTGGAGGGCTTATTTTGAGCTGTGGTAGGAAATCTCTCCTTTTCTATTCAATAGAAAGTGTTTAGACAGTTTGAAGAACTCTTGTCTCCCTTCCTCTATTTGAGCTCAAGTCTTCAATTAGATGTAATTGAAAAGGGTAGGCTAAATGGCAGGTGCCTCCCTCTTTGTAAGGCATAATTATGACTAGCTTGAAGACTTGAAATTTTGATGACTGAAAAATAAAGAAGACAGGTGTGTTTGCGTACACATTGACATCAGTATAGACAGGATGACACAGGGACGTTTATAGCTCTGTAGTCTGCAGACTGAGGAGAAAAGTGAGGGGTTTGAGCAATTTTCCCCTCTTATTTAGAATATTAGCATCTGTTTTCCCTCCATGTCTACAGATGAGGTGAATTTCTGTTGTGCCTATGAAAAACACTAACAGCTGTATTTGGGACTTAGACATTGATTTGTGTTGGCTAGAGGATTCCTGTTCAAAATATCTGATAAGTGGTCATCTCTTGTATTTCTTCTTCCGCTTTTATTCTCTTTTATCTTCTCAGCATTCTGCAGGTAAGAAATTACCTTGAATCTCATTAGAAATTGGAATGTGTTGCCAGGTAATCCTCTCTCCTAAACTCAAAGGTATTCCAAAAAAAAAAAAGGCTGTGCAAAGTACTTCTATCTCTTTTAAAAGCACTATTGTAACCATGCTGCTGTGTGGCATTTTTATCAAAAAAACCAAAAACCCTAGACCATATTCCTTGGAGTGGAGCAATGGAATATTTGGGTAACCAAGTTCTTTATAAGGTCTTCATGTTCTCTCTGCCATGGCTTGCAGGTGGTGATACTGGGGCAAACTACCAGGTTTTGCTAACAAACCAGTTGAAAACAGGCTGTTATCTAATCTACAGCTTAATAAAATATTGATGCTTCTAAGACATTTATTATCTTCTCATAACATATTGTTAAGTTGCCTATCATTATTGTATCTGATATCAAAAAATGTTCTCAAAACACTGTTTGGTCAGCAGCCCTCTGTTTTTTGTTTGTTTTTTTTTTTTTTTTTTTTCATTATCTTGTGTGTTACAGATTCATGTACTCGTGTATGATGATATTTTATTCTTTGCACGCAATCACAGCATGGTCACTGTTGAAAATTACTTACCATTTTGAATTTATGGAGGCCGTATGAGAAAACTGCTGGGTATATTTTTAACACGCTTCTTGAGCTCCATTCAAGAATGGCATGCTTAAGATGATTTCTTTTACACTTTGTAACGCAGACTTCATACATGATCAAACTTCGCTAGACCAAGTCTGATGCTGCTCTCATGATGTGAAAGGGGTTCTGATTCACTGTGTTTTATAAGTTTCTTCTCCTTCTCTGATAAAAAAGCTTAAATAGCTGGTATGTAAATTAGAATAGTTAGCATGATGATTATAGAAGTTTTGATGGTGTACATAGGGCTGGGAGATTTTGGCATAAGGACTGATAACATAAGAGAATCTTTGCGTTCTTGTCAGTTGGGAATTTGCCTCTGTTGTAAATACAGTTTCTAATGAACAGCATCTGAGAAAGCCCACACAAAGGGTGGTTAGGATTGCCTAAGGACACAAATTTCTGCATCTATTCATCCAGCAAAAAAATTCAATTGCTAGTGATGTGCTTTCATTGCTCCTTAAGAAATAATAGAGGAAAAGAAAACATCTAAACCAAGTGTAAAATATTTAAGCAAATAGTGAAGGACAAAGGAACAGAAACAACTTTGAACAGAATGTCTCTTCCTACGTTAGACTATTATATTGTTTTTTAGATTGTGGGTTTTTTAAATTCAGCTATTACCTTTTAGCTGACATTTCATTTATGTTTTCCCTCTCTATTCTGTAGAGGAACAGTTTATTTCTGTAGCTGAGTGTCCATGAAGTTGTGTACTCAGGCCCTTCAAGTTGAAAATACATTCATACTCTTCTTTCCTTCAACTAAAACAAAGTCTCTTGTTTGGGAGAAATCTGGTTTCTAATCACTGTACCCACTATTGTGGGCTTCTTTGTTGTGTTTTATAGACCTGCACACTCACATCTGCCTTTACACACTTGCACAATGTACATTGTTTGCTCCAACAAAGCTATTTTGACATTTGTCCTGTTTCTACCACATATCTGGCATGATTCCTCAGATAACTTCCTTGGGCCCTCTGCTAGTTTTACACCAAATGCAGAAAAATGTATCAACATTGTGAGGTTTATTGTTGTGAAATTATCTCACTTCCACCTCTGTTGGTTTTGTCTTGCAGCTTGAACATAGTCTTCTGTCTGTCTTCATTTTAATACAAGCTGTGCTGGTGCTATATGCTCAGTGAATATAATGCAGATCATTGCTCTAAGAACTTGGTTCAGCTTTATTGCTTTAGCTGATAAAGTAACTGCCCATTCCATGCGCTGCAGAATTGTAATCTAGGAGATGGGAGCATGCACTTAAAATTTCTGGATGTGGTACTAATTCTTGATTACAGCCCTTCTCCTACTGCAAGCAGTATAGCTGATGTATAACATTAAATTTTTACGTAGGAAATGAGCTACAGGTGCACTTAATAAAAAGAAATTACATTTGCTGTCTAGGGTCATCTTCCTGCCTTGACTGGTGTGAAGTAACCCTGGAAAGTTCATTGCCAGAGGAACCTTTCCTTCTGATGTGACTACAGTACATAGTAGCGAAGTGCCATTTTTATTTGTATAATTTATTCTTGCTCCTGTTTCCTTTAATAAATTAAAAGAACACAAAACCCTCAGTTTGCAAATAAAGCTGCTTCTGTATCACAAAGGTGATAGCACAGTTGTCTTTGTCATTGGTTGTACCTCTTCACAACCCTCATTGCTACCAGGATGTCAGCTAAGCTTGTCATATAATGCTGGTCTGAATCAAGGAAAACTGTGAAGATAAAAAAGTCTGCAGGGAAGGAAGGAAGGGAAAAATTCTTATTTAGTTCTTATATTTAATTTAAAAATAATTTTTGCTAGTATTAACATTAAAAATGTCAACATTGTGTTGTTTTTTTTTTTTTTTTTCCTTTGCTATGGTTAAGGAGAAGAGAAAAAAAGACAATACTTGGAAAATAAAATTAGAAACATTATGTAAAGTGTAAAAAACTGGGATAAAATGGGCAATGCACATCCATCTATAATGTGGAAGTTATGTATGTACAATATTGTAAGGTCTAGACATATTCTTATACAATTTTGAGAGCAGGGAACTGTGAGAGGGAGCTGCAAGAGAGAGTTCACATGAACAAGAAAGGAGATAGAGTCTCACATCACAATAGTGTATTGCAGCTGTTTTCCTGGATCTGTGAGTCAGAAGTGACCCACTTTCACAAACTCTTTTGTATTATTACGAAATATTTTGAAGAAAAAATGTTCTTACATCAAAATATAATTCAAAAAGTAAAGAAAATCAAAGTCGTTCTTTGAATAGCAAGAAAACTTGCATCTTCTGGATTTTGAACAGCTTTGAAGACCTAAGTGTATGAGCCACAGCTTAAGAAATGGAGCAAAACTTCAGTGGAAAGATTGCAGTTGGGCTAAAAAGGATACTCTTTTGGTCCCTAGATTTGGTACATCCATTTGTCTTTTAAGTCAGTTTTGGGCTGATGTTGTGGGCTGTTGCGGGTGAGTGGAGTGCACTTGTGTGCTGCTGGCTTCCCTCATGGGTCTGGCCTGTGAGCACTTAGAACACACCTCTGTCCATTGACTCTGTGCCCTGAGATGCAGTTGCTGCCAGCAAAACCCCTCTGCTGGAGTGTTCATATCAAATACACAAAAAATTATCTTAGGAGTCAGAAACAGAAATTATTTAGCAGTATGTCATCCAGAAAAGTAAGAAAATATTGAAAAAAATGAAAATTTGTTATACAGTGTGTAACATTTTTGAGTTGTGCAACATGGACTGCAGTGAGGAAGCATGTTACAAGTAGAATGTGACTGATATGACATAAATGATCATCAGCTTTGGTGCAGTTTGGAGCTTTGCCAGTTGTACTTTTGATGAAACACTTCATTCTGAGGTTGTTCTTATGCTGTATAAAAATATCCCCTATTATATGATATAAACTATGCATTGCTGTAGCTCATATTCTAAAATTTGTCTCATGTTCCAGTAATGTCTTTAAATCATCATGGGAATTCACCAGTTCTTTTGGAAGTTGGTGTTGCAGTAGTAATTTTCTCACATGCAATATAAGATTATTCACCTGAAATACTTTTGCCTATATAACACTGGAACTGCTGCCAAAAGTATGCATTTTCAGTGGGGAAAAAAAAACATATTAATCTCCTAATTAAAACAATAAAGAAAGTGAAATGAAATGTTTTGATGAAGTGATCAGTGAGCAGGAAAGAAAGTGATCAGTCACGTCTCCAAAAATACTGTGCTGGTGTGTCTGTTGCAGATGAATCCAAGCATTGTGCCTCTAGTCACATTCAGGCACCAAGTCACTGGTTTTGTACACAGACTTTTCAAATTTCTGGACTATTTCTTACTTCACTGATTAACAGTACCCACTCCTGTAAAATGTTTTGACTTAATGAGTAATTGTTCCTTTAAGCAAAAGTTTTAAATACCTGGAAGTATCCTTAATATCTGATATAGAGAACATCCTTTATGTCCTTTGATATTCACAGTGATGTTCTGCTTCCAGTATTTCTGGCATAGGCATCCTAGCTATTAAGGATTGGTTGCACCTGTTTATATAGCACATGCATAATAAATAGTCCATGAAAGAGTCCTTTTCTATTTCATGTGGTCTCTTGAGTACACACACACATGTTTCAGCTAATATTAATTTCATACAATAGGAAAATCACTCTTTGGATGTCTAACAAAGCTGTTTCACATCACAATCAATTTCTACATTGAGATATTTTAGAGGGTTATTGTTCCCTAAGGTACTCTGCTGTGTTGCTACTCTGGTTCTTGAAAATCTCTGTCAAGATGCCTTCTCTCTCTGGCAAAGGGCAACATCTGGCACCTTATTGGCAAACAGTATGCAATATTATTTCTTTCAATACAGTTTGTCATCTCTTTGTTTCCTCTCAACCTCAGAGAAACTTCAATTGTGCTGTTTTCATTGTGCACTCTGTTTAATTTCAGGGTTTGTTTTTTTAAAAAAAATATTTCCTGGAGCATTTTAGCAAGTTCTGAAGAGTTTTCTCTGCTTCAGCCATTGGCATAGCATAGTGCTGCCCTGACAATATGTTTCCAGTCATTTCCTGTTCCAAGTACAGCCATATCTCTCCTTATATCACTGTGCGTAACTCTTGCCAGGAAAAAAGGGTCTCAAATTGATTATTTTTTTTTTTCATAGAAAAACAAGGATTTATTTATTTGGTTTGCTATTACAAATATTCTTCCTCTAGGTTGTGACCGGGTGAATTCCAGGCCCATTGAGGCCAATGGAAATCTGGCACTTGGCTTCAGCGGAGCCAGAATTTCCACCCAGATTTTTGCCTGTTTAGAGAATTAGAACTGACAGTGATTGTTGACAAAAACCCTGGAACAGCACAGCATTTTTTATTTTATTTTATTTTTTTTTTTTTTAAACATGATTCAGTTGCTTCTACTATCAAATAATGATTTTTTCAAACTGTGTGAAAGCAATTCAAACAACTGAGCCTTATGTTTTGCTTGGCTTTTCTTTTAAATCATTACCTGTTGTTATTTGTGTGATGATACGATCAAGGAGTCCTAGCCACAGATAAGAACCTCAGTGTTGTATAAACAGAGAAAGAAAAGACAGCCTCCTTAAGGCTTGCCAAATAAGTGCTTACCAAGAGATGAAAAAACATGGGAAAGCACTGTGAATACACTGATCGGTTCATTAGGCTGCACATCAGCACCCTGGGAGCCTCTTCTCAGTGCTTCTCTAGGTGTGATGGCAGAGGAGAGCTTTAAGAAACATTTTAAGGAATATTATTTGCTTTGGCAAATAGTTCTTTCAAAACAGGAAGAAAAGAGAAATGTATGTGAAACACCAAGAAAGCTGGTAGGGGAGGCTGGAGTTACGAGCTGTTGACTCTGGTAACCAAGAGAAGAACAGAGATGAAGGAAGACCAAGGCTGGGAAGTGCAGAGAAGCATCTGTGAAGCAGTAACGGCAGTAACAGCAGAACCGGTGAGACTGGATGGCCTTTCCGCGGGGCGGAAGCTACCTCAAATCACCTCTCTGTTATTGTCCCCAGTGTGGCTTCTTGACATATCTCTCTGGTGTTTTTAGTGTTGATTCTGTTCAAAATCCAAAATTCAGAGGCTCACATCAAATAAATGTCCATGTCCAGACACTTTTCTCACATCAACAGCAAATACTTTTGGAATTGGATGTAACCCAGCTGGAAATACGATGAGAACAGATTTTCTTGCAAGATTTATCACGCAGACAGCTTTTGGGTGGGTTGGAGACATTTTGAAAGAAGTACTTTTTCATGCTATTTCAGCACTTTTTCGTCCTGTCAAAGCCAGTAAGTGCAGGGGTAATAATTTTAAAAAAGAAAGAGACAGAAACCTAATTGTAAAGCTACAGTAACTGACATAAGAGAAATATGATCGACATATTTTTTTCTTATCAAAAACATACTAATGGAGGTTTCAGACAATCTATGATATGAATAGAGACTCAAACAGGTCACTCCTCCTCTCATCTTCATGGCTCATCTTCATTCAATACACAAGTGTCCAAAACAGATCCCTACCCCTAAATACTTTTAAACTTTGATGCTGTTTGGAATCTACATCTGCAATATGGTTTCCATATAATGAGACTAGACAGTTCATCTAAAGTCAAAGCTAACACAAGAATTTGGAAACACAGGAGTACCTTAGAAAAACAACATAGGAGAGCATCTTCTTGGTGAAACCAAAGCTCAGAGACTCCCTCTACTTAGATAAAGATATGGTGCCCTAAAACTCCAAGTGTATAACCCAGCCTTTGCATTTATAACTACTGAGCAGAGCCTGTAGTTCAATGTAGGTGTTTGAAAAATGGATTTTGATGTTGAGGCTTGTAACCTTCTCTGTTTGACTGTCACAAAATAGTTCTTCTTTCTTGTTCATCTCAAGTTTGCCTTCTTCTCTTCTTGAGTCATGATACCACATGCCTCTGCCTCTGCTCCTTCAGACTTTTATTTCCTGCCTTTTCCTAATGCCTTCCAACCTGAGCACTTTGATGATGGAGACACACTATTGGACCCTGTATTTTTCTGACAGTGGTGGGAAGAGGAGATAAATATTGTTCTTGTGTGTGAACTTGAGTAAATGCTATCGCGTGTGTTCTTTTGACTGCTAATCCATGTTTCCTGCTGGCTTTGTTACCCACAGCAGTATGTAACTTTCCTTCCTTTGTCCCATTCAAACTCTTAGGAAAGGAATTGATTCAGAAAGCAGTTATGGGTTCATGATTTCTTAAATTTTCCGCTTTCCTCCTTTTTTGTTATCTCACGTGCAGATTCTTTAACTTTACGAGAATAAACACTTACCCTGGCTTATCTGTGCCATGCCAAAGGTGCTCAATGCACATCTTCAGTTTCCCAACATGGATATTCCTGCCTTGTTTGACCACAGCAGGTTGAGAGTCAAAAGTGCTACTTCTGTGTTTGTACAGTGGGGTGCCTGATATTGCCATGGCTGGAACTGGACAAGAGACAGGTTTCCACTCCTACAGTTTGGTTTTGAAATCATGACTTTCATCCCAATTGCAATCAGTTGGAAATTTTTCTCTTGGAGTTTGCACTTGCTTTTTCACTAGAACTACTAGGTAGCTAGGAAGATTTTTTCAAACAAAAGTCTCTTTGAACTGAAATTGACACCTGTGTTAATTTTTTTAAAACACCAAACCCCATTTTTTATTCTGGAAACTTTTTTTCATTAACATTTTTCAAATTGTAAAAATTTATCTAAAGTGATTGTTTCCTGCAAAAATAAGAACTTACTAATACTTATTTTTGAGAAATGGGTGCTCTCTGACTGGAGAAGTTGTATCAAGAAATTCCCGAATGACTCACCTACAGGCTTACCAGTTTAGAATAGTGACACATTAGAGACCTGCTGTATAAACTTTCATTTCACTACTCAGTCAGTAGGAATACAGGCTTTATCTAAAGCCTGATCCAAACCCGATTGTAGTCAGCCACTCTTTGCATTTAATGGACTTCATACCTGGAGAAATCAAAGCCATTGACAAATATTACCAACCTCATGTCACATCTCTATGGAGCTTGGTGAACTTTCTTAGTTTTCCAGATGTTGAACCTGAAGCATAGCAAAGGTGAAGGGACTTGCTCAAGGACATGCTGTGGGACAATAGTGAGATCCCGAACAGCAACAGCACCTCATCACTAGACTTTAACCTTCAGAGTACAGAAAGACAGAAAATATAGACCGGGACAGTAGCAATAATCTTAATGTTGAAGGTTTTCATTCATTTGTGATTGCAATGGTGAGTACAGGTTTAGAACATGTTAACTGCGGGTGGACTAATGAAGTCCTGGGCAGGGCTTACTACTGCTGCAGTTAGTAGGGAACCATGCACGTTGAACAATAATGCACAGCTTCAGAGGGAGCAGCACGGTCTTAGGGATTACCTCCTGCTCTGAAGGCATTTACAAAAAAACTACTTTTTCCCGTATGCATTTCCAAATGACTGTGCCTAATGCTGACAACAGCTTCAGAGTCCCAGTCTGGCCCCAGTCTCTGAGTAGCTTAAGACTTTAAGGCACAGTTCTCAGTACCATAATTTCTTTTCAATGGAGTAATAGCACTTAAAAACCCAGCAATCCAATAGCTGTAACACAAACTACAGACTGTGGCACGGTCTCCATGGGGTCACATCCTGAGCAGTTGTTCCAGCAAGACATCTAGACAAGGCTTTTAAAAATAGTTCGCATCCTACCAAATTTAGCTTGTTTTCCAAGACTTTCTTAGAAGGCTGAAATGCATATGTCTGTCCCATCAGCCTCACTTAAATTTGCCTTGCAGATCATATGTTTGGTAGCCGTGGAAAAAAATAAATATGATTACACTTTTTAAAAAATGGTTGCCAGGCTCTTTCTGGCAAAGACAGGAAAGAGTTTACAGTCAAAGTGAAGTTAATACAGGCTCCTATCACTAAAGATATAAAAACTTTTCAATCCATAACTTAAAATTACAGCTCTCCTCTTTCATTGTTAGTGCTCCTGATGTCTCAAACCATCAGTAATGACTGTATTTTGCTGTCAGAATCTGAACAATGACTTCCTTGGACAATTTAAATTTATGCTTTCTGATATATAAACAGTCCTGGGACATCTTGAATTCCTCCAGTACTCTTGACTTCTTACATTGTCCCTGTTCCATTAGGCCAATGAGCCACAAATTTCCCAGTATGTATTTTGTTATTCTGAGCAATATTTGTACATCTCCCTTGTCTGTCAGGGGAAGAACTCAACTGAAGTCTCCATTGCTGTGTTGCCTTTTTTGCCATAGATGCTTTCACTTCCTTACACAGACTTTTTCATGTTACTGTTAATCTAGTTGTAGCACAGCACCTCTGTTTTTTCCAGTTTCCTCAAGGCTCTAATTGCGTTCTTCCACTGATTTTCCCATAGTCAGAAAATGCCATCTCTATTGACCTTGGTGCCTGTTGTCGATCTAGGAAATCTAGACCCTTGCATGTTCTGATGTAACTCTTGTTTCCCAAAATTAACCTAAATACATTTTGAGGAAATACTGTCATATGAAGTTCTGCATCTGCCCAGACTTACATCATGGTAAGCAGTAGCTGGCACAATGTCATGAGGTATTGGGGCACCTTTTGCTGGGTTCCAACTTAAACTACCTTACTGCCTTTTACACCCAGCCTTTTGTCATCTATCGGTTTTTCTCAGGTAGATCCACTGGGTTTTCTTTTTTGGATAAATATGAGTACATTGGCAAGGTCTGTTTATGTGTCTTCCAGTGTTCTGCCTTAGTACTCTTTGCTCCAAGAGTCAAAGAGTCTCTTGCCCAGCATCCAGTTTTTTTCTTCCCAAACACTGTAAGGCTCTGCAGGCTGGATTCAGTTGCAGACATGCATTATATATTTTTCTCTTCTATTTGTATTCTCTGTCCAGGAACTGTCATCTCTCGCATTTCATTTTTCCCTTTGAGTATAGCAGGCTTTGTATTTTTGTAATGTGATTTTGCTTTTTCTCCTTTCTGTCTGTATTAATTAAAGACTGTAAAAATCTACCAACTGCTTTGGAAACCTACTGTTGCCAGAAACAGGAAGATATTCTGGTTACATTTTTTTTTCCCTGAAACCTGGACTCTCAGATGCAAAACAAACTTTTTTTTTTTTTTTTAATATCTTTTCCAGTTCAGCATGATCTGAGAGAATCAGCTCCAGTGGAGCTCCTGAGTGTGTCAATTTCCCACCAGCAAATTGTCCTATCGCTTTCGTATGTATAGCACTTGAAGAACAGTGAACATGAGGTGTTTAAATTAAGAATGGAAGAGATGAGCCCTTTATCCTGTGTCTGGTTCCTTCTGGCTGCCTTTAACAGGAGTTTGACAGAAGCCTAAACAGATTGTCCTGTAAAACTCAGTGTGAATTCAAAAGCCCCAGCAGCAAAAGGAATTATATAAGTGCCACTCACTGCAGGCATGGAAATTAGTCCAACTGTTGGTGGTACCTATGGAGCAGAAGTAATTTGGAGATGTATGTGATTATCATAGCGCGAAGGTAGGTTGCCTAGCCCAGTCTGTTGCTTGTCTTGCTCCCATGACTGCTGCCTGCCTGCCTGCCTGGGGGACGCTCTGTAAGAATCTGCAAGAAAACTATGTAAGAAAAATTCCTGCAGAAGGTTAACTCATGAAAGAACAGGAAGGACTGGCTTGTTACAGTCTGTGAACAGTCCTGTATCGATGTGACACAGCACTGTGTCGCCCTCTTTCCATCTTGGGACTGGGCTACATCTTCGATCAAATCCACAAAAAACACCCTGTAAATTGTGTATACTGCATCATCCTCAGGCACTAGAGGAGAAGAAAGGGATTTTCTTCGGCCCTTTCCAACCAGTGTGCTTCTGTTGCTGTGGTTGTTTAACAACAACCCATGGGTTGCAGCTTTGCATCCCTGCTCCCGAATTTCAGCCTTGGTTGGCTGCTGCCAGGGGCTCAGCATGGAAGTGGGAAGCAGGGGAAGGCAGACTGGTATGAGAGGGCACAAAGTCCCATGGCTCAGCCTATCGGGTGTGAAAGGGAGGTCTAATACTCCAAAAGGGACTTATTCTTTCAGACCGCAACTGGAGTAACAGCAGCAACATGCTAGCCATCAGATAAGAGATGGAACAGCCAGATATCTTTTCCTGTACCAGTGTCAAACTCCAAGCAATCGTGTGAAATCTCCTACTGGAATTTTTACCCATTTGCCCAGAAGAATCTGAAGATGTGTATGACCTCTGTTGACTACCACAATTAAAACGATCATGGCAGTAAGTGAAACCTGTGAACAGGCTGTCATAGTCTCCGTAGTTTGGAAGGACAAGAGATTGTGAGGATAATGTCTTGGGAAAGCAGTTTTAAAGAGTTACTTCTTCTGTATGACACATCATACAGTTCACTTCTTCACCTCTATACACTTGGACATTAACTTCATTGTCATGCTCATAGTTACATACCTTATCCATATCTTATCCATTCCTAATATCTTGTACCAAAACATTTCTAGGGCTTAGTTCAACACACATCCCAATGTAAGAGGCAATCATATCTTTACATTTTATTTCCTAAACAACATAAAGCTCTATTGCTGGAAAAAGCAAATTGCTACACAAATTCTTCTCTTATTCATCACTCATATTGCACAGCTCCCACCAATTAGGCCTCCTGGGGCCGATATGTTTCTTTGACTTGCAGTACTGTATTGCTAAAAGCCCTGTGTAGTAAACAATTTGACAGGAACACAATTCATTACATTTGGACCTGCCTGGTGTCTCTGTTTTTCATGGGGGCCCAAGTCTGGAGATGGATAGGGTGTCACAAATAGAAAGGCCAGATCTAGAAGAAGTGTTGACAAAAACCCAGGAATTAACATTTTGGGAAAACAACTCATTCATAAAAGTATAAATGCTCTAGGACTTATTCCTTAGTTTACATAAGTATTTCTACACCATCTGTTAAGTGGTTTGTAATTTGCCAATCAGAATCAGCAGAATGAGTAAGTTGACTGCCTGTATGACTCTGGAATGTAGGCAGCTTTGGAGGCCAAGTGAGAAAAGTCCATAGTTTTTTTTTTTTGCAGGATGTTGTGTTTATTATGACACCAGCCTTCCTAACCTGCAAAGCAAAGTACAAGGTTTCAATTAAGTTAAAGTAGAAAAGGTATTATTAAAAGCCTGCTTATTTGTTTATTTTGTTACTGAACTTCGTTCCTGCTTCTCTTTTAATGTGTTGATTTGATCTGTGTTTTGGTGGAAGATGCACTATCTGCGTTTTTCTGACCATAGGCACTTCAGAGGCAGTCCAGTTAGCACATAGCAGTCATCCAAATGGGAAGACTGAGAGCAGAGTGCTGTGGAGCACAGGATGAAGTTTTTCCCTCTAGGCTGATGAAAGGCCCACCCTCAGCTCCTGCTGGAACACTGTAACTCTCCTGGAAAGCAGAGCAGAGAAGATCAAAGGCAAAATGCTGCCAAAGAACAAAACTTCGCAAAGATTCCTCACCCTGCCTAATTATCACATCACACTTTCTGTCAACATGTGAGGCTGTGAGTGCCAGCTGTGAAAAAGGCAATTAATAACTTTAAATGAAGCCCAGCTCCAGGGTCAGGATGAGCAACTGTGAAGAGCTATGTACTGGTAACAGGCCAGCTATTTTCATCCCTTGATGCGGCACACTGGTTTTTTCATTGCGGTGTAGAAGGGATGGCAAAAAATGCTTTTGAGAAACATGGTGAAGTCTAGACAGATTTTAAAAGGTCTCTGTTGATCCTAAAATGGTATTGATGGAATTTCAAGAGTACAAGGCAAGTACTGCTTGCATCACCGAGGCTGGAGTGCTGCACTGAAAGTGCTGCAAGGGGTTTGTGTTCTGCTATCCTGAGGTGAACTTTTCAAAGGAGAATACGGTTCCTTACCAACACAAATTATGCTCTGGCTTCCTTTAAATGACCATAAAGACTTTGTGAACACTCCTGGTTGAATCACTGCAGCAGCAGGTGATGTAAACTTCATAAAGAGTGCTGTCACCATTTTACAGCTGAGAAAGCTAAAGCACAGGAGGCAACACCGATTTGAGCAAAAGGTCCATGAAGTCCCAAAGGGATTTCAGCTTTTTGCACCCAGTCTGATGCTGGTGTCCAGCTGGGTTTAAAATTCCAGTTCTGAGCACTGTCTTGGCACTGACTGAAGGCTAGGAATCAGGTGTCTTCATTTGGGTTCCTGTCCTTGAAGCCTAAGATCTCAATTTCATCTTTTTACCATGTGAATAACCTGTTCCACATGCCTTGAAATACCGTCATGCACCACACACCAAACATTTACTGTCAGTGGCAGGTTTGGCAGTCAGAAAAGTGTTCCCCAATACCTGATGTGTGGTTTATGGAAAGAAGGATTTCATGACCAATTTTACTATGTATTAAGGGGAAAAAAAATGTCAAAGTATGTTTTATATATATACATCTTGGAGAAACCCCTGATATTTCTGAAGTTGTTCCTAAGTCACCTTGTTTTAATTTGAGATTTTGCTATAAAACAAACCTTCTTAAAAGCTGGATGTCGTTATGTTTTGACTTAAAATTAAAGGAACATTGTAACTCCTTTTATTTTGCTAATATTCCAAAAATAAACATCTTTACTTATAAAGCTTTTAGGAAAATTCATTCCTGTTTACAGTCCCAGCACATGCACCATGCTGGTTCCAATTCTGTCAGCCAAGCAGCTGTCCTGCCGTTAACACTCTTTATCAGCTGTGGTCTTTCTGCTACCTGGGGACCTGTTAGAAAGCGTTTACAGAGTTTTGTGCAGGCAGGTGTTCCTGCAAAAGCAGTGCCGCCTGTAAAGGAATGCAATAAAAGAAACGTCTCTTCCAACACCCTCAGATATTTTAGCTATTTTATTTCAATAATAAAAGAGAAATGAAAATTATTAAGGTGCTCCACCAACCTACCGCTCAGATAATTTAGACAAGTTGCAGAAGTTAGAATTTTGCAAAAGTGTCCACTGTTGTGGAAAGTCTGTCTGCCTTGTTTTCTTTCTGTAGTGCTCTCAGAAATGAACTACAAAGATATTAAAGAATGAACTAAGGCAGCACAGATACTGTATGTCCCTGCAGCTGCCTTTTTGTGCATGCCAGCACAATGGAAGTGTCTTCTTTTGCATTTATGTATTTTGAGGACAGGCACCACAGAACAGTCACTCTCAGGTCTGGAGACAAAAACTGTCTTTTTATTCAGCAAAGAAATATATCTATTTCCCTGACTTATCTTAACACCAAAATACTTTCAATTTACATTAAAATAAATTAAATTGCAGAACTGGATGTAACTGCAGTCTTGAGAAAAATAACTTGTGTTATATGTCAGCAGTAACTGTGAACTAGGTGTTAATAGTAGTAAATGCATTAGTCAGATGAGCTTACCAAATTTTCAAATGTGCAGGATTTCCAGAAGCAAAATAAAAAGAAACTACCAGAAAACATTTTCATTCATGAATGATCAAAGTTAGACAACTCAGTAATAGTCACCTGATTTACAGGCAACACAAAAATAAGCTTGTTTCCTGATAGTCAGCATGGCTTGCTCCTGTGCTCTTGGCAAGTCCTCCCTTTGATACTGGGAAACGGAGGTGTGGTATGCTTGTTTTCTGCTTAGTATTACTGTAAAGTTTTGAAAGACCATTGAAGTCTGCAAGTGTTCTTGAGAGTCTGACAGACACAACTAAATCTATGTTGTAATGCCTCTGTTATGCCCAAGTGTGTCATTACTTGTGTGCTTTGTGATTTGATGGGTGTCATTGTGAGTGGTCTGGCAGAAGCTGCCAGGTACAGAACTGTCAGAAAACCTTCCTGTCAGGTTTGTCTACCTGCAGTTGAGTTAATAGTGTTTTGCTATGTCTGAGATATGAAACAGTCTCTGAGGAATGGTTTTGGCCCATATGTGGTCTAAGCGCCTTGTGGAAGTCCTTAGGCTAGGCGTGGATCTCTCACAGATCAGAAGGTGACCCCATTGTACCTGCCAAGAGGTAGAACAGATGTGCGTATGTTGCCAGAGCCTTTCTGTACAGGTGGGTGTGGGGCATGCTGGTGACATGTCTGCACCAAGTACTGACCTAGAGGCATCTGGGTGAGCTCCAAGCCTGCTGATGCAGCTACCTGGTAAAGCAAAGCACTGCCTCTGACTCCAGATGTAGTGTGGCTGCATCAGTAAGCCTTGCTCTTGGACTCATCAGCCCTGCTTTGTAGAGCACTTGTGTGGGATACAGGAACCTTTCATCCAGGCCTCTGTCTGGAACCTGAGAGAGGTGAGATCTAGACAAACATACCCAACACTGCTGGAAAAAGTCCCTGGTGTTTGACCTGTTAGATGAGGGAGCATTAGAGACTTGGTTTTGTCTGGCTAGTTCCCTCATATTTCCAACTCGGAGTATTTGAAAAAAATTGTAAGTAATTTTATATCTAATTGTCTAACCCTTTCTGCTGAGGAAAAAAAAAAAAAAAAAAGGACGAAAAGGACAACTTTGGCAGTCAGCCAGGAATGGGAAATCTCTTCTAATCTGTATAAGATCATAGGACCACAGAAATGTTGGTTGAGAGCAGCCTCTGGATTTCATATCTTCACTTAGACTTCACCACCAAAATCCTGAGAGTTATGTTATGTTTTAAGAAGGTAGTACTGTATTTGTGCTGTATAGTTTCTTCCTGTCTAGTTTCTGTCTGACAAGGATTTACCCTCTGCTCGTCAGGGCCTGTCCTGTTTCCACCAGCTTTACAATTTTTACAGTTAGCTACAGTTAGATCCCCTTTTTATGAGGCTCCCTAGTATATCTGGAGTTGGCACATGACAGTGCCAAACTGCTCTTGGCAGATCGTGGCTACAGCAAATGGAACACAGAAATTCAGGGAGAAAGGTAAAAATCACTACTTCACTTGCTTACTGAGGTGTCTGCAGTTGGAAAACTGCACATGCTGGTGTAACATGATGCCCCTTGGACTAGCTTCTTAATTTTCAACTTTACTTTTGGGGTTAAAAAATTTCAATTAAAGAAAAATAAACAAAATTGGCCAGTATTGCTCTCACATATGTGACCAAAGGAGTTTCACCAGTAAAGGAAACAGAGCTGAGAGATTATCTTGAACTTCTTCCATATTAAAACAATTCATTTCATTTATTGCCACAATGCATCAACTTTATCTGAACTTCCTTCCAATCTCTATAAACATATCCTTAAAATAAATGCTGTGAATTAATATTTGAAAAACATGCTGTGTGGCATTGGGGAATTTTTTTTTTTTTTTCCAAGTAGTAGTAGTAGAACTAGTTTCAAAACAAAAAGCATTGTTTTACTGTGTGAAATGGAACTTAGTTGTAAAATATGTCTAGTGTGTAAACCAGCGGTAACCTTAATGTCATTTTTTCTGTCTTCTAGTGAGATTTGTTGTCTGGAGGAGGTCTCTGTTGGAGACCATGAAAGAAGTTATAGAAGAGGAAGTTTCATACATTCATGGCCCCAAAATGAATGAAGAAAAATAGGATTGCATATCTAGACGTATTATTTCTCTAAGTTTTAAAGCTCTTACAGTTGGACCCTGTTTTGATTCTTGTTAATATAATGTGAGAGCATAGGTATACCTGCTGCATGAACTTGAGAAAAATGTTCTGAGACAGTAGTATGTACGACAGAAAATTTAAGACTCAGGATCGAGGGAAGACCTAAGATGTTCCAGACCTTTCCTGTTGCTTTTGCTCTCCATCTCATGAACCGCCATGCCTACCTGGTTTCACTTTCTTTCAAATCTCTTGCAGCACACTCCAGGCAGATTTGGCTGCATGGTGGGGTTTATAGATTTTAACGTTGTTGCCTCAAGGACTGTAGTCCAATTTCTGACACCATACATGGATATCAACAAATCAATGTGGGTGAGAAAGCACTTCGGTGTGTTTCAAGTGGGGAATAAGGAGCACACCCCTGCTTCTTCCTCCAGCCATGCAGGTGTCTGCAGAGGGTTGTGCTTCTGCGCAAGCACCCGTGTTGCTGAACAGTGATTTTGGGTGCCCTCACCTGACACACCATCAGGCAAATAATGGGCAGGAAGTAGAGTACAAGCCACTGCTTTTAAATGACCTTCACAAGGTCTCACACTGGAAAGTAATGGACAACCCTCAGCAAGTGAAAACTGTCCACATATGGGGACACACAGATGCACACAGGGAGATAAGCAGGCGTGGCCGAACCCTACACCCATGGAGAGCTCAGCTTCTTAGGGCTGGGTCAGAGCAAGGACCCTGCACCTCTGGCCCCTCTCCCCTTTCTCTTCCTGCGTGTTCCTTTTCCCCTCGGGGGGATTGTATTTTTTCCTTCCCCTGGCAGCAGCTCCCTGGTGGTTTTACTCTGCCAACAGCAGCAAGCAGCAAATGCTTTGCACACCTTGAAACAATTTCTTTCTCAGGCCACAATGTGGAACAGATCTGAGGTGCTGTCAGTACAGAGGAGCTGGGTTTCTGTGTGCTGCAGGGGTATGAATCTGCCTAAATCCCATTCAGTTCAGGAGAAGATGGTTAAATATATGTTTGGGATTCGGGAGAAAGCAGTGAAATGCATAGGAAGGATGGCATCCTAAGAGTAGGGATTTGGTGGCAAATTCTGAACTTCTGTGTTTTTCTAATTAAAAAAAAAATCACTTAAAACACTGAAGATTGGGGGTTTTGGTTTTTTGTTTTGTTTGTTGGGTATTTGTGTGTTTCGTTGTTGTAGTGGGATTTTTCTGGTGTTTTCATTTGTTTGTTTGTTTAATTCCACTTGATAACTTGGGCCCCAGTAATTCTGGTTGTCTAGAGGACTGATTAGATCCCTAGAGTCAGTCCCTCCAGGCTTCTCTGAACTACCAGCCCTCAAATTTAGTGTTGACTGCAATCTAGACCAAATGCAAGACTCAAATTTTCCTTCACAATGAAGTGCACATTTGGATCTGGACAAACAGGAAGGATGGAAACTAGAAAATAAATTGAAGTAAATCAAGTTTTGTTGCCTGTTGTGTTATTACATAGGGCTTTGGCATGTGATCAGAGTTGGTGAGAGAAGAGCAGGAGGCTACCAGCTCTATACAAAAATATCCTACAAAAAATTGGACAACACACCTTGAACTGAAATATGAAGATTCAAATCTAGAATACTTGAATAGAAACTCTGCAGAAAAAGGTAGGAGCAGTTTTCATTTTGAACACACACCTAGGTGTCATATACATAATATTTAAGGGCTAAAAAATGCTTGTTAAGATTCTTGTCCTGAAGTCCCTGTGAGTGTAAATCCTGCATTTATGCAATGCCACAGCCTTGCCTTGCAGAGGCATCACGACACTGTTGTCACTCTGCTATTACGGGGCTACCTTTTCTCTGTCCCCATCATGACTGATCTCTTCACTCTCCTGCCTGCCTATCAGGTGTTCCCCCCTGGAATATGACAATAGCTTTACACTGGCACTTACCTGGAGAATCTCATCCTAATTTTCTGCCTATCTGCCAGAGGAGTGTGATCAGACACACTATTTGAAAGGTGTATTACAGTTTCTATGTGGAGAGTCTCTGGCTGTGTGCTGTGAACAAGCCAGGGCTTGATGCGGCTGTGCTACACGGAAGGATTTCCCTGAGACACCAGAGACAAAAGGACAGTAAACAGAAGCCGGTCTGCTCTCGACCCAGGCTGCAGGAGGGGCGTTGCCGCTGCGCATGAACAGTCTGTGAACAGTGCCCTGCAGCCAATCACCATAGTGGGGGGGCATGAGTGACTGTGAGTGTAACCAATTGTAGCCTGCGCTTGCCGCATGGCCTTTTGGTATAGAGTATATAAGGCTTGGAAAAACGTGGTCTCGGGGACATTGATATTCAGTGTTGTTTAAGAGTTCATTAAAGGGTACGGATGGTAAATTCACATTGAATTAGACTCCTTACTCTCGCCCGGCCCGCCCGTTCGATCAAAGAGCTTATGCCGGCGTCTGGATTCGTCGAATTTGCTACCGCCACATTTGGTAGCAGAGGATGGTTCGTTAGCAGAGCATCACGCTTCGGATCTACATATGGTAGCAGATGGATGGATCGTTAGCAAAGCATAATCGCTCCGGATCGAAATTACTGCGGTGAGCAGCGTTCATAAAAACGGAGCCAAGCCGGGGTGTGGGATAGTGTGCTTAGTCCGGTATCAAAAGACGGGCACCAGTCGAGCTGGCCACTCGCATCCTACGTTAAGACCGCGCTGATAAGATAATGGATATTGAAACAGCCGCGGCACTGCTGACGACTATTCTCTCTAAGAGAGGTATTGAATCGTCACAGGAAAAGCTAATCACATTGATTTTTTTAGCTCAGAAGTGGGGACACTTTGGGGAAGTTCCACTTTTGTTTTCCCCAACGGAATGGAGATCAGTGGGGGACACTATGTGGGACAAAACTATCAGAGGGGAAGAAGAGAAAGAAATTAAAGCTGTGAGAGAATTGTGGAAAACCGTATTAGAATCATTAGAAATTATGAAATCGGAACAACGTGCCGCCCTAAGAGCCGCGGAGGCGCTTGTCCCAGAACAAACCTGGACTGATAAAACTTGTCCAAAAGAAAAGAGGGGCCTGTGGGCTACTCTGTGGGGTCTGCCTGCCGTTCGGGGTGGTCGCGGGGTCCCGGCTCAGCCAATACTTTCACAATCCGATCTGCAACGCGGATTAGAAACCGCGCGGCTCGTAAACAAAGAACCGGAAGTTTCCCCCTCCGAGTCTCTGGGGCAATGTGCCAAGAAGGCGGAAGTGCAACTAGTCGACTGTCCGGATGTGGGAGGCCCTGAGTGCCGCCCTCCTCCTACCGCTCCGCCTCTGCCCTGCCCCGAGCCGGACGCCCCCCCTGCCTCCGAGAAAAGCGTGGGGGCCGGGCCGCCGCCGCCGCGAGGGACGGGGCCGCCTCAAACTTTGCCTCCGCAAGCACCCGCGGAAGTTTTTTGTGAGCCTCCTCCTACATCATTGGGCTCACCCCAAGCAGTAGAGCAGTTACTGCAAGTCATTACCAACAAGTTTGAACAACTTAACTTAAGAGTGTCAAATGTAGAGAAAAATAAGGAACAAATTGAGTTTCAAAAACCAGCTTGCCCTTCACAAACAATGCAATCAAAGGTGCCTATAGACTCTACTGACCAGCCGCAGCCCCGACGTAGCAGATGGTCAGGGGTCATCAAAGATGCCATTCTAGAAGGTGATTGGTCTCCAGCAAAATTAGCCCTACCGGTAATTCAAAATATGAACACTCAGACAGCGGTATGGGAACCACACGATTGGAAAATTTTGCAGCAAGCAAAACAAACAATCACCAACTATGGTATACGTTCAGAAGCGACCAGACAAATACTGCATTGGATTTTTACCGCTGACTTATTGTGTCCCATGGACTGTCAAAATTTAATGCGCCTATTATTAACTCCAGCGCAATTCCTCCTGTGGGAATCAGCTTGGTATCAACGAGCGCAGCAAGAAACAGCAAAACACACCAGTCCAAATGACCCATTAACCAATGTGGTACCTGATGCCTATACAGGTCGTGGACAGTATGCTACCATAGAAGTTCAACTGCGATTTACAGCTGAAATTCACCGAAAAGCTGCACAACTTGCCCTAGATGCCTTCTTAACCTTACCGGGACCATTAGCTCCCTCATTCAGCGGAATACGCCAAGGCACCACAGAAGATTTTTCACATTTTATTGACCGGCTACATGAGGGAGTAATGCAAAATCCGGACTTATCAGAAGAAATGAAAAATCAAATGTTTCGGCTGTTAGCTTTTGATAATGCAAATTCAAAGACTAAACAAATATTAGCAACTCTGCCACCAGGATCATCAGTAGAACAAATGCTGACACGAGTAGCCAGATCAGAAGAACACCGAAGTGCAGAGGTGATGGCTGCCGCTTTCGAAGGGGTCATGCAGAGATCTCTCCGACAAGTTAGCCAGCAAGTCTCATCTACAATGCAACCAGTTGTAGCAGCAGTTCAGCGATCAACAAATAAATTCTGTAAATCATCATACAATTCCTGTCATCGCTGTGGAAGTAAAGAACACGTCCGAACGAACTGTACTGCAGCAGTTTGGTGTGACAGATGCCAGTCTAACACTCATGCTACAAAAATTTGCCGGAGATCGGGAAACGGTCAAGTGAGCGCGAACGGAGTGCGCGCGAGGACACAAAGAACATCTCCGAACCTGTATCACAATCAGCGACCAACCGTGAACCAGGCTTCTTTCACCTCAACAAGCCAAGCACCGCAGGAAGCCTCGGAGTTGATGTGGAGACAGCAGTAGATGTAACATTGACCAATACTGCAATTCATAGAATACCAACTAATGCTAAAGGACCTTTATTTAGACAAGATAGTCTCATTGGAGGCCTATTGATTGGCCGTTCTTCTGCTAGTATCAAAGGTCTTATAGTAATACCAGGTATAATTGATGCAGATTTCACAAGAACTGTTCAAATCCTGGCCTACACTCTGCATCCGCCAATTTTTATTCCTTCTGGGAGTAGAATAGCTCAGGTAGTAGCACTGGAAAACTGCCTACCAATGCTTCCAGGAGTTCCTCCAGCATCCTCAACACAAAGGCATGATAAAGGATTTGGATCGACAGGTCCTGCAGTTTGCTTCACCTCATCAATGACTCAGCGTCCCATGTTACGTGTGCAACTATTTCAGTCTGATTCTACTGTTGTTGTAGAGGTAAATGCAATGCTTGATACTGGAGCTGATGTCTCCATCATTAGTCAATTCAAATGGCCACGAAATTGGAAACTTCAAAAATCAATCTCTTCCACTGTAGCTGGAGTAGGTGGTCAAACTACTCCAAATATAAGTGTTGATCCCATTTCGATTAGTTTCCCTGAAGGTCAATGTGTTACCCTTAGGGTGTATGTAATGGAATTGCCAAGCAGCCTTGAGGCGCTTATTGGCCGTGATGTCTTGGGGCAACTTGGTGCTGTGTTAACTACTTCACCTTTTCCTTAGTGGTCACTGGAAAGCAGTTGCCCAACCCTCCATTGACCTGGTTAACAGATAGCCCAGTTTGGGTTGACCAGTGGCCATTAACAGAAGAGCGACTGCAAAAAGGCACGTGAATTAGTAGAAGAGCAATTAGTTGCAGGCCATATCAAGCCTTCTACTAGTCCATGGAATACCCCAATTTTTGTAATACCAAAAAAGAGTGGAAAGTGGCGATTATTACATGACTTGCGAAAGGTAAATGATCAAATGCAAGCCATGGGTGCTTTGCAGCCTGGATTACCATCACCTGTAATGTTACCAGAAAATTGGCATATTCTAATTATAGATTTAAAGGATTGTTTCTTTACCATTCCTTTACATGAACAAGATACACAGCGTTTTGCATTTACACTGCCTTCAGTAAACAAAGCGGAACCAGCTAAAAGGTATGAGTGGGTAGTGCTACCGCAAGGTATGAAAAATTCTCCTACACTGTGCCAAATGTATGTTGCATGGGCACTTCAACCTATTCGTGCATCATGGAAACAAACAATTATTTATCATTATATGGATGATATTCTGTTCTGTCAACAAGCTGAGTTCACAGAAAGCTCCATAGTCCAAATTACGATCAAACTCAAAGAAAAGGGGTTGGTTATAGCTCCAGAGAAAGTGCAAAAGTCTGCACCTTGGAAATACCTTGGTTGGTCCATTTGTGATGCACAGATTCGTCCACAAAAAATTGAATTACATACTGATTTACAAACTTTAAATGATGTCCAAAAATTGTTAGGGGACATACAATGGATTAGAAATTGCGTAGGCATTACTAACAATGATATAGCACCTCTTACTTCACTTCTAAAAGGAGGTGATCCAGCTAAGAAAATAAGCTTAGAGTCCGTGCATCTCAAATGTCTTTCTGATATTACACAAAAAGTACAGACAAATTGGTCTAGCCGAAGACTTTCTGATCGACCAGTTTCCCTCCTTATTAGCAATCTAGAACATCCGTGTGCAATCATCTGCCAGTGGCAAAACAAAAACGGGGAATTCCCCATAGATGTTGCTACAGATTCTTCCTTTTGTGCCACTGTCAGATTGAAAACAGAAAATGATTTGCGATTATTAGAGTGGATTTTTCTCAGTGTCCAACCAAAATTCAGTATTCAAACGAGACCAGAAGCAATTGGAGAATTGATTCGAAAAGGAAGATCTCGAATATTAGAAATTAGCGGTCAGGAACCAGATGACATCAGTATTCCGATAAATGGAGCCGATTTAGAATGGTGGCTGAGACATTCGATGCCTATACAGAATGCATTATTAGGATTTATAGGCAAGGTACATTCACGACAACCAAAAGGTAAACTATGGCAATTCCTTAGAACAAATCAGTGGTTAGAGAGAAGCAAAGTAAAAGCAAAACCTGTTGAAGGCCTTACAGTATATACAGATGCAGGAAAACGAAGACACCAGGCAGCATGTGTCTGGCAAGAGAATAGTCAATGGAAACAGCATTTAATTGAAGGTTCAAAAGAGGATTCATTGCAGACTTTAGAGCTCACGGCAGTAATATGGGCCTTAAATAATTGGCTGAAATCTGCTTTAAATGTTGTCACAGATTCTTTGTATGTAGCAGGTGTAATACCCAGAATGGAAAATGCCCTGTTAAGACAATCGAATAATCCTCGATTAGGAAAATTGTTTGTACAATTGAGAGCTATTTTAAATCAAAGAAAAGAACCCTGTTGTGTGATTCACATCCGCAGTCATCAATGGAATCTTGGTCTAGGGGAAGGAAATCAAATTGCAGATAGTTTAGTAAGTTCAGTACAGCACATGCCTCCAACAGATAAATTCCAACAAGCGAGACAAAGTCATGAGAGCTTTCATCAGAATGCCAGAGGTCTCCAAAGACAATTCGATTTAACTTTAAATGAAGCAAGAAGTATTGTACAGGCATGTCCTCAGTGTGGAAGCCAGATGTTAGGTATAGGAATCGGTGTCAATCCTCGAGGTTTAAAAGCCTTAGAATTATGGCAAATGGATGTGACACATGTGCCGGAATTTGGAAGACTTAAATATGTGCATGTCACAATTGATACTTTTTCAAAAATGATATGGGCTACTGCTTTACCAGGGGAAAAAGCACTACATGTATGTAAACATCTTACAGCTTGTTTTGCTGTAATGGGTGTCCCAGAAAAGATTAAGACAGACAATGGCCCTGCCTATGTTAGCCAGAAAGTTAGAACTTTTCTAATGAAATGGGGAGTGAAACACGTTACAGGTATACCTCATTCCCCAACAGGCCAAGGAATCATCGAGAGAGCACATCAAATGATTAAAGGGTATTTGAGCAAACAGAAGCAGGAAGAGTTAGATTGTCAACAGCGTTTAGCAAAGGTGTTGTTTACCTTGAATTATTTATGTCTAACTGGAGATCATGAGGAGCCTCCTGTGATCATTCATCATTATCAGATCAGACTAGGAAGGAAAAACACTTTACCGGAATTCATGGTGAGATATCGTGATCCCACCACTGGATTGTGGAAGGGACCAGTACCTGTTATTTTTAATGGTAGAGGGTATATGTGTCTCTCCACAGATCAAGGTCCATTGTGGGTTCCAAGCCGAGCAGTAAAGCCGGAGTTGAAACAAACTCAACCAAATCAACTCCCTGCAGCAGAACCTTCGGAGGTCACAGAGTGAGGTGTAACCTTTGCATTGATTTAGCTGTGACATGTATGCGTACTATAGTTATATAGGTAGATCTTTAAACACCACTACCTCTTGAGTAAGTTTATCAACACCCAGCACATCGTTTGTTATAAGTTGAGTATCTTTAAACCAAAGTTCTTGGAATTTGTTTAATCAATCCATTGCGATATTTAAACGGCAATGGAATACCTCAGGTTTATTGCAAAGTGCACTGTTTATGTTGATTGTTATTGTTATTTATATGTTATGTATAAGTTGTTTTTTATCACATATCAAAAAAGGATTAGAACACACAGCTAATCAATCCTGGCTTGTCCAAAAAGAAAAAAAAAGGAGGAATTGTGGAGAGTCTCTGGCTGTGTGCTGTGAACAAGCCAGGGCTTGATGCGGCTGTGCTACACGGAAGGATTTCCCTGAGACACCAGAGACAAAAGGACAGTAAACAGAAGCCGGTCTGCTCTCGACCCAGGCTGCAGGAGGGGCGTTGCCGCTGCGCATGAACAGTCTGTGAACAGTGCCCTGCAGCCAATCACCATAGTGGGGGGGCATGAGTGACTGTGAGTGTAACCAATTGTAGCCTGCGCTTGCCGCATGGCCTTTTGGTATAGAGTATATAAGGCTTGGAAAAACGTGGTCTCGGGGACATTGATATTCAGTGTTGTTTAAGAGTTCATTAAAGGGTACGGATGGTAAATTCACATTGAATTAGACTCCTTACTCTCGCCCGGCCCGCCCGTTCGATCAAAGAGCTTATGCCGGCGTCTGGATTCGTCGAATTTGCTACCGCCACATTTCTATGCCTCATGAAACGAGGCAGAGGTTAACCCAGGCAACTGGCAGGTTGCAGCTGAAAATTGGCCTGCCTTCAGAGGATAAAAGAGCAGTGGGAGGGTCTCTTCAGGCAAACACAGTGAGCTGGTGAATTGCTAAGATACCTTGATCTTCAAGACACAGAAAGAAGGAGCTTTCTGAACTTGAAGAAGGTTGGTAAACTGGAGGTTGACAACGAAACGTTGATGGCCCCCCACATAGATGAGATGGGGACAGTGCTGTGTGGAAGCATTCCAGTTGGAGGAGAGCTTTGCTATGAGGGGATGCTCTCAGGTCAGGTGAAGACAGCATGATTCTTACAAACCAGGTAGGTAAGTCAACTCCTCAGAGCTGGATTTCAAATGAAACCCAAACCAATTCATTATTCCGGGGTGGAACCAGGAATTTCCATGGCTTTGATCAAAATCTTACGAAAGTAATGTTTGTGGAGATGGCTTGCTTTGAAGTTTTGAATTTGGATTTCAAGAGAATCCAAAATGCAAACTAGAATAGGTTGAAATTTGTTTCAATAAAAACATTTTGTGAAAAAATAAATAAGAAAACAAACTATGACATCTCCATGAAAGAAAGGTGTTTTTTTAAATGTTGGTTCATGAGTCAATGGAAAATGTACATCACAATTTAATTAATCTTCCTGATAAAAAGATAAGACAATTCAAATGAAAAACGACAATGTTTCCACTGATTGGGGGGATTGGCTTTTACATGCTACGCTTTCTCTGATTTTTTTTTTTTTTAATCTATTTTAACTTTAGCAGAAATAATACAATACAGACTCTCTTCCATACCAAATAACACAATGATATGAGAAGCGAGTTTAATATTCTCTGTTTTCCAACTTGCAAAATTTTGAAAAAGATAAATAAGCTCCCATTTTTTTCCCTGAACCTTTCTTTGGGAAAGCCTTCCAACCTTCCAAACTTTTTTTCTTCTGTAAAAATTCTTATGAGGAAAAGTTCTAACTTGATATTCATCTTCAGTGCAAATGAAACATAACATAAAATTGCTTCATACAAACACTGGTCGTCAGAGACTGCTGACTTTAGCCTTGCTCTGTTTCTTCTTGGGAAGCCGATTAACTGTGGTTATTGAGGTGAGGAGGCAGGAGAAATATTTTAATGTAACTCCAGATGTGGTTTGTGTCTGAGTGCATGTGTCCATGCAAACACATATATATGTACTATATATATGTATGTCAGTATGTATGTGTGTATATATATGTAAATGTCAAGTACATGGGTTTGTGTTTTCCAGGTTACTGGGAACTCTTGTATCAAGGCACCGGCATTTGACTGTGTCCTGTGAGAAGAATAGTTTACACACAGCTGAAGAACAGAGTCACTATTTAAACTGTAAAATTTTGTTTCACACTGCTTTCATCTTGATGGACGTTAATGTAACTTTTTTTTGCCAAGCTGAAGATAAACTATTTGTCTTGCAGACTCATTCCAAAATAGAGAAAGTGCCTCACCCCTAAAAGGAACAGTACGTGATGAAACAGAATATGCCTGAACTTATATTTAATTTTGCTGACAAATGTATTCTGAGTGACTGGCTGTTCCTCAGCTTCTTTTCCAGTCTTCTATTTGTATTAGTTGGGTTTTTTGGGGGTTTTGGGGGTTTTTGGTTTTTGTTTGTTTTTTTTGTTTGTTTTTTGTTTGTTTTGGTTTGGTTTGGTTTGGTTTTGGTTTTGGGTTTTTTTTGTTTTTTTGATTTTTTTTAATAGTGATCTTTCCACAAGCTGGTGACACAATGTCATCTCAAGACTGGAATTGTCAGAACATGTTTGATGAAATATAGTTTAACTAAAATATACTGCTTCTTGGATGCCAAAATTTTTTGCAGGGGGGCTGGTGTTGATGAAGGAGGAGTTTTCTGTATCCCAGGATAAGGTCTTTGGTTATGTCTGATCTGAAAGCCTGACTGAAAATTTGATCTTTCTAACTCAGAAATAGATGTTTCAACACAATTCCACACCCTTCCATTTGAAAAGTTTTTGTTTTCATTTCAAGACCATGTGAAAAGACTGGAAAACCTGCAGTTTTGGAATGGAGTTATTTCACAGTAACCCAGCCAGCTCTGATCAAGATCTCTCCCACAAATGACTCTGCCAGATTTCCAGAAAAGGGTGTAGGGCTACAGCCATAGCTTTGTTCTTCATAAGTCACCTGTCACTTTCGTTGTAGCTTGAGCTTCAACATACTTTTCTTTTCCACTGAGGCAGTTATGAGCTCTCAGAGCAGACCACAAGTGGCGTGCAGCTGGAGCTGTGCCTCATCTTGTTGGCCTGGGAAGCAGTCGTAGCCATCCTTGCTAGTTTCAGTAGTGTGGCCATTCATTGAAGGAAAAACAAACAAACAACAAAAACAAAAGCAAAAGAAAAACCAAAAAACACCACCACCACCATCAACAACAACAACAACAAAACAATTTAAAAAAAAAAAAAAAGATTTATGAATGTTTGACTTCAAATTCCTGCACAAGGGTGACTTAATTGAAATCCACACCCTGTTGAACAAGGATAAGCTGTGCCAAATAAAGTCTCAGTTTCTGTTTCATTTGAAATCTGTGGAGGAAAGATAGGTCATTAAGTCTGTGGTTTCTAGAAATGTCTCTGATGTGGAGTTAAACTTTTTTTATTCTTAACTCTTGTTTTCTTAATTGAGCATAATGTTGATTGTACAGCCTGAATTTTAATGGCCTGTTCCGTGATTTAAAGAGATGGAGTCATACTTTCAACCTATGAGGCCATGGTTGGATGTTAGGTAGATAAGCAAAAAGCTTGATCAATCCCCTAATCAGGTTTTCGTTCTTGTAGTATATGCTGAAATTTATTGGTCATGTTTCCACTTACCGAAGTCTCAGACCATTTCCCAATACACTGTAAACTTAGATTAAAACCTGAAATATCTTTGATGAAAGATTTTTTCTTCGAATTCCCTGAAAGTTCTAGAAATGATCTAGAAAGAGGAAGGGGAAAAAAAAAAAAAAAAAAACAAACTTTTTTTTTTTTTCCCAAATTAAGGCATTATTTGAAATTGTCAATAGTTTTGAAAAGTGACTTTCCTGTTCATCGAAGTATTAATAGTAAATACTATGTTCTTCTTTGAAAAGTGAAACGAAAAACAGTAGGCACTTCTATTGAACTTTCTTCCATAGAGGATCTTGCCTTGCTATTTTCAGAAGTATATAAGGAATGAATTCTCCAAGAACTCATAACTAGCCAATGATATCAGGAATCAATTATCTAAATACTCATTGTGGAGGTGGCCCTTGGAAAATGAAGCATTGTTGACTGTATGTGGGAGGCAGGTTCACGATTCCTCAGACCACTTCTGAAAACGGGTGTTACCATCACTGAAACACCATAGGAAAATGGGCTGCAGACCTTTAGGAGGTTCGTTTTGTAGATCTTTGGAAGGTGTATCTTCAGGGATGTCATCTGCAGATGGTTTCACAGTGTTGGCTGTAAAGTTGAGTCTGGCAGAACGTGTGTTTTTTACCTACTTTGAATGTCATACACAGGGACAGGAATTGGATTCAATGATCCTTGTGGGTCCCTTCCAACTCAGGACATTCCATGATTCTATGACCTAACATATATGCTTCCAAGCTGATGGGCAGAAACCAGTGAGTATGTCACCAAGATGACTGCAGTCCAATAAAGGGCAAATATTCGACTCCACCTTTTCAAAGCAGGAATTTATCATTGACTCTAGCTGTTATGGTTTGTGGTCTCTATACTACTTACATGCTGTAGCTGTTAGAAAGGTATTCCCATCCCTCATAATTTTGTAGTGTTTACTTACCCTTGCTATGACACTTCTATTGACTCCTCAGTTGTAATTGTAAGTAATAATTCAGTAATCCTGATACATTGCAACAAATTGACTGATTATTACATGGGAAACTGTATTGTGGCAGTCACTGGGGACTGCCTCGCATCAGGAGACTTTAATTAGAGATGACTAATACCTTATCCAGCCTTCAGGGTGCAGAGGATGTTGAGTCCTAAATGCTAGCGTTTCTACTAATTTACATGATTTTAGGGGATGGCAGTTCGCTAGTTGTTCAAATAAAGGAATCCTCTTCTGAAAAAAAAAAAAAAAGGGTTTGTGGTGCATGGAGGGACACCGTTTCAGCTGCTGCTAGTTTTAGCCAAAATCAACAGCATCCTGAATTGCCAAAATCAATCAGTTCTGTAAAGGAGGAGAGGCCTGCAGAAGAGCCTGGCTCCTCTACAGCAGGGGTGTCAAACTCATTTTCACCGGGGGTCACATCAGCCTCGTGGCTGCCTGCAAAGAGCTAAATGTAACCTTAGGACTGTATAAATGTACTACTCCTACATTTAAATGTAACTACTGCATTTAAATGTAACTACTCCTACATTTAAATGTAACAGCTGTGTTTAAATGTAACTATTCCTACATATAAATGTAACTATTCCTACATTTAAATGTAACTATTCCTACATTTATACAGTCCTAAAACTACATTTGGCCCTTTGAAGGCAACCACGAGGCTGATGTAACCCCCCCGGTGAAAATGAGTTTGACACCCCTGCTCTACAGGAACTAATTGAAATCTTTTCTTCCTGAAGTCAGAAAATATATTAAAATCTAAAATATGTCCATAGTAACTTGTCGTCTAAAGAAGAACTGTGTACATAACCTGGAGAGGAAAACTCCCTGTCTACACCCCAGCCTCACCCAGAATTACGTTTCTGTTTCAATAAAATGTGTGGCCATGTGCTACTGTTGGTTTCCAATATTCTAGTGAGATGCAACACGAGAAGCCCTTGAGATCAACAGGCTGTTTGTAAGGGATCTGCAAACTATAAATTAGGAAAAGACAGTGCACATATTCTGTGCACAACTAACACGTGGGAATTCCAAAATATGTTTTCTTTTGTTTTATAAAATTTGCAGTCATCCACCAGTGAAAATCAGAGTTTGTGACAAACACTGTAGTGCGGAACAGCAGATACCTGCCTGTTGTGTGGAGAGCTGACATTCAAGGTGTTGCTGTGCTCTCCTCCACAGCACCCCCAATAGAGGCACCACCATCATCCCTTTCTTCCTTTTGAACTGCTTTCCCATATGCAGCTCTACTGCAAACCCAGCCCCTCTGTAGTGGCTTCAGGACAGTGGAAGAATTCCATTCAATTATATACAGAAACATAACCATGAAAATTTAAATTGGGTTCAACTAGATACCTTCTCACATACATTTCTTATCTTGCCTGTTTTCTAAGCTTAGGGACAGGGCCCTTGTTTAAACATAAGTTAGCATAACAACTTAATTTTAAATATGGACCTGTAGGCAGCAGTATAACATAAGTGTTAATATAATAACTTTGACTGCAGACCTTAGCTGAACTCTAGAGCCACAGTTATTCTGCAGTACAAATATGGTAATTCAAGGGTGATCCTCTGCTTGGATAAAATGCTTCCATTCAAAAATAATGATAATGTTTAAATTAAGTTACAACTGAAGTTTTTCCATGATGCTATCTTAAAATAATAACCTAGCCATAGTACTCGCAGCATAATCAAAATCAGGCTTTGTGGTTTTAGGTGATCTGCAAACACTTCTGTAGACCTGAGGTAAAAAAGTGAAGCATTTCTAAGGGAATTAAGAACCTCAAACACACCTTCTAAAGGAATTTTGCTACTGAGGACTAACTTTTCAAGGTGTTTATGCATTGTTGCTTTCAACAATAGCAAAGAGTAAATGATAAAAGGAGACCCACAAGCTATAGGTACTCATTTCAGTAAGCGTGTGGTACCTGGATACACATCTGCAGCTATTCACACCTATGTGCTTCTGAGAATTTGGGCTAAGATGCCTCACTCGCTCTTAAAAATGGAAAATTACACCACAAAACCTAAGCATGACCGAGAAATGTGAGCCAGAATACCTTTAGAAATCAATTTTCAGAGATATATTGTTACCTCAGGTTGTAAATAAGCTGCCTGGGAGAGTATATTGTATGAGATTAGTTAGAGAAGTAACTTGAAATATCCAGACAGGCATATGTCTGTCTGCTTAGCTGGCAGGTTGTTTAGAAAACCGGCATGCTAAGCACTCCATGTTCTGTAGTTTGGCTCCTAATTCACTGTTGAAAAGATGTTGCCCTGAAGCACCTGTACTTTACCTGGGAAAGGAATGCATAAAGGAACAGAGCTGTAAAAAGCCAAGACTTATACAAAACCAAGGTTTTTTATGTTAAAATAAGTGGTATGTCTTGAGCAGTGTGCCTTCAAAATGTTAGGAGATTTTCTATCTGAAGCAGCCCTGCGAAGTGAACAGAACACAGAAGGAGAACTCCTTAAAGGCTCAGGCTCACTTCAAGCTTTCTCTTCTATAAATGTTTTTTGCATGGTGTCTTGTAGAAATTAATTCAGTAATTCAGTGTCACTTTTGTTGGAAGGACATGTTGGCTCTTGATCTTATTGCTCACAGGTGCTTTTCTTTGTATACCAGAGAGACAAGAAAACATCTGTCGAATTACAGCATTTAAAAGAAAGAGGCAGAAAGGTCTCTCTCCTTCCTTTTCAGCCACAGGAGTTTTTGAAAGTGCTGCCTTGTTACTCCCCTCAGCTTCTCAGTGCTGTCCTGCAGCTCAGACCATTCCTAGCACCACTTTGCTATGGAGATGAACTGAGTTGAGATGAGATTTTATTAAGTTGGTGGAATCAGGAAGGGGGCTTGAGCGTGGTTATGGTGCAGGATATACCTGAGGGATTCTTTTTTATGGTGTCTGAGCAGAGCTTCTGTTAATCTTGAAGCTAATTTGAGATCAAAAGCACAGAGACGGATTGAAATCTTATCTGAATCAGATTGCCAGGTCATTTAAGGCAAACATCAAGTAAGATTGCTTCAATTACTCCCATCAGTCAACCTCAGTGACTGAGATTGGGCTATTCAGATCAGGGGCTGAACAACTACTGTTATTTTAGGGTAGTAAATGGGATAAATTAACTGGTGATAAATGGGATAAATTAATATATTAGTTAATCCTGTGGCTGCACATCTGGAAAGCTAGTTCCTCCGTATCTGGACCACACCACGGCATAGCTATGACCCAAGCTCACAAGTCCAAGGCTATTGTCTTCAGCTCCAAAGGGCTCAGAGTCAGGGTCTGAGTTTTGATCCATCATCAATCTGGACACGAAAAAAAAATCCTACCTTTCCAGGGGCATTGCCTTTGTGAATGGTTATACCATTAGATAAAAAAATACTGTAACACTCTTCATGATAGCTGAAAGTCCGTAGGAGATGTTCACTGCTATATGAGATAGTGATTAACATTTTTTTAACCAAACCTACAGTACAGTCAGGTGCTGGCTGAAATCCTGACAAAAGCAGCTCATTTGAAAATGCACCTGTGTATTAGGAGGTTGGTTTTGTTTCACCTGCAGTGGTTGATGTTATGAGGTTGATAGTTCTGATATCAGGTGATACGTACAGAATTTTGCAGGGCTTATACTTAGCAGAGCTTTTTTTGTTTGTTTGTTTTTCCCTTTTTCATGATCAGTTTTGTTTGCAGTTCCCATCATTTAGAGTTCAGGTTGGGCATCTGGAATTCAGAACTGGAAATCTGAGGCTAAGTTTCTGGCCTCTGCTTTCTGATGTCTGCCTCAAGTAAGGTGTCTGGGTATGTCTCTGCCTCTCTTTGCAGGCTGTAAAATGACTGTCAAACCTTTTGTTTCTTAAAAGTGAGTTGAAGTCTTTGACTGACTACAGAAGTGAAAACAGCTTTTACTTTTCCCCGTTTTCAGACTGTTTAGGACTCATCCCTTTTATGCTAATCTTTCTTTTTGGTAATATCCTCTTTTTCTTGGAGTAAAAAGAAAATATAAAGAAAGTTGTTTTTTTAAAAAAAATGTTTGTTTCAGGAAAAAAAAATTGTTGCTCTGAATTATAGATTTTCAGCTCTCAGAAATAAAAACTCATGGTTAAAACTAAAGCCAGGCATAGGTATTTTCTTTTTCGTTGCTATACATGCAGCTGTTTCTGCCCTTACAGAGAAGAATATATGCATTTTAAAAGAGAACATGTGCCCAGCTCCGAGAGTTGCTTTGTGCAACTCTCTGGAGGTACCTTCACCCTTTCAGCAGAGCCCACTTTTGCAGGAGCCCTGAGAAGGCTGATGGGTTTGTAACGTACCCAAATGGAGGCTCAGAGTAAAGCCACCAGATTCATTTTCACTCCCAACCTCAGGCTGGGTCTGAATGTAGATAAAAGGCTGAGTCACCCCACTTGTAAAAGAGGCTGGAGGAATCGATAACACATGTAATTTACAGCAGTGCAGTAATAGTGGAATTTTATAGTGGCTTCCATTTATAGCCTTGAAATTTATTTCTTCATCTTTTGGGTATTAAATACACATAACACTTGCTGTAGTACATGACTGGAGCAAGCCAAACAACGTGCACTAGGTCCCAGTACAGCAAACAAGTCCCAGTGTAGTTTTGCCATGCATTTATTTTGGGTGCCTATGGTATATGGTAAGCTCCCATAGCTCAGATATGCTTGCCTCTGTTTCCACATATACTTCACAAGTTCACAACCCATAGCTGTTAATAATACCAGCAATTTCTCTCTTTCTCTCTCTTTTTTTTTTTTTTTTTTTTTTTAAAGGCAGGTTCTTCTGTAAATATGAGCAACATCTGGTTGTGATTTGGGAGCAGATTGGTATTGGAAGTCACTCTGAGAGGTTTATAGTGCTTTTTCTAGAACTATCTACAGAATTCACTCCCTTTTCTGCCCAAGGCCTAGAAAAAACATCTTCCTTTTGCCTTTGATATCCTGACACTTTCTCTAAGGAAAGCTCTACTTGGGAACTGTGCTTAAGATCCAAGTGAAAAGTTCTTATCTATTGCCTCAAGCTATAGCTTTTACCTGCTTAACACCTGTAGTTTGATAACACTTTACAAGATGTGATAAAGACATTTAATGCCATTAGCGATATTCGTGCACTAGTAATCTTTGTTCAGAGTTATAGGTCTGTCATTACCCATAGCAGTTACTATTTTCTGCTGCTAGCTGATTTGTCAGGGTGTGAAAACTTCACTTCGGACATGTAGTCCTAGCATGAATATAATCAAGCACATTCTTGTTTCATGATTAACTCTGTATGAAAATCAGGAGGCAGTGCCTTTGGTTGCTTTATATTGTGAAGCAGCTGTGGACAAACGTCACTGTGACAATGCCCAACAATAGTCAACAGATTTGGCGCACAATCTCAGCATAAAAAAAAAAAACAAAACAAAACCTCTTATTTCTTCCTGTGATACTCTTCTCATATGTGAGGTACAGCCTTGTGAGATCCTCCATGTTTTTGCACACTGCTGTTCACATTTGGAGTGTAACAGACATTCTGCCGATAGTACAACCCTGTACTTTGTTCTGCAGTTTCGCAGTTTTCTTGGTTCATACCCCTGCCTTTTCAGTGCTGAAGGAATGCCACACTGGTGAACGGAGCCTGGTTTTTCCCCAGTCTGTCTTCTTGCGTGGTTACTGTTTGTTTTCGCAAAATGAGTATGTGCTGCTCTGTAGTGATGTAAATCAGTTTTCCCAGGTGCCAGGTAAAACATCAGAGAATCAAACCAATCAAAAAGATATGAAAAGAGGGGAAAAAAGGAAAAACAGAAACCAGAATAATCTTAATGTCTCCTGGGGCGGTACAGCCGTATCAGCAGGAAAAGGAAATTTCAGCTTGGTGGGTCTGGGAGAGAGGAATAGGCCAAACCTGTGGGACATCCAGAAGCTGGAGGCTATGAGGTGGACTGCTTGTGTTTAAGGACAGTCCTGCCAGATAAGACTTATAGTATTTTACACTTCTCATCCTACAGAGAAAGGCAGGGAATGACCAGGTCCAGGTCCTCTGCATTTGCTACGCTTGTCTCTACTTTGATCTCCTTGAAAGGCAGCACTGCTATCTGTGCCTCCATAATGTCAAATCCCACTCTCAGAAAAGTCCTTGCAACCACAGTGGTTGTCTGTAGAAGGCCACTCTGCTCTGATCAGCTCCCAAGGTAAAGTTATTAAGAAAACATGTGTTCCTACTCAGTTCAGATGAAATGGCAAGTGCCAGTTGGACAGAGCTCTGCCCAGGGAAGCAGGCAGAGGTCTCCCTCCCATACCTCTTTTGCATCCCGGCTTCTCCAGTGGGACACAAAGAGGGACAATGTTTGTAAAGCTCTTCCTGACCACTCATTCTGCAGGGAAGTGTGTTTCAAATTTTTTTTGTGTGTGCGATATTTTTACATATTAACGTAAATTTTCTTTGTAAATGACAGAAAGTGATGCCTTAAATACCTGTTCAAAAAGCAACTTTGTTGTGATCTCCTCAGCAGGACAGTTGTGCTTTTTATTTCTTCACTTCCATTGCAGAGAGTTACTAATTAAAGATGTCATGTAGACCCACACAGGAAGGAAAGAATTTCACAAAATATCCTGTTTCCCACCCGTTGTATGGGAATAGAGTGGGGGGAGAGAGAATGAATCAAAGGATGAGCACAAGAATAAAGAGTTAAAACTGCAATAGTGACAATAAGGGTTTGTTCTTTTCCACAGGAGCCTGTCCCAACGAGGAATTCGTGGTGGGACATTTCCTGTTCACATTGCTGTCTTTCTCATGAGAATCCACTCTCAGACCCCGTGCCTCCTTGTAGGCTCTGACAGATGGTGGCATCCAACTGGACCCTGACTGAGCAAAGTAAGACAGTCAATGACATGAGACAGTAACGCTGGTGTTGGAGTATGAAGCATAATCCAGAGCCAACATTCATGTTAAAAGAACTGCAGCAAGAATAAAAAAATACCTATCTGACTACCTGTAGCTACTCCAGACAAAAATAATGCAATAGGTCTCAAGAATGCAAAGACACTTCAAGAGCTTTATTCCAATTTAGCTAATGCATATTTAAATTATACCTATGGTGTCTTGATCTTATGGAAAGATTTCTTGAGAAGTGTTGATCATTGTATCCTACACTCTGAGTTCGGCAACCTCTGCCTTTAACTTGGGTACTCTTGTAGGTGACAAAAGAAACCTATTCAGACAACACTTGAGCTTATGGAAAATATTCAAGATTACTTTTTAAAACTATTAGCTAGGCTTTGATAAAAGGAAGGCAAAGAATCTCTTCCTTTAGGTATCCTCTCACTTATTAACCAGGTGTCTAACTCCAAGTTTCAAAAGTTGGGTGGACACCTAGATGTCGAATATAGGTAATCATAGAAAGACTTGGCATGACATTTTCTACATGGAGACAGACTCAGACATAAAACAGATACAGAAAGCATGTGAGGCAGAAATAAGAGAAAAAATTGATAGGTCTGATATTGTTAATGTTTTTAAATACAAAAAGATACCTCCAAAATCTAAGCAAGATGGATTTCCTTACTCAATAGCACTCCATTACTAGCTAGTCCTAGACAGATCTATTAGCCACTGAGAAAAAAATAAATCCTTTTTTTCCCCAAGCAAAATGACCACTTTTTGGAAGTACCTATTATTCCTCATAAGTTGGCAGAAACTTTGCAGGGAATTGATAGGAGAATGGCAATGCTGTCCTTTAGACTAAGGAGTCTGGTACTCCTGTCCAGCGATGCCGATGCCTACCTGGCTGAGTGCAGCCACTGAAGCTGTCAGTGCCACACGAATGAATGCAAAGCCAGAGTCCTGTCCTGGCAGGGAACATGAGACTGTGTTGTTCCAGGGAAAGTCCTAGACATGATCTTGAAATATTTCTTGTGAAATTAAACATTAGTTTGAATTTCTGCTTCTGTTAAAATGATACTCTATTCCCCCACATTTCACGGAAGTTTTTATGTATTACTAATCTCAGTTGATCCCATTATTGGATAATAAAAGCAGATGGTGAAGCCTTACCAGCAGCTAGATTTTCAAAAATATCATCACATGCTGGGGTTTCCAGTTTTGTCCCTAATGACTCTGACCAGAAAGCTGAGGCCTTTGCAAGAGCAAAAACTTGGTCATGCATTTTAACAATAGCAGGTGTGCATTTGCTTTATTTCTTAGACCTTTAGTGGTCTGTTCGGAAGAAACTAGCAGTGGTTAGAGGATACAAGTTTTCCTCAGAATACAAAAATGAAAATACTAGAAGTTGATTTAGAGCATACATTCTTACCATTTTCAGCTTATCTGAGGTGATTTGACATACGCATTGCACAATAGTAGCAACACAGGTAAGACCGTAAGCTGATTAAAATACATTTAGATGCTCTCTGTTACATCTTAAAAAACAATCACAGGAGACTGAGCTAGAAATGAATAGACTTAACTCAAAACAAAAATTTCTTCTTCCAGAATTACTTGCCTGTCACTCTTGTTCAGGAATAGTTGCAGAACAGCTGTTCTATGATAACACCCCTTGGAAATAAACCTGGCAGCGGACAAATTATTATTTTCTTTTAATTTTCATACCATTGGCTAGAAACAGAGGGAATTTCATACATTTCCTTATCGTATCTGTGAGTCACCTTCAAGATCAATATCTCAAAATGCAGGAGAAGATGCCTGTGGATTGTGAGAGGTGAGAGTAAGCATTACTTAAGAGAAGTCCTAGAGACCCTGTGCTTCACGGTCACAGTGAGAAAATTCACACTTATGCTCCTATATTTGAGTATTTAGAATTCCAAATCCTACTCAGGAAATGTGTTTTAATTTGCGTGGGCCTTTCCCCCTGCCCTGCCCTGCCCCCCTTTCCCCCCTCCTGTATTAGCCAATTGTTACTTTTAACTTGAAATCACTGTTTATATCATTCAGTAGTTTATCACCAAGAACACCTGTGTGGGAACTGAAGTTGATAAGGAAATTTTCAATACATCACTGATTTCTATTAGCAAGGTGTGAGCACATATAGAAGTCACTATCTGTCTTCTATTTAAGTAAGATAAGTGAACTATAAAACGGGTGTGTCCTACCTATGGTCAATATGTAAAATCCCACCTAAAGAGATAAACACTTAGAAACTGTAAATTAAATGTAAAAACAATGTCTCAAAATGTTCACTTATGAATTTTATCATGCATTTATGTTCCAGAGCAAATCTTGGTTTGTTTTCTTTTTTTCTGTAACACTTGTTAATGGCCATGCCACAGAGAGATATTAACTTATATTGGACTTCTTGGGAATTTTTTTTGTCAGCTTCTGCTTTTTACACTGGATTAGCACTTGCAAGGATGTGTGGTTGAATACAAATATAGGGAGAATCCTGAATCAAATAGAGTGGTTTTGGCCAAACAGATCCTGAGGGATGGTGTTGAGTTAGCATGAAGGATTGTCTTCAGAACTTCACTGCAAATAGAGTGGAAAGGGGATTTGCCCTTTGAAAATACTCTTATTTGAAAACATCTTATGCTGAGGATAATACAACCAAGGGGAATGACAGACTTTGTGGACAGCACTGGCCTGGGAATCAGGATACCCGTCATGAATTTTCTCAGCTTTTCCTTTACCTCACAAAGTGCCTAAATAATACTGAATACAGTAGCCTGAACTCTTGTGAATCTGTGTGTTGCCTTCTTATTTTTGACTTCCCTAATAAAATACTAGTGACACTATTATGATCTATGTGTCTCACTTTTTTAGACTGGAAGCTTCTGAACTAGTCTTGCTCTGTGCATATTACTGTGATTTTGTAAGATTGATTTGCTCCTCTCAAATTGATGTAGCTGGGTGCCTGTAGTGTACCCTTCATGCAAACAGCTGAAAAGCATTCTATGCACAGAAACACTGTTGTCCAGTCCAAGGGATTTTCCTACCTCCATATTTAGAATGCAGATATGTAGTCCAGCTTTTGGATCTGTTGAATGCCAGGAGCATCTTAGCACCCTTTGAAGAGTTGGTTCTGCTTCTTTTTCTCGAAACTTCTCAAAAATATGCTTTTATCCTACACACAAGACAGGACTTCTCAATGACTCAGTGCAGACCCTCTAGCACTAACTGGGCTTTAGAGGCTTTGCCAGTCTTGCTTTGCTTTGGTCAAGATGGACACATTCAAGGCCAGGCTGGACAGGGCTCTGAACAACCTAATCTACTGGAAAATGTCCCTGCTCACTGCAGGGGGGTTGGATTAAATGACCTTTAAAGGTCCCTTTCAACCCAAATCTTTCTCTGATTCCAAGATTTCCAGATGTAACCATGCTTCTTGATGGAGACTATACAGAAGTTATATTTACTGGGATACAAGACAACAAGGAGACTTTTTTTCTGGCTCAGAGATCCTGACTCAGCTTCACTGATCAGCCCCATGTTGAAGAAGTCATGTTGCCTTGCTGCATTTCAGCATTTCTCTCACAGCTGCCTCTGTTTTTAATGTGAGCCACTGTCTTCTGGTACCAAAACAGATATGTCTCCCTGGGTAAGATTAGCTTTCTCTACCTGTGTCAGGCAGCCTCTGTTGCTAGCAGCTGTTTTGCTATATGAAGTGTTGCTTCCCCTGAACTGAAAAGAGTGGATTTGGCAAGCTCATTGGTGTAATGAGGTCTGCAAACTGTCTTTGAATCCAAGACTTCCATGATGGCAACTGTTAGTACTTTTCAACACAGCAGTCTTCATATGCTGTAAAATATTCAAAAGTGTCTAAGTGAAGGTCAATAAGACCTGCTATTAAAATAAATAAATAAATAAATAAACCATGGACCCATAATTAACAGATGTTTGTGGTCCTGCAATAAGTGAAACTATTTTCACAGCATTTTGGTAGAAACCAAATGCTGAAGTAACCCTTCAGTTAAAATGCAGCATAACTGTGTAGCCTGATGGGAAGGACTCCCTCCCTCAAAATAAGCAACCCCCTGGTTCAAGGAACATCTAATTACACAGACTAACTGAAATAAGACCAAAAGGAGGGTGGTTGGAAGTGCCTCCAGTCCCACTGCTGTACCTTGGGGGAGCATCTCACCTACAGCAGGGTAACCTGTTCTTTTGAAGCCATCTGGTTCAGGCTCTGGCACCTCACCTCATTTACCTGCGTGTTGCTTCCATGTTTGGCACAGCACAAAACAGAAAGCACTGAGGAAAGCTGCACAGCTGGAGGGCTATGAGGAAATCACAGTCTGATTGTCCCTCTCAATCTAAGGGATGCTGAGTGGCATCCCCGGGGAGGACAGACAGCAGCTTCAAACACCTCAGGAAGCTGAAGGATTTATCTCTTGCATCCTGGCTATTGGATAAAAAGGGAGGAACACCACATCTTCCTCTGTGAAATCTAGTGTTTTCATTTCCTTTGCTTTTACTTCATGTGTCCAAAAATGAAGTGTTTCATTTTGGGGGTCAGAAGGAGGTTTTCAACGCAAAATGGCAGGGGAGGGGGGGGAGGGGGGAGAGGAGGGGAGTGGGGAAGAGGCATTCCCTCAGTTTAATCCAAGCTTCCAAAATATTTCCAATCATCAGTTACGCTAAATATAAATGCAATTACTAATGTATCCCTACTCACTTGGCACACAGTAGCAGTGAAATGATACACAAATACATATATTTCGTTTTAATGCAATAATTTACAGAGTGAAGCAGCAAGACTAAGCATGGGAATATACGTTTCAAATTCAGGGCCTGGATTTGTGAGCCCATATGATGGATATAGATGATAGAAACTTAGATTTGAGTTCCTTCTGTTAAAACCTGCAGCTTTTGCAGTATATCTGATTGTTACTTGCTCTAATTATAACAACCCTGTGTGGGTTGGAATGAAAACTTTCCACAGTAAACCTCAGTTCTGCTGACCTGACTAGCTTTGACCCAAGCATTACACTGCTTTCTACTGCAGGCTATGGAGGTATAGTATAAAATGAGAGAAGCATCTGTCCCTAGGTTGAACAAATGAAACCCAATTTATGGCAATGAAAATTGTGAAGGCTAACTGGCCAACTCATTTATCCTTCTAAACATAAATGAAAATCACATGTAAAATATTACCAATAAAATAACTGGCACCTTTGGTTATTTTAAGCCTGGACTCTGCCAAATGCAAATGCAATAAATAATTTTAAAGACCTGGGTAGGGTAGTCCAAAATCTGTTTTGTTTAGTTGGGTTTTTTTCTGTTGTTGTTTTTAATAGAGATGCCAAGACTGTTTGATCAGTATGGGAGAGCAATTTGTTGACTCATGAACCTAGCTCTCTCTGATTACTGCTTACATAGCACTTTGGAAAGGCTGGTCAAATACCTTCAAGTCAAGTACCTTGTTATTATGAACATGAGTGGCAATAACAAAGAAAAAATAGCCTACGTGTCACTGAATAATAAATCATGGAGGCAAATAAATGGCTTTTCTAAGAAATGTTCTATTTACATTTTGTCACATGGTATGGCTTTGCTTATTCTTGTAGACTTGATAACACTTAAAAGAATATTTCCTTTCAGTGCAGCATCTTGGCATCAATCATCTTAGTGGAACTGCATATTCTGGGATCTGTTTGCAATCAGGCAAATGAAGCAGCAAGGGAGATTTAGCGGTAAGACCAATTTTTATTTTAAGTGATGAAGCTGTGTAGACAAACATAGCCGGCCTTATTCAGCGGTCATAAACTACCTCCCTCACATGAGCCTTCAGCATAATTACTCATGTAGAACAGGTATTTATCCTCTCTAAGCACCACATGAATGAGGCCATGGTAAAGTTATGCAAAGGGGATATGTATCCAATCTGATAAGAAGTTCATAATAATTGCTGGTATTTTCCATAATATTAGTTTAGGGCTAGGGCCACGAAAAAAGGTTTAGGTATGTAAGCTCTGCCTAACGGCCTCTGCAAGCATTTTCAGCCAATATTTAGATCCTCAAAACCCCTGTTCGGCTACTGCCTAACCCTGGAGGCGTCTGAAGTCTGAAAGTGCCTACACTTCTGCCAGTAAAATTCTTGAGGTGCCCAAAGGTCTGCTCCTGGGCATGCCTGGGACTGCCTCTGGTTTTTCTTCCTTCTTTTTTTATTTCCTCCTTTGCTTCCTGAGCTCAGTAAGTAGACACTCGGTTCATGTTTAACCCCTGATGGCATCCATGAATGAGAGCTCTGACAGACATCCTTTGAGAAGCCCCAATTGTCCCCGACCACAAAAAAAAAAAAAAAAAAAAAAAAAAAAAAAAAAAAGCAGAGCTGGTAGAAATAGTGGTTTCACCTCAGTCTAACCCCTCCATGATGACAGGACACATGACTTCAGGTCCTCCCTCTGCCAGAGAGAGGACATCCCCTCTCATGGCTGTGCTTCAAGTAGAAGGCAAGAATGCTTTTCTAGTCCAGTGCATCATGTGGGCTCCCCAGCCAAGGGTGCTGCTCTGTTGCAGGGTGTAGACCTGCCTTTCTCAGCTGAGTGAGGGGATATCCCTGGAACTCTGCCCAGCTGGTGAGTGTCCCCATGCCCCACTGCCTGGTCAGCTGTGCCGTTTGCCTGGGAACACCCTGCAGTGCCCAGCTCAGTGCCAGCTTCAGCAGGGAGGGCCTGGGAGCACTGTAGGATCCCTACCTCCAGCCAGGCAATCCATGCATTTGGCAGGAGGCTCGAGCTGTGCTTTTCAGGGAAAGCCAAACCAGCAAAACCCCTCCCCACTGCCAAAAAGGGGAGGCCCTGCTCCTTGTCCTACACTCCTTGGTCATAAGCCCTGCCCTTTTTTGTGGCAGTTCTGGCATCGCTGGAGTCTGCTGAGGCAATTTAACTTTCTCATATGCCAGGAAAGCTTTTTTTTTTTTTTTTCCTCCCCCTCCCTCTTGGCAGGTATTGCTTTATGCAGGTTTGGTGAGTTATGAAGGGATCCAGCCATCCCCAGAGCTGACTGGGAGAAAACTGTGCAAGAAGCCCTGCTCAGGATGATCAGCAGTTGCCAGCTCCAGCAAAGGTTCTGTTTAGACATCAGAGGACGCTAACTAAGAGATCTGTTTTTTTCTTTCTTTGTCACAGATGCATCTCAGTGGCTGATCTGCAAAATCAGCCTGTGGCCATCTTGTACAGGAACTGATGTTCATGAGAAGGGGCTAACTCAGATACCCTACCCCAGAGGAAGGTGCCTCCTGTAAGCCAGCGTGAGACAGCTACTTTGTTGGTAGCAAAGGAAAGAGTGCAGGTAATTTCTTTCAGAAACACACATTATCTTTTCCAGTATCTTTTTAACTGCCTTTAGGTGACTCGTATGAAAGCTGGTGTGGCAACTGTGCTTCAGAGTAAAATGAATCATGTGAATGTGACACAGGTATTTCTTTCTCCCTTCTTGCTCTTCTCTCCGTCAGATGAAATCTTGGAGATTAACAACACAGCAAATGCCAAATGTAGCAGGTGAGAGACCCAGCAGAAGGAAAATGAGGTAAAGAGTCAGGGCATTTCTAGGGCTGGGAGGGAGAAGGAAGACCCCATGGCCCTCCACATGCTTCTGGCTTTAACACCCTACTACTATGCAGTAAGAGACCACATTCACTTTTTTTAGTTTAAAAAAGCCAGAGAATCCCATAGAAGTTTTATTTGTTTTCTTCCTGTTGGACTTAAGTGGGAGACATCAGTCTGGACCTTGCCTAACCTGGTCAGGTCAACAGCAGATAGGGCAGGCAGACTGAGCTCAAATGCCTCCTGACTGTGACACCTTTCTCAGGGCACCAGGACTCTCTGCAGACATGTTGCCATGCACAGGTAGGTGGCTGCAAAATTTCAAATCTGTTACAGATCTATAGTTCATCTCAGTGACAAAAAAGCAGGAGAAATATTGTCTGTGGCCATCGAGACTTGGATGAATTGTGCATATATGTGTGCCTGCCTGTATAGTTTTGAGTTCTTGGATATATCCCCCGACCGTGGTTGCACTGGTAACAACAGGCGGTGAATCCACATTTTTCCAGCAGCTAGCCCAATAGCAAGTATGTCGCAGAGGTGATATTCAGACAAGCAACAGGGTAATAAGTTGGCATGACCAATGAGGTTTAAGTCAGACAGCAGTGCCAAATACACAGAATGCCAATGTAAGAAAGGTAGGACTTGCATATTGCACCTGCTGGTGGCTCCCTTGTTTAATGCCAGCTCAACTATGTGACATCTCTGATTTGACCTCAAAAAGAAGTATTTCATTTTCATGACTTTTCAGTTTGTGGAGCCCTCAAAATATTGCATGTCTTAATACTTGTGCTACTGAATAATAATAACGCACTTAACTCCTTTTCTCTCTTATGTATGTTACCTTCAGATTTTCTGTCAGTGGTGAATCCTTGACAGACCCTTCTGCGTGCCTGTGAATTCCTACAACACCTGCAAAGACAGAGCCCTAACCACCTGGTGGGGGGCGGTGGGCTTTGGGTGCTACAGTATTGCCAAGGGTCACTAACCAGCAGTGTGTCAAATCCCATGAGATAACAAGCAAAGTGCTTCACTGCTCACGTGTCTACTCCTTCCAGCTTCTACAGTATGGTGGGTGTAAAATGTGTGGGATGCTTTGCTTTTTCCATATCTCACCCAGTTTCAAGCATAGTGTAAACCATGGGGTTTATAAATTAAAGAATTAAGGTTAGGTTAAATAAATAGTGTTGTCAGATTCTTCCTCTAACAACAGTTTGAATTTGAGACATATTACAGAAAGTCTCTGGTGTTCCTGCTCTCTCGTGTGTTCCCCCCTCTGCTACTTGGTGTGTGAGGAAAATTGTACTCCTGGTAGTGCCATATTAGAAAGGAAGGGAGAGTGTTTCCTGTCTAGTGGAGCTATCGTCAAGTTTCAGCCCAAATAAAGCTGAAAGGGCTTGCAGATTGGGAGTCTTTTCTGGTGAGACTTGCTCTGTAGATTTGTTTTTATAGTACTATAGTTGCCAATCAAAGAAGCAAGCAAGTCACTGCTTAATCCAATGCAGACTAAACAGCAAGAGAACTGGTTATGGGAATTTGCTTACACAGATATTTCCTGTTCTGTTTGGAGGTCAGTCCAAGTAAAAATAAGATAGTGGAGGGATTTGCTTGGTCCCTCAACATGTAAGTGTGGAAGTGATAATCCCAGTTTAACATGTGAAGAATATGGGCAGGAATCTACAAAGTGATTGGAGAGAAACTTTTTTATCTATTATGTTGAGGGGTGGCATCCTGTCATCCATGTCTTAGTTTTGTCTTGGTTGTTTTAGTTTTCAGATTGTAACAAGGGTGTAGATCCTCAAAAGAGAAATTATGACAGGTTATTCTTTTACAGTCATATTAGCAAGTTTCTCCCATAGTGTGAGCTAAACTGCTAGTACATTTTACAGTCTCATTTCCTTTTAGTTGTTCTGAGTTTTCATGTAAATGAGGGAATATTGACTCAAACAAAAATCCAGTCTCTAGGCATAATTTTAGAGATTAGCTAGAACACCTAATTGCTTCCTCTGATGCAAGCACAGTCTTCCAAATGCGTAGAATAGAGTAGGTTTGTCATTTGTGTTGCCTTGGGGAACTTCAAGATATATTTTATGTAATCACACCACTGTATTATGATAGATGGTTAGAATCAAGCTGAGGTCAGGAGTCAAATGTAGGATGCTTCTGAGCAGCAATGGTCAGTGTGCAAAGAAGCACAGCCTGGGAGCGTTTTCCATGAGGCAGTGAGAAATTTCTCTTTTCATTACACTATGAGGAAGTAGAGCTGGAGCTGCTTTTCCAAGGAGATTGCAAAAGAACTTGCTCTTCCTTCCTGCTTCATAATAAAAGTTCTTCAATAATAGCTGCCAAGGATGATCAGATTGCATTAATAATTTTTGCTTGGAAATGTCCTCTCATTAATCAGTGATGATTTGCATGCAAGTAAAGTGGTGCACTGGGAGGGACTATTGCTAACGAACAATATGGTTAATGAGTGATACATTTGTTTAGCTTATTACTCATTCATATGCCTTCCCATTCCCTCTGAGGAATGGAGCAAAGAAGAGCTTTCCCATTGCCCACTCCCAGGTTTGATTATGTGTGGCTCAGGTGGAAACAGCAAGGGCAAGAGCTGAAGATAAAGGACTGGACCAAGGCAAGAGCTGCAGTCCTTGGTGAATGGAGGTGTTGGTAATCAGAGTTACTCCTGGCTATGAGTTAACATAGAGGAAGGAATTTGCAACACTGTTTAGTAACGTCATAAGGGCCATAATTACAACTACAGCCCCACCATCTTCCTTTTTCTCTCTCCTTCCATTTAGGAGTCAATGTGCCAGCAGAGGAGTTGTGAATTACTAGAGTTCTGTCCAGTCAAAGTTTACCTCAGCCTGTATCACAGATAAATCATTCCTATTAGATGTGCTACAGGCATGAGCAGGACTCCTGTCATTCCCATCTGTTTCTGGTCGATCTCTGTTTGTACTCTCTGTTACGAAGCCCCATGCTTTTTTCTTGCGCTGAGTGGTGGTTTTTGGACCTGCTTCCCTATATATCGCTTTTCCCAGCAGATGTTCTGTCTTCATTCTTAACATGTATTCTAGAAAAATCCTCCTACTTTCCTGGATAACTTTTGGTTGTGAAGCTATCAGATTCAATCTGATACTTGCCAGAGGTTTGCTCCATTAAATGCCCAACTACTTGCTTTTGGAAGTGTATAGACACTTGTTTTTTATCTCTGATGCAACCTTCACATTCATATATCAACATGGAAATAATAATCAATTTGAAAATCTGTACTTTCGTTCTTAAAATACAGACTTCTGATGAACAAATCTAGTTTATTGTTGTAAATGCAATTGTTACCTTTTACGACATTAAAATTCTTCCCATATTTTGAGATAACTTCCATATTTCAAGAATCTCCCATTCAGACTTCTTACATAGGCTAGAGTTGGGATCTGCACAGGTTCTTGCTAGATTCTTCTTTCAGGGTGGGGTGTGTGGAGATTGTAGCAGATCATTTAAAAGTAAAAAAAATTTTAAAAAAATTTAAAAAATTTGACTCTTTTCTGCAACCCTGACCAAAATCTTTGTACTTGCATGTACACCAAATTCTCAAGCACTTGAGCTATAGATTATTACACTCACTATGTCCGTGAGTCTCCTGGTGTATTATTCTCAAATGATGCAATATTTGTGTTGCATTCACCTGCACTTTGTCTTTGTAGCGGCATTGATGGCAAAGCCAAACAAGAGCAATGAGAGAAGGCATCCTAGTTTGACAATGGGGTCTGTACTGCATTTCTTTAATTGGTAAATTGAGTCTTGATATAAAACTTTGTCATGTCAATTATCTTTTCTTGTATACATTAACTTGGTCAGTAAGTGCCTATTCCACCAGTTATTTGTTTTACTAAATCTTTCATTTCTTTATTTGGATATGAGATAAAATGCTTCATAGTTCTGGGTGTTAATCTTGTTGTCTAAATCAATCCCTTTTTATGACATTGATCTGTTTGGCATCTCTTGGAAGCATTCTGCAAATTTCATGGTCTCATTCATCCTCACTTCAGGTTTCCTCATCTGAGAACAATTATAGTTTTAGCCAAATACACAATGCTGTCATGTGAAAAGAACCATGGCATACCAATATTGACTACTGGTGGTGAATCTAACTGTAGTAACTTGAATTTGTTCTTCTTCTTTATTTGGAATTACTGCTGTTATGCTTTGTGCACTAGATTTTTGCTGTTATTTTACTTGGTGCTTCCTGGGCTGGTTGGTAATTTTTTTTAAGTTTGACCTTCAATTTTGCCATTTGCCAATTAGCATAATTTCCTAGTTCCTCTACAAACTTAGATATTCTGGAAAGCCAATTAAAATTTCCCTCTACAGCACAGGCCAGCTAATCTGGCTGGCTGTGAATCTACCCAGGGAATTCCGTGCTCTCTGGTGAATATTTTTGTTTGGGAACATTTGTATTCAAATTATGAAGCTGGGCACCTGTCTTCGTTCCACCATCCTTCCCGAATTCTGACGTGGAAATAAAGGTTGTGCATGTCTTTGTCTTTCTCAGGGATTTCTTTTAGGTGGATACAGGACGTGGTTTTGAACTCATTGATTTGTTTGTTTCATGGTACAAATGTCATTTTTTTGGGACAGTGCTTGCTACCTATCTTGGAGCAATTGATACTGATTTACTGTTCATCTGTGAGTAGATTCTTTGCTTTGGAAATTATTATATAAATAACACTGTTTCTTTGGAGGAGAACCAATTATGGCGCCAAGAAGACATTATTTCCAAAAAGAAATTATTATTTTTAGAGTTTGAACTGTTTTCTATCATCTCTGTCTCCTGATATCCAGCTATCCAAAACTGAAGATTTTGACTGTGCATTAATTTCCTGTCATCACTTATGCTGGTTTTTAACGTAGCAATGCTTCATATGCTCCAAACATAGACTTTCATGGTTTGTAACACTGCTTGCAAAGAACTTACTGATCATTTCTTTCTGTATGCTTTTTTATGAGACTTGTTAAATGTGCTGGGACAAAATCCATTCCTCAGAATGGCTACCTGATTTTATTTCTGCAGAGTGTTTTGATTTGGATTGATTTAAAAAAAAAAATAATAATAATAATTCTTCACCATTGCTCCTCTGTCACTTTGAAAAAACCTCGGGGTTTCCCCTCTGCCCTTACTGTTGCTACTTTGGTCACTAGCCTACTGGTCACTAGCCAGGTTACCTTTTTCTGCATCCCTGTCCCCACGAGTCCTGATGGTGCTTGTTATGGGGGCTGAGGACTGTCTGAGGGTGCTGAGCCTCCACCCAGAATAACTTGAGGCCCAAGATGATACAAAAATGCCAGTTCCAGCCCAGAGACACATCTGGGGCCTCAATCTAACCATGGACTGAGAAAGGGATGCAGAACCACATCTGCCTCTTCCCCAAGCAGGAAAGAGGAACCCAAGGAGCATGAGAGGCACATACCACCTGGCAGGGCAAGAGGAGGTTTCTGGGGAGGCATTTGAGGGTCACTCTGGCTCTTGGTAGAGGCACTCCTAGCCAGCTCTTTGAAACGAAAGAGGCGAACAAGCCTTCCCCAGCTATGGTACAGTCTTCCCAAGTGCCATGCATCTTGCTGCCTGGCACCAGTGCTCTTTGCTGAATTCAGCCCTCCATCTTTACTCTTCTTATACAAAAGTCATCAGTGTAAATATTAAATGGGTTGTTTTTGTTTATTTCTGCCTCAATACACAGTTAAACTTTGTCTTAAGTAAAAGACAGTTCTTCAAAAACTAACAATAAAACTGCAACCTCTGTAATTAATTTCTCTCTAGGTGGCACAGTCTCTAGGTCTTTAAAGAATTTATTACACTTTCTTTAATAAAGACCATTTTGACTTTCAATATTTTTGTATGCTTGAAATAGCCAAATATTTCATGTCATGTTTGGGAGCAGCAGTAGCTATGCAATCTTTTTTTTAAAAAAAATCTCTTTTGACAATCTCTGTAAGCTTTTCAATATATTGACTTTGAAATTATTTTGGATTCACTGTATGTTTCCTACAAATCAAAACTGATACAAATCATGTGTTGTAATACTTGATTTCCCCTCAAAAAATTCAGCTAGTTTTTACTCAATGGCCTGTCCAAACAATGAGTTAGTTTCTTCATTAACTGAATAACAAAGGCCAGGCACAACATGTGTTTTTTCCTTTTGAAGTACGCTCTAAAAAAAAAAAAAAAACAAACACAAACAAACAAACAACAAAAAATCCCACAACACTTACATTCAGATGTTTACCAGTTCAAAAAAAAAAATTCTTCTGTGTGAGATGTATCTAGGGAGTTTTAAAAAATTTGTTATTATCACTGTTGTAAATTTAGTAACATACAGAACCAGGAACTCCAGTAAAACTCTGAAATTAAGGAAACATGAAAAGCGACATGTTCTTCTGCATTAAATTCTTCACCATTCCATGAAATATATAATTTAAAAGGTGTCTTAAGTAATGGCCTTGGCTATTAATGAGTGTTAGTGAATGGTCATATTAAAGGTTTGGTTCTCTTTACCAGAATTTTAGTTACACAGAGAAACATGCAAAAATGTATACAGAAATTAATGGAACCAATATTGCTTTAAATATGGCTATAGAAAGACTCATAAACATCAATTATCTCTTAATTTTCAGTCTACTGGAGTAGGAAGACTTAATAATAGCACAATATATGTTTTAAATATTACCTTTTATCTAAGGATTTAAACATTTGGCATGAAAGGCACACTGTCAGTAGCATAATGCCATAAGTAAGCTGCCTGTCAACAAAATAATATTTTGTGATGTACTGTGTACCTTAAGACAATGACAATGCAAATGAGAAATAGGAGTTAATCAAATACGGATGTTATCCTAGAATAAAAGAGGATGTTGAAGGGCAACGGATTTTGGAACAGCTGTCCTGTGACACACAGTTATGAGATTGTTTGGTTTTTTTCTAGTTTAGTTCAACGAAGTTTCAAAAAATTCCTATTGTATTGTCAGAACATGTTCTGACACTTCTCTCCTGCAGGACTGCTGTACACGGGCAACCACTGATCCTGCCAAAATGTTCTGAGACCTGGATTATCTTCCACATGAGGAGGGATAGTGCAAATGTTATCTCTCACAAGAGGTGGAAATAAACTAAATCTAGTGCTTCTGTTTGTTCATTTTTAACAGAAGGGCTAGAGAACAATTCACAGACTTGACAGGCAAGAAGTTTGATCTGCTAGAACACTTCCTGTTGTTCTTTTAAATAAAATGCAAAAGTTCTATTTTGAAAATAAAGCTCTAATAAATTGTCTTACCATTGAACTGTGAGACAGACCAGTTATAATACTCTTAGAGCTGGTCACACCACTTAAAAACGAAATTAATGGGTTGGGTAAGTTGTGAGCCAGACTTATTTGCTGAGTTGCTTGGCTGGTAGAAAAGGGCTTCAGCAACGATTTCTTTGAAGGAAAACCCTGATCACTGTGGATAACCTGCTGGAGTGAGAGGCTGTTCTGCCACTAGGTAGCTAGGAAGAAGGTGACAGGTGACGCTCACCTCAGCAGCCACTCACTAGCTGGGGCAGTCCAGCATGGGAAATGGGTTAAAACATGACATATCTCATCAGCTGCCATGTGCATGCATGCCCCCACCAGCCCATAGCTTGGTAGGATGAGGCCAAACTGCACCAAGGGGCAATCCAAGGGCAGACAGGTTCGTAGCTGCAGGAACCCTTATCAGACACAGTGCTGTGACTGCCCAAAGAGGCCAGTCTGGCTCAGACTTCAGATAGTGAGGTGATCAGAAAGTTTCTCTCATAAACTGTAGACCCTTGAGGAAGGAAGAGGGAACAGGTCTGCCTGCAGCAGCTTTTTCTGATTCCACAAGTTATCTGGTCCTCTTTCTGCCCATTTGGTGATCAGAAGCAGAGAGGTGTGTCTGTAGCCCCCTAACAGGCTGTTTTCTGGTGAAAATTTGCAGGTGTGTTTTGCAGTATTCATGGTGCCTCCATGGACCTTACTATTTCCATGGGAGAACCTCAGGAAATCCAGAATTTGGAGTCACAGAAAATCTGAAGGTCAAACAACTCCAGACAGACAGGATGAAGGTAGGGAGGAGGTGTTACCCAGCCCACATTCAGGAGAAAAGGATGTTGTAGCTCTCCTTAGCACTTTTCAGTTTAGGGGTGATAAAATTCCTGAACTATATCTCAGTCTTCAACAGTCCTTGAAAAAAACATGTCAAACTTTTATAAACCATTGGAGTAAAAGATATTTGTAAATTAATTAAAAAAGTCAAAGTAACCAAAGATGTACTTTTAACCACTTTATTTGCAGACCATTTTCTGACCATAGTGCCATCACATCTGGTTTCAGGGATTTTTTTTTTTTTCAATATAGTAGTTCTTCTCTTTTTTGTTATTTAATTTTAAGTTGGAAAGTCATAATGTCAACGGAATAAAGGACTCCTAACATTATATTTCGGCAGCACTAAGTATAATTCGCTTCTGACCTCTTTTAAGAAGCTTCTGCCTTTCTGTTTCCTTGTGTTTTTCATTGTGAGGAATTATCCTTAATTTTAGGAAATAACCATGGATTTAACCACAACATACAAAAACTTTATGTGAAATTCTTCCTTTGTTTACAGTGGCATAACTTGTACTAACCTCAGTTAATGTGAGAAAAAAAAAAAATCAAGACTTATTTTAGAACTAATATCTGGATATGAGATCTAAGTTTAGTTGGGTGAAAGTCCTAGTTTTCGAATGAATTTATTTTGAAGCTACTGCTTTTGGTTGGAGCTGAGTTTAAATATTTTATGAAACTGTTAACCAACGTGACATACATGCTTTAAGGTGCAGTCAGAATCAACCCTGAAGACAGCTCTGGGTCATTTTCTTCTATTGGTCTTTCTTCCCACCAGAGTTCTCATACTTTCCTCTTGAAGGTTAAATACTAATTGGTGACTAAGCAGGCATTTTCACACTAAAGATGTGCAACTTTTAGGCGAGGCAATACTGGCTCACCAAGTGTTCAAAAAGAAATAAGGTTTAAATGTTAAAAGATGGATATAGATATGTATATATAAAAATAAAATCAAAAGAAAGTGCACCTTTTCTCTTCCTTCAGGAGATGAAAGATTGCTCCCTGTAATGAGTGAAAAAGCCAATATACTCCTAACTACAGCACTTGTGGAAAGCAAATTACCATCTGTTTTAATGCTATCCCTCATAACGAATACCTTTTTAACGTTAAAACTGCTAGAGCTTCATTTTTTATCTTGTTATTCTTTACATCATGAAACAGTTCCAACCCCTTTTTTGATCTCTTTAAAAGGGATCATCATTTACAGGTGGAGATTGTGATGTAGCAGAAAATGTATCGGGTAGTCACAGAGCAGAGCAGGGGCAACTCCAGGAATGCGTCCCGGCTGGGTGGCCCTTTTCCTTCCCCTCATTCCAGAGCACGTGACCTCCTTCACACACAAAACACACACCTTGGAGGTGGGCCATAATAATAATAAAATTACAGAGAAAACCAAGTTTGTATACTATAAATGGTATTTTGACCTTTATCACAACCTACATTTCTTGTGGGTGTGGTAATGCTCCTGTGATCATTTGGGCTGTGCCTCTGTTGCTAAATAAAATTGGTCCAGGGAGTGTATTCAAGCAATGACTGCTGCTTAGGTTTGAGTACATTCTGTGGTCATTTTGGCCTTTGCCAAATACTGCTCTGTAAGGCAATACCTAGGCTGGGCACTGGAAAAGCATAGAGCAGAAACCATTTCTGATAGGTAATATAGATAAGACTGTTTGCATCCCTCTTGCTAGAACAGATCTCAGAGTTCCAGTAGGCTTTGCACTTCCCAACATCTCTGTGTCCTCATGCAACATATGCATCAGACTCATGATGAAAATGCCACTCTGGTGGACCTGCACATTATTTCAGGCATACTGAACTGAAAAAAAAAAAAAAACCCACACCAAAATTGTAATTATGCCTTAGCGCCACCTTTGCACAATGTAAAGGATAAAGGCGGGTGGTGGGAATGAACAAGTCCAAGTCCTGTGGATGTATCCAGATCAGGCCACTTAGCCTCCAGGCCAGGCATACTGCCTAGACCTGTTTTATTTACCAATCTTAACATAACCTTAGAATCCAGTACAAATATTCTCTTCACACTTCAAAGTTTTACTGTAGTAATTGATACTTTTTTTTTCCTTATTTCTTTAGACTTTTGAAATCCTTCTACATCATGCCAGCAGATCTCTTCAGAAATCCAAGGGGAAAATGAACCAGAGTTAATGTAAAACAACAATTAATTTCTCTTTCTTTCCAACCATGCAGATTTGTGTCAGAGTTTCATTATTAAGTTGTTGCAATATTTTATTCAGCGTTAAATATTTTTTATTATTTTGCAAATATTTAAGTAAAAACAAAGAGTTGAATTTAATGTCTCTTGAGCTGGAATGATAAAATGTTCAAAGTATTTTTATCACTTTTTTTTTTCCTGGCATTGCTGGAGTGTCTTTAAGATCTCAGTTCAACAGTATATTGAATCCTCAAGAAAACCTATAGCATTTTTGTTCTATTAGCATGTGATTTAGAAATATCAGTATTTCATTACTCAGGCAAAGCATAGCTGACATGCCATTGATTCATAGGTTGCAATAAATGCATGTCTCATAATAGAAAACTGGAGATGTTGAAGATACAAGGTTTCTTCTTATTATCCAGAATGCATCTTGAGAAAAATTGTTCATGTGATTACAGAATAGCTGCTGTTTCCAAGACAGGAGATGTTCATCTTCAGCTTCTACCAGAAGGTAGAATTTCATCCAGCACATAAATCCGACAGCATCTAAGTCTGGTAGTATGTTCATAAATACTGCCCCCAAAAGCACATACACAGGCTTGGTACTTATTGGAATCAATTAGTTACTCATACACATCAGAAGGTAATTGAGATTCTTTTCTGTGGGTTTGTTATTAGAAGTCAAAAAGGTTGCACGACCTAGTGAGAATCTGTAAAATAGGCTGGTGTTATAGAATTTCCTCATCCTCTTGCCCAAAATAGCCTTGTAGCTTCCTGAAACATGTTTTCAGCATTTGGGATTTAAACCTTGTCTTCCACTCCACTGCTGCACCAGAGATACAGGTTTGACCGTTCAGTTCTTTGGTGTCCCCAGCATATGGTTAATGAAGCCTCAGAGAAAGTTGTGGATAAATGCTGAGGACTTCATGAACCTGGGCTCAAAGAAATGTTAAAAAGCTGCCCGATCCACCTGGATCAGGGTATAGTTTGAGTTTTGCCATTCCCATAAAGAACTTTTCATGAAAACAAACAGATTTTAATGGAAATATTTGGGAAGCCTGAAATTTACTTTAATCAATTGTAGCAAATTATAAGGAAATAAAAGTGAAAATCTTGGTCTTATCAACAAAGATTCCAATTCCACATAATTCAGTCTTGAAACACCCTTGAATCCAGCTACCTTTGAGACAAATGTGCTTGACCTGAATCAGTGTGTAAATTTCAGTCATATTTTTATTGCTTCTATTTATTATTTCTCTTAACTAATGTTAAAAAAAAAAAAACAAAAAAACAAAAAAACCACCAGACATATCAGTTCAAGAAAGCACAACAGATGCTTTTTTTGCTCTACATTAACTCAATGCTAATGTCATTCACATAAAAGGACATGCTTAGGTCAAGATCACTAAATCACATTAAGGATTAAAAGCAGTCTGTAATTGTACAATGAACAATATTAGCAATCACAGTTTTAACATCTGTGGGATACATGAATCAGAAAGATTTTATATTCCCACCAAACAAAATGTGCAGGAAAATTAATTTCTCTCCCAAATATCTTGGATACAGAGCAATTTTAAAATAAGTAAAATGGCAAAATATTTAGCATTTTGTTTTTCTCTCAAATATGGACATTACAGAAGAGCAGGTAGAAACAGTTTGTACATGTTGCAAAAGGTCTTACCACGTTGTCCAGCACAGTAGGTGTGTTCTTTGTCAATTCACTTTTTGATCTGGTCAGTACTAAATGTCATAAAGGTGATATGTTGAAAAAAGAAAAGAAAGAACAGTAAGGCTCTTTGCAAACAGTAATGCAAAAGGTTTTTTGCTTTGTAGCTTCATTTTAAGAGAAACAAATATTTTTCAAACAGTGTAATTACTCACTGTAATATCTTAAACTCTCTACTTCTACCACAAGTTACTACATCTCCTACAAAAATTGTGGGGTGAAATCCTACGATTGGTGTTTTGCAGGAAGGCACTGTGATTGGTCATTGTGTTGCCTTCTGGCTACAAATTTTCAAAGCCTTGAAAAGTTTCAGCTTGACAAATGCAACCTAGGACATCTGCACTCATTTCTCTAAGCTTGCCTTTTTGTAAATGGCAAATTTATTTATTTGTAGGGAAGATGCTAGGTTAGATTAGGGGCCATTTTGTGATTGTACTGTTTTAGTCTGCTACAATGTACTTTTACATTAAGCCCAGATGTTTTGTAGTAGATGTAATATAAATAAATTAAATGTGTTTCAGCTTGCCCGGTATTGGATTCCCTAAGCTCTGTGCAGATGCCTCTGCATAAAGAGCAAAATCTTTTTTGTGAAATGTGGTCATGATAAATGGGAGGTTCAGAGGGTAAAATTATGTATAGCTTTTTTTCTGCTGATTCTAAAGTCCACCAAAGCGTCCATCAGCTTGGGTGGAGGCAGAATTGCGTCAACAGAAGGATTTCTGATGGACCGATCTTAAAGCAGTAGCTGTTTTCTGTTACAATTCTAACCTTTCTGCCTTCAGTCAGAACTGGCTGTCATAGTCCAAGTTGCCTGTCAGCAGTGTAAGGGCTGCTTATTTTGTGGGATGGTCTGTCATACTTCAAAATAGAAAATGCTCTATCAGCTCCATTGCTCTGCTTCTGTCAAATGAGGAAGAAATTTTTTACAATTAAAGTAGTAAAAACTGGCCCAGGTTGCCCAGAGAGGTGGTAAATGCCACATCCCTGGAGACATTCAAGGCCGGGCTGGACGGGGCTCTGAGCAACCTAATCTAGTTGAAGATGTCCCTGCTCATGGTACGGGAGTTGGACTAGGTGAGCTTTGAAGGTCCTTTCTAACCCAAACTAGTCTATCATTCTAAGGGGTTTTTTTGGCTGGTTGTTTGCTTGTTTTTTAACCAGGAGCTTTGAAACTATGATTACTGCCCATAGGAACAAAGCTTTCCCTGAAAGTATCACCCAGTTTTAAAGTTTGTTATAGTCCATCCACTCACGCATTCATCCTGGTGCATGTCCCACCCTGTTGTGTATTTGGACACCTTGCAAGTGCTTGAAAACAGGAACAAATGCAATGTTTCTTTCAGCTGTCCTCAAATATATCCCCAGTTGATGGAAGGCATAGGTGTACACCAAGCCTAGCTGCTCAATTCATAACACATATATTCAGAGTTTTTTCTGAATAAGTGTGGACAGAAAAACAAGCCTGTGTTGGAATTCAAATACCATGAGATTATAGCGTATCACTCCTGAATAGCAAGAGTGCTATTCCTCCATTTAACAGAATCTGAGTTCAGTGTTGAGTCTCCTTTCTCAAACAAAACACAAAGCAAAAGTGCATATGCTATCTTCTATCCTCATCAATAAGGATCCCGAAGTCAGGGGTCCATCACGAGTAAAGGTCAAATGCTTTTTTCATTTGTGCTGTCAGTGTCCATAAACTAGAAAGTAACAAAGCTACTCCTGAGTGTTTGCATGAGGTTCCCTCCACTTGACTGCACAAGCTGGGCAGCTCCTTTAGCTTCCTGGGTCAAGGTTAGTATTTTGAAAGCTGAGCACTATTATGAGTTCAAGTTATATATGACTGGCTTCTAAGTGTAATGTCTGCTTGTACAATATGTGCCAATGAAGTGACCTATCTTGCCCAAAATGTTTTCCAAGCACATTATGGAGGCCAACACATTTATTTTTGGGTTAAAAGAAAGAAGTCTAATATACTTTACAAAGCCTCCTACACACCATGCTTTAAAAGTTGCTCTCAATTCATATTTTCATAATTTGAAACCTTGTTAAACTTTGTGTAGAAACCATCTGAGGGATCAAAGTGTATCAAGGTCTGGATGCACAACTTGGAAAAACTCACTGCTCTTTTTTTAAATAATTCTCAAATATTTCAGTGTCTCTGAAGGTCACTATTTTAAATTCCTTCTTCTTGCCACCCAAGCTTTCCTTGAAACTGACATGCGACAGAAAAGTAATTTTTGAGAATCTGGAAATATAATCATAAGGTCTGGAAGAATGGCCACAGAAAGCATTCTACTAGCTTAAGTAAGATATGAGACAGAGAATTTTCAAAATGCCTGTTTGAGAAAAATGTTGAAATCATGTGTGGAACCTATTCTAGGTTTTTTAGTAATTATTATTTATAATTACGATTAGAGTGTATCCCTCTCTAGTTGCAGTTACAAAGAAAGATGCATTCAAGGTCTCCACCATGTCCAGGGCTGTACAGATGAAATACGCACCCTATGCAGTAGTCTCTAGTCTAACCTTAGCATTAAAGGCATCTCTTCATGAAAGACCAATGCTTCATCCTAAAACACCTTTTAGAATCCATGGACCTTAATAAAAACTTAGCAGTTCAGGGACTGTAACACAAAATTTCAAGGACTGCAAGTCTAAGTGTTCTCTGTTTCTATCAGCAAAAATTTCTACCTGTCCATGAGCTATGAGCTGCTGACTGTCTAGATATTCAGGGCAAGAATCTTAGTCAATACTTTGTTACTATCTTCCTGTTTCCTGTTTAAGATAGTGACTCTGAAATGTTGCTCAGGGTTTATACCTACTTTCATTTCAGTTCTCGAATAATAAAGACCCAGGCTGTTTGAATTAATACAAACTGTCTTGGGTAAAATTAAAACAAAAATCTGACTACTTTTCCTACCATCACATAGTTGTGCAGGTTTTTTGGTTGCGTTTTCATGGCGGGGGGCGAGGAAGGGGGTGTTTGTTTGGGTTTTTGTGTGTGTGTGTGTGTGTGTGTTTTGGTTTTTGTTGTTTTTTTTTTTTTTTCTATGTATAACCTAATTTTGTTGAAATTAAGACGAAATTAAACTGTTGCAGGGCAGAAAACTTGCTGCCTCATTCTTGTGCTGCCAAACTCCCTGCAGTGGCACTTATAAAATCTGGTTTCCCATTGCAAGGGGGACTAGACAGGCAACTGTATCATATGGTGTGAACTTTGCTCTGGCTGGCTCCAGCTAATCAGAGCAGAGGCTCTTTCCTCCTGCCTCTTCCCTACTCCCCAGCAAATCTGTGCTTGTTGCTGTTGATACGAACTGTTGCACACTGTGCCAGAAAGTCCCACCTGTACAACAGCACCGGAAATGCCAGCACAGCAGAATTCACTCCTGTTGCTGTTAATAATGCTTTTCATCTATTTAGCACTGTCACAGATGGCTGTTCAAAGTGCAAATCAGAGGAGAAGGAGGCATCTTGGTATGGTTTAAGTTTGTCTAGGTACAAAAAAACCCCACCAAACCAGACAGTAAGTTCTTTTGCTAGTTCAGTGGTCTTCATGGCATGATTCAAAAAGGCAAAGATGGAGGACTCAGGTAACTATAGACCGGTCAGCCTCATCTCCATCCCTGGGAAGGTGATGGAACAACTTACCCTTGGTGCCATCTCAAGACATATCAAGGATAAGAGGGTCATTAGGGGCAGTCAACATGGCTTCACCAAGGGGAAGTCGTGCTTGACCAACCTCATATCCTTTTATGTGGACATAACCAGGTAGATAGATGATGGCATAGTGGTGGATGTGGTCTACCTTGATTTCAGTAAAGCATTTGACACAGTATCCCACAGCATCTTTGCTGCTAAACTGAGGAAGTGTGGTCTGGATGACTGGGTAGTGAGGTGGACTGTTAAGTGGCTGAAGGAAAGAAGCCAGAGAGTCGTGGTCAATGGGGCAGAGTCCAGTTGGAGGCCTGCCTCTAGTGGAATCCCTCAAGGGTCGGTACTGTGACCAGTATTATTCAATATATTCATCGATGACTTGGATGAGGGAACAGAGTGCACTGTCAGCAAGTTTGCTGATGACACCAAGCTGGGAGGAGTGGCTGACACACCAGAAGGCTGTGCTGCCATCCAGTGAGACCTGGGCAGGCTGGAGAGTTGGGTAGGGAAAAATTTAATGAAATATAACAAGGGAAAGCGTAGAGTCTTGCATCTGGGTAGGAACAACCCCAGGTTCCAGTATAAGCTGGGGAATGACCTATTAGAAAGCAGTGTAGGGGAAAGGGACCTGGGGGTCCTGGTGGACAACAGGATGACCATGAGCCAGCACTGTGCCCTTGTGGCCAGGAAGGCCAATGGCATCCTGGGGTGTATTAGAAGGGGGTGTTTAGTAGGTTGAGAGAGGTTCTCCTGCCCCTCTATTCTACCCTGATCAGACCGCATCTGGAACATTGTGTCCAGTTGTGGGACCCTCAGTTCAAGAAGGACAGGGAACTTCTCGAGAGAGTACAGTACAGAGCCACGAAGATGATTAAGGGAGTGGACCACGTCCCTTACGAAGAAAGGCTGAGGGAGCTGGGTCTCTTTAGTTTGGAGAAGAGGAGACTGAGGGGTGACTTTATTAATGTTTACAAATATGTAAAGGGTGAGTGTCACAAGGATGGACCCAGGCTCTTCTCAGTGACAACCAATGATAAGACAAGCAATAACGGGTGCAAACTGGAACACGAGAGGTTCCACTTAGATATGAGAAGAAACTTCTTCACAGTGAGGGTGCCGAAGCACTGCAACAGGCTACCCAGGGAAGTTGTGGAGTCTCCTTCTCTGGAGACATTCAAAACCCACCGGGACACATTCCTGTGTAGCCTCATCTAGGTGTTCCTGCTCCAGCAGGTGGATTGGACTAGATGGTCTTTTGAGGTACCTTCCAATACCTAACATTCTGTGATTCTGTGATTCAGTGACTGAAGCTGGGAATCTAGATGTGGTACCATGCCCACTTTGGACAGGTGGGCTCCACCTTCTGGGATCTCAGCTTGAGCATCCACCACTCAAGCACTGCGAGATGTACTTGGCATTAGACACAACCAATTTCCAGCAAAGCACTTTAGCATGTGCTGAAGCACGTGGGTGATTGATTGGGGAAGGAGTATTAAAATTTTAGGTGCAGTTATGAGCTGCTTTGAATCAGGTTGCTGTTTTCCATATAGCTTTTTTTTTTTTTTTTTTTTTTTATGAGGAGCATGTAGATTCTTCCTACTTTGTTCAGTTTGAGCCTGAGAGCTTTTTAGAGCTGCTGAGCACTCCTTCTTGCAGGAGGATTCAATAGGAACAGCAAATGCAGAATGCTTTCAGAAATTATATATTTCCAAGAAAACAGCAAAAAAAGAGATGACATTTCTGAAAGCTTTTGTCTTTAATGTGTAAAACAGAAACTGGAAAAAAGAAATCTAGTGAACTCCACTCTTAATGTACCAACAGAGTGTATCTGATTTCAGCCAGGCACAAATAAGCATGAGAGGATACAAGTTTCCTTCAAGCTGATTTAGGATAGGAAGTGATTTATCACCATCTTGAGGTAGAGTGGACTTGAATGAGTTTCCATGAGCCCAGGCATGGTTTGGACTTGACTCAGAGCCTGCTGAGCTCAGGGGAAGTCTTACTGACCCTCACCAGGCCAGGTTCTCCTCCTATTAATGTTAATGGGAGTTTTGCCTGGATTTATGTAGGAGTAGGTTCAGGCACAGACTTCTTACCTATAGGAAAACTCTGCCACACACATATACATCATACTTTAAATACAATACAAATATTAGTGAGTGGTTTAATTTCAATATATATTTCCCAACTCTCAAACAATGGTCTCATAAGAAATAAGAATAAAAAACCCCAATAAATGACACATGGTTTTGCAAATACATAAATAACATGCTTAAATTATTCTTCAGTTGTGTTTTAAGACTTGCCTTTCCTAGCACCCCAGCTTTCCAAGAGTTTTTCTCAATTAATTAAAAAGGAAGGTGGGGTACAGCCCCCAAAACCTTTTGTCCACTGTATCCCACTGCTTTCCTCCATCACAGTGATAATCACAGGCCCCAGATGCTGAGCTGTACTGGGTATGTTTCCTCAACAGCAACATCTGGATGTCTGGCAGAACCTCACAGCCTGTTGCACTGACAGCTGTTAAGTCCCTTGGAGTTGCTTCATGCTCCGGTAGCAGCACAGTTTTGCTATTCTTGGTCTGTCTGAGCAACCACGCTCCCACGGATGCTGTTTGCCTTTGATCCTCATAGCTTGGCTCTTGGTCATTTTCTAGTTCTTTAGAGAAATCCAGATCTCTCATTAGGATTCTTGGGCAGCAGTTGTAACACAAAAAACATGCCGGCAGTCACCAAATACATGGTGTAGTACTCTCTTTGGTAGGGACTCATGGCTCAGCCCCACAGGTGGGGTATACAAACACTAGTGCCACTTTTCTTTCACAAAGTCCAGATTGCCTGGATAAAGGCACAGCTCCTTACTCCAGCCCTGGGCAGTCACAGAGTGGGGGTGTCTTCATTGGGATGCTGGGAAGCAGAGGTCAGTCTGGAACAGGGTTTGTTTCAGGAATGTAGCTATGAGCACTGACAGCAGTGAAGGAAGGGAGGGAAGTAAGCCAGCAGCTTTTTTTTTTTTTAATATGCACAGACACACATTAATGTACATTTATATTTACCATGTGTGCATTGCTATAAGCTAGCTGTGCATTTCTCTGTCCTTCTGAAGACTTTGGGTCACCTGTGCTATTGCCTTGAGCAAAAAAAAAAAAAAAATATTAGAATTGGCTGATATTTTCTACCTCAGAGTTGGCTGCATTTTTTTTTTCTTTGAAAGTTTGAGAGATAAATTTGCAGCTTCTCTTTCCTCATCACCTCCTGTTTGCAATGAGCTGTAGCAGGGGTGAATATTGCAAGGAACAGGAGCAGTGCTGGGTGTGGAAGAAAGGGTTAAGTGGGTTGAGGTCTGAGAGGTAAGGTGCAAAGGAATTGGAAGCCCAGCAATGTGGAGAAGAGCCAGCTGAGTTCTCCAGTAGAAGAAAAAACGCCTCATTTTTGCCAGTAATGACTGACGTGTCTTGTACCGTGTTTGGAAATAGAGGCACATGGCAGGCAGCAGACATGAACGTGCTCTACCCTCGCAGCACTGTTGTGACCAAACAGCTAAAATAAGAAAAACAAACTTTCTTCTTCAAGCATTCAGTCAGCTCTGAACTCTGTTACAAACTCTGTGCACAGCAGCCTTGTTGAAATCTTGCTCTGACACAAGTTTCTAGTCTGGCTCCAGTCCTCCCAAATACAAAGCCTGCTTAATTTTATTTGGAAAGTCCCTCAATTTTGAGCAATTTCCTATGCAAACAGTGATTCCCAATAAAATTTTGAAACTTCCTATGGAACACATCCCTCTAAAAGTATTCTGGTCGTGTCCCTTGCCTTTGATGGAAAAAGGGTACAGCTGTATAAAAAATACCAGTCTGATTTGGGACATATTTGAGCCAACCCGCATGCTAGAATTAATCAGCACAACTCCCCTGAACTGGCTTAGCCTCTTCTAGAAAATATAACCTAGAACTTGGTTCCTCACCATTGCTCCTAGCAGTCAAAGATTTAAAGCAGTGTTTCGAGAATATTAGAGAAATTGAGCAGGGTTTCAAAGTCTTGCCTGCTGGAGCATGACATGCCCGCATTTTCTGCAGGGGTCGAGAAAACTAAAGGTCATGTTCTTCCTACGGAAATTTGGAAGAAGGTATTCACTGCCTTTACTTCTATAGCTGTGTAGTACATAGACATCCACACATGTACAGATATAGAGACATCAAATAGGGAATGGCTGTTGAGGAAGTCTGAATTTGCAAATATTACAGTGAGCTGGATCTAACTTTTACAAGTGATGTTGCTGCATCTTTTTAATCTATTTAGTGCCATTAACTTTGAATTTGTGCCCAATTTCAGCAGGTCAGTGCCTGATCTAACTAACCCTGCCTTTACATTGGCAATTGTTACATTGATAGAATTATGTCTGTGAATTGTCTCCAGTCTCCTGCATGTTGAGAAATCCTTGATATTCCGTGGGCTGATTCAAGCTTAGATCATAACCATCACTCCCAGGGAAGAGGCAGAAATGTTTCTGAATTACAAGCTTTCTATGAGCACTCACAAACAAAGACAGATCTTCATAATCTGGAGGGCATCTTTTGTTAACCTTCAGCATTGAGGTAAATAGTTCTACAACAATTATATGACTGGTGTTCTAGTTGAGAGAGAATAAAGCTATAACTGTGTTTTATATTGATATGATGTTGTTTTATCCTGTACAAACAAGCTGTATAGCAACAAATGTTATATTCAGAGTAAGTAGTTGCCACTGAAAGCAGGAATGTGAAAAAGTTCATTATGTTGCAAATGTCTTATTATATTTACAGTGCTGTCCTATTTAGTAATAAGAACAGTTTGTATCACAGCAGGAGGGAACACATAAATGTTCTAAATTATGGTAAAACATGCAAGTAAATTGTTTTTTCCAAGAGCAAGCAATTTTAGATCTAGTCAGAATGTTAGAAAAATCTTTTTGTTTTTTTTTATTTATTTTTCGAGTTTTCTAGACTATCAGAAGTTTTAGCTGCATTATTGTATTTATTCGTCTGATAAAACAAAATTTCAGGAAAGAAATCCCTCCTTTAAAAAAACATTAAGGCACAAAAATATATGTGGGAATATGTTTATAAGTGTACATTTTCTTAACATGAAAAAGAAAACCAACTGAATATTAATTAAAATATCCAGATTATTAAGATGCTCTGATTATTACCACAAACGCTGGCCCTGGTTCAGGATAATCTTTAAATACATGCAGGTTTATTTTTTTCGGTGTCAGGGACTTTCCTGGGTTCTAGTATGTGTTCATAAGCATTCTTCCCAATTTCAGATCCTCTCTTTGAATTAGCATTGGAAAAATCTTGTCTCCACATGCAAAGAAACCCAACATTCATAACGTAGGTTCAGTTACAATACACAGTTTCTGTAGTCTGATTCTGCAGCTTCTCAGGGAATAGAAGATGTAGATATTTTCATATTATGCAAAGCTGCACGTTTAACTCACTGTTGTTTTAACCCCCCTGGAAGCTTGAGGCTGAAGTCTGTTTCCTTGCTGCTACAGAAGCTTTTCTTCTCTATTGTGTGAGTGTCCTGGGTTGTTATTGTAGGGTTGTGATCTCGGGCTGTTTGGCTAGCTGTGTTTCTTTTTTAGTTTCAGTTCAGTGAAGCATTTGATCTGAAACAAAGCAAGCTATATATAAACTGAATTAATAGAAGCTCAAATTTGTTGCCTGGTACTACTATATCTACAATTTCTGGATGAGGTGTTGGACCCACTATATCCATAATTTCTAGATATGATTTTGATCTAAACACGCATTCCCCACACAACAACTTTGGGGGCTGGTGAGGTTGCTTCAGTTCCCATTCAGCCCGAAGAAGTAGCCTGAAATGCCTCTTTCCTGGGAGTCTGAAGATGGAAAGTAAACTTTGCAGCGCTGTGCGGATGAGGTTGCAGTCCCGTAGCGCATAACCTGAAACCCTTGTGAGCAAATACGCTCAGCTCGTCAATGAAGGGACTATCTGAAGGGACTTTAAGGGCTGCGTGCATACTCCGTTATGGTGTCCCCGTGCATGCAACAGTCTGAGAAACACCCATCAGAGACGTTTCCCAAATTTGGCAGATGTGAGGTAGGACTGGCTTATGACAACCGGTTCAGCCGAAGCCCGCCCGCCCCGGGCGCGGAGCCGCCCCGCTGCCGGCATTTTGGGGAGGTCTGGCCTGACCCCTACCGGCTGCGCGGTCGCGGCCCCCGCCCGGCCTTCGCCTTCCTCCCGGCGTTGCAGACATCTGCTTTGTGTGTCGGCTTTCTCTCCCCCGCATCTTAAGCAATTCTAGATCTCAGGATGCCGCTTCACAAAAGAAGACTTAGAATCCTTGCGCAGCTTTTTGTTGTCCTGATGAAAGAAAATATTTTTTTACACTTTTTTTTTAAGCGTTTGAAAACGTTTCTTTCAAAAATATAAGCAACGAAAAAATATTTATAATTTAAAATAGTGTCGCTAAAATGCATCACAGAGAAGTTAGCAATATAACACGTCTCCTCTTAAGAATTTCTGTTACATAAACTTGATCATCACTTTCTCCCACGTTTTCTTTGAAAACATAGTAAAAGTGACTATTTGTTGCTTTTCAGCACATCTAACCTTTTTGACTCTCCAAAACAAAAGCTTTTTAGGTTTTCAACAGGTATTGGTTTTGGATTTTATAAGAACACAAAGAAAACTCTGTCAGTGGAAATTTTTCAAGAGGAAGAAACTTATTTTTTGGTAAGTCCAAATTACTTGGGTCAGACTGACACTTGTTGCCGTGAAAAGAAGGAGGCAGAGTAACAGTTATAGCAAGGAAGACAAAATTAAAAGGAAGAGAGGAAATGCAGAAAGAAGTGAGATGATAAATATATTGATGCTAGTATTTTTTTTTTTCTATAGATGTATTCTGAACAATCCTGAAGTATCTGTTTCTGGTTTGTTTTTTTTTTTTCTTGAGCAAATCGGGAATTAATGGAATTACTTTATGTATTATATAACGCTATATTATACAAGTGCTTAGAGATCCAGTTTTGCTCTGGTACCCAGGAACTCAAAACATCTTATGTGCATAACACTTGGTTTTATTCTCACATTCACCAGCTTTGGTCAATTTGCCATATGACTTACACAATGTGTGTGTAAATGAAAGGAGAATTATGTCCTTTATTTTCTTTCCCCAGTTCTGTTTTTAATAGAGAAAATCTGTAGAACTAAGCTGAAGCCAGTGGAATAACAGTGGATTTGCATTGGTGAGCACAACAGCAGCATGTTACATGTCCTGCAAAAAGAACCTCCCCACTCTGTTATAGATTTCCGTTCAGGATTGTCAAGATACATCCAGTACATGTTAGGAAGCCTTCCTCATCTGAATTAGCAATGTCATATTTGTTATGTTGCCATCTCTCTCTGCTTTTGAAGGGACTTGCTGAAAAGGAAATCCCACGTTCTTGTCACACATATAAAGATAAGTAACATTTCTGCTGGATTCATAATCAAAGAGCTCAGTGAAGTTGTGTTCCCACAGTTTTATTTCTCCTTCTAATGTATTCCAAGCTTTTTTTTTTTTTTTAGTCTGAAAGTGTTGTTTACTTTTCATGAGACCTTTCTGAACAATTCCCACTAAATCAGGAGGGTGAAGTGAACATATCGGGCTATTTTACAACCCTCTCCTAGTGGGTCATTTGCAAGTCTCTGCATTTTTCAGATGAAATTTCTAATTGTGCTAGAACTGCAGCACTGAAGTTACCTGATTTCTGTGCTGAGTTTTCATGCAGCCACAGCTACCTATCTGACAGAGAACTGATTACAGCAAAGCAGCAATGGGCTCAAGCTGCAGCCTCTGACTCAGGACCATGTTTTCGCAGCCCGTGTAAGCCCAAGTCAGGCTTCCACCCCCTTGCTGATGCCACTGAAAGGCTTGAAGTGTTCGACACATGTTCCCATATGGAACACTACCCACTTCTCGCATGCTCTGCCATTCCCTGACCAAGGAATGCTTTGTATACACGCTGCAAATACCGCTGCTGGTTACAGAGGTGTAGCTGGTTCCAGAGTGGGGCTACCGGCCTTTAAGAGGGGGAGAAACAGGGCTGTGCAATATGTACCCACAGGGAGATAAAACCATCCAAGAAAAGAAACCAAAAGATCAGGCAGAGATTAGGGGATTTTTATGATGCAGTTCTTTTGCCTTTTCAGTCATTCTTCATGCCTTCTTCACCAGTTCTCTCAATACCAGGTGTCTCTGCGGTAATTAACTTAATCCATAGTGTAATCTAGATATATTCCAGAATTATACAGAATCACAGAATGGTTGGGGTTGGAAGGGGCCTCTGGAGATCTTCTAGTCCAACCCACCTGCTAAAGCAGGTTCACCCTGAGCAGATCGCATGGGAAGGTGTCCAGGTGGGTCTGAATGTCTCCAGAGAAAGCGACTCCACAATCTCTCCGGGCAGCCTGTTCCAGTGCTCTGGATCCCTCAAAGAAGTTAAATTGACCCAAAACTATTTAAATAGATAAATTAGAAAAGTTTGTTTATTATTAATTGCCGGGCCTCCCAGCTGGTGGGTTCCAAGTCAGTCCCTCTAAAGTGGGTAGTCTCTTATCTCAGACATCACTTATGGTACATCACACTCATGTTGCACAGATATACAGGACATTTTTGGGCACTAAAAATTCTATTTTTATGGCACCTGCCTGTCCTTTCCTTTTGAAGGATTATAACCATTGATTTGTAGTGCTGTGAAATGTGTTGCTGTGATTTGATTTTCCTTTATAAGGTAAGTTAAGTTCCATGAGCTATACCTTTCTTTAGGCTGTAAACATTTTGCTATTTCATACCTGATGCAGATAGGGCTCTTTAGCTTAAGCAAGTCTAAAGCTGCATTAGCAGTATAATTGAGTAGTAGAGGATGTGGCTGCATATAAGAAGGATGACCTTCAGGTCCTTGTTAGGCTTTACCAAACAACATGTCTAACAAAGCTGTGCTCTGAGGAAAGATGACATGGTTCTCTTTGCTCCCCATTTTAAAAAAGTCTTTAAATATCACAACTGTTTTCTTTTTTTCACTCTTGTAAGCAGCAAAAGTGTTTTGGATCTTTAAAAAAATCCAATTCAGATCTTATTATGTGAGGATCTATGAGGTATGGTATGAAGAAGGTCAGCCTTGGCTGGCTGAGGTGATTCCCTCCTGACCTTAAAAAGTGTGAGAAGTTGTATGGTCCTAGTGAACCCTGATGGTGTTGATGAATCAAGTTAATAGAATTTTTAATAAAAGATACAACCAACAGAACTGAATCCACCACTGTTTTAAAACATGAAATAGATACTTACCTTATAAAGCTAGAAAGTGTTTGGTTGGTAGCCATGGAAATTTACAGGTGTTAAATTAGTCACAATGGGGTTGCCTAGTTCCCTGATGCAACAGAAATATTTTGAGCCTTACAATGAAAAAAATTAATAAAGGCCTACAATATAAAGAGTATAAAGTTCAAACAAGACTGGAGAGTGCAAAGTTAGATCTGTATTTCTATGAAATTTCATAAAATGGGATTTTTACTGCGTAATACTACCTGCTGCTTCAACTGAAATAAGGGACTTGGTTTGATATTTTCATTAAATGCAAAGTATTTGTGGATACTGGTGGCAATTAGGTGTTGCAAATGCAGTCATCAGTTTGAAGCTGAGCATATAAAAAGTATTTTAATAAAAAATACAGTCACCTTGGTACCTGAATCTACCCTTATTGTATTGTATGGCAGACACTCTATCCATTAGACTGCACTCACAGGTTAACAAGAAGGGAAATTTCAAGGCATAGAATTAGCTACAGGAAAGCTTTCCTATTATTGAATGAATGCAATAAAGACACAGCAAAATTTACAAGGAAAAATTTAATCAAATATTGACTATAAAGGCTACAACATTCTATGTCTGTTCCATAGCTTATATCCAAATCTGTGTGTTGTTCGAAAGTCCATGCAAATTGGACTTAATTTACTTTGCATTCTCCTGCTTCAGGGATATAAAGCGAGGTCAATATTTTCCCTTTATTTTATCTATAAATGGTTTCCTAAATGGGAGCTTATTAAAAAGGAGGCAGGGTTAGGCTGTCCAGGATGTCAGAGTGATTTTGTCTTGGCAGCACCCGAAGAGACTGAGTCCAAGGGCCTGACTGTTCATTAGCATCTAGCCAACACCCTGGATTCTGAATCAGTTTAAGAAACATGTGGACAGTGACAAGTGGACTCTTTCCCACCTTTATTCTCCTCATTGTTGACAGCTGCCAACTGACAGTTTTTGGTATGTTATTTACCTTCGGTTGTGTAGATCGCTATTGGAACTGCCATACCCAACTGCCATCCCTGAGTTTCTCTGTTATGTTTCCACATTAAAAAAAAAAAGTTGCTTTCACTGCATATGTTTCTATCGTGAAATAAGAGAAGAAAAAGGAGAGAGTTTCTACAGGAGGCAGTGTCTTCTGTCTTTTTTCCCAAAAAGAGCTCTCAAGTTGTAGGGGACTAAAAAGGCTGCTCTCCAGATAGTTTTTAAGAATGTAAAGGTCCAGTCCACAGACACAAAAGCTAAACCAGTCTCATGTCCTGTCTCTCAGACATATAATAAATTCAGCTAGCTGTAGTTTACCAGTTGGAATGGTATTGCTTTTCCTATTGCACTGCATGACTGCTCATAAGTGTGACTTGGACTGGAGCTGGTTGTGGAGATCTGAGTTTGCCAGGTCCTACCTGTGCACAGAACCACTCTACAGCCTGTAGCTGTGGTGGAATCTTCTCTGGCACTCTTAGGAGGGGATACACCAGCATGTGATAACCTGTCAGTTACATTATTGCAGACACTTAAACCCTGACCCTGTAACCAGCAAATATGTATAAACTTCTAGAGTGCCTAAGAGAATACAGGTAAAGAGCAACAGATCCATCCAAATCATTCCAGAGAGGTCTGGACAAAGTTCTTATTAAAGATTCACCCTGGGTTTATCTCTAATCACATAGTTTTCTGGAGGATTCACATATCAAGGGACCTGCACTTAGATCATACCATCATGGGAACAAACTTGCCAGCTCAAGAGGGAAGATGTATTAGAGGTAGCGATAGCACTTTGTCATCCATGGGCCGGGTTTCAATGTCTTTTTTTCCAGAAAAAAAATCCCTTGGAAGCCAAAGAAAATTTTTGGCCCAAGGGAGAGACTCCACATGAATTGTTTTGCATGCTTTGATTTCTGCAATAGTTTATAGATGAATGGTAGAATAATGACACAGGAAGGTATATTACTTAAGTGTAGACTGGTGCAAATGCTTCTGAGACTTATCTGCTGTCTTCCTGCATCCTTGTTATCCTGCAACCCATGGTGGTCCACAGTGAGTTTGTCTGTATCCTGAGCCACTATAACAAAGTGACTTCTATTTACTTTAAAACCTGTGGTGTTGGTGTGCCAGCATTGTCAGTGATTCAAGCAGTGATTAAACACAGAAGTATTTTTCTCTACATTTATGAAACATTAAGATATTTGTTTTGATTCCATCACTGTCACCTCATTAGGCACCAGGAAAGTAAGGTTATACATTGAATCAGTTTTGCACTTGGTTTTGTTTACTTTTCATAAATTTACATGGTAATTCACCATAATAAAATTCTTTGTTTACACAAAGATATCAAAAGTCATCATCCATTGTTCTCCTTAATGTTACAGCTTTAGAATGTGAAGTGAAAATCTCTGTTTAAATTGCAGCTGCATGGAGCACTTACCGCAGTGTGTCACATCCCAGATGTGCTCTGCTTTAAGAAACAGCAGAGAAATGCCAAATAATGAGAAAAAAATGCAAAAATCCCTCCCCAAAACCCACCTCCTCTATTAAAATGTTTCCCATCTTACTGAATTACTTCTCCTAAACTCTGTTACATTCCATTTATATTTCTTTTCCTTGGTCTAGCAAGTATCAATGAGGTACACTCCTGTAGGGTTCAGCCTTCTCTTGCCTATTAGCTGCAGTGTGCAAATGGGCTGTACGCAGTTGTTAGAGCAAGAAACATCTGCAGTGAAGACAACACAGAATTTGGACAGACCGTGCACATTTATCATTGGCAAACAACTTATCCTTTAGCATTGCAAAGCATGAAGTGCCCTTCAGTCCCACTGTGCCTTAGCAGGTTTTGCATTCTGGGTGCCCTTCCCTACTGATTCAAATTGCTTGAGTTGTCTTAAGTGAAAAATGCTTGTTCCGCCTCTAATTTCTGATACTGTTTGAAGTTTGCCAATACGTCATTTCTTTCTGCTATATAACTCATACTGGATTTGCAGGCTATAGGCGAAATTATTCAGCTTACTCACTTCCAACACGTGGTAGTGAGGTATTGAGAGCAAAACAAAGCTTAGCTTAAGCTTCTGTTTCTTCTTTTCTCTTTCCTCTTTAGGACTGTTTATGTTTGCATGAGCTGTAGGGGGCCTGAAAGTGCACTAGCTGATCTAGCGAGGTAGAAGCCCCCCACAAATATCTATGTGTTTTATTTGTGCCTCCTCTGAACTTTTTTTGGGAAAAAAAAAAAAAAGGCAGATGACATTCTGGCCTGTACTTGCACCAGTCTCAGATAATTTCAATGAATGAAGAACACATGGCAAGTGACATCTGGCCATGCTTTGCCACAGTGTATAACAAAAGCATCTGCAAAGAGATATCTTCTTCTGTGCAACGAGCCTGTGATAATTTTTAACCAACTATTCTTTTCTGGGTATTAAAAAAGGGCTTTCAACATTGATACTTTAAAAAACAGCAGGGATATTTTGAAAGTCTATTTTTCTTGAAAGTTCAGAAAATTTTTGCAGTTTTATGAGCAGGTATGGAACATATACTGTTAGGAATATGTCAAAAAATCTGGCGGGTTTAATTTGAGGGATTAAAGAATAAACATTACGGCATTTAGAAATAGGCTAACAATTGAACCTTTCTTCTAAAAGATACAGAAATCTTATATCTTTTGTGTACTAATGGATGGCATGATGACAAACAGTAAATTTTCTTAACTTTAATATTATACGCATTCAAGTTAAGGGGTAACAAATTAACTATGTTCTGAAATCAATAAGATATGGAAAGATCTATCACACCATTTTCAACATGTGGTTTGTGGAGCATTGGTTGTACATCAATGACTTGCTGGTGGTCTTCACCCAGCAGACCGGATTACAGTGTCTGTAATGCAGGATGGATCTAACTCCTACAGTAGGCAGGAGTGGATACAGTGGATGTGGTGGACAGACCGAAGTCCTGCAGTGGAGGTGATCACTGCAACTACTGCAGCCCTGTCTGCAGCACAGGCAAGGGGTTGAACTGTGGTGCAGAGGGCAGTCACTTCAAACAGATGTGAGAATTTCAGCCAAGTTACAAAATCCATGGAGCAAGAAGTATCAGGATGTTAGGGTGGAACCATACCCAGGGAAAGCTCTCAGCACAGGCTAGGGGTGTTTTGGCAACCTCTCCTTCTGGAAGGAGCCTCCCTGTCCCAAGAGTCATGTCCCCAGGTTGGCCAGAGGCACGTTCACAGGTGGATGGGGCTGTCCTCCTTCACCCAGATGTTCACCCTCTGCTCTCCCACTTCCAGAGGGACTTTCCTTGCCATTGTCCTTGCCTTCTTGTTGGACTTGATCCCAAATCCACAGAGTTTATGGAAAGATTCCTGCTAAGATCAACTGCCTTGATTTGAGTCAGCTGCACGGAGGCAGTCTTGAATTTCAGGGGTTCAGAGTGGGGTCCTGAGCCTCCGTCAGGTGTCAGAGAGGTGACATAGATGGTGACAGGCATGGCAACGCTTGTGAAGGGCCAGAGTTGCTTGAACTTGCTCTCTACCTTCCCTCTCCTGTGTTTTAGGGATTCTTATGGAAAACACATTTGTAATGTATTCAGTTGCATCTATGCAGGGGAGAATTAGATTGGCATAAAGGTAAACAACTGGCAAATTATTCATAAGTCAAAATCTGCCCCATGTTTTTTTGTTCCAAAACTTTAGAAATTAGAGACTGCTCACCAGATGTTATAAAAGAAATTACTAATTTAACTGCTAAACTGCTAAAAGGCTCACCCTGGTAATATTTCCTGCAGAAAATGTCTGCATCTTGTTAAACGTTTATTGAATACTGTAATTATATTACATTTGCTGTTAAACGATATTGACATTTTTGAATAAAAAGAGGGGGGTTTGTCTTTTTTTTTTTTCTTTAAATCCAGGCAGGTTTTATAATGTGAACATCTGGTTGCAACCTAATGTGTGGCATTGAAACAAAAAAAAAAAACAACACAACTCCCTGCCCTCAAAGAAAAAAGCTTTCTGCCAATGTTTTTCTCTCTGTGTTATTTTTTCAAAGTAGCTCCGGCTTTTGTAGCACCAGCTATGATTAAGTACCAGGACTTTCTCACTATCAGCAAATGTTTAAAGGCAAGTAACCAGCAAAACTTCAGCAAGGTGATGGCTGGTGAAATAAGGATATATTTAGCAATGAAACAGCTGTTTCTTGAGCAATAACCCAGCTGTTAGGCTAGGAGAATACCTGTTAGAGTTATTAATCATATTAAAAAGCAGAAAAAAAGCCCATGACTCTGGAAGGCATGAAACAGACATTTTAAGGGCGCTTTTTTTAATAAAAAGATGGTTTTGTCACTGTAAGAAGTGTAAGAAAAACAAAAGGTGGAGAAGGTTTGGGAATCTTTTAGAGGTATATAAGTATTTAAATAGACACACTTAATATTGCTACCAGCTACCTATGAAGTTTCTTTTCCTCATTCAGTGGATGATGTTCTCGTAAAACACTTGCAAAATGCTCTGCGTCATAGTGTTTTCTGCATCCAGGTGCTTCACTAAATCTTTCTCTTGAATTACTGGGCAGGGTTCAGATGTGATGTTGGCTAACTGCACCACTCAGCGTACATATATTTTTTCCCATTTCCCATTGGGTAATGGAAGGCAGAAATTTGGCTCCCTTCAGCCTTGAGACCTATCCAGAACTAAAGGAATGTGATTTCTACTGGAGGTTAGAGTAAGGAATATGTATAAAATTCTGCCATCTAGCCAAACTGTTAAAGACAGACTTTCTTTTACAGGGTTTCCTGGTCAGGCAGTAGATTTAATTAAGAGAAGCAGGCAGTTGCAGTATACTTGCATCAAACAGATGTGGCACACAGCTCAACTATTTAAATTGCAACTTGTGCTATTCATAAAGGTGTTACTGGCTGAGAACATCTTCAAAAGCAAAAGTTTCCTTGTGCAGGTAGGATCCAATCCTGGATGCTGTGTATGCATAAGAAGTAATTCTAGTGGCTCCATTGTTATTCCAGGTGACCCTACACTGCACAGCTGGAAGCACCACAAGAAAAACTTACAGACATGCAAAGCACATGCTCTTTTGATAATGCATTAATTCACTAAACAGTGGACAGATACATTTCTTTTGGCTCCATTTTTGGGATTTTCTGACTGAGGGTATTCGAGTTTTCTTCTGCTTTATGTATCTTTAAAGAATAAGTCAATGGAATAAAACTCAGATATTTTAAACATCTTGGACCTGAGCTACATTTTTCAGCTGAAACCGAACATTGTGGTGTTTTTCAATCAGAATGCAGTATTTTGAACTGTCAAAATGAAATGTTTCATATAGGGCAATCTGAATCAGAGGAGACAATATAGTTTTTATACTTCTTTATTTTTATCATCAGTTTTTATAAAAATATCCATATTAACAGAAACGAATCAATGTCAACAGTGAAAATAGCTCAGACTTCCATCAAATAATTAATTCATGCATTGAAGGCCACATGAACTTTCATAGCTAAAGTCTGCTCCCATTTATCATGGTTTACATTTTTTGTATTAGAGTAATCTGCTTGATGTACTGCAGAATGACTCGAGGGTCTGGCACCGTTCCCTCCCAGCCTCACGTGATATAGGATGAACATGCATACTTTTGCCCTGGGACTGGATATACATCCCTTGCCTCACTGGATACCTTCCTTAAGAAAACTTACCTTTCTCCTTGCAATCTTGTGACTTCTCCACACTTGAGAATGTTTTGGGAAGGAGGCAATTAGGAGAGCACATCACGAGCCCTTTTTTGCCCACCACCAGCATTATCCTATCAGTGACTCCATGGCAACTATCAAATATACCACTTCAGCAGCTAGGTCTATGATAAAAACGTGTTTGAACTCAGTAAATAATATGCCAAGGTGTTGTGTCCATATACACATAAACAGCTCACAGTAAGACAAATCAACACTAATACTAAGATAATTTAATAGGTCAATGGGATCATTCTTAGTTCCCAAAAGACATTTGTGTTTTCAGATTCAATTTTTCACCCAGAACAACACCATGACCTAACTTGCAGTTCTATTTTCACTTCAAGGGTTTCTTGCAACTCAGAGAGAAGACAAAGCTTGCATTGCAAGTAATAGAAAAGCCCATATTAATTTCAGGCATGTGGGTGGGTGGAGTTTAAATCTGGTCCTTATGTTCCGGATGCCATAGTGTCACAGTTCATCCCATAGTGATTTATACACACTGACAGTATAGTGCCTCACATAAAGCTAACATAAATGAGCCATGGAAAAGGGCTCCACAGAAAAGACACAAGTCGGTGAGGAGTAAATCTTGTCTCCATCACACACTGTGTTGCTCCACATCCTGTTTCAGGGTTGTGAAGTTTCATCCAAGGCTGTGGAGCAGCTCTGCAGGGAAGTGAGAGGGGCAGAAGACAGAAGACATGGTTTCACAGCCAGTACCAGAGGCCCTGGCAGGTTCAGTGTGAGTTTCCCACTGATTCTGGAAAGGGCATCAGCTACAGGAATAGCAGCACTGATCACAAGACACCACCAATAGCAACAGATCTGATGTGTTGACTGTTTCATCACTTTTTTCTCTCTTGGAGGAAAATTAAGTACCGGATATAATTTAATACACTATACTGTGTTTCTGCTGCTCTAAACTGGATATGGGAACATAAATGGCTTGGAAAAATGTCGTCCCTTTCTCTGCAGGTAGGTGTCCATCAGCCCTGATATTGTGCAATGTTTCTCCTGGATTGGTAGTGGGATTTAAAATGTGGTTTGTAAACTGAAATTTGTCATGCTGAAGGCTTACCAGTGAGGTTTTGACAGCCACCTGGGGCTGAATGGTCTTAATGATAAAAGTAACTTCTGAGATACTGCAAAACTTCACAAAGGGTGGTGGGAATTAGATGATCTTCCAGGTCCCTTCCAAATCAAACCATTCTATGATTCTATGATTATCCAGCAGGAAACTGAACTATCAATTCCTAAAGACTCTCATCTGATGCCTCCAGCAGGGCAAGAGAGAGGTGTGAAGTGGTAGGTCTGAAGCACAACCATGCTGAACAGATATCAGAGTCTGTGAAGTGGACCACATCACATTGCTGCCTTAGGTTTCTATCCTCTGTGTTTCATAAAACTAATAGGAACATCATTGTGAAATTGGATTGGATTGGATTGGATTGGATTGGATTGGATTGGATTGGATTGGATTGGATTGGATTGGATTGGATTGAAGCTGACTGGAGACTTATTTGGATAGAGGGAAGAAGAAGGTCTGACCAGACAGATAGCTCATCCCAGAGGCTTCATTTCTTCCAGATGCCTTGTTAAAAATACTTCTCTAATTTCAATGACATATGATAAACATGTACATAGATATGTAATTCCATAATTTCTTGATAGATATTTAGATGTATAGGGAAAGATACCATGAAAATTATATGCATATAAATTGTATTATAATAATATTATATTATTCTATCACTATTATTATTAAAACCATAAACATTATAATAATTACTGTATTATGATTGTATTTACATTTGTGTAAGTTGACATTGTATTCATATATATGGATATGCACATACAGGCACACTATGAATGTGTGCATATATACTACAGAAAAATCTTGCCACTGTTATTTACCTATTTTTTAAGAAAAAAAAATTCAAAAGGAAATTTTAAAAAATGACTTAATTTCATAAGCGTAATCCTTGAGAAAATTCTTTGTTTGTTGTTTCTGAGCCTTCTTCACCACTCTTGAGCAAATGTAGATGCCGTTTTCTTTCTGGAGATTATATGGTGTGCAAAAAGTTCTCAAGAACTTTTTAACCAGGCAAATCATTGCTGAGCAGCTATCCAATGTGCCAAAGGAGAATTAAGACATTTGCCAATATGTGAAACACATCTGACAAATACCCTGCTAGAGTTCCCAAAGGAACCTTTCCTAAGGGCTGTTCAGTCTTTCTCATCCATCATATGGACAAGCACAAGCCTATATTGTTATATCAATGTGGATGTTTCCTCTTCATGGGACAGATCCCAGAATTAGAGGGGAGTGTCTGTTCTCATGTCCCATCCTGATGCTGCATATTCTGCAATAGTCTGCCTACATGCCAGTCTAAAAAGAGGCAAATGGTAAAAAAAGTTGAGTCATTACCATAATATAATATTTTCATCATATGTAAGATGTCATCTTTTGTGAAGTTAAGCATTTTAGCAAATTAACACTGTATTAATCCACAAGAAAAATATGAAACAATTAATTTATCTGTAGTTTTAGTCCCTTTTTGTCCACAGATTTCTAGGCTGACCACAGCTGGAATGTCATTTTGCAGAGCTTTGTATTTGTGCATTAATTTCTGATGCTCAGCTTTTGCTATTCACCCTCTTTTTCACTCATTGCTGGCCGGTTGAGAGCCTTGCTTCTATTGCCTGGCTGGATTCATGCACAAGAATTGCTCATGAAATACTTGTGAACACATCTCTGTTCATGACATTAGAATGGGAACAAAATAGTATTTGAATGATGTACTTTCATTTTTAAAAGACTGTACCTTAGTAGCTTTTATTAAATACCTGCCCCTTCATCTAAATTCTGACAATGATGTTTCACTAGTGTTTCTATTTAATTATGCACTTTTACAGAGCAAAGATACAAACCTAGGCTTCAGGACTCAAAGCTTTGTTTTATGTACAGTTCCTAAGAGTAGTTGAATCCAAGGAAAAATATACTAGAAAGCAGAATGTGCCAGCTGTTAGTTGCTGCTTTTAATTGGATTTTTTTTATTCAGATATATTTTTCTTTTCAAATGTGCTTCTTTGAGCAATGCCATCTGCAAGCTTTCTAAAGACAGTGATTTTTTTTTTCTTTCAGATCTCAGTTCTTCAGAGACTTAAATCCATCCTAAATGTTACACTTTGAGTTCGGTCCCATGGACTTAAACAATCAAGAGTTAAGCAGTGGGGTTGCAGTGTGAAGTCCCTGTTTGCCATCCTTTGCCGACAGATGCATGAGAAAGATGCAGTGTGCCATATGAAAGTGTGTTATTTACCAGCAAGATATCTGTCTGCCTCCTAGCTTCCTACTGCTGGAGCAAAAATCCTGTCAAAAGCAGCCTGCTGCACATGACACTGTGAAGAGAGAGGAAACAAACAAACAAACTAACAAACAAAACTCCTGTCCCCTTCAGTCTCTGGGCATAACAATCTCCAAACTTCTTCTGAATCAGGAATCCCAGATTGGGACTCCTCTTGAATGGTGCTGATGACAGACAGGTTTCGTGCCTCTTTCCCCCAGTGAACCTGTACAAGGGGGTCAGTGACCATAACCTTGTAGTTAATCTCTTTCCACAGTTTAGCTTGATGCAATTAAGGATGTTGTATTCTTCTTACCTGAAGAATGATTGCATGCTCTAAATCTTCTCTATGTCTTCAACTGTTTTAGTTAGTCTAATAAAATATAATACCTCTCTCTACACACCTGGCCTTGGTTATACCCTTAGACCACTGTAGCTACAAAATTACTTATTAAACATAGTGCACCTAAAAAAAATAACACATGCATTTTTTCTTTTAATTTTCTTATAAAGTTGAAGTGTGAACATTTTTATAATCCTTGAGTACTGTGAGCAAAAGCAGGATGTAGAAATGTTGGTGGTCTGATCCCTAATTGGTTTAAAAGGCAACAAAGATAGATTGTTTCTTTTAAGATGCTCCAGTGAACTTCTTTTCCTAACTCATAGTACTAATCTCTCATAGCAGCAATATTTCTGTATGGATCTGACTCATTGAAAAGGTCCTTATAAGGCTTTGTAGCTCCAAAACAGCTTTCTCTTAGTACCTACTTGTTTCTGGAAGAATCTTTTTTGTCATGTCATGCAAAGCGAAAAATTGAAGTCAATTTCTCTTTTTAGCCTTCTCAGTCATTACGTCTGTGCACTAGGACCAAGACATGCGTGAATATATTATTAACTACAATAGCATTGTAGTGTTAGAAGGAGCAAATGATACACAATCTTCGAAGTCAACAGAAGAACTGCTGGAAGTCCAGAGAAGTCTAAGCTGTTTATCTACTTTCAGCTATTTTGCAGGCACTGGGACAGAGGCAAGTTTGCAGTACATAGCACAAATATACACAAGACACAACATCAGAAAATATGAATGGAAACAACTCTTTCTGCTACCAAAGCTAGTTCTCGGAGATCATTCCACTGAAAGTCCACATGTAAGAATTCTAGAATAGGGGTTGCTCTCTCCAGCACCTTTGCATTTGCTGGGAAGGCAGAAGCAGGTTGAGTCCATGATGGGAGTAATAGGAAGTTGGTGGAGTTTTAGAATTTTTCTTTAAGAGAGAGCCAGAGAAGTCAGAGAGCCAGAAGAAAACAGATTATTTTGATGGCACTGAAATCAGGTTGGAAGATAAACTGATATCTGAAACCATCTCTGTTTTGGATGAAGCAGGTGTAAACCAACCCTACAAGGATAAATTACATGTTTAAGTCAGGCTAGGTTTATGCTGGAGCTGAAGTACTGGCAGCTGACCTAAGGGTAGAATTAATAACATCCTCTCTGTTTTGGTATATGAACTTCGGTCATGAACACTAAATCTGACCTAACAACAGCCCTGCCTCCAAAGATCGCATCCCAACCAAATCACTCTGTTACTTTAAGTACAATTTTCTCATGCTGTAGTGTCTTTTGCAATACTGGTGAGTTATAAAAATTTCCAAGTTACATACATTCTACATCTTGAGGAATTTTCTGTAACTTCTCATCTCCTCTTTTCTCTTGTTCCTTTTACTACGTATTATATACATATACACAAAATAAGCACCACCTGAAATTCTTCATTGCTAGCGTTATCTGCACATAGACAGCCATCTGCCAGTTATGCTCTTTCTTTATAGAAACACAACTGTAACCTTTCTAAGCTAACGCTAAACCTCATTTATTTCTTTCAAGAATTGGAAGGACTTATAAATCATCATAATGGCAGCTAGTAAAGACCATATTAAGTCAGTATCAGCTGATATAAATACTTCTTCAACAGAGCCATCAACCCTCTAACCATTGTGCTCTCTGCTTATCCTCCAGTATTGCAAAGCTGTTTTGGCTAAAATACACGGAAAGCTGTAGAAGTACCTTTCTGATTTTTTTGATCTCTTCAGGCTCTTATATAGGAGGGTGGTCTTATAATTACAGCATGGGACAAGCAGACAGAAGAGATTGCTTAATCCCCAGCCCTCACCCAGATTTTTCTGCAGGACTTCGAACAGCTCATCAAAGCTGCTAGAACTGGATGGACAGAGTTGGCCAGAGCTCAGTATGCACAAAATCTGTGAGGGTAAGGAATGAGGGAGGCAAAATTTTCTCTTCCTTGGGTGCGTACTGTCTTTGCTTTAAAGTAATAGGATGTACTTTACTGTTTCTAAAAATGATGCTTAACTATCCCATAGTTTGGTCACTATAGCAAAGGAATGTTTCCTAGATTGCACTGTATCGGTGGCTTTCTATGAAATTCTGTGGATAACTGCATGTGCTTTTTCTTTGCCTCCCTCCCTCCCCCCCTCTTCTTCTCAAGTTATCCAGGAAGCTTTCTAGAATCTTTAGACCTACCATTCTAAAATGCATTGCATTGTCTGGCATCAGAAATATAAAATGGCTGAATGCATCGAATCAACATTTCACTATTGACAAAATGAGCTGTATTGTTATTAGATATTTGCACGCTTATTCATTACTATTTCTTGCATAAATATATATATTTTTTTTTCCTCAGTGCTTTTATAAACCTCCAAATGATGTTAATTCCTTCTGCTGAGAGACATAATTGTAGGTATACTTTCTTCATGGAAATGATGAAAGCCATCTAGAATTACTGCTGAGTGAACTAGAGCAATCCAGGATTATGATGAATGGGAGTAGTGAATGATCAGTGACTGATGTAAGCACAACATTATTGAGTTTGAAGTGCCTGTAATTGGAAGGACATGATACTTCACCTGAACATTTCCATGTCAAACATGGGACCAAGATGATATTCGTCTTTAAATACTGAAAGCTTTTGAGTGAGAAATTAGGTAATCACAAAATGGCGTGTGGTTCCTGCACAGCAAGCCAACTCATCCATTGTATAGCTTCAGCAGAACAGGACTCATTTACATCAGGGCTGAGTTTGGCAAGAGAGAACCAAAACATTGGGAAATGTTTCTTCAGAACTTGAGTTGACCATCATCACATCAAGTCCTCCCATCCCATTACAAAGTTTCAGTCTTATAACTAAACAAGAAGTGACCGTTTTCTCCTACAGCTTCTCATACCTGCTATGTTCCACTCTGATATACATCACGAAATATTACTCTGTTCTCAGGTTACTGCTTTGAATTTGAATCAATAGCTCTTTCTTTTTCTTTCTTAGCCCAGTAGAAGGTACAGCTCACAGGCTACAGGGTGGCTACATCAGGATCTGTCAGGCGGCAGCTGGAAAGTTTGCCTGTAAGGGTAGTGTTTACAGAGCTGATGATCGTACTTAAAAGGATGTGACCCATATACAGGAAATCATGGAGATGAAGAAACCCTGTTTTTCTAGTAAAACTCATTTCTGGTGAAATCTAAGGGTTTCTGAGGCATAACTCAAACCTGATTGTGAGCAAAAGCTGGTAATAATAGAACATCACTTCTGGAGGAGAAACCAAGCAGGTCAAAGTAATTTGCCTGAATTAGAGGAGATGGGAAGTAGAGACAATATTGGTTTTTGAACACAGGACATCAGGAGTGCAGATCTTCACCTCCTGTACAAAGCAGTATGTATAATCAGAGCACTGGTGGCATAAAGTGGACCTTACGTTCACCTCAGTCCTCATTTCCTGAGGCTCTTTTGACACCACTGAAGTATATCAAAGACAATCTTCTCTGGCAGTATTTCAAGAGACAAGGGATATTATGAAATACAGCAAGAGCAGAGAAAAATAAATGATTATCAGTAATGTCCTTTTAACACTGTGTGTGTAGAGGGGGAGTGTGAGCGTGTGCACACATGTAAGTAATCGGGATTTAAACTGATTTTAGATTTTAAATGTTGTCAGATGCACAAAACTAACACAAAAAATATTTCTGTTCTGCCTTGCCCACATTTGAGTAAGCTTGGCTGGAAACAACTATGAGTACAAAAAAAATATATTAGAAGAGAAATTCATATTGGTGCTGTTCCTTTAGGAGAAATGACTGGAAACTGGTTGTGGCGTTTCATACAGGCTTTGTTACTTCACTTTTCCTTTGCCTCCCTAAAGGAAAATAGATCAGAGCCAGCACACTGTATATGTTAGCAGGCTGACATACTGGGCCATACTTGCACTTTATTGTAAATGTTTTTGGTACTTCTTCTAAGTCTGTGTTTACCTTGGGTATTTTCTTAGTTCACACATGTGAAATAACAGCTGGGACTTGCCAAAATAGAGCAGTCAAGTGCTGTACATGTAGTAGCTTTAAAACTAACACAGGTGTCCTAGATCCCTTACACAGAATAAACAGAAGCACACGATCAAGAGTGTGTCTAACTCTTCTCTTCTGGAAATGACGTGTCTTGAAATGCTTGATCTGACAATTACTGTGGTCTGTCAGGAAAGATGTATCACATGGGTGAAATGCCGTTGATTTCTACAAACAAGTACACCATCTTTTATTTTTTTGGTGTTTTAATAGAAATGTGGTATCATAATCTGCATCTACTGATTTCCACCCTTTTTCTTTTTTTCAAAGGAAAAGCAAGTACATTTAATGAGCTCAGTTCACTCCTGGGTCACACCAGAAGCGGAAGGACAAGACCTCCGTCACTGGAAAGACCACCCAGAGAGGAGAAAGCTGTGCTTGCCCAGGAGGGAGGTAAGGCAAGAAGGTCCTTACAGTTTTCCTCCAAAGCCCAAACCATGAGTTCCAGCAGAAGCCCAAGGGGCCCTGGCTTTGCAGAAGGGGCCTGTTTCTTTTCAGTGTGAATGCACCTCGTTTCCTTTGAGCTGGCAAATTTGACTGCGAACAAGAAAATCTACCACAATGAGCCGCTAAGTTTTTTTATGGTGGCCTTTTCTTTTGTTGGGAGTTTTTGTTTCTGTGATTTTTCATTGTGCCACTGTTTCCATATCTGAAAGAGAAATAAAATAGGATATAGTACAGCAGCTGCAGCTACTATACACAGAGGAGCAACTTGCCATGGGTTTACACAGCTGTAGCCAACTGGGATTGAGTCAATACTCAAGAATCCCACTGATAATGCACAGAATGAACGGAAATTCATGACAAAATTCAGGGAATTTTGTTCTCCAAGCAGTTTTGGCTCCACAAAGATGACATACGTAAAAGTTATGTGCCCGTAGGGATACGTGTGCCATCTTGTTGCCTGCATAACTGACTGGAAGCAGATAAACAAGCTAAGACACGTGCAAGAAAGAAGAGCAGCTGGTTGCACCTAGCAAAGTGGTGTTTCTTCACAATGATACCATCCAGAGTAGCATCCAAAGTATTATAAGTGAAGACACTCACTTGGCAAGTTTGCTTAAGAGGAAGTTGCATTTTGCATAGTAATTTCATTGACCTACACTTTCTCACGAACGTGTATGATTCATATTGTCTGTAAAGATAGAAATTAAGCCATCAGAAAAGAACCGTCAATTCTCTGGAATCGATGTACTCAGTTTAAGAATTTTTGAGATTGTACAGAAGTTTCCAATACTAAAAATATAGCTAATCTTGACAAATATATTTGCATTCTAGCTCTAGTATACAAGATCCTATGAAAGCATCTGGGGGTTTGCAGTCACAAAAATAAAAGCTGTGAATTTATTTCTAATTACATTATGAAAAGGTTTTTGGTAAAGAATAGAGAGTATATAAAAAAAATTACCTTAGAAAGGGTTAATTATGTAAATGTCCAATGCCAAAAAGACTTGTTTTCACTGCAGGGCTAATCTAAACTAAACTTCAGATGTTGCCCATAGCTGCACCAGGTCTCTTTGCCTGAAAGGTTGTCTGCTTTTTCCAGCTGTATCAGTTGATCTGATGAAAGATACTGCTTCTTTCAGCTTACCTTGCTGGTTTTGTATGTATCACAGCTCAGTAAATCTTAGTGTTTTGTCATGACCTTTCTGTAGAGGCAAATGTGTCTTGGATTCAAACCTAGATTCCTGGATACTTTTCTTGTAGATAATGTAACACATTTAGTTTTCTACATTGTGCCTGGCCAGGACAGAATTAGTACGGCATTAATCAATTGCAGAAGGATCAAGGAAGTGGATTAGAGCTGCTTCACAACCAAGAAAGTTGATGATCCTGAAGGTAAACTCCCTTACTTGGTGACATGAGAATGCAAGATTTAATGAACTGCTTTGAGAAAAGGGTAAAGCCAGGCTGTGTCCTGGTTACCCAGTATATTCCAGTTATTCCTTGGGATAATTTTATTTTAATACAATGCCAGCTTTCTTTTTAATATGATCCTTGAAATTTCTTTTAGGCCACCTAAAATGTTATGGTTTTTTTCCTTCATCAATCAAAACATTTTTTTTTAACTGCAGGATGTTTGTTCAGTAGAGCTTGCTGTTTTTCTTTCATTGATTTTCTTCTTAACACACGGTTGTTGAAAACTTAATTTTGAGTTTAGTCAGCTTTGTTCAAGATGCATTGCTATTTCAAGTAGGATTTGTGGTATGTTTTCTGCAGTCCAGTGTAAGGGGTGTACAGCATGATGGATGGTGTTTGGAATGAAAAGCTGAATGAATACAGGCATTAGCAAAGCTGCTCTCTTGACCTGAAAAGAGAGATCACCTTTTTTGTTACTTCTTGATAAGAAATTTACAGCAACACATTGTTGGAAAAAATTCCCTCTGAAAAATAAATGCAACTTTAGATTTAGTAGTAAGATGCAGTTACGCTTTTTTGTCCTTTGTATAAAAACCTTGTTAACATAAAAATGTTTTCAAAGTGTTTGTTCCTATTTTGACTTTGTGGTCACTTAGCAATCTTTCCATGTAAAATTGACACTTCTTCCCCTGGAAGACCTTGCTCCTATCCATTTTCATGTTGCCTACCCAATGTTAGTAGCAAGCACTGGTTATTGATACTTTTTATTCCTGCCTAGGAAAGATCATACAGTCCTCTACCACCTGACAGGTTAATTTGCCTTAGAAAATTGCATGTAGTGACCTAAATGCATGGTGCCAAGTTTTCAGCAAGGCAATAATGTATTACTACCATCAGGTAACTTCCTGAAATTCAGTAAAGTTAGAGCAACAAAGATGATCAAGGGAGTGGAGCATCTCCCTTATGAGGAAAGGCTGAGGGAGCTGGGTCTCTTTAGTTTGGAGAACAGGAGACTGAGGGGTGACCTTATTAATGTTCATAAATATATAAAGGCTGAGTGCCACGAGGATGGAACCAGGCTCTTCTCGGTGGTAAACAATGATAGGACAAGGGGTAATGGGATCAAGCTGAAACACAAGAGGTTCCACTTAAATTTGAGAAGAAACTTCTTCTCAGTGCGGGTGAGAGAGCACTGGAACAGGCTGCCCAGGGGGCTGTGGAGTCTCCTACTCTGGAGACATTCAAAACCCGCCTGGACACATTCCTGTGCGACCTCCCCTAGGTGTTCCTGTTCCAGCAGGGGGATTGGACTAGATGATCTTTTGAGATCGCTTCCAATCCCAAACATACTGTGATACTGTGTGATACTGTGATAATCTTTTTCTCAGATGGGAAAAGAATGACCATCTTGTCCTACATTAGGGTCCAAGGAAATGTGGTCTGTGAGCAGAGGGATCTGCATTGTGGCAAAACCAGATGTTAGGTGACATGGCATACAAGGTTTTGGTGGGAACATTGTGTCTTTAATTCACTTCCTCTGTCTAGTCCAGCTGCTGGGCTCTTTTTCCTCTGGGAATAATTCAGAGCAGGGACCACAGCTGATTTCCAGGGTGTCCCTTTTAGCAGTGGCAGAGGAGCACATACTTTCAGCACCTACTCAGTGTGGTACATTTGAGAGCTGTTGTCTATTTGTACCATGAGACAATAAGCCATAACTGCCTAAGCACCATGCCAGTTCAGGTGTGCTGTAAGAAATGAGGAACTGTGGAGTAAATTTTAAAATAAATTTGCATTCCCTCCATGCTGTTAGCAAGTGGCACATTTTGGAGAGGATATAAGTGATGTTCTTTAACCAATGATTTTTCTGTCTGTATTCCTAGATCACTATGAAAATGAGCATAGCATCAATAGGTCTAACATCATGGTACCAGAGTCTGTGCATCCAAAGACATGGCGGACTACTGGCCAGGACTGAACCTGAGTGATCAAAAGGGATGCAGCTCTAGCTGCAGGATGGTGACACATAGGAACCTGTACATGGAGTTCATTTTCTCGATGGTCCTTCTCAGTTGTGTGGGTATATTTGGCCACAAAAAGCATCATGCGTGAGAATAAAATATACTAATGAAGCAGTATCTTTCAACACCACATCAATTTACATGCCTAATTTAAATACTGTGATTGTCTGCCTGGTAGCTTCATTAGTGTGGCATGAAATTAGCATGAAAAACTCCGAAGTCCTTGGTGTAAAACGATCAAGCAAACCACCTCTTCCCACAAGCACATTCTTGTTATAACTTCAAGAGGCTAAATTCCCAGCTAGTGTGAACCCTCATAGCCTCCCAATTCCAGATGTTGTCTTACACCAGCTGAGAATATGTCACAAATATCTTTATGCTTCCTCCCCTAATAGTGTCACTTGGCAAAGAAGTGATAACAGTATTACGTGAAGGCAAAGCATTAGGTCATAAGGTCTCAAAGGAGAAAATACAGCCTTCCAAGCAGTTCAAAGGCTGGAGAAGTAGAAGTACACTGATCCAACAGCATAATCTTGAAATTACAGTGACAAATAGGAAAGTTAACTAATAGTTTCATCCTGACTAGCTAGGCACAATCAGATTTGGTCTCCATGTCTGCAAAATAAGTTGTTAGCCAATCTGATTATCTTGCTGATAACACAGAAATCTTGTGAACTCTCCATCTCACTCAAAGGGGTATCACAAAGAGTTTCCCAAAGGACCAGCACTGGTGGCTTGTTAGAGCAGCTCCTGTCGCTGATTTCAGGAGATCCACTGCTGCTCTCCAAGAAACACATTTCTAGCCCTCATGGTTGAGGAGGAAAACCTTAAGACCTGGCATCCCAGCAGCCCAAAAAACAGAGGATAAATGAAATTAACCCTATTTTTTTAAGTCAAAGCTGCCTTGGTTTTTACTTTCTTGCTTTCCCTCCAGCTGTGGCTGAATCCCAGGGCTGCTGTGCTCTGAACAAGAGGCAGCCACCAGGGTCAGCAAGCAGATCTGGGGCCAGCTGGGCGTTCCTTTCCACTTCTCTTCCCTCTGCTCACCTCACACCTGCAGGCAGGGGACCAGGCAAGAAGACCCTCAGAATGACCCTCCAGCTGCAGTGAGTTGAAGCAGAGGATGGGACAAGGCTTAGTGCCGAGCTGTGCACACCAGTGTGATGAGGGCTGCACAGATATGGCTGCGTGCACTTGGCTGGACATCATCAGACACAAGAACATGCTGTTTGCCAGAGGTGCTTTTGCCCATCCATAAGTAAGCCAAGTGCCTGCTTTCAGAAAAGGTTTTCAGACAGACATACCCCTGAAGAGGAAAAAGGAAGTTTTGAAAGGTGGGATCTGAGGAGAGGAAGTGACTCATGATCTCAAAGAGAGATGGGGCAGGGAGTGACAACTGGCTGAAGCAGCAGAAGTGATCCCCAGCTGTGCTGAGTCGTGGGAATGGGGGTGAGGAAGGAGCTTGAGGCTGGGGGAGCCAAGCCTCAGGAACAGCCACAGTCCTATGTTTGCCTCCTGGGCACAGGATTTTTGACGCATCACACCATAGCAAGCTCCCCAGCTTACTGGGGTGTCTGGCTGAGCCATGCATGTAGGTTTGGAGGTGATTCCAGCCACCCTGCCAGCCAGCAGAACCTCAGTGGGTCCCATAGGGTGCCAACCACCATGCCAAGAGCACGGCAGCCCTGCCTTCCCCTGCTGTGTAGGCACATACACCATGGCCCACTGCAGCCTCCAGCCATGGCTGCAGCCCTTCCCAGGACAGCCCAAGGGGGAGAAAAAGTGGCTGCGATTTGGATGTAGAACAAGAGACTTTTGACTTCATTTTACATTTTGCAAATATCTGTCTTTTGGCACTTTAAAGCAGTAAGAGCAGGGATGGTTTGGGTTTATGGGGGCTCAATGAGGAATATGAGGGGGAGTCATGTTTGGGACTTTTGCACTGGCACCTTTCAGAGCTTCTTTGCCAGGGCAGACTTTCCTCTACCAATGGGATGCCCTTTTTTACCTGACTGAGGCATCAGCTCTTTTCCTGCATCCTCTTCTCCACCTTGTAATCTCTGTAGCCTCTGGCAGAACAAGCCATCTCTCTTAATAAGGAAGCTCTAAAAGTCAGGACTTTGTGAAAACTAAATGAGGAATTTCCTGGCTTTCAAACAATTTCCCCCCTTAATTATGATGTTCTAATAATATATTCTTTTTTTTTTTTAATTAACTGATCTCTACTTGATCCCTCATGTGTGGAGTACTCAAATAATAAACTGGCTGCAATTCTGTACTGTGTCTCTTACAAAGGAAGTAAGGCCACAGATAACATGATGTTACCTTTTGTTCCTTTTATTTATCTATTATTTATTTTTCTTTAATGAGTTGTCCTATGGACCAAGTAAGGTAGATCAGATGAGAGTGCTTGTTTTGGATGTTGAATTAGACCCTTTTTTGCTGAGAGCAGTAGCGCTACAGGACTCACTCATCACTGCAGTGGAGATGTGCACTGCAGGAATATTACCAATCCAAGTTTTACTGTCTTTTGCTTTGTGACATTGACTAGTCTATTCGTAATGTGTGTGTAAACAGAATTGCATAGTAGTTGAGCACTTCAAGCATTATTTAAAGCATCTTCTTCCCCAGAGGACTACAGAGCTAGAACTGGGAAAGAACTATTTCCTCCATCACTGAGGTCACAGGGGTGGAATTAAAACAAATGGTAAGAGTTTGCTGTAAAAACTGAAAATAACGCTCTACAATTACATCTGGAAAAGTTGCAGGTAATTATGTCCTGTGCATCTCCAGAGCCAAAGTGTCACAAAGACACACAGCTTCTTGCAGACAGCCTTAGGCAGTTATTAGTTGAAGCCTGATTGAAAAATGTTGGAATTAAAACCTATGACTATCCATCAAGGGAAAGATGTTTGCAGGATGTCTTTTCTTCTATGCCCGGAAAAAGATTAGTGTGTTGTAGAGCCTCTCCTGAGAGTTAGCAAGTGTTCAAATTCAGTTCTTGGCTATAGCAAATGGAGCTCATTTAACCTTCATTAATTTCACTTGGTTGTTTAAAGAAACAGTGGTTTTATGTGTCAGTTCCTGCTATCAAATCTTACCTTTTGTCTGTCTTCCTTTTTGGCTTTTTTGTACTTTGAACTTTTCATGTTTTCCCAGATCTAGAAAACTAGAACTTGCATCCTGAAGATGTAAGTCAAGGGCAGACAAATTATATATTTCCCCAGTGATGACCGTAGCCATCAGCACTTCCAAGGGAGTAGACCCTGGCAACTATGTGCAGCAGCCCTTGAGGACAGCTTGTAAATAACATCACTTGTGTTTTCGTGCATCTGATAGTGTTACACAGATGCAACATCAGAGCTATAAAATACATTCCTAAATGGTTACATATTGTATGGTATGTGACTGAATACATCATTTCACCCTCACCTCTAACGTGTGTCTCTTGGCATGCTAGAACTATTATAAGTTGCATGAATAATTGTCAGGATCAAATTTAAAAGGCTCTTTTAAAATAGTTCTGTGTGTATCAAGTGTCACTGTCCAGAACTTGTACATCTATGTGGAACTTGGTGAATCGGCAGTTAACATTTTTATTTGAAATCCAAAGGCAGCTTAATATTTAATCTGTTTTTCCATGGCCAACCCCAAGACGCCCTTACTTAGATTTATGAGAGGTTACGAGCTCCCTCTGCTGGTTTTTGAAAACGAGAAAACTATTAGAGGAACATAAATCGAAAAAACAGTAGTTTTCTGCATAAATTGTTGATTGTTTGCAGAAGGTTATATGTCTAATTTCTTCTCTGCCTGTCGCCGTACTTGTTTATAAGTTGAGCTAATTTTTTATTGAGGCATTTTACTGCAGTGATGTGTTTTGGGAAGAGGAGAAATGCATATTGATAGGTCACAGAGCAATGATGTTAATTCTGCCAAAGGGCTGTGATTTCATTAACAGTTCCACCAGCAAGACCTGTATGTGTCTGTTAGTACTTCACCTCCTTCTACTAGTTCTTCATCTCCTGCTACTGTAGAAAAATATATTAAAATCATTTTTTCCTTGGTAACTGTTGTGGAAATTAATGATAATGTAAACAGAGAGTCAGACTCCACTCTTAAATAGCCATTTTCTCTTTGTAGTATTTGTACCTGGAGGCTGAAGGGGAAAAAAAAACAAAAATAACAAAACAAAACAAAACAAAACAAACAAACAAACAAAAAATAACTCACAAAAAAAAAAAAAAATCATCACATCAACAAAAAACCCCACACACTGATATCAACAAGTTTCTCTTTCTCCCCAGGCTGAAATATATGCCCTTTGCTGGTGAAAACTGAAGTCGTATAGGAAAGTTCCACATTAATTCACAGCTAATTACAAACATACAGAACATGCAAGGTGAAAATTGCTTCTAATCATGTTCTGCTTCTGTGGAAGTCAGTGCTGGCTTGCAGGAGGTCTGGCAGAGGGCTAGAATTTCAGTGCAGGTGTGTGTGTGGTGTCAAAGCCCAAACTCTGCCAGGATGCTCAGATGCTGGATGTGCATCTGCTGTGACTGCTGCAGGAGTGTTTGGGTAGGTGACTATTGCAGCCCAGGAATGTATCTGGGACAGTCCCCTCAGCTTTTTTTGGACATTAGGAAAAGGTTCTTCCCCCAGAGGGTGGTGGAGCACTGGAACAGGCTCCCCAGGGAGGTGTCACGGCCCCAAGCCTGACAGTGTTCAAGAAGAGACTGGACAAGCCCTCAGACACATGGTGTGAACTGTGGGATTGTCCTGTGCAGGGACAGGAGTTGGACTCCATGATCCTTGTGAGTCCCTTCCAACTCAGGACATTCTATGATTTACTATGATCCCGTTGCAGTTGTGGTTTGCTTTTTTTTTTTTCCCAGAATAATTGCGTGATGGGCTGGAGAGGAAATGGAGAACTACCTTTGATCTGCAGGAGCCCAGAGGTATAATGGTTACCATTTCCTATAGATTTTCCTGCCTTCCATTTTGTTTTACATAAGCAATAGTTGAAGGGAAGGAAAGAAGGGAAGAAGACTTAGAATTGAAAGAGTTTTACTTGTGCAAAGGTGCGTGGTTCAAAATACCTCTGAACTTTTTTTTTTTTTTAACTGTAATTTTTGGCTGACTAATTTGATCCTGCTGTCCCATTTGATTACAATTCAGGAAACAAATCAGTTGCATTAAAATAACATGACTTCCACCTTTTTTATTTTGATTGTATTAAGCAGATATTATTGGATAATTTGGTTATTGGCCATAGGAAATTGCCATTTAATTTAATATTAGAGTCAAATTTGGAGTTAGAAGAAGGTCCAAATCAGCCTATGTCATGTAATAAGGGATGAGCAAAATCCTGGCCCCATGACAAAAAATGACAATGCTCCCATTTTCTTCTATGGAAACAGGACTTTTACCCAAATGGCGTAACTAGAAGTCTTGTTCTTCAACTCTACATGTAGGATTATATTTCTAAAATTTGTAGGTATTTCCCATCAGGTGGCCCTCTGCTTCTGAGGGCAACTTACAGGTCTTATTTGCATATTACAATTAGGAAGTGTGTGTCCCCCCCCTTTTCTTTCCATAAAAACTTTTACACCACCTAAGCAATTTGTCCAAAATTTCTGTCCTGAGCGGCAGCAAAGGGTTCAGTCTCGCAAGGTGCTGAGCACTCTGGTTCCCATCCGGCAAGACACTTGGCTATGTCCTTAACTTTAAACATGAGTCTAATCTCTAGGACTTCACCAAATAGAAGCTAAAGAGCTCAGTGCCCTGCAGATGCGACCCCCAAACCTTCTCTCCATTAGTCTTCTGCAGAGCTTCCATAGTTTTGTTATAGTAATATGGTAAGAATTAAGCCAATGGCATTTAAGGTATTGTTTTAAAAATACTGCACAAAGATAACACATGTTATATTGTACAGTAGATCAGTTTTCAAACCAGGAAAATGAATTTTTCTGCAAGCTTCATCTCCTTTGTTTTTTCATACAATAGAGAACACTCTTGTAGCATCTTTTGTGGTTTTGATTATAGTATTTGTGATTCTTTAAATATTTATTCTTTAGCAATTAAAAAACTTGGTGAAGGAGAACTTTATAAACATTTATCATGGATCAAGTGTTCACGTGGAAAGGAAATGAGGCTCTTTCTTCCTATAGGGAAAAAGTATCTTTTCATAAAAGCTGTGGCCTTAATTCGACAGAGCATCTTGGTTCAGGATGATGATTGAACATATATCCAGACTTACACATATGTTCAAGTTCTGTAAAAGTTGTCCAGACTCCCCAAAACACATACATACTGCTGTGAATTGGTGCCTATCCCACTTAGCTGCCCACAGATCACTTCAGCAATATTAGATGTGCCGTTTGGCATTCACAGCACGCAGCTCACCAGAAGACAGATGAGTAAACTCTCCCTTCACCACCTGAAGGATTTGTTTGCTTTGTGGTGACTGGCAGTAGTGTTGTGTGAAATACCACCAGGCAAATTCCATTTGATTAAATAATTATTATGTATAACCAAAAAATGTACCATTATGTGTGAAAACAAATTAAAACTCCCCAAATTCCCTCCACTTCCTTCCTTGCTCTATTAATTGCTCTTTCATAGGCAAATGACACAATCACTGACTTTAAACTAAAAATGTTCCAGGGTAGGTATGGTACTTGGAACTTACAGTATTCTGTGCTGATTAAGACTTTTACACAGCTTATTCAAAACAGCTTCCCCAAGAAGAGGTGGAAAGTGCATCACTCCATGGACCCCAAACAGTTTTCAGCATATTCAGTGCCACAGAACTTTTCCAAGGGACAGGCTGGAACTGCGAGGAGATTGTTTCTGCCTCTTAATGCAGATAATTAAGGTCTCTTTTTGTGGCCCAGTTTTTTCCAGGCTCTATCTGGGCAGAATTCCCAGTGACTGTGGTGCAATTTGGACTGTTAAGAAGACTCATAGGGTGGTTTCCCGTTCTCTGAAGAGTGACAGACAAGGAAAATTGTGTGTACTTCATGAATAGGATCAACCAGGTACAGGCAGAGCTGTTATTTAAATGGGTGCCTGGGAGTCAGGGCAGCACAGCTGGGCACAGCTGGCTGTGTGTGGTGACATGGGATCATTCCCACACAAGCACTGGGGTAAAAACATTATTAACACTTCCTGCTGATATCAGGATGGATACACAAAGAAGTCTTGGCCTCACAGAGGCTGGTGGAAGACCCACCATCTCTTGCCCACTTGGATTCACCGCTGCGCTTGCTTAGTGTGCTCCTCTGCTAGCCACTCTCTGTAAAGACAACCAAGGTAACTGGATCTGGCTGGTGGGACGAGGGTCTCCTGTGATGCTGCAGTGCCACCCTCAGCTGACAGTCGCAAAATCAGTTGGACGCAATAAAACAGGAGGACATTTGTGGGGAAAGGTTGGCTGGATTCTTTAGATGCGTGGTCTTTCTCTTTAAGTTTCTTTTCTTTTTAATTTCATTCAGGATGAAGGTCTGGCACAGATTCTCCGATTTGCAGAAAGAGATGCAATATTGTCTTTTGTGCTTTTTAGTTTTTTATTTTCTCAAGTGCTTTGTCCAACTCAGTCCTCAGATATCTTCCATACACTACTTTGCCTGTGCTAAAAGAAAAGTGTCTCATTCCTGATGCTGTGCAAATTTGCTTAATCAGGCAATATTTCTGGATTCAGGGCAGATTTACTCTGGAAGCGCTAGTCGCTCCACCTTAGCTGGTATCTGTTGATGGTATCACTCCAGACAAGTCTGACCTGTTGAAATGTAATGTTTCTCATACTAGTTTCCCAAACTGGAGAGGTTGTTGCTATTTCAGGTGGTTTAAAAATATGTGCACAGTTTGTACTTTGAATGTTTAATAAGCTTAAAACATGAAGTATATAATGCAGCTTGAACTTTCTAGTGTTATTTCATCACCGAAAAAGCAAGGTCTTGAGGCTCAGCAATTGCCTTTGTCAGAATGTAAATTCCAGCATGTAATACCCAGGCTGTATGTTTCAGGAAATCAGTATTAACCTATTAGCATGCAGTTTTCCTTGGAGAAGAGCCATCTTCACACTGAGCCTGTATTCCTGCTTCAAACCTTCCTGTCACTGTTCCGTATCCACGACCCAGCCTAAGGCTGCCTTTGACGGTTCTCCAGCCATTTCCTGCATACTGCACTAGTACTAATTGAAAATTTGGGTGGCCTTGCTTATTTATTTTCCTGGAATGTAGTGGGTTATATTTTCATGGCACTTTCTCAGCAGTGCAAAGTTTCAATTTCAAAACCACTGCAATATGAGGAAAAGTACCCCCGAAATTAAAAAAAAAAAAAAGAAGACAAAAAACACACAAAAAAATGCAGCATACCCTTGATTATTTTTTTATAGTAGTTCTTTTGTAAAAATACATAATGGAAAAAAAAATCAGTGTTGCTTTTGTCTCTCAAGATCAGAGGCAAGAGCACCAATTTAAATATATGTACAAGATGTTCACATGCAGGCGCAATGAGGCATGAAACTTTAAATGTACAGATGTCATGGAAATGAAAAGATAATATAACATGTATTCTTTGCAAGTCTTGCAGAGTTCAATAGCTACATAATGTGTGTGAAGGGAAGAGAGAAGCAGCCCCCCTGCACTCTCTAGGAAAATTCCAACTATGTCTGGATGTGCTGTTGGCACTAGCGCCGTACTTTGCCTCCCTGGATTTCTGCAGGAATGTAATTTCACAGCAGTCAGGGTTAGTGTGTCACTGGTACCTCTGTATTTGTAGGTGCATGTGACTGGGTATGAGGGTCTGCATTAGACTTCAAGTTTTGACCAATATTTTCTCTGGTCTCTCCACAAAATTCCAAATCTACTTAATTTTTTTTCACTTCTTGCCCAATTGTTTTGTTTTATTGCTTGTGTGTCTGTGTGTGTGTGTGTGTCTTAAAGGTTGGTGCAACCAAGTCATCATTAACCAATAATACCCTGTTTGATCTTTTCCTAAAAATTACCCCATTTCCTTCTTCAAAAAGCCTAGATCTACCCACTGAGGAAGTTCAGACTTGGAGCAGACCTCTCCAGCCTGTTCCAAATACTATTTCCAAACTCCCTCGCTATACAGTTCTCATAGAGAAGGTTGATTTTGGCAGTCAAAAATGCCCCAAGCAGTCTATCAAAGTGTCTCTCACGTGTGTACACTGTGCCTCATCACAATTAAAAGTGAATTCTGGTTCAACTGGATGTTACAAGTTCCCTGAAGTGTAATGCAAGTGATTAAAGGAACAATTCCCTTTAAATTTATGGCTGGTTAGTTTTGCCTTGTAAATGTGAGCAGTAATCAATTAGGAAAAATGGATTAAAATGGAAGATGGTGCTCCCCAGGCCCCATATCTCCCCACTGAGGGTTCTTACCGCTTGTTGAGGATGCGGCCACACCACCTGCTTGGCACTTGGCACTGCTGAGTCACAGTACGGAATTGCAGGGACACTATGGTGGGCACAAGGGGCCTTTTTAAAAGTGGGTTTGTTGTCCATAGAGGAAATTCTTGTTGTATAACCACAGGAGCAGAATGTGCTTTAGAAGATCTTTCCTCCAGGCTTTTTTTTTTTTTTTTTTTTGACTGCTGTTGAAGATGGCACCATGGAGTGTTGGGTTTTGGTTCGATGTTGGGTTATGTTCTGGAGGAGAGAGCAGATACTGTAGCTGCAGGTTGGATCTCTTACAATCCTGGACAATAGCAGTGATCACATTTGCAAATGACTATCAATGTACTACCTCCTCTGATTTTGGTTTTGTATTTTTTCCTGCAAATATTCCTTTAAAGAAAACAGCAGAATTTCTGGTAGATCATGACTGGTGTTGTCTTTAACTGCAGCTGATAGCTTTGGGAAATGGAAAAGGGAAATAAAAATTATTCTAGCCAGTTTTCACACGCCATCTGTTTTGTTGTTTGTTTTTTTTTTTTTTTTTTCCTGTTGCTAGAAATATCTGCACAACCCAAAAAATTGTCTAATCCTGCCATTTGTTCATAATTGAGTCATGGCACAGATCCTAAGTGAGCAAATCCAAGGGTGTCACCATAGAAGGCTAGCAAGTACATAACAAGAGCCAAATACAAGCCTGATACTGATCCTAATGGTTGCACCAGGCTATAAGGCACCTTATGAACTTTGTGCAGTACATCCTGCCTCTTAAGGAATGACTGACTGCAGCACCAGGAATAGCATCATTCCTGTGGGTGCTTTATCTAGGCAGTTCTTCAAGGCTTCCAGTGAAAGAGGTTCAGTCTGTTTTCTATACCAGCATTTAATTGTCCCTGGTGTTACAGTTCTTCCTAACACTTCACCAGGATGCTCTTTGCTGCAGTGTCTCCTGTTTATGGTCATGTCCCTCTCAAGACATGGAAAACTGACTCTTAACCAGGGCTGTTGGACTTTTATCAGGCTTTCAGAAGTGCGTGAAGGGTGCCCAAAAGTTGGATCTGGATGTGCAAAATACAATAAATAATAATAACAAATAGCAAGTAGGAACATTACAGAATGTTCATTATAACTGTATTCAGATATTGACCATAATGTATATTTTAAAATGTAGATCTTAAAGTAAGTTCTGAAAGTGTATCTGATGACCAGTCTCACTATCTCAATAGGGCAAGTCACACAAATAAAGTAAGCCAGGGTCTTAGATGTGGGTAGAATGGTATGGGGGGCCGTATAAGGCGGAGTCTGATAGGCTACAGAAGTGCATGCTGAATTTTAAGTATTAGAGTTCAGTTCTTTTGGTAAAGTGAATAATAGACCTGAATGTGTTTTAAAGTTAATAGGAATGCATAAGTGCTTTCTTGGATCACAGCCAGAGTGTTCAGCACATTGCAGGGCTAAATACAGATTTAACAGTCTAAATTTAGGCTTCTATGTTTTAAAACACTGACCAACATTCTTTTCAGAGATTTCTGTGGAAATTGCTGTAGATCTGAAGTCAAGGCCAAGTACCTCTCTCACATAAATGTACTTCTGCATCTAAGAAGAAATGTCAATAAGAAACATTAAAGACTAGAACTGTAGTTCATTAGAATCAAATATTGTCAGGTATTTAATGGTTTTCAGATTAAGCTGTCTGATCTGGTACCTTTGATTGTACATTTAGGGCATAGATCAAAATCCACATATTAAAGTTAATTGCTTGTTTTATATATTAAAATAATTTTTGTCTCTAAAAGTAACTTCATAATTATATCTAATTGATGTAAATTGCAACCTCTTGCTAATAGTATACAGTCGTGATACTAATTGGAACATAAGCTATCTAAAAAGTTTGGTTTTGAAAAAAAATTATAGTTGGCTCAGATTGCATAGCTTAACCAAGTGTTTTTTGCCATTCTTGTTCACTTTTCTCCAGCCCTATTTTGTAATTTTCCCTTCCTTTTTCATCACGTGAGAATTAAAGATCAGGAGGATGGGAGGTAGAAGAGAGGAAAGGAGAAAGAGAGACTGGAAACTTGAGAAGAAAGAAAAAATACAGTCAGGAAGGAGTTTAGAAATATCTGGAAACCTTATTTATGATATTAAATACAAAACCCACTGTATAATTTCCTTTAGAATACATGTGGTTTTGCAAGTTTGTGGGTATGCGATACACTTATTGTATTATCAGACCTGACTATGTATTGTTATGTATCAATTGTCAAAAAACAGTCCCCCTTGTACTACATATTGAATAGTTCTAATGGCAAAACGGATCTGTCCCCAAACTGTGTGTACAGTAAAGCCATGTTCCTGCAAGAAATTGCACATACGCATTAAATTACAAGCTGATAGCTCGGGCAAGCAAAAACTGGTGGTGGCAAAACCCAGCCGACCTTGGGCTGCTCATCACATCTCTCTACAGACAGGTGTCGCAGAGCCACTGAGTAGGGCAAGTGAGGGAAACAACTTGGTTCCATCAAAATTAGACTGGCTGATAATTAAATAAATAGTTCTCTTTTACTCTGGCTGATTTTCACTAGGATGCATTGGGAGGCCCTGGTTGCTCCTGGAACAGAGGTTTGCTCGCTTCCAGCAGAGGTGAGCTGGTGTGTGCAGGCAGCGATGAACTGTCCCATGGTGGTTATAGTTCAGTTCGAAACAGGAGATCTGGTCTCTGCCCACACTCAATACTATTTCAGGAGTCTGTGAAAAACTATCAAATGAACAGCTTTTCCCTACTTATTCTTTAAAGCATGGAAATGAAAGCAGTCGTGCCAGAGTTTGGTCTGGTGGAAAACAGGGGCAGAATTTCACCTGGAATTCCAGGGACAAAATCTGTCAAATGGTCTTTGAAGTGTTGTGTTTGTTTTCTCGTTTGTTTGTTTTCCCTTTGAGAAAGAAATGTGGCAAAATTTGAAGTTCATTTAAATTTCAGCTTTTTACCTCCTATCTGTTGTTTTAAAATACACACAGTACATGAAGGTTGGTTCCAAGACATATTTAAACTGATGCAACTTAGTAGTGACACCCTTGAGAGAGCTGTGGTATACAGCATTGAGTATTTTTAGCTGCACAAAGTAATTTAATAATTTGTTTTGATGGTGCTGTTTAGAGAAATAATGCCTCTGGGTCAGTAGTGCACAGATTCCTTGGACAGGCCTTGAAAGGGAAGAATTAGAGTGGTGTTAGCCAAGAAAGTAAAACAGTGAGAGAATTTTATGTACTGTTGGAAATGGTTTAAAGTGCAAAAGACTTTATTTTTTGTTTGATGTGGAAAAAGTGACTGTACAAGTTCTGGAAGAAAACTCAAAATACTGTGTGCATTAATTTATATGTTGTTTCTCTTGAAGCATACCAGAAATCATCTGAGGAAAAACACTGATCAGTAAGCTGTTTCTTTCTCTCTCACCTTTCAGCTAAGATAAATACATTTCAATTAATAATGAAGGTTTCTGGCTTAAACTCCTGGATAATGGTTAAAATGCTGCCAAGGTCAAATAACCTTTTTCTGTACTTATTTATTTCAAAAAGAAATAGAAGCATAAGATTTAAGTAGATCACTTTCTGGATGATAGTTTGACAACACAGATCCAGGTGATTTTCAGTTTAGGAGGAAGTAGAAAGCAGCTGGTTTTGGATGCGTAATACAACACAGGAAATCTGCCTGGAAATTGAAATATCTGTATGAATTTTTCATAAAATCTATGGCTGCCGCTAGAAGCCAACAGGAATGTTCCATTAATGGATCAAGCAAGGAAAAGGAAGTGAAACCAATGAGGTGAATAAAGGTTGTACAAGGATTATATCTTTGTTAGAGTAGTCAAGGACGGGTTTGGCTTCTTGGCTCTGCTCCTGGTTCTACTGTCATGGCTTCAGTGGCTTACTGATCTCCAGTTCAGAAGACACCTCTCATGGTCATGGAAGCAGCACTCTTAATTACAATCAGGCTTAAAGTTAAGTACAGATAGAAAAAAGAAGGAGCTGGTGAGTTATAAGATCAGGTTACTTCAGTTTGTAGAAATTATCGAGCAAACCATGTGTAATCATAGAAGACAGATAGACAATTAGCAATGAACATGGATTTGTGAAGAACAAATCTTGGTAGACCAATCTGATTTCCTTTTACAATAAGGTAATAGGTGTTATACAAAGGCGAGAAGTACTAAAATGTTATGTATCTTCATTTCAGTAAAGCTTTTGGGAATGTTTTTCAAAAATAAGCAAAGACAATATGGTCCAGATTGAAAATTCCATGTGGTCAGAAAAAGCAGGGCTGAGAAGACTTAGCAAAATGGGGTGAGGTTACCATCAAAATGGAGAGATGTACTGAAAGAGATTTCTCAAGGATCTGTCCTCTATCTGATGCTACTTATAAAACATGTGAGGAACAGAACAGAGACTAGGTTTGTTACATTTGGAGAGGACATGAAGAAGACAGCAGCTAGAAGTGTGTTACAAAACACAATTAGAATTCAGAGGGATTTTGTCAAACTGGAGATTGTTTTTTAAGAAAAACACAAAATATAGTATTCAATAGGTGCAAGCATAGTCTATCAGACATAGCATCATCAGTTCCCCAGATACAGGAAGGGGAAAAGTAAACAGGATTACAGTTGCATACAAAAAATGTAGAGTGAATCACAGGCTAAACATGAGTCAATGCTTTTATACTGTTGTAAAAAGGCAAATGCCATACAAAGGCAATAGAAACAGGAAGACAGCCTGTAAAATAGGCATAGCAATTATTTTGTTCTGCTAACACATGATATGACTTCTGTTTTAGTTTTTGCCTTTTTAAAAAACTGTTTTTCACCTGGAGCATGCTTGGCTTGGGGCACTGCACTTCCAGAATGACGTTGAGTGACTTGAGAAGAGTGCAGCAGAGATTGGGATTGTTTATCAGTCCAGAAAACATTAAGTATCAGGATACTAACAGAACTGTTTGGATTAATGAGGAAATTAACATATAAGGTGCAGAGCCTTTAAATATGTAAAAGACAGCTACAGGGACGAAGCAAACAGTCCATTCTCTGAGCTCAGTAAAGACAGACCTTTCAGTAACGGACTGAAATTGCAGCAGGGAACATATACAGAGTACACATCAGAAAAAAGACCTTTAGTGATAAGGGTAGGGAAACACTGGGAAAGATTGCCTGAGGAGATGGCAAAAGCACCATACCGGGAAAACTTTAAGAACAAGATTGAAAAAACAGTCATGTTATAACAAAGGAATAGTTGATCCTATCTTGGGGCAAGGGAAAGGATCAGAAAGGGTGATTTCATAAGGTCATTTTCATCCTTCTGCTTCTTTGCTTTTCTCTGTTCCTTTCCCTGGTTATAATATTCACCTCACAAATTCAAACAAGAAGTAGGGAGAGATCTGCTTTGGACATTGATATGTCAAAAAAGTAAAGTGATAGCTGTAAGCCTGAAGGCATTCAGAAAAGACAACAGTTCTGGAGAGGCATTTATACAGTGCAGAATCAAAGTTAATCCATACAGTTTATCAAGAGAAGGTGAAGGAGTAAATCTGCTGTATTTTACAAACATCTTCAAAAAGAAGATCTTTCTGTTAACAAGAAGCAGACTTGCAATGGACAGATGCTGCAGCTAGATGAATTTACCTTTCCAAACAACATTTATATTTCTATCAGTTAATTTTTACCTGTTAGGGTAACATGGTATGTGTTAGGGTAACCACTGAGAAATCTTCAAAAGCGCAGTGATGGGTTTGCCATTTCTCCAGTGCGTTAAAATAAAATGAAGTTGTCTTCCTAAGAACAACTACAGAAAGATTTTGGTGTGGGAATGGCTGAAGGAAATTATTCTACAGCTTTCAATATTCAGGGAAGACAAGATGATCATAATAGTCTCTCTTGGCTTTCATATCTGTTTACCCAACTTTGTAGAGAGATGTAATGCTTACAGATCACTGTCAAATCTGCATAAATGAATTAGAAAAAGGCATGAATGAGCAATTACTCTTGTGACCTCTATGAGGTATAATACTTACTATTTACCAGGTCATTATATTGCAACTTGTCATTTCTTTCCTCAGTTTTAAAAGCAAAGATTAATCTCTTTAACAGCATCTGGAGTTTCATGGAGTAATATATTTATATTAGCAGCATTATATATGACAGCAAATATATACTATATATTATGGTATATACATTGCAAGCTACATATATGAGAAAGATACCTGTATATTAACAGCACTAGTTTTCCTCCTTTTGTTCTAAAGAGAGGTGTAGGGTGGTGTTTCTTTTCTCCAGTGGGTCAAACCTACAGTTAGTCACCGTCAGCTTTGTTGTGGAGTCACTGAAGGGTAGGTGATGGTTACCACATGGTCACCACACACCAGCTCGGAAAACCACCCACAGTAGATTCAACAAAGTGCAGCATACAGGAATTTCTTCATCTACAATATTATCCAGGGCCCCTGCAGATCATAAAAGTCCTGGATGTGGCTCTTGGCAATAGGTGGATTTGCCTGTGTGGATGCTCATGATGAACCTACATACACCATTTATAAAATTTCTGTCATTGCAGACTTTGGTCTGGTTGTGCTGTTCCGACAGGTTCCCCAGGACCAAGATCTGGATAAAGCCACTGCTGAGCAGTTGTTTAGAAACAGCAGTTTAAAATCTCTAAAAGGGGGGGCTAGGTAATACTTCCAGAAGCAAAAGGCCTCACAGTTTTTTCTCACTTCAGCTAATATTGGGGAGGCGGGGAGGGGTATCTCCTCAAGTTCAGGCTCCCTCTTCTTGGTGATTCATCCCTTTAGGGCATTTGCACTTACAACAGAGGCGAAGATGCAGCCAACTCCACAGCAACACTTCAGTCTGGTCCTGAAGTTTGTCACTTCAACTAAAATTAAATTCATGCTTGTTTATTACGAAATCTTCTGGGTAGACAGTTCCCTTTATGGACCTCACTACAGTCCATGGGCTTTTGGGGCACTGATATCCACTCCCAGATGGCATCAGGCAGGCCTGGGATCCAGGTATGTAGTGTGCTGGGTGGGGCCCTCTTTATCAACCAAAACTTCCAAAATAGGTGTTTTATTTGGTACATTCGATGACAGGCTTTTAATAAGAAAATGCAAACAAGCTGTCATAGAGGACAAACATCATTTTGAAATGGGTGGCAAATAGTTACACTTTTTTTTTTTAATGTCATGCCAACTTTACTTTTGTTGGGGGACTGAAGAGCTCTCTTTCTGCGCTGGATATTAGCATCAGTAGCATCAGTAAAAACTTTGGAGGCAACTAGAGAAAAGACAGGTACTGGATGCTCTCATTTTTTCCCCAGAGACATGCTGTGTAATGTTTTACAGAGCCTAGAAGAAAGAGTCACAAAAGTGCTGTTATTCATGTGACAAGATATTACAGCCTACTAATTTAACTTGGATGTCTTTAACCTCTGAAAAAAAAAGTGAGGAAAAATATGTTTCTTGGTCGTAATGCTTCTTATGTTGCTTAAGTTCTTTGAGGTTTTAGGAAAGGTAATTTGTTTTCCCACTAGTGTTCAGCTCTAAGTCTCGTTTTGCAAAATTGAGGAATTGGTTGTTTTCTCTCTCAACACTTTTCCTCTCCTTTCCACAAAGATTTTGCCTGAACTTGACTTCTGCAACTGCATTTCCAACAATCCCAGCAAAAAGGGAGAGAGGAGATCTCCTGACCCTTTTGAACAGGAAAAACAGCCTCTGTTCAGAGGGCCCCTAGGTAGAGAGCCAGTTTGATAAGAAACAGTTTTACTTTTTTCACTGGAAAAGGAGAACCGATGCGCATTAGTGATCGCTGAGAGCATGTGCCTGGGCCTTTCTCCATCACCCTTCCTTTCTCCACCTATGGAGGTGGCACCCCAAGGCTCTCTCTTTCCACCGCAGCACAGAGTGTCCCCACGCTGCCGCTGGATGAGCTTCAGCCTGCTGGACCTCAGTAGAGTGCTCAGCGATGGGTTTATTAACATAATTATCGTTGTTGTTGTTGTCATTATGCTTGTGGTTGTCCAAATTGATAATTTAATTTTATTCTAGTTTAGTTTAGTTTTACTTTTATTTGTAGCAGTGCTTTCCCTTGCTCCTCTTCCACCAGGGGACCTGCCCTCGGTATTCTCAACACCTTTATCATCACCCCTTCGAGGACAAGACGGATGGATCGGAAGGGACCAGGCACGCAGGGCGGTGCCCGTAAGGGGGCGGTGCCCGTAAGGGGGCGGTGCCCGTAAGGGGGCGGTGCCCGTAAGGGGGCGGTGCCCGTAAGGGGGCGGTGCCCGTAAGGGGGCGGTGCCCGTAAGGGGGCGGTGCCCGTAAGGGGGCGGTGCCCGTAAGGGGGCGGTGCCCGTAAGGGGGCGGTGCCCGTAAGGGGGCGGTGCCCGTAAGGGGGCGGTGGCTTTTCCCTTCCCCCTCGATCGCTCCGCGCTCCATCGATTTTCTCGGGCAGCGGCTGGAGGTGCCTGTGCCCGCCGGACGCGGAGGCGCTGCTGGGAGCACAGCTGCCCCAGGTACCGGATACGGACTCGACAGCGGCCGGTGAGTGACAGTGTTTGGCCTCCCGCCCCGCTCTTCCTTCGCCGGGCTTTGCGAAGCCGACTCGCAGCGGGGCAGCTCCGGCTCCTTCCCCCCGCTCCCTTCAGCCTCACCCCTCCTTCCTCTCCCGCTCCCCGCGGAGGTCGAGGCCCTCGCCCACCGGGCGGGGTCGAGTATCGCGTCCGAGGCCCCGCCCCCGCCCGGGGAGCTGCGGGGGGGAGCGGGAATGGGACTGTCATTAACGGCCGTTGGGGCGAGGGGGAGCCGCGCTCGTGTCTCGCGGATCGCGGCCCCTCCTCAGCCTCCCTGGAGGCACCTGGTGGCCCTGCCCCGCGCGGGGCTGCCCCGCTACCGCCCCGTCACTGCCGGCACGGGCTGTCTCCCACCCCCGCTCGTCTCCCGAGGCCAGAGGCTGGGGCAGGACGGCGGATGGGCGCCAGGCCTCGCCGAGCCGTTTGTCGAGAGAAGGGGGTGGTGACTTCCCGGCTACAGCAGCTCGTTTTCCCTCCTCCCCCAGCTCCCCGACGGCAGACGGGACACGGGGTGGGGGGGAGCGATACAGGGTGTCCTGTCGGCGGATGAGAGTTTGCTGGATGAGGGTGGCCCTGAGGGGTTGCGCTGGCCGTGGGTGCGCTTGTGAGGGAGCCGTTCTGAAGCTGGCCCTGCGAGGTAGCGGGCGGGGCGGAGATTCAGTGGCTTTTGCTTTTGTTTCTCGTCGCTGACAGCGATATGTTCAGAGCTCCCTGGCCGCTGGTTCTGTGATGAGACAAGGCTAGTCTAGAACGGTCTTAAATCTCAATGAAGTATCTGTGTGTGTGTGCCGGGAGGGACTGGGGGGTGGGGGGGTAAAGGAAATAAGTAGGGCAGAGGGGAGGTCGGACCTCTGAAGATCTGGTTGCTTGCAGGTCTGATTTTTTAACTTCGTATTTGGTGGTACTTTAACATTTCAGAAATAACTGCCCCAAATGAGTGTGTACTCAAGCAAGTATGATAAACTACTATGATAATAAGGAATATGAGGAGAATCTTTTGTACTTTGAGGGTGCCAGAGCACGGGAACAGGCTGCCCAGAGAAGTTGTGGAGTCTCCTTCCCTGGAGACATTCAAGACCCGTCTGGACACGTTCCTGTGCGATCTTCTCTGGGTGAACCTGCTTTAGCAGGTGGGTTGGACTAGGTGATCTCCAGAGGTCCCTTCCAACCCCAACCATTCTGTGATTCTGTGAACGTGGAACAAATAACATATACTGGTTTGAGATGATTGCTTTCGTTGATACCTAACTGGAAGTGTTGTGCTTCCTCTGTATTTTTATCTTTTACTTTCTACCCAGTTTTACATTTTCTCACTTGGACTGTGTTGCAGTCCTGGAGAGTCCAGAGCTGGTTGACCAAACATCATTCCTCCTTGCCTCTTCAATATCTTAATTAGCAACCTGAAAAGGCTCTTATCAAGGGGAGTAGCTGTCCAAAAATGGGGATAATCGTTATTTCCAAAGTGGAGTTTCTCATTCTGTTCAGTTTTACTGGTTTTCAAAATAGCATTCCTTCTACACTTCCAGCTTTTCCTTCTTCTTCCTCATCCTGCCTCCCCACGCCCACTGCTGCTTTTTCTATTTCCTGCAGTTTGCATGCCCATTGTGGATTAACAGCTTCCAGCCATATACTCTATAAAGTTTTGACTTGAAAGCTGGTGAAGTATTAAGCCACTTAAGCTCTGACAGAAAGTCAGATTAAATCTAAATTACAAATATTCTTAAAAATTTAGTTTGAAATCATAATCTCACTTCAATTTTTGAGGCTTTCTGGTAATTCTTAAAATAAGTGAACAAGTCTGTTTTCACCTATAGTGAATTTGAACGTATTTCATTATTGTAAACTTTGTTTTGTTTTTACTTTTGATAAAGTTGTCAAAACAGTTAAAAGACTTCTATTTGTGGGGGTTTTTTTTAGTGTAAACTGCAAATAAACAGATTTGTGGCTTAGCAAAACAGGTCTGTTTTCTTACTTTACGTTTTGTTCACCTGAAGAAGTAAAGCTCTGTAATTCTTGGTTCCCTATTTCTATAGTGTCTATCACGGCTTGCACAGAGCCAGCAAGAAGTAACGAAAGACATGTCCTGCTGCTGATTTCTTTCCTGTAGATAGCTTAGTTTACAATTTTTGTGGTTTATGTCCACTCTCAGACAACAATGTGTTTGCTTAGGTGGGATTTCTGCTGTCTTAAACATAATTTAAAACAGGATGCAAAGATTTTCATTATACTGGTATTACTTATCCTAGTGAAAATATGATTAATTTATATTGTAATGGTAAGGTGTTTTTCTGATATAGAAAACGTAATTTTTTTTTAGTGTGCATCAGAGGTGAAATTATTTAATTATAAGCGTATTACAGATTAGACTTGTACGTTTTTTAAAACAGAATGTTAAGTTGTATTGTGTTTTTGTGGCCATCATTCAATAAGTGACAATATTTTTACAGACTTGATAGGATTTTTTTAAAATACTGTAATTGCTTTATCAGATATTATTGATTAAGAACAGTCTAAAAGACATTTTTAGAATTCATTCAAAAATCTCTTAATGTTCTAGGTCATGAACTTCTGTATTTTACTTTAAAGACTTTTTTTTTAAGACCTTGCCCTTTGAGCATTGGATATTGTGCAGAGAAATTGCTTTATCTTCACTGTTCACTAAGTATTTTTGAACCTGTAGTATTCAGGTTCTTTCTAAGTTGTAGAATTTCTTGTGAATGAGCAGAGTTGTTGTTTTGTTGTTTGTTATTTTTCCTAGCCGTTGAAAGCACTTCAGACAAAAATGGACAATAAAGTTGTTAAAATATGTAATCCACCAATTGTTTTCCCACGGTCCTACTAAAAAGAAACTATATCCACTCTGTTTTTTATTATGCTACTCAGCACAGTGAAGGTGGACTAAGGCAAAATAAGTGGGTTGACTAGAAAGGCAGAGGTCACTAACCTCTTTAAGTGATGAAAACTTTTGGATATGTTACGTTAAACCATGCTTAATTTTTTTCAATGTATTGTTCTGTTTAGCTGTGAATCCGGTAAGTCTTAAGCACTGTGCTTAAAACTAAACATCAGTATTGAGTTGTTTTAATTTTGTTTATTCTGTGCTTTTCTGCTTTCCCTTAAAAGAAAAAAAAAATTAAGTAACATCTTGATAGGATGGTGCCGGAAGACTAAATAGAGAAGGTGCTCTTACAGTCATGGATTCCGACTTCAGAAAGTATCCATGAAGTAATCTATGGGTACAGTTTTGTCCTGTGCTCCAGGTCAAAGCAGCATCTGAAGCACAGACAGACATCACCTGCATGGATTCTGGACGGCTGTACATCACTACTCAGTTATGCAAACAGGCAGAGAAAGTCTTCCACTGGAGTGATCAGTAGTACTTCATTGTACAGTGAAGGACTGGAAAATAATACTCAAACGACTGTACATATTGCAGTGAACTTATTTTCTGTGTGAGCTTTTCAGTAAGAGTGGAATCTGCTGCTGTACTTAAAAGTACACTGAAGGTTCAAAATCCGAAACCAGCTAAGTTTGTATCTTTTAGCTGAAGTCAGATGTTGGCTCTTCATCTTAACTTTGACCTTATGTGTCTTGGACCACCTACATTCTGGAACTCTGTGCTGTGCAATGTTGTCTTTCAAATTACTTTTCCCAGGGCAGAAATATGGTGCTTAGTAACGGGGGAAATCTTGTTTGTAAAAGTGCTGGTAGAACGAGGGATCTTTAGACAGCACATGCATAACACAGTCATGTCAAACTGATGTTTCATCCTCTGCGCTGAACATGAAAGCAAAGGTCTGTGTTTACAGCTGACAACGTATCAATTTAAAAATAAAGCTGATTTAAATTTTTGTACTTCAACATGAAATTTTTTTTTTAAGTACTTGTGTCAGTGTTTCAGGAAAGTGCCTGAAAATAAGGATTAATTATGTGATCAGTATGTTATGCGCTCTGCATAGGGAAAGATAAGCTAAGAATTTCATATTCTGCACAACACTAAATCAAACACCTTCCCTCACTCCTATGGAGAAATAGTTTGTAATTGGATTTTTTGTATTATTTTGGAAGTATTTAGTAGTTTTTCTTCAAAAGGAAGTTGATCTGTGTAGAAGTATGATCTGCAGACAGTATGTTCAGCAGTTTCAGTAGAAAATATTGCGATTGCACACAGTGATGGGTGTGAAAGCCTGTGTTTCCATTCTAATTTTGTTTGTTTTGTTTCTAAGGAAAAGAAATTGTCTGAAACACCAAGCTCTTAATGGATCTGGTTTTCTCTTGACCTTAAGAGAACTACAGATTCCGATATTTTCAGTTTAATTCTCAAAAGCAGACCTTGGGCTATATTGTGCAGAAACCAGTGTGAACTCTGGCAGTGTAAAAGTGTCTGTGGATCAGATTACAATATAAATCAGTGATTTTTGATATATTTAGATTTGTAATTTTTCTTTCACAATACAGCAATGTACCCTGTATTTGCAAGTTAATAAAAAAGCCTGTAGTAGTTAAAGATTTAGGGCTATGCTGGGCTAAAGTTCCTTTTTAAATCCCCACTTTTATATTGAGGACAAACTAAACTTTTTTTATTATTACTTTTCAAGATAATCTTAAAATGTCTCAATTAGAAGAGTGATTACCTTAAATTTTCTCTTTAAGAATTCTGTGATTCTTGTCTCAATTTCAATCTCACTGTTTTTTGTTTTGTTTTGTTTTTTAAAACATTTCTGCTTTGCTTCTTGCTTGAAAACTGACCATTAGATTTTTGGCAAAACGTGAAGGAGCTATGTATATAGCTGATGGGATTTTCTTATGTTTCATTTTCATCAGCATAGAAAGCAAGGGAGCTTCTCTTTCTCACAGGACTTCACTACTCTGAAAGTGTGATAGTTCCATACAGGAGATGGTATTTTAGATGGATGAGTGGAAACGAAGACTGAGAGTATGTAAGACAGAAGCAGGCTGAAATATGACAGAAGAATACCTGTGCGTACAGGTTCTCACAGTGAAATACTTGAGTATGTGTTTGACCATATGAATAGAGAAAGATGCTGTAGTGTATGGCTTGAGTACTTCCCAGAGCAGGGGCCAGAAAATTGTGTTTCGGAGAGAACATGAAAAAGACAGGAGTGTCAGTAACACAAGTGCATGTCTCATCTTTTAAATATTTTTGAAACAAAAGGAACCACTGAAGTCACGCAGCAAATATTAAACTTACTGTTGCAGTTCTACCTACAAGCACCCAAGTTAAAACTTCAACCATGTGATCTGTGTAATTACACTAGTTATATAATATTTTTATAAAGAATAACGTGTATAGTTACAGGGCTTAGAAAAAAAAAATCTATGGTTCTGTAGGAAAAAAACAAATCCATCCCATTGGAATTTATTTTGTTTATTTTTATAAACTTCTGGATCTTTCCGAATGCACTTGCATAAATGTATTTGAAAGGTTTTGATGCTTGAATTATTGTTTTCGAATTTCTGCCTGTGAACAACATGAGACAGAGAGATGATGAGGGTATTACAATTCTTTACCATTTTCTTTGTATCTTAAATAATTCACAGAAATTTATGGATAACTTTAGAACAACAGAGGTATGAACCGTTTAATTGGTGGACAGTAAGGAAAATGACTTCTAGATGAAGCAAATTTTGCTGGATGTTGGGGGTAGAAGCAGATGTAGGAAAACATGTGCTCTGTGAGAATTTAGAAATTAATGGGAGATTTATGGCCATCTGTGATATGGTTTTGTGTAAAGCTGAGTTGACTTTTTTCTCTATATATGTTTATATAGAGATGTTTAAGGCTTTTCTTCACAACGTTGCTAGATTATAGCGATGTGTCACATAATAAATACAGAAGCTTTTAACCAAGTAGATGACTTAATATCTGGGGAGTTGTAATGAAATTTACAATGAAAATAGTGGAAATTTCAGGGAGAAACATCTGTGTACAGAGTTTCTTAAATTACGTTTTCTTCTACACTATCGCCCTTTTCTAGTGAGTTCAGTACAACCAGGACAGATGTTAAGAAAACTTAAACTGGTTTGACTTAAGTCTTGGTAATGAATAGGTGCTGTAACATTGAATATTCTAGCAAAATTGTTCATTCAAGAACTGATATAAACCATCCTGTAGACCAGATTAATAAATTGGAGGAATTATTTATTTTCAGTGTGAAGTTATGGAACTTTAAAGGTGACTTTTAAAAAATGTATTGGATAAGGTGAAACATATTTAGGAATTTTTTCTTGAGGTTTTCCCCAGCTAAATGTCCTAATCCAAGTTTATAGGGCTAATACTGACGTTTGGATTATTGTGATATTGATAGTTTTGTGTAATAGTGGCACTTGGAGATTGTCATTGTCCCTTAGGTAAATAGAATTTGAGCTGAGGTGAAAACGTGACAGTGTGTTTCTCAGCTGTTCAGACTGTCTACATGGATTAAATTAAATTCATGTGCTGGTGAGTTTGATGGAGGAGGTATGTGTGTTCATGGTAGCAGACTGGAGGGAAAGGGATTTTTTTTTTAAAGTAGATTGACTAAAATAGATTTTTAAATTCTTGAAATGTTTTATTCAGCTTTTTCTGTTTGAATAGGTGATAAAATTGGCAGATAAAATGATTTTCTGAACTAAAGGAAACAAAGAATTCCCCACACAAGTCCAAATTTAAAATGCTGCTCATCTGTATTATAGATTAATGCTCTTTTAAATCTATTTTTAGAGGCTTGCTATTTTTACTTTTTGCTGATAGGTCACAAAACCCAGTGTCATATGTAGGCTTATTAATTTCCTTCAGTTTGTTTATGGTGTAAGATACTAATGAACAAAGCTTCATTTTACAGTGGAATGTTTGTAGAAAAACTCAGCATATTGATGTTGTAATGGCATTTGTGCGGTTAATTGTTCTTTGCGGGGAATCTTTCCCCTCGCCAAATAAATAACCTGTCAAAATTCCTGGTGTAAAAGTATATCAATATATAGGTATGCAGTACGTCACAACTGATAAGATGCTGTCATTTAATACGTACAAGGAAATAGATTTATACTGGTCTAGATTTTTTTTTTTTTTTGACATGTGGTAGATAAAAGGTTAATTGATGTTAAATGGGTGCTTTGTTAGCCCTTCATCAGCTACTAAACTAGTACAGGAGGAGTGCAAATCATTACTACAAAAGGCCAAGACCAGTATGTTTTCTTAATGAAGTTTATAGGTCTTTTTTTATCCCTCCCTTCTTTCCCTCCTTCCCAACCACACAAAACATAACCAGCTGTAATGATAGGAGAGGACAGCAAGCAGCTTTTTCTAAACACACACACACACACACACACACACACACACACTTGCACTCCTGCCCCCCTTTTTCCTCCTCGTACCTCAGCAGAGTGACAGCTTCGAGATGTTGTGTGCGAGTGAGTTCAGCTGGTGCTGTGTGGTCCCGGTGTGTGGTCTCCGGCTCAACCCAGAGGCTGCTAGCAGGGTGGATGAGAGAGAGCACCACTATTTACTTTAATTTATTTCGGATGCCGGAACTGTGCCCGGAGTTTCTCCTGCGCTGGGTTCCCCAGTTAGCGCTGTCAATCCCTCACAGCTGCAGCCCAGGCTGCGTCGGGTGCTGAACTCCTCTGCCGAGGGCTCCCGTAGCATCTGCCTCAGGTCCAGCCTTTTTAATCCCTTGTGACTCAGAAATGTTAATGGCATTGCTGAGTGCTGTGATTATTTTGCTTTTGCTCTGTCAAGATGTATAGCCATGAAGATATACCTTGCTGGGTTAAGGAAAGCAGGACCTCTGAGATACGGATGAAATATGCGAGTATGGCTGTTGTGAAAGCAAAAGTGCTGCGCTTATTCCTTGACTACCCTAAAACTAAAATTTCTAGTGTGCCTTTCATGACTGATTGGAATATTCAGGAGCCTTTTTAAAAAGAGAAAGGCATGGTATTATGTCATTTAATACTCGCGATCTTTTTTTTCGTTTACCCTCTCCATCTCAAAACTTGCACATCTTCCGAAATTGAAACTGATTTTGGCATGTGATGTTGTCCTGTAGGTTAACATGTTTGTCAGTGTTAATATTGGCTTGAATCAGCATGCCGGACATGACAGAGCAAGACAAATGAGGCTTTGTTATTTCTGTGTGACGGTGAAATTACCCCCTTTTTTATGTTTGTTCATCTTTTCATTATAAGTAGCTTAGCGGTGTTTTGAAGAGTCGCCCCCCCCCGCTCCAAATATAAGATTCATGAGCACTTCTTGTTTAAATTGACAAGTCTTCTTTTATTATTTAAATAAACATGCATAGATTCTTAATATCACTTGGAATTTCAGCATTGTTTAGCTTATTCACTTCCCAGTCTTTTCTGGCAGTCTTGCAGGAATGGACTTTGTATTATTAATGCAGTGTTGAAGGCTGTGGAAATTCTAGGGCACTGAAGATCTCCAGAGGGGTTAATAAATGTCAGTTATTTTCACAATGCTGCTTTTTGGGTGCTTTTAAATCTTGGTTTATGTAGATTGTCTGTCTGAATTTATATTGTAGGGAAGATAAAGCACAGAAAAGGTTGCAATAGTGTTTTTCATCATTTTGTAATGGTTTCGAGTACAAACATGTAGGAAGTTTTTACTTTCTCATCCTTCTTGGGGTCATTTGCTGTGTCCCTTCACTGACTCTGTCCTAGTGTATTTTACTCAGGGTACTCTTTGGGTTTTCTAGTGAAAACAAGTTATTAGATTTATTTGGTAGAAGCACAAGTTTGTGTAGCTTAAGGTGAAAGGGCCATCATCTAGGTTCTGCAATCTGAGTATTTATTACTTATTTAAAAAAGGGCGTTTCATAAATCTGTTAATTTGAAAAACATTTACTGCTGTGATGTTAGTGTAAGAGTACCTCAGCTACTGGTTTCACACTGGTTTGTTTTTTAAAAACAACCAACAACGTCTGAGACATACTGTGATTTGAACATGAGCAATGTCATTCCAGCTGTTCCTGCCTCAACATTTTCAAAATTGTAATTTGTCACATATATATGAGTGAGAACAAATAAATATTTGATACCTGAAGACTTGTGTGCTTGCTCGTAGCTTAGACTTTCCCAGCCATGACAAATAGGCTTTTTCTTTCCTCCCTTCCTGACAGCCTAGATTCCCTTTGCTAGATGACCACGGCATTTCCATTGACCTTGAGTCTGTCTGCCTCCAAGAGAGTCTGTCAGAAAGCACCACTGAAAACTTTCACTTGATTTTTGAGACACTGGAACCAACTTGCTGTCTTCTTTTATAAGTCAAACCCTGCTTTTTAAAACATTTCTACTGCCAGTTTTTCCACTGGTGAAATTTGTGAGGTGGCACCTGATTGTTACTAATCTTCCGAAGTCGTCCCGATGATTGTAGTTTTCCTTTGGGATTTGAATTTACAAGCCAGTTTAATATCCTTAAATTCTGAACTTCTTTTGTTCACTTATTTCATATTCTGGTACATCTTCCAGAGCGGTAAGCAGTGCTCTGCTTTATAGCACAGATACGGTAGCTATTAGTGTTTTATTTTGTGTTTCTTCTCTGCTCACAATTGAAAGTTGGATGGGGAGACCTATTTAAGAATTCTTGTTTTAAACGAACTGCAGGTTTACAAAAGCCAAAAAACAACTAGACTTAGATTTTCCCTTATGTTGGGCCGTATTTTACTTCTTCATTATTTGTTTATAGAGTTGCTTTTCTTAGGATAAAGAATGAAGATGTCATCTCTTTAGCAAGCTTGTAATGCTCAGAATTGTCTGGATTTTTTTTTTTTTTTAACCAAACCTTCATGAGAGGAGAGTTTATTTGAGCAGCTCATGTATGAACAAAGGTGATGTTTACGAAAGGCATATTTCAAGATGACTTTGTAGTAGGTGGTCTTTGCAGAGGCTTTCTAACTCTTTGCACTTTCATAACAAGAATTATGACAGAATAATAGAGAGAATAATATGGGCAAGATCATGAAAGCAGTCAAACAGATGTCATCTGTGTTAAACTGTTGCAGAGATACTGTGAGGAAATGAAGTTTTTAAAAGAAAAGGGGCGGGGGGGAAGAGGAAAAGGGATTTCTGTTAGCATACAAAATTGTTCATTGCAAAAAAATAGTTTTGTTAACACTTCTTCAGTGAGCCTCGCTCCTTTGAGAAAATGTCTTGTGTAGAAAACTGTCTTTATGCAATCTTCCCTAGTCTGAATAAGAACCAGTCTTTCGGTAAGAAGGCTGCTTTTTAAATATATTATTATTTTATACATAATACCTATTTGTAAAGAATAGAACTTCTCTTCAGGGCAATGTACAGAATTGCAACAAAAGCTCTTAATTATATTTTCATAAAATGAAAAATGTCATTATTCTTTCACCTTTGCCTGAAAGACTTTTTAAAAAATTGAAAACTTGCTGTGGGCCATGATGGTATACTGGCTAGGCTTCCCAATAAACAGTTCAGTCATTTTAGCTATTGACATATTTGCCATAAGAAGGAGAAAAGGAAGTGCTATAAATGAATTGAAGGCTCCCAAGCATTTGTTTGATATCTGTAATAAGGTTAAATTCCATAAGACCCTTCACTTATTCTTTGAAATAAATGAAACCAAGTGCTGTGCAAAAACGACAACAATAATAATAGAGAATCTCAGTGCTGCAGTGCTTTTGTAATGTGTTGAGATTTACTGTGGTCTTCTCATTCCAGTGAGGTATTTTAAAGCAATTCTGCAGTAAATATGGAAATACTTTAGAAGAAATATTAGACCTCAGGAGGCTCAGCATTTTTATTACATTTATTCAGCTCATCATGAAGGGAGATCTAGTGCCAATTTCTGAAATCCAGAAAAATATGTTGTAATATTACTTTTGAATTTTGGTGCTGATTCAAACCAATTACCTGTGTGCTAGGTATTAATATTTTGAAAGAAACAATGACTGCAATGCAAGGGAACTGGGGGGGGGGGAGGGGCGGGGGATGTGTGGAGCGTAGAAAATCAAACAAATAATGCCAAAGTAGCTTCCATTTTACTTGTTTTCCTCAAGATGTCTTCCTCCCCATATTACCACTGAGCTCCTGAGGATGGATTTTTACATCTATGTTACTAATAACACTTTACTGATAAAACTTTATGAAAAAATTGCTCAGAAGTTGTCTTACTGGTATCTGCTGCTTCCTGCAGAAGTTGACTAGATTTGTGTGGGTGGTACAACCCCATTGCTTCTTTACAACTGTTGTTAAACTTCGAGCTCTCCTGCGGATCTGTGACAAAAGCTGCAAAGACTACATAGATAAGATCATGAGGAATAGATGCCGTTTGTCCTCCATGTTCTAGGTAAACTTAGACACCTGATTCTTCTCTAACATCCTCTTTACATAGGACTCCAGAGGAAACTTTAGGTTCTGAAAGGTCTGAACTTCTGTGCATATGCATCTTGTATAGGAATAAGCAAGACTTCGCCTGTAATTTTGGATTCTGATTGCTCCAGTATTAGGTTTAGCAACAGGAAGTGGGAAACTTATTTCTATTGTGCTGCCCACTGTTTTGTCAGGTGATACTGTGGTAATGTAGCTTTGAATGCAGTGCAGTTGAGAGGAGAGCTGGGCAAGCCTGGTGACTCCAGGACTGGGGATCTTGACAGAACACCCGGTCTGTCATTTTCTCCTGTGGCGAGGAAGTGGATCAACAGTAGCACAGGTGGGCTGTTTGGGCAAGAAGGCTTGGGGTAAGGAACGGGAGGTAGGGAAGAGGAATTACCAAGGTATCCAGATCTGAAAAGAGAATTGGGATATTAACACCCCTCTCCCTCCCTGCTTGAATTTATGGATAAGAAGTCAGAGGGGAAAAAAGCAAGACTAGGGCCTGGCCTCAGTTTTGAAGTGAGGTGAGGCGGAAAAAACAGTTTTGGGAAAAGATATAGGAGTAGGGCAGGAGGGAGGGGACTCTTCTTGTCAGAGCACAGATTTCTCCTTCTTAGAAATACATACATTTCCTGTAGGTTATTTTTGGTTCTTACCTTTCCAGTGCAGATGGCTTCCTATTATAAACTGATCGTAATAACTTTTTGAAGTTCCAGAATATCAAATGATTTTTCTTTTACTAGGAATTTTAAAGTTGTTGTTGTGTCTTGGTAGAAGAATTCAAGAGAGGTTGTGGAATCTCTTTCTCTGGAGACATTCAAGACCCACCTGGACACATTCCTGTGTGATCTGCTCTGGGTGAACCTGCTTTAGCAGATGGGTTGGACTAGATGATCTCCAGAGGTCCCTTCCAACCCAAACTGTTCTATATGATTCTGTGAAGGGTCGTGAAATGGGATAAGTAATGCAGAATTACCATACAAGTCCTTACAATAAATGCTTTTGCCACTTCTATGACTTTTGTAGGACCTGTCTACTTACGAGGAGGCTCCATGTTTAGTAAGTGTCAAAATGTGGAGAAGCTGGGAGCTAATGTGCTTCAGTTTATACTAATCTGCTTGTAGCTACAGAGCTGCACTAAGGAAACTTCTGATAAGCCGTAGGAATTTGTGATCAGTTGCGTAGTAAACTAAATATAGGCCGCGTAACATGTCTACCATATTGGTGTTTGTATTACAGAGATTTAACTGGTTTGAGTTGATACCTAATGGCAGGTGCAAAGGAATATTCTTCTGGAAGTGCTTGGTTGATAATTTTATGTATGTTTTTGCTAATCTGTTGAGATATTATTTGTTGATATTCTTTGCTAGTGTAGTGTCTGTAAGTAATGTTTTGATTTTTCTCAGTTTATGTAAATGTTGATGCTTTATACAAATAAATGCTGGGGGCTTCTTCCCATGTGACTGACTGTGCCAGTAAGTCTAATTTTGATGGGGAAGTTGTCCCAATATGTAATCATAGTCTATTCCTTAGCTTAGAAATTCTAAACTTTCTAAGGAATACAATAATAGAGGATTGAATAGGCTGGTTTGAATTCTGACATAAGTGATTTGGCGTGTATGTTTAGTTTCATTAAGCATTTTGAGGGTTTAGTATTTTTCTGGATATACTTTTTCTTTACAGTTCAGAACTAGAGGTATACTTAATTAAAAACAGTAGAAGTACAAAGAAGGTGTAAGTATTCTTTATTGTTTTATGACTATGTGGCAAAAAGGCTTTGAGAGTGGTGTTCCATGTTTACATTCATGTTTTGCTATCGTTTTAGAAGAACAGCTTAAAAGGTTTTAAATAACTTTTACATAATGTAATTATTGCTTTTAAATGATTGTTTCTTGCTGAACAGATAAAAGCAACTCAGTTTTCAGTAACTGAATAGTCATCATGTCTCGAGCACGGCAGCCCCCACTTGTAACTGGCATCTCTCCCAATGAGGGCATCTCATGGACAAAAGTGACAATTAGAGGAGAAAATTTGGGGACTGGACCTACAGACCTCATAGGTAAGTTGAAAAAAAAAAAAAAACAACCTCTTTCTTTTGAGATTGTAGGTTGTCACATTTAGGATTTGATTAGAGAATTTTTTTTGTGTGGTAAAGTCCATGTTGCATGGTATGAGAAATGCCCTTTTCACAAGTAGGTGCTTGAATCCATAAATTGAAGAATGCTGCTCAATGTGTAACTAATCAGAATGACCATGCTCTGCTAGATGAGCCCTTAACCTGACTTAACATCTCATGCTAAACAGTAAGAGTGGATACCTATGAGAGTGTACTGGAAGAGAATAAATGTGATGCTGCTTTCTTACTTTCCCAGGCATTGAGAATTTCAGCATGGAGACTTTCCTATCAGAAGTGTTTTCAATGTATCAAGAATGTTATGACAAAACAGGTTCAATGATTTATCTTCACATTATGTGAAGAACCATTTCCTTCGCTGCCTTGATTTTAACATGGTAACTTCATTTGAATTGTCATAGCTGTGGCATTGAAAGAGGGAACAAGCAGTTTTCTCTGATTCTCCTGACCATACATGTCTTGATTATAATTTCTCTGTTGCCCCTTTCCCAGACTGAAAAGTCCTAGCACATTTAAATTTTCTGCATGTGTCTTTGACCTTTCTTGTTGCTCTTCAGTGAATCTCTTCTGGTTTCGCTGCCAGTCGTGGGTAAACATCATCTTGGTTACATGCACTATTGAGGATGTGAATGCACTGTGCCATAATACTGTACTCTTGCTTTTGTATTGTATTTCTTCCATAGGATTCTGTTTTCTGTATAACTCCTACTAAGCACTGAGATGATGGTTTTTTATTCTATTATAGTCCCATGATTTAATGCTTGAGAGTTAGTAGTCTGTCTGAGGCTGTCATCTGTGAATTTAAGGTTTTGCCTGTGTGCATCATGTCTTTGTTCACTGAATTTCAGCTACTGTTTTATAGCATCTACATTATAGTTCATCCACTCAGTCTCATGAGGTCTCTTCCACATTTTTTCTACTTTTTACAATCTTTACATTCTGAGTAAATTAATATCATCAACAAACATTGTAACCTCTTTGTCATTTATGAATATATTGAACATAAGTGATCCTACCATGTATGCTGTGGAAACTTTCCTCAGTGAAAACACACCAGTTACTGTAGCCCTGTTTCTTTCTTAACAAATTATTTATCCATTTAAGGCTCATATGCTATAGCTGCTTAATTTTCTTAAGCCTTTCAAGAATGACTTTGTAAAAAATTCTGGAAATCCAAGTTAACTGTAACTACTGGAATTTCCCTTATTTCTTTTGGAAGTTAAGCATATGTGTACTCCAGTATTCATGTTAGAGACAATTTATCTAATTTGTTGTGGAATCGTGACTCCTCTGAAGTCCATTGGTATTTTGTTTGGCTTTGCTAGAAACAATGTTTCACTTCATGGCTGTAAACCAAGATTCCCGAATTCCATTCTTGGCCACCACAATGAACTTCATAGCCAAGCATAAGCTACTACTATTTTCCCCTTCGCTTCGGTCTGCTGTCTCTCAAAAATGGAAGTAGTGTTTTCCTGAGCTGCTAGACAAGATTGCATTACACTAATGAATTTTTGTTGAGAAAAAATCAAATAACTGATGATGTTAGAGGTGAGTCTATTTCTGTGTATTTGTGTGGTTGATCGACTTGGATAACCTTAGTAGTTCATTGGTATGATCATCTTAGGAGTCATCCGTGCTAGGTTCTTGGAAGGAAGACATCTCTTGAACTGTGCCTCGGTATTATGGCTGACCAACTGTTAATGTTTTTTCTTTTTTTTTTCTTGTAACACATGGCTGCTAATAATCTCATGCTTTGAGATTAAAAAAAAAAAAAAAATAGATTGCCGTGTTTTTTTTCTTGGCTCAATTTTAGGCTTTCTTCAGTTATTGGCTAAGGCCCCAGACATGTGAAAACTTCTTTTCATGGTTAAATTAGACAGGTAAATATTCCCTGTGTCTTGAATAGAAATACTTGCAAAACTGAGCCTTTGTAGGCATGAGATTTAAAGAAGTTTGCATGAGAGTTTTACAAAGTTTAGTCTGCTGTTTGAGATACATTAGAGTAAAAGGAAAAGCAAGAAACTTTATACATATATATATATAAAGAATATCACATAATATAAGAATATGCCTTTTTGTTTCATTTTAAGAGAGAGCCTTCTGGTAATCTCTTTGTATCTTTGACAACAAATAAACTTTATTTGTAACTCTATAGCTCATGGTACAAAAAGTCAAATCTAGGATATACTGGTAACATTTATGCTCTCAAGGTTTAGTTTTTCTTTTAAGACGATTGCAGTTCTATTTTGTCGGCATTGTAAAAAACTTAACCAAAATTGGAAAGTCTCAGTAAGATAATTGCTTGTGCCTATTTATTAAAAGGCACATAAAAGCGAGAACCTGAGTATGACGTTCTCAAAGGTCTTTGTACCATGCAACATATTAAAATGAAATTTTATTTAAAGACAAGTTTTATCTTTTTGGAGAAAAAAAAAAAGAAGTTGTATCTCTGCCACTAAAAGGTCTCACTTAACATGGCTTTGTTTTAGAAATTGTCTTGTGCCATTACTGTATTTACTGTGTTATATGAACTGTTAATAGAGACTTACGATCTTCTGTGTTTTCAAGAGACAGACAAAGGCTATTCCGCTTCATTTCAGAAATGTCAGATCTGGTGATCTTCTCTTGAGAGCGAAAGCTCGAGAACCTCGGATGAGTAGACAGTAATTGATACAAGGATCTCTAAAACACTTGTTCAAAAAATTTTACCCTACTAAATTGCTGTAGCTCAGATGTTGATTTTAAAGTATTACTTCATTTAAGCCTGAATTCAGACCTTTGGAATTCTAGGGTGAAAACCTCTTTATGAACGGTTCAGACAAATTATTTCAGTTAGTCTTCTATCCTACTGTTATCTCGTCTTTCAGAGAACTTGCTACCATAAAACCAGAAGAGATGTAATAGTATAACGTGAGGTTAAAACCCATGCATCATAATTGTGTGGTTTTTTAAATTCCCCTCTGAAAAGCAAAAACTGGCATGGTTAAAATGTCGCAAATAAATAACAACCAAAAAATGTTTTTTATTTCAAGACTTTTTTGTGTGTGTATTCTGTTTTGCTCCCCACCCCCCACCCTTTATTCAGGCATCTTTTAAGAAAGAAATCTACTTTGCTTAAGTAAAATTACTTTCAGTTGTAATAAGATTCAGTCCCTATCTATTTTTTATTTTTTTATTTTCATTTTCAAAATAGTTTTTGGCAGGAAGCAGGGCATTTTTACATCTGACAACCATGAAAACTGCCAAATTTGTCTGCTGTGTAATGTCAGGGACTTAACTTGTGAGAGAAAGTGTGAAGCTTTGGTATTGAGCCACATATGCTGACCCTTTTCTGTCTGTAACTATTTTTAAATTGGTCAGAGATTTCTAGAAATTAAAAACAAAAGCCAGGCCGACAGGGGAGGATCTGCTGTGCCTGCCTAATTTGTACTTCACTATAGTCTACACACTAGTATGGCCTTGTCGTTTTGGACATAAGGCAAAATGTTTCTAGGTAAGGCATTAATTTAAGAGGAGCCCAATGAAATTGTTCTGCAAATCAATGCTATAGAAATTAAGATCTTGCCAGTTCTTCAGGATAACAAAACTCCAATTCGGAATATGGAAATTCTTGTTCGAGATCTAAGAAACAATCCATCTATTCCAGCATCCAGAGTCCTGATCTGACCAGTATCGATCAGACTGATTGATCAGACTGATCACCTGGTCAGACTGATTTGACATGACATTCCAGGGAGCCTTGGACCTTATATTAAGGACTACCTTGACTCTTAAGTGTTAAGGGATTTTCCATTCCCCTTCCCCCCTCTCCTCCGTCATAGGGAGTGGATTTGTGAAAGACTTTGCACACAGTATTGATAGGAAGTTTCATGTAAATGCAATACTGAACAACAGTTGTCTATGTGTCTTGCAGACAGAAGATGTATTGTACAACATGAAGTAAAAGCTACAGTAGCCCATAACTGGTGGAAGAGATTAAAATAAGCTTCAAGCAGCACTGCATGTGTCTCATGAGGTGTCACTAGAAAAAAAAGACCTGAAGCCACCTTGGGAACATCTGAAAAATATATTTGTGACTCACTGTAGTTGGCTGTAAAGGACTGGAGAAGAGGCATATATTTATGTAAAATATATGAAGCATCATAAGTGTATTTGCATTGCAGAATTTCAAAAGATACTTCTGTTCACAGTAGGGTATTTCTTTTTTCTTTTTGCCAGGTTTAACAATCTGTGGGCACAACTGTCTGCTGACTGCTGAATGGATGTCTGCCAGTAAAATTGTGTGTCGAGTTGGACAGGCTAAAAATGACAAGGGAGACATTATTGTCACTACAAAGTCTGGTGGCAAAGGGACTTCAACTGTTTCCTTCAAACTCCTTAAACCTGAAAAAATAGGTATTTTTCTTGTTCAAATTCACATCTGTTTTCTTTGTTAAACAAATGTATGACCGAGTGCCTCTTTAAATAAAATGTATGTTTAAAATGGATCCACATCAGGACGATCTTCAATTGTTTAGAAAAAGCAGAGTACACCAATAGAATGTGCAAATATATATATATATATATATAAAAATATATATATAATAATGGTATATGTGGAATTCATCAGCCCATTTCAATATCCTGATAAAACCTTCAATGACTAATGAAAAGTAGCCCTTTATTTTTCTGTAGCTAGTAGCACTAAACTTCTAAAATTTAAAAAAAAATTCGTAACAGATCCAGTAATTACTTTAAAGTGTACTAGATAAATACAAAATGTAAACCAGCTCATGAGCTTTATACCTAAATCCTGAGCTGACAGCTAATCCTTTAAAGAAAGTTGAGTCCTCAGTGCCGTTTCTTATTTGTAATTCAAACCATCCTGCAAGACGGAAAGTCTTAAGTATTTCTCATGAGATGCTTAACCATTGAAATGATGTTGCCAGGCAGTCTAGGACCTCTGCTTAATCTAGAATCCAGCCTAAATACCCTCTGGATTGAAAATGTTTCTTTCAGAACACCTCATTGATGAAGTTGGATATTTATCTTTTCTAACCTAGAGGTTCCCACAAGAACTGTTTTAGGCTTTTGTTCTCTGAGATTCAGAGACGGTTAAATAACACACAGTTTCTCCCAAGCTGTACTAAGATGTTAATAATAGAAAAGTGAATCAAGTGCAAATGTTACACAGTGAGGCTTTTGGTGATGAGAGGGAAGTGATAATTTAAAAACATGGGCGAGAGTGGAGGTGAGAGTGGGGATGGGGTAATTTCTGGTATTGAGTATCTGATGGGTGTGTTAAAGAAGGGGATGGCCAAGAATATGGCTGGCTCCATTTTTGGCTGAGAGTCAAGACCTATTGTGCCTCACCTTTATGCATTGTCTGTGCCAAGGCTTTGGGGTGGGGGGGAAATGTCAGTCCTGTGTCCTTTGAGTCACCAAGCTTGACATGTGGATAAGGTTCAATTACTTTTTGGTTAGCAAGTGGCACAGAAAAGGGCTCTTGTCTAAAATATGCAAATAAGAAGACTGTGAGGTAATTGCTTGGTTTGAAAGTAGTAGATGATGAGGTTTGGGCAAATACCAGAAGACTTGGAGGAATTAAAAATACTAATAGTTTGTGATCAGGCAAATGCTCTTAATGTACATGAAACTGGGCACTCTGTAAGAGGGTAATGTTTGATGCCCGGCCATGAATACCTTTTCAGCAGCTATAATAAAATAATTTAGCCTAATTGCATCCAGGTTGTTTTGCCATACGTCTTGCAGTATATTACCTAGGCATGCATTTTATATTTATCAGGATTTTTCAAATTAATTCAGTATGTTGGGAGTTGATGGTGCTGGACCGCCCTTGTTGTTTTAAGGATCTGTGCTTTGTTTTCTCTAGGTATCTTGGATCAGTCTGCTGTCTGGGTGGATGAAATGAACTATTATGACATGCGCACTGATAGGAACAAAGGGATTCCCCCCTTGTCCCTACGTCCAGCTAATCCGCTTGGTATTGAGATAGACAAGTGAGTACCAAATGCCTTTAATCCACTTTTTTACTGGTTTTCACTATATGTGCTTTTGTGAATTCCAGAAAAGTTTAATGGTTTACAGGGCAGGGAAAGATTTAAAAATACATACATATATTTATTTGCTACTCAAAACAGTTGTTGGTGCACGTTCTAGCCTACTTCATAATCCTCATTTTTGGATCATCAATTAGAACTGTAGATAATCTGAAAGCCTGATATATTGAACCCTAGTGATGTTTAGATTTTGAGGATTGATAAATAACCTAAGGCTCTGGGTACATTGTCCTTATGGAATAGTTACTGTTGCATTTGAGTTTCATGGGGCTTTTAAGGATGTTTAGATTGCTATCTGTTGGTAAAATTGCACTGTAAAATGTGATTTATTATACCACATCAAGTAGTTTATTTTATTGAAATTTTAATACCATTTTCCAGCCCACAGACTTCCTTACTTTGGTTCATAAGTATGGTGGAATTTATGACATTTTTTTCTGAAATAAGAACTTTATAGTGAGTGAAAAATGGAATTAGAGGGCTTTGAGCGGGACACTCTTAGAGCTCCAAACCTGCCCAGCTCCTACAAATAGCATCAGAAATGATATTTCTCTTCATCAAGATACCAACTCTACCAAAACCAAAGGCTACTTAAGATTAAAGGATTACGAGGGGTCTCATGTGCTGACTACTCTGTTTGTGAGGTAGTGCACATTGGAGAAAATCTGCAGGGTTCATTGTTACCTTGTTCTGATGGGGAAATTGCACTTTTGCAAAATCTGTGATGGATTTCTAGTGGATCCATCATCACCTTCCATCTCTGGCTGTGTATTTTTTGCCTAGTTTGGATATGTTTGGTTTTTTTTTTCTTTTCAAAGTACTAAGCTATTTTTTGTCATAAGTTGAAGATTTTGGTCTCTTTGTAAGTGTTTTTCTCTAGCCTCTTGCATAACATCTGACAGGTACATCTTTCATCATCTCCAGTTTTCCAATCCTGATAAAATGTGGAGTCTGGGACTGCGGACAGTATTCCACCATCTTACTAGAAGACTTCCTGTCCCTCCTCCGCAGTCCCTACCCTGTTCATGATTAAAAAACCAAACAAAACAAAACCACAACACAAACAAACAAAACCCACAAACAAAACAGACACCAAAAAAACAACCAACCAGAAAATAATATTAAAAAGATAATCCATTTTACCTTAGTGCTGCACTGGTAACTAGTAGTGAGTGGCTTGTTAGCCAATTCTCTTGAATTGCTACTTTTTGCAGCTGGCACGGTTGCTTGTTATTGTGTAGGGATGGCCTGGATTCCTTTATCCTAGATATATCTTTTTATATTTGACTGTTTTCCTCTGTTTGTTGCTTCCTTGATAACTCTGTCTTCTCAGTCTACGTGGTAGTCTTTCTTCTTAAGGTTTTTACCAATTATAAAAAATTAATGATGATAAAGTTATTTTATTGGTGATGATGCAAATACTGGTGAAAGAGTAACATGGGCTTTACTAAAACTTTAAACTTTACCTACAGTTGTTCTCAGGTTTGTTTCTTCACTGATTTTTTTTTTGTAGTTCTTTAATCCATGTGATATATTCTATTGGCATTGCACAGAAGAAAGTTTTTAATCAACCTTATGGTAGCAAGTCTCCTTTAAAATGACGATATATTAATTTTGTCTAGTTACTTTTTCAATTAAGCACTTGATCTCAAAGCCCATATAGTATGTTCTCAAACACTGTAAGAAATAGTTGTGACAGGCTGACATTAAAACTAATTTTCTCTGCTTTAGTTCTTTGTTGTTTGAACCCCTGAACCTTTTCCAATATTTAATCTGGGATTTAAGTCAAGATAACTAGTTCTGTTGCATAGTGCTCTATCTATAGGTTTTTCACAATACTTCTTTCTGTAAATACCATGGTTATGACACAGTTACTTTTAATTTGTTCTTTTTTTTTAACAAAACTTCTAATGCGGTATTTGACTTCATAACCTAAATATATAGTTCTTAACTTTAAGACAGTGTCATTGTGATAGATTAAGAATTATCTTCTAGAAACCTAAACAGCATTAGTTTAGTATTTGTTTAATTTACAATCATCTCTTTGGATGTTTGTTAAATAGGAAACCAGCTGTGCTATATTTGAAATGTTTCATCTGAAAGCATTAGAAAATATCATGTTAATGAAACCTCAGATTTTGTGTGGGGAAAAAAAAAAGTCAGAAATATCTAAATACAAATAGCAAATAACCTTTGGGTGGGTGGGAAATAGGGAAATCTTTGGGCAGGCATAATATCAGGTCTAGTTTGGTGATCCCCAGGTTCACCTCCAAGTTCATTGGAGGTGAAGCATGAAGATTATGGCAAGCACTACTGTTGAAAATGACCAGTTTGAGAGAAGGAACACTAGTTAATATAACAAGTAATTGTGTAGAGGGTTTGAGGGGTAAGTTGTGGAGAGGGGAGAGAAACAGGGAAAGAGAGGAAAAGCCTGGTCTGCCCTTGTGCTGTGAGTGACAGAACGGTGTTAATACATTTGACTATAGATGGAACATTCTCTGTTTCATTACATTCTGTATCTTCCCAGTGGAAAATCTTTTGTAATTTAGTTGAAAATTTGAAGCAATGTGGTCATTACTTTTGTAAGATCATCTCTAACACCATATAGTTTAATTAAACTCACATGTTTGCAAGTGCTTGATGTGTGAGGTAGGTGAGTTATTGAGCAGTTGTACAAGGCAGTGAAAACAGGCAATTATAAATTAAGGAAGGGAGTGGATAGGCAAGATATTACCATTAACCATGACTAGACATGGCAATAATTTGTCACAAGAATTGATAAAAATGTTTAGGATTTTGAGATGCTTTAAAAGAAAAGAAAGCCTAATGTGATGAAGAACAGTTGTGTATACAAGGTTATGGGACTCTGCAGCATAATGGGTTGCTACTTTATTAATACCTTTGGCCTCTTTAAACTATTTTTAAATGTGTGTAAATTGAGCTGTATTTTCACTTTGAAGCTGAAGTGTTTGTCATCGCTCTGACTTGGTGGGAATTACAACCCTTGCAGCACAATGGCTAATATGGAAAGGAAGGCAGTGACTTGTATTGGTTATGCAAATAGCAGCAAACAAATGAAACATTTAAAGAGAGAACCATGGAGAAAAACAGATGTGAGAAAATAGGCTAGGGATAAGCAAGATGGGAGCACACTGAAGAGAAGGCGGGAAGTGTGTATACTACAGACTGAAAGAGAGAAAGAAGTCTTACCTCTAGGAAGTGGCTGTCAGTCATCAGCAAATTGTAGAATCATGGAATCATTTTGGTTGGAAGAGACCCTCAGGATCATAGAGTCCAACCATAACTTAACTCCAGCACTAAACGGTGTCCCTAAGAACCTCATCTAAACACCTTTTGAACACCTCCAGGGATGGTGACTCCACCACTTCCCTGGACAGCCTGTTCCAATGCCTGACAACACTTTCTGTGAAGAATTCTTTCCTAATATCCAATCTAAACCTCCCCTGGTGCAACTTGAGGCCATTTCCTCTCATCCTGTCACTTGCTTCTTGGGAGAAGACACCAGCCCCCTCCATGCTACAACTTCCTTTCAGATAGTTGTAGACAGCGATCAGGTCTCCCCTCAGCCTCCTTTTCTCCAGGCTAAACAAGCCCCAGTTCCCTTAGCCGCTCCTTATCAAATTTGTGCTCCAGGCCCCTCACCAGCTTTGTTGCCCTCCTCTGAACTCTTTCCAGCACCTCAATGACTTTCTTGTTGTGAGGGATCCAAAACTGAACACAGAATTCGAGGTGGGGCCTCACCAGTGCTGAATACAGGGGGATGATTACTTCCCTAGTCCTGCTGGCCACAGTATTTCTGATAGCAACTAGAAAAGACAATCTGCAGCATGGGGAAGAGTGAGATCACTTATCTGTTGTGATATTATGATTTTTTTAATATGGGTTATGCTTAGTTATAGAAGTTCATTTTATGACTTTTTAAACATTGTTTATGGTACTTCGTCCAATTAAAATGTGTTTAAAAATTAATCATAGCTTTTGAATCATTCAAGTGGGTGTTTTCAAGGTTTTACAAATGGGACATTGAAATACTAGAAAAAAGATCCTGTAAGTAATGAATGGAAGTGCTTTAGTACAGTGTTTCATTAAATTATTAGGCAAGCACAGGGACAAAAAATATTTATTCTGACTCAGTAGACTTAAGAGTGGAGTTTACTTGGGTGTGACTGGGATTTAAGTGAGCAAAAGGTTTGAACTGTGAATTAAGGGAAATAGATAATAGTGGGTCTAACATATTCTATTAATAATTGGAATACTGCCTGTAGAAGTATCATAGGAGTAATATATCTACTCAAAATATGCTCTGTAATTCTCTTATTCATATTCAAATGTTGCAAGGATGCAAAGCAAGAACTATGGATATACACTCATCCTCCTGGTTGTTTTTTACTTAGGCGTAGGCAAGATATTTTTAATGTTATATATATACACAATGTGTAAGCCATCATCTTTCAGCCTGCGAGTTTAACAAGTGTTTCCGGCTGATAAGTTCTTAATTTTTTCCAAGCATTAATTGTTTTTTTGCCGTAGAGCTAACTTATAATCTCAATTGCTAAACAATAAAATCATTTATACTGTAGTGAAACTTGCTGGTTATTATGTTACAGTGATCCTGTAAGTCACAAATGTATTCGTACAAGAGCGTTAGCACACATTTGTTCTTCTGCCTTGCTAATAGTTGCTTGTTCATCTTTTAAATTACAAAACTGATCCAATTAGATGAGGGTTTTTTTACATTGCTGTCACTTAGTGCATATTGTGTGTATGCTATGAAGTTTTTCATTCACACCAGAAAATAAGTATTTCAAATATTCTTTGAGTTCTAGGGTTTTTTTTTTAATTTTCAGAATGAAGTAAAGATTGATAGAAAGCTTTAGTTTTCTGTCATCATTTTTATGTTGGCTTTAAGTGCAAAGTAGAACTATGCCACTTTCCTCCCTGTGGAATATTCCTGGCTGTGCTATTATGCAGATGTAGCCAGAAGCTCTTACAGAAGGCTTAAATAGCCTGCAGGAAGAAAAAGTGTATACAGAGTAGTCACCTCAGTATGAGGAATGTAGAAACTTGATGTGAAAATGCAAACAATAACAGTGTTGCAGTGCTTGGGTTGGTTTTCACAGTTTAGATCTGTTACAAGAGCAGGTTGGTAGCAACGTAAGACTGTTCAGAATTTTGAACAGTTCTGGGAGAGAATATGTGATGCCTGTTTTGTGAAGGCACTGGTTGAAATCTGTTGGTGGAAAATTTAGATCTACATAAGATTTGTGAATGAATTGCTTGTTCAGATGTGTCACATACTTTTCCCCGCTGCAGAAGCCCTTGTTTAATCAAAGGTTCCCTACCTTCCCTGCCTACTCTGTCTAAGAAAATCCATTCTCTGCAAAGCAGTAAGAGCAGTCAGACCTAGCAGTGGTTAGAAAACTTTTGAATAGTGCTTGTTGGTTTGCATGTAGCAGAGGTCATTATGGTGGATCCATGTCGTACATGAAAGCAAATGCTGACATGCTAAGTACATTCCACGTACTTTTGTATCCACCCACCCAACACAGATGCTTCCTTCTTACCACATCAGCTTCCAAAAGAGTTGGTCTGGGAGAGGGGAACAGATGATCTTGCGCTGCCACCTAATGGTAAATATCCGCTTGCTACCGTAAGATAGGAAAAGACTTTCTGGAGGCTTAGATATTTATTTAAGTGGCTTGTACGGGATTTCATCCTTGAATATGATGGGCTCACAGAAGCTTTTATCACAGAGATGCATGCAGAAAAATTGTCAAACCTGCGTGAGGGAGATCCAGTATATAGTAGTATGTAGTCCTAATTTTATGATGTTAAAAAATACATTAATACTTACTGCTTGCAAGGCTGATGCATCAGTTGCAGCTACCAGCCTATGATCTCTTAGTAGATATCTCTTATCGCATTCTGCCATTTCTCAAATGCAGTTGTTGTTTTGTTGTTTCTGACAAAGCCAGTGCTACTAGGGAGGAATTGCCAGGCTCCATCCTTGTCTTTTTGCTGTTGGAAACACCTTTGTTAACACCTTCTGATTTGTCATGTTTAGTCTACTCCAGGGTCTCTTATGTGGGTCTTTTGCGTGCATTATTAACACAGTACAGCTGGTACAAAACCTGCTTCTTGGGGTCTGGTACCAGACAGAGAGGGGAGTGTACAGCAGCTCTAGCTGGAGCTTGTTTATGCTGGTTGCTGTTCAGAATCTGTGTTTATTTAAAGTTGCTCCTTTTGACCTACAAACTCATGTGGAATTGAGGTTCAAGTTACCTTTGGTGACTATCCTGTTTTGGGACCTACCTTTAATCTGCAAATATGGTTATGTATACTGAAAAGCATACTACGAGATCCTGAAACTCTGGGAACAAAATAATCTTTACAGAAAAATTAGAACTTGCTAAGCTGTATTCATAGTTAGACTGTGTTCATTAGTAGTTGTGTTCTGTTGCTGTTACTCAATTTTGATTGCTTGGAGGCTGTGATTTACCGTGGAGATCACAACTAATCCTAAACTTCTGGAGGATATAAATGCTCTGTATATGCACAAGTTAAGTAGCAGGATTTGTAAGAGCCAGTATATGCTGTGATGTTAAAATAGATCTATTGAGTGTCAGGCTATACAGAAACTAAAGTTTGGGGTAGTGGAAGGAGGGGACTTATATTGATAGGTACATGCGGCACAAGTGAATTGATTGTACCGTGTGTATTTGGAATGCAAAGTAGATGCATATGATCTTTATGTGAAAACAAAGACCACTACATCTAGTACAGCAGGGCTTTATTAGATATACTCAAAACATGTTTGAGGGAAGTGGAAGTGTATAGTGGCCTGAAACCCAATTTATTTTTATTGTAGTTCTCATTGATATAAACAGTATGTGAAATCTTAATTACTTTTATATTTAAATTTGTTGCTGACAGGTGAATAAGACTACTTTAAAATGCTTACTAGAAGTCTAGTACCAGATCTGGTTAAAATCGTCTGCCTACCAGAAAGTTCTACTATATAAATCCAATATGTGTTTGCTAAAATTGTAAAGGGAACGAAATGCGTAGAGTTATCATGGATGGTAAACTTCTCCCTTCTTTTTCTGAGGTTTTCTGCATTGATGTGTGGTTCCCAGTTTCTTTTACAGTAATTGCTTTTTAATCAATGATTAAGTATTTGGAGTTGCTTCCTGAAGCTACTTTTATATAATGAGCAAATCAACAGAAAAATTATCAACAATTTCATTGCATGTCAGCGTGACCTCAGCTTTTGCTACTAGTTCAAATTTACTCTATAATGTTGAAATGAGTAAAACAGAAATACATTCTCAAGTCACATATGTGCTTGTTTATAAGTAAACGGTAAGCAAGTTTTCATGAGAACAACTTCCAAGGACTTATTTATTTAACTTACTAATGGAAGTTAATGAAACAAACTTGTGCGTTTGTGGAGTCAGTCTCTTTTTAGATACATCTGGCCAGACATTTTAGAAATACAGTTGCTTTCAGTTTGAACTTTTTAATGAACAGCTTGTTGTGAAGACAGCTGTGGCAAGTCATTCCAAGCTCCCCATATCTGTTAGTGGAAAAACTACTGGAAAAATTTATGATAAAAATAAGGATACTACACCATAGAGTATAACATATTGTTAACATACCGCACACATTCACATTCATGTTTCTACTCTGTTGTGACTATGTCTAAAATATGTCTGCACAGATAAAAGCAGCCATAAACGCATTGCTAATTTATGGCTCTGTGCAAATACATCTGCTGGAAAAAAGCTCCTAATAACTTTTCAATGCAGTCAAACATCAAACTGAAGAAAACCCATTCACTTCTGTCCCACTGTCTGTGGGCAAAACTCATTTGCAGGAATTTATTACATCCCTGGCTAAATTATTGGTCTTTATCTCAACATATATGCGTGTATATATATAAAATAGTGAGGTTTTTTTTCCCCACCCCTGTGGAACTGTATAGCTCATACACAAGCTTAAGCTGTCATGCTTATATCTTGCAATCTTGCAGTAATAAGTAGCATTTGGTAATGGTGTATTTGTTGAGTGTGTGTGCTTTTGGTGTCATGTCTGTTTCTTTTGGCTTTTGAGAAAAACATACTGAAGTTCTGAAAAACATGAACAAAAATCTGTTTTGTGTCATGCACTTATAGGGCTTGCACTGGAGTTCTGAATCTCTTCTGAGAAAAATGTAAATTTTTAATTGTTTTTGTTTTTTAGCATTAAAAATGTAGTTGTCCACAAAGATGCTACCATGTGTAGGTTTAATAAAAAGCTTTTTTGGGCAGCTGTGCCATGTAATATACGTGAAGTACTGTCCTGTAAAATCATGTGCCTAGTATGCACTTTTGACTACTTTGAATGCAAAATAAGACATCTTAAAATTTATTTAAAGGAAGAATAAATTGGATTTTTCTTCACCTTCTTAGTTCCATCAGCATTTTCTGCTCACTAACTGGCATTCATGAAATTCAAGGCCATTGGTAATCCTGAATCTCACTACTTTTCTTTCTAAATTTTTATATTCATGTTATCGCTTTTTTGTTGAACACAGAGAAATGTTGGGACACTCAGGGGTTTTTTGCAGCATTTGTTTCTTGCACTATTTTCCCTGCCTCTCTGCTTTTCATATCTCATATCTGTCATCACTTTTCCTTGCATCTCATGGGATTATTTTTGCTTATTTTTAAAAAGTATTGTTTCATGCCCCTGCTGTAATCAGGTGCTACTGATGGAACTCTTCTGTGCCATGTCATTATGTATGTAGGTCTTTTGTACCTGCTTGTACTGATGACCATTTAGATATGAATAGAAACTCACAGAAAACAACTCATTTCTGTATAATTGTACTTTTAGATTTGCCTCACTTAATCTGCTGTTTTCTTTTTGTAATAAAAACAGCTTTACCTATCTTGAAACATGTTTATATTACAGAAAAAAAAAAAAAAGAAAAAAAAACCAAAAAACTAATAAGTAATTGCTTTTGTGTCCATTCAAATGGCTTTTCATATATACGAAGTGTAATTCCAATAACTGACTCTGGATTGCTACCCCCACCCGCATTTGATCTCAAATGCAAAGTACAGCAGGTTTATATTTGTGTACAGTGTCCTTTTTATAGCAGAATTCATCAAGCTTGTGAGGATCAGAGAGGGATTTTTTTGACTTTTGAGGTTGATGGTGTGATCCAAAAATGACACAGTAAATTTTTAGAACGGAATACTATATTTCATTGGACGGGACCTACAGTGATCACCTAGTACAACTGCCTGACCAATTCAAGGCTGACCAAAAGTGAACTTGTTTGTCATGATTAGTTTCTGAAGGTGAGATGCAGCTGGTGGTAAAGAATAGAGTGGTGAGTGCACCTGGTGATGTACTGAGAATGCGCGGTGGCATGAACGTGGCCAAGCATTAAGTGTGTGTCTGGACTGAGGGATAAAGATTGCCATGTTTTCCTCAAAAAGTGCTGTAAGTATTTTTATTACACTGACTTAAAAATAAATGCAATACATTTTCTGTAGGAGTAGCTTAGAAACTACTTGTATTATTGTAGAGCATCTGCTTTCACAAGGAATTAGCTCGCATGCTATCTTTGTGCGTTGTAGGATTGAATAAAAACAAACAAAACACACTGTTTCTAACTGAAGACATACCCACTTTTCCTTTATGTTTTGTGTACTGTAAACAGACAGATCAGTGTATTCTGTTTTGCAAGAGGATGGTTTTAACTCAGGATTTATTTCAGTGTTTGTATATAATAAAAGAATGGTCCGTGTGTCTTCCTTCATGTTTCTGTGGGACTTATCCTGCATGTGAACCAATAGACAATGATGGTGTGAGATCACTTACAAGCTGTCAATCTGGTGATGTCCCATCGCCTTAAAGTTAGATAGATACTGGTTCCTGGTTTATAGAGAATATTGTGTCTTATTTTACTTGGCTTGGTGTATTGATTTTCTTGTTTAAAAGGTAGAGTTGACTTTGAGTACATTCAGCATTACTGGTCCTGAATTTGAATGTTAGTAGTATCATGGTGAGCCTGTCTAGTCCCATTTTCTGAAGGCAGCAGTTCTTTCTTTAGAAGCATTTTGTACGAGCAATACTTCTGACAAATGTGTAATGGTGAAAACAAAATGGTAAAATTAGTTTTACTTAGATTAAATTTCAGTCTTCTTTTTCCCAGTCATGCTACATGTGTCTGTAATACCAAATTTAATGTCATGGTGATATACAAATTTACATCTTGCTGGAACGTGATTTGTTTGAATTGCATTTGGGCTTTTGGTTGGTTGGTTGGTTTTTAATGTGACAGTTGTAATTGTAACATATTTGCTAGGATATGTCTCACTGAAGGAAGGAATGTTCATTTTTCAGAGGCAGATTTCCTCAAAAAGATTTAGAGGCACTGTTTCCTGGCATGAGTGCTGACTTCACTAGTGAAAACTTTTCGGCTGCCTGGTACCTGATTGAGAATCATTCAACAACAAGGTTTGTTGGTATCATATAAACAGTTTTTTAAATGCAAGTCACTTGATGTTATTTCATTTTACACCGGATGTGTCATTGGTGGTTGACATTTTTAGTAATAGACCTGTAGTCTCTACTGCCTGTGGTATTTCTGCTTGGCCAGACACTTGAATCAACCAGTTTGCCCAATGTGGTTATGAGGAAAACTTCATTTTTAACCAGACCTAATTTATGGCTTTACCCCAACCCCTCATGTCAGATGGAAATTGTCTTGCCTCATACTAGAGCCCATTATGAACCAAGAAGTTAGGAAGCATGGCCTTGACTGGAAACTCCAGGTGTTAAGTCATGGCTAGAAATTCAGGATAGAGCACTGAACAGATGACAAAGAGTAAAACTGCTAGTAGGATCAGTTAGCTTTTAATCAGCTCTTGTGGAAAATGCTGTAGTCGGAAGAAGTTCGGCAAGCAAGTAAGATCTTCAAGGTGAGTCTTTTAAAATCTTGATCGTTAACTTCTTCATTTTAAAATTGGGTTCGTAATGTGCATTTACATTAATGCATTACGTAAATGTATTTTTTGCATGTATAACTGAGTTCTGTAACTTCTGTCTGCTGGTGTTCAGATAATACTGGAAACTATTTTTAGTAGAGATGATGAAGCTTTCTTGTCCTTTGGTTTCAGCTGGGTAATCTGATTAGCATTTTGAAGGGAAATACCACTTTGGAAAGTTAATATTTTTTTTGCTATCTAATGGTTAGCAACAGGTGTGGGTTGGTTTTGATATTTTGTTTTTTGGTTGTTGTTTTTGTTTGGGTTTTTTTGTGTGGTTTTGTTTTGTTGGGGGTAGGGGGAGGGGACAGTGGTGTTTTGAGGAGCTCCAGAAATAACCATTAGTCTGCTTGGGAAATACTTTGATTTCCGCTCAAAGTGATGGTAGGTTGAGGAGCTAAAACAACAGCAAGAGAACACCATTACCTAATACACACCTAATGACATTATATTTTGAAATCAAGTAACTAAAGGAGGAGTGATTGAAAATGGACTGTATCTGTCACAATCTGATAACTTTGGGTTTTTAAAAAAAAGCTGAAAGGATAATAAAGTGAGAAAGAACAAACAGCTTTTGATGTAACTGTTTAAAAAAAAAAATTGTCATGTTTGGCCCTTGGACTGTTGCCATTTTGTTGCTCATTCATGCGGGCACCAGTGACACTGCCAAGAAAGGTGTAGATCAAGAAAGATTGCAAACATCTGGGGACAAAAGTGGAGAACATGAGAGCCCTGGTATTCTCTTTGATCTACAGGTGAAGAGGAAAGATTGAGGTAGTACTGGATGCGTAGCTGGCTATACCACTGGTTTCACAGACAACATTTTTACTTTTATAGCCATGGATCCATTATTAAAGAACAAGGACTGCAACTGAGAAATAAAATTCATTTGAAAAAGGGGGGCAGGAGCATCTTTGCCAGCAGGCTTGCAATTTGACAAGGACATCAAGTTAGGAATATCAGGGGTTGGTGATAACAGTTTGCAGTTAAATGAAGGGACAGAGATCAGAGGCCTACATGCGTGGTTCAGTGATGGGGTTGAGAGCACTGTAGGGAATTACAAAACCCCTTAGAACGGGCCAACCTCAAGCGCCTTTACAGAGCTCCACATGTGGGATTAGACAAGCATCCCAGTGAAATAAGCTCATCTGCATGGAGTTCTGTGATGGATTGGAAGAGGCTTTCTGAGAAAGATAGCCAGGAAAAAAAGAGAGGCACTTGACCTCTGTGTGAAGGAACAGCTTCAATGTATGGCTCCTCTTACAGCGCAGGTGGCAGGATGGTTTAGAACTTGTTCAAGGAGCTGGAAAACCTGTAATGGTGGTATGAGGAAGTAAATGAAGTGTTCCTTGGGCAACTTCAGGAAGTCTCCAGAGAGCAGCCCCTTGTTCCTGCAGAAGAACTTAACTTCCCTGATATTTGCAGGATGGGCAGCAATCGAGGAGGCTTATGGAGAGTTCTGGGAATTACTTCAAATGTGGCTGCTAGGTGGGCAACTAGGAGTGCTGCTTTCCTGAACCTGATTCTTGCAGGCGAGACAGGGCACATGATGACCAGTGACAGCCTTGGCTGTAGCAGTCATGAAATAGTTGAGTGCAAGGCTCTAGGGGCTGTGGGGGAGGCAAGCAGCAGAGTACACACCTGGGGTTAGACAACAGTAGTGCAGAAGACAACCTGGAGTTTATAATGTGCCATAAATACCAGTTGACTGGCTGTACAAATAATCTTCTGGGGTACATCAGCAAGATATGGGGATAATTATTCTGCTTAGTGTTATTAAAGCTGCAGTTGAAGTGCACTGACCAGTTTTGGCCACTGCTTTAAGAAAGCTGGGAGAGCTGAGTCACAAAAATAGGAATATATAAATATCTGTGGGTATACAGCTTGAGTGAAATAGATGCTTAGAAAATAAAAAAAAAAAAAAAAAAAAAAACCAAAAAACAGAATGCATGTTCTAAATATGTAGTGAGCAGTGCAAGGATAGTCATTGATTGTTCTTGGTTTGCTAAGAATAGAACAAGCTGTCTCAGTTTGCAGCAAGGGAGGTTTAGGTTAGATGCAGATTAAAAACAATATCAGATTGCTTAAGCCCTGGGACCTTGTAACTTGAAAAGCTGCAGAAAGACCATCACAGGAGAGTGAGATTTGATTTGATAGGTGTTTATCATAGATGGTTTAAGTACATTTAAGGGTGCTGTTGATCCAGAAAATGAATTAAATTACTTCTTAATTACTGCTTAAATAATTCTTTTTATCACAATTGCCATTGAATATGAACAAGAGTGTAATGTAATGGTTATAGTTCTAATAGAACAAAGTGTAAGTAAGACACTGATTTTTCTGGTCGGCAGTACTATGAATTGATAATTATACTAGCTTGCATGGCCCCTTTTTAATTTGTAGTATGCCAATGAGTCAGTGCATGAAAGACCATTCTCATGTCAGTTTGAAGCTTCCTATTAAGAAAAAAATCATTTTAAAAGCTTTGTCTAGTATCAGCTTAAGAACTTAATCTTTCTTGGAAGAAAATTTTAATCAATTTCTTTTTTTGTATGTCAGTAGTTTCAAGTCATGGTCCCCTTGGTGCAGTGAAATAAAAAGTATTAGTGTTTCGTTTTAAATTAAAGCTGGTTTTTTGTATGTTAAGATTTTATTGGTTTATAAAATCTAAATCTTAGCATTGAAGGTGCAAAAACTGTCTAAAACTCAATAGGAAGAATGGTTCAAAGGGTGGGGTGAATCCAATTATGTTTTGAATCTAATTTTAAATAAAAAAATAAACAAAACTGATTCTTTTTCTTTTCCTTCCTGCTTCAAAATATGTAGTCTTAGAAATATTCTGGAGTTGTAGAATTATATGACCCATATAGTTTTTGCTATTTTTCCGGAAACACACAGCAGTCGTTTCATTCTTGTCCTCTACATAACCTCAGGTATTGGGAGTGCTAAATGTGTGGAGCACTGATGTTTTGGTTAGCTTATGCCTGCTTTTTTCCCTGAAGGAAATTCTTTTTAAGCAATCAAAATAACATCTTTTTTAATTATTTTTTTTTTTTACCCCAACAGTATCCTGACAAATATAAATAAACTAGTTAGACCTACTATTAGATCATCAGATAACATGAAACAGTGCTTAAAAAGAGAACTGTACAGATTTTTGTTAGTTTGAAAATGCTGCTGATAAGTACTTCTTGTATGCCCAAATAGACCAACTGGCTGTTGGCTAATGTGATTTCTGACCAGCAGATTGAAATAGGAAAGGAAGCAAAATGTTGTGATGTCATCAGTATAAAAAGGACAGTGCCTGTAAGTGCACTCGTGTTTTATGTCTCCCAGCAGGTGGTGATACTCTTCTCACTATCTGAGCTAAATTTTGGTTTGTTCTCTTAAAATGTCTTTTTCTGTCACTATTTAAAATGGACAAAAGCTGCTGGGGAATTTCCTTATGTCTTAATTTCCTTACTTCATTGTTTGCCTCCCCTCTCTGAGGTATGGTACAATTTTTGTTTGATTCTTTTGTATTAGGGAGATGGGTTTGGCCTGCAGGTAGGAGAAGAGACTTTAAGGATGAAAATCACATGTTACATTTGTATTTCTGAGCTTGTTTGTGATAGTGCTTTTATAATGAATCTAGTAGCATGACTACTGAGATCATATTCATCACGAACAACAAAAAAATGCTATGCAATAATTAAGTATTAGTTGTGACATATCACTTCTAAAATAATTCCAGTCACTTGCAAAATAAACGAAAAAGTGAAATCTAATGTAAACTAGCAAAAATCCTTAAATATTAGGAAACTAAGATAAAAAGAAACCTACCATACAAACAAGAAGTTGGGGATTAAAATTTCTTCATGAAGCCTCCTTCTAAAACAATTCGATGGGCTACATGTGAAAAACATACTTTCATCAAGCAGGAATCTGTTCAGTGTTTATTTTTGCACTAATATTGTGTTCAATTCTGAACTGTATGTCTGAACCAACATAAAAATATTGAAGGAGTTCAGAAAGTGGAAGTGTAAAAGCACTGTGAGCTGCACTGCAGAGTTAAACAAATGTCATTATTAGAGAGACTTCTAACATCCCAGTAGTTAATCCAGTGTACTAAGTGTACTGGATTGTACTATTACCTATTTAATGTAGTACGGGCAGTTAGCTAAGAGCAGTATTGCATGTTTAGAAGAAATTTCTTAACTAATTTGTATTATAAAGAAGTCTATTCCATCACAAATTATAGGATCCTTCAATTTAGGATTAAAACTAAAAACCAAACCATTTTTGGACTAAGAGTAAAGAATTATTGGCAAGAAGCACACTTGTTAGCAACTACTCTGTCCTTAATAGTTGTGGCAAAAGTAGCTGGTTTGTTTTCCAGATAGTTTGTTTTGCTTGTTCATTAGGTGACATTATTCATTGTTTGAATGTTATGGTGGTTTTCTTGTTTGTTTTCAGTTTTGATCAGCTCAAAACGGCTGTTGTGAACTTGAAGAAACAAGCTAATAAGAAAAATGAGGGGAGTCTAGCTTATGTGAAAGGAGGTCTCAGCACATTTTTTGAAGCACAAGATGCTCTGTCAGGTAAAGATGCTCTCCACTTCCTATATACAGTATTAAAGAAAAGACAAGATCTGCATGTGTAGTTGAATTTAATATTAAAAAATATGGTTTTCCTTTGCATTCTCTTCTAAAAGTGTGTAATAAGCCCAAAATTTGTATTGTGCTGATCACTGGGACTGGCTAGCTGATTGTTGTGATACATTTGGTGTCAGCTTTTACAAATATATCTGACAGGAATGGGAAGGATTTGATGCATCCGCTTAGACCACAAATCCAGAAAATACAGGAAATGTTGAATGGGACATGATAGTAAGAGAACTTGCAAACTCTACCAATATAAAAACCCGATTTTATGATGCCTTATCCCATAGTCAGACTGTATGACTTACATGAATGTTCAGTAAACTCTGACTTGGGAAATCATATGGCCTTTATATTCTACTTGCCATAGGGAAAATGCAACACACTAGGGAGGTTACCTTAGTTGTCTGTTATATTTATATATTTACTTAAAATATAAAATTTCTCTCTAGCAGAAGCTCATTGTGGGCTACTGTAGTCCTGTCTAATTAGGAACTGTGCTGGATAAGAGAGAGACAGTGCTGGGCCATCCCCAGTAGGCTTAATATTAGGTGCTGTCATCCATGGCTATTGTATATTGCAGGATTATCATTCCTGATCGTTGATCTTGTGTTATGGGTACCACAGAGTAAGAAAACATATCTTCTTATAGCCTCAGCCACACTAGCACTTCCATTGGCTTTAGGAACACTGCTTTAGAGAAGTGTCAGTTTTCTCATGGCCCACTTGCAGGTTGCTCACTGTCTGGTAACCACTTCCACGTGTCAGGGAAAAGAGAAGGTAGTGTTGTCTCACCTCATTGTCCACCCGTATTCCTGCCCCAGGCAAATAAACCTGTCACCTGCCCTTCTGATGACAGCATTTTCAAAAGTGGTTGATAGTTTTTGGCTGCCTGCCTAATTTTGAAGAGAACTTCTGCCACAAGTGTGGACACCTGTGTTGTGATGGGGAAGACCTCTTCTTGAGGCATCTTCAGATTCTTCCTGTGAAGAATCTTAACTCCTGAACATCTTTATTCCTCTGCCCAGAACTGACCTATTACTGATCAGTTTTGGAAAACCTTGACCTAAATCTAGATAGGTTCACTAACAGAAGGGAAGTATTAAAGGATTTAGTGGAAATACTAAAGATTGTGGTGATAGTCATAGGAAAAGACACTAAAACGAATCAGTATTTGGCATTCTTCAATATTATTAGGCGGAGTTTTTATTAAAAGTTAGGAAAAATTATAATGGGCTATTTCTTTGTAAGTCTTAAAAATCTTGAAAATACTGAAATCCCAATTTTTCCTAAATAGTTCAAACTCCTAAACAATCCTGAAGAAATATTGGAATGTGACTTGTTTTTCACAACCAAATCTGCTTTGCATATACCATATGAAGTACTCTAAAAGGTTCAGAATTCTGATTCCAAACAGTTACTGCTATGGATGAGAAGTAGTGCAGGCAGACATTTGTGTTATCTTGTAAGATTATTTTTTGGACTTAGTAGGATTTACAGAAAGCTAATGCAAACCATAAATGTTGAGAGGTTTTAGAAAGACTGAACACAACTGAGTGATTTCTTTTTTTCCTCTTGTCCTATCAAAGTGTAGGCTTCTTGCCTTTGGAGACTGGCTTTCTGATAAATGGAGAGGCCAGAGAGCTACTAGGAATGTGAAAAATACTAATAAAATAATGATGGGGAAATCAAACTCATTTATTTCACTAAATACTGTGTTCTCAATTTTTTGAAAAAATCTTATAGCTGCAATATTGATTTACACCTCTTATCTGTATCAGAGTGTTGTTTTTATCTAAAATTGGAGTTTATCAGTGCAGTCCTTTAGATAAACTATGAATTGAAAACTTGGGATGACTCGTGTGGTTCTTGGTGCCACTTTTCATCTGTAACCAAAGTGGCTTGTTCTAGTGTTCTTCCCAGTGATCCCCCTTAAGTACTCAGAAGGAAGTAGACTTGTAGCTTGTGTTGCTAGAAACAGTGAATTACAATAGTACTAAGAATGAATGGCCTCGATGGTGTTGTAAAAGAAAATTAAAGGCTTGAAGTCTTAGTCTCTTATAAATTCAAAGTTATAACACTGGACTTCAAAGGATTTATCAATACAATATTTAGTTTTTAAATTCTGAAACCAAATTTTAATGAGAATGCAGTGCAGGTCACAGCTGCCTTATATAGCATTTTAATATGCATTTCTCTGTTGAAAATTCCTAATAAATTCACATGCAGAAGCGTTTTTGATTCTTTTCAATTAAAATAAAAAGTCCCTTAATGCATATGAATTTTAGCTTTGTAATGCAGAACTGCTTATTTGCCCTTTCTTTCCCCTTTACGCAGTATATTTTTTGAGGGAATGTAGATGGAAAAATGTTATATCCTTGGCAAGACTTGAACCTGTGGTAGGTACAATTAACAGCTAAGTTTGATGTGGAGAAGCTTCCAGTAGCAGCAAAAAAAAGGGTACTTTTGACATCATCATCCTGCCCTCCTGTCAGTTATCAAAGCTTTTCTTCAGAAAAACAAACAAAAACAAACAACCCCCAAACAAACAAAACCTTCATTAATTTGTAGGCATGAAATTATTAAATTCAAGCTCTTTAACAGAAGATTAAATTAAAAATACCACTATACTGTGGCTATATAGTGTTTGTACACAGTGATATAAGGGCACATTTCTGTCCTTACAGATGTAAAGGTGAATTTATATGTCTTATTTTTTCATTTAAAAAGGTGCAACTAGAATTTGTGTGCCTTTAAACAAAGGTACATGAAGAACACTTTATATTTGAAAGCCGAAAGATTGTTTCAGCATGAACTATTACGGACATAGCCCTGGTTCTGCGAAATTTCCTGATTTGCTGAGCATACAGCAGTCAGAGATGAAAAGTGACTCGATGGAAAATCATTACTGAACACCGTTTTCCAATATGATTTCTGTTTTCCTGAGGTGCCTTGATTCGGCTTGGCTTTTTATAATTCACTTCCACTGAGAAGTTTTCTAAGATCTAATGCATTTTCTGAAGATACATTTTTGTTGATGGGCAAAAAGTCAGGCACTCACTTTTGCTCTTCAGATGTCCTAGAACACAAATTCTAGCACCAGTGCTTTACAAACTGTAGGTCTGTTCTGTTGTAGAGCGAGGCTATCTGTGTACAGTTATTTCTCCTGGGTCTCCTGAAGTTGGTGCAGGATGTTACTTTTTGTAGGAGGCTAACTTGAAGAGGTATAACACTTGCTTTACCAGGTACTTCATCTTTTTGCGCATCTGTTTATACCTGCTTTTTTGAACCCATACACTTGTTTTAACAGTGTTTATTTTAAATACGTGAGCTTGATCTGGAAACCCTGAATTACTGATTATGGTGCAACTTTTTCCATTAGCCTGGGATCAGTGAGATCAGTCTGATCTTGAGTGTGCTATCAGACTGTATTACACATTTAAATGAGTATTAAAGTTTTCACAAGTAAGCAGCAAAAACCACGAAAAGCTATCCTGAGATGTTTATTGTATTTGTTTTTTAGAAACAGTTTAGCCTATTTGACCTCCTATTTTCTTAGCAGAACCCTTGCTTGTTTGGTTTCATTTCTTGGAAGATAGAATTGCCTTATCAGATCCTCCTGTCTCTCTGCCCGGTAGCTTGGCTGCCAGTGTGACAGTGACTTTGCTGCGAAGGAGCCGTTCAGCAGGAAGTTTGTTTCGTCAGCTGAAGGCAGCTGTAAACTGAGCTGAGGGGAACTGGGCTCACCTCAATTTGACCCAGTTGTCGATGGTGGGGAGTTCAGCTGATTTATTTCCTGTCATTCTAATTGCAACCTAGACGGTAGCATTCCTGAAAGGGCTGCTGTTTATGTGCTTGTAGACAAGCCGTGTTTAATTGTCATGAAGAAGTCATGTCCTGCACGGAAGTCTTTGGAGAATTAGCAAATGCATTTACTTTGAATATATTTTTTTCAGAAGTGCTTTTTACAAAGAGGCTTATGCTGCAGAGTTTCTTTTTATTTAAGGGAAAGGGAAAAAAAATAGGGAAATGACCACTTCAGTCACTCAGTTATGCAAAAACCATGCAAGTATGACATCTGTATTGGCAAGTAAAGATGATGTTGTGTTGTCTTTGAAACACGACTACACTGAACAAATTCGAGATTTAGATTGAACTTGCTGATTTGTCATGGCAATAGTTCTTGTGCAGTTACAACTACAAACACATTTTACATGATTTTCAGAAAAAAATATGTACAAAGGAAGCACTGCTGGCTATTAGAGCACTATTCCTTTTTTTTTTTCCCTCTTCCACTGCTGTTCAGATATGTGGCTTATGCTCATGCTAGGATGATGGAGAACTTGGACTGTAGTTGGCATTTTATCTAATACCTTCATTAAATACATAGGCTAGGATAATGTTTACCTGGCTGAAATGATCCTATATCTGATCAGTGCCTCTCTTCTGCTTCTCTTCTGCCTCTCTTGTCTTCTGCCTTCCTATAGAATATTTTTTGCACTTTTTTCCCTCAGGCCTGTTCTAGAATGAGCATGACAGTGATCCTGGATCTGATTCAGTATTCAGCATTCTGTTGCCATTATGTCTGTTAAATTATTTTTTTTCTGAAACTAAGAGAAAATAAACCACCAGATCTATATTCAGTTCTGAGCCAGACTGACAGTTTGAGAAACTGAAAACTGATGCTTGTCAGTCATAAAAGTGTGTCTTTGCTTCTGGCTTTTGAAGAGTTATGGCATGTTTGAATTTGAAGAGAGTATATACAGCAATTTTTTCATTAGCGATTCTGTTTGCAGACTAGACTGATGACTAATTTTGAAGTGGTTTTACATTGCTAGCTCCATGACTGTTTTTGCTAGGTAGTACGGCTTCAGACTGTTATACCAGGTTTTGCTCTTAGCACATTCCTGTTTTCTAACATATCTAAATCACATTTTCCCAAATAATATGAATTTTTATTAAACATATGGGTTTGAGTAAATCAAATTCAAATGTATGATTACTACTTAAATGTTATGCACCTGACTTAAAATAGCTAGAAGTGCTCTGTGTGGTGTGTGTCAATTAATCTTGTCTTCCTCATCTCACTTCAGATGATAGAATATAGTCTTTGCAGGGTAAGAAGTCTGCTATTATAGCAGTTATATATGGTAATTCATAGAGGTTAAGAAAGAACAGGACCGTGGAAACAACCTGGCAAGGATAAACTAAGATGTTCCATGTGTTGGCCGTGTATTTAATAGTGTATCAGTCACTTCAGAGTAAGAGTTTACATGTGGGTCTGTGCCCCGCAGTAGATGCAAGTTAGATTATTTCAGTTTAAGAATTAAGGTATTGCCTCCAAGTAGTCATGAAGCAATAACTGATGTTCTCTAAGCTCATGGTCTAGCTTTCCAAGTGGATGCTCATGTCTGAAGGTTTGAGGTATCCTTGTGCAACACTTCTATGCAAAAGCTGAATAAGAAGCTATTGCGCTATAATTATTACATATTTTGTCCTTGCATTTGTGGGCCTTTTCATGTACACACAACGGAAAAATAGACATGCTGATTTATTTGTTTGTTGAGAACTTGTGTTCTGAGCTTGCAGCACCAGATAACAAGGGGTACATTGCAATGAGCAATGTATGGTGAGAGAGAGGTCAACTGAGAAAGCTTTGGGTGCTGGTAAAGAAAGCATCTAGGTGATGGTGCAGGTAGTTTAGTCTCGGGTGGATGCTTCTTCATGCAATGTCTACAATCTATTTCTATAGCAGACTAGTTATTAAGGCAACTCTAAAAGGCAAAGTTGTGTGGTCATGATTGATAAAAGGCTCAAACTTTCATGCAGGTTTTACCGTAGCATTGTCGAGGGGGTGGTTTCTTTCAGTGTCTCAAATAAAGAGATGGTCTGATTTGAAAAAGTGTGAAACAGCAGGAGTTGTCTCAATCCGTAGTGAAATTTCTGTGCCCAAGTCTGTACCTGGCTTTATGCTGTCTGCTCAAATTACATCTCTAAAACAATTACTGATTTAAAAGAAGTTAGCTGATTACTAGCAGAATTTCCCTAAATGCATGCAGTCATGGTAGCTTTTAGTTACTATGTGGCTGTCATGCTTTATGAATTTGTGTTTTTCAGTTAAATTGTTTTGTTTGCATCTGAAAAACAGTAAAGCATCAAAAAGAAAGTGTTTGGTGGTTGTTTTTTTTTTTGCAATTGCATTTTTCAAGTAGGAAATACTGAAGTTGATTGCAAGTGTCCAAAAAATTACTTACGATTAAATTTGAGCCAGACTTCACCTACAGCCATGAAACCAGCTTCATTTCATATTACATCATTCCATTTTGATTTCCATACCACTCTTAAAATACATGCAGCATTTAAAAACTGCTTTTATTTCTGCCATTAGCTTTCATAGATCCAGAAGGTTAGCACTGCATTGGTAAAAATGCAAACATTTTGACGTATCCTGGCAAAGACCTGGATCCACCCCCAGAATTTTTAGTAGATCCATAGCAGAATAATAAACCCTGTTTTCCTGTCTATTTCTGAGGTATTTGCCTAGAAACATCACACTTGCCTTAATACAAATGTGTGTGAGAACAAAACTTATCAGACCTTGCCGTGTTGTTAGACTACAGTTTTTCTCTTATTTCTGTAAAACCTCCCTTCCTAGCACCATGCTTTAATATTTTTATTCATTTTAAGTATCTCATTTTTTATTTTTTCCACTGTGCTGAGTAAACAAACTTGAAAATATGAATGCTAGAGAAACAAAACACAACAAGGCAATTGAAGACAATATTATGTTTACTTCAGTATTTTCTAATTTCTGCTTGGATTAGCAATGTTTACCAATATAAAGCCAAGTTTGCCATGTAATTTGCAAAAATATCTAGAAATCTTAAGGGAAAAAACATGACACAAACCCAAACCAAAAAAACCTTAGCAGTATTGACTAATGGCCTTAGTTACAAACCTTAGGTTTTTTAAGCTTCTCTTAGTGTAATGTATTACCAGCTCTGTTCAGGACATGCTGCCTTATGTGTTGGTTTTTGTTCATTATTTATAGCTATGCATTCCTGTTGAATCCATACATTTTTACCCTACGTAGAGGTGCTGTCCTCATCAGTAGCCATTTGTTCAAATTGTTGATCTTTCAATAAAGGAAACCAAAGGCATTTTTATTAATCTGTTGGCATGAATCCTGGAAGCACGTTAACATGTGTTCTTCATCCCTCCATATCTCTGCCTGGATGCCAAGTTCTTTATAGTTACCACATCAGATCTTCAAAAATAATTTGCTGAGTCAGGTTTTCCTTTTTTTGTATTCTTCCCCCTCCCCGCTTATTTTCTGCATCTGACTAAAAGGGTTTGATTCATTTCAGGTACTTTATTTTTCCCCTCTTTAACCATATTTCTGTGGAAATGGGTAAGATTTTCAGATCTACCAAATACATTTCTAGCCATCTTCACTCAGAAAATAGCAGAAAACTTGCTTCTGTGTTAATTTGACCTGAGTTAGGCTGAGGAAGTTTTGAGAATACCACTCTTGATGGCTATCTCAAAATGTGTTTTAAAAATGTCTAATAAGTAAATCAAGAATGAAATTTGCAAGTCAAAAACTGCATGATCCTGGCAAGTGTGGTTTAATTTGTTAGCTTTATGGTTGCCAAGTAGAAAACTGTATCCTTCCTTAGATTAAATAAAATTGTTTTCATCACAACCAGCAATGTATTAGTTGCAGTTTATTTTACTGCAAGGACTATTCTAAGGCTTATTTGCCAGATTTGAATTTGTATGTGTTTTGACCAAAAATAACCAATCCTGTAGTATTTAGTCACAGTTTAGAGCCTGTGAGCTCTAAACTTAGTCTTTTCACTATTATTAGTTAGTATCTCACTGCAGCTCTGAAGTTTGCAAGCCTTTGAAATATTCTGACTTAGCTGGAAACTTGAACGCTTATTGGCGAAGATAATACAAAATACAGTTAATTTTCTGTCCTTAGTTGAAGCATCTGGACCTGGCATTTCTATTTATTGTATGCTTCTCACAGTAGAGCTCCTCAATAACGGTAAACAGGCTCTCCTAGATTTCCAACTGCTGTTCCAACTTGTATAGCTTGTATTAGGTAAGTCCATGATAACTGGCAATTCAAGAAAAAAAATCCTGTCCATCCTTTATTTCAGGTCTTCAAAGACCTACATTTTCCTCCTTGCTCTTCTTACTGCAGCCAGTGATGAGTTGAGGATATGAAGTTGCTTTGAAGTTAATCTCCACTGCTGGCTACTCTGGGAGGTGTAGGCTGCCTTTCTACCTGCCCTTGGCCATCTGCTCCTCCCTCTTCCATTGTATTGCAGTGGTGCACCTGGAGCAAGATTTAGGCAAGGCCACTGGTCAATAAAGAAAGATCTCTTTCTTACTGAGTTAGTTTTCCACCAAATCATCGCACTATGGCTGCCCTGCAGCTGTGTGATTGCTAGATCCAGTAAAAAAATGCCTGTGAGTGTAAGAGAATGGGGATTGTCCCAAACAGCACCATCCCACCGTTACATGGGTTTAGAGCTCTACGATAAAAGGATAATTTGAGTATCTCTGGATTCCTTCCAGTCTGATTAGGTCTACGGCTATTTTTCTTGACTGCACATAGTTTTGCTTGTCTAAACTTCTAACTTGGAGACTTCTTGTCTGGTCCTCATGGAAGGGATGTGTACTTAGCTTTTTAAAAATCTGTTGATGCATACAAAGTAAGGTTAGACTTTCTGATAAAGTATTTTTCGTAACATTTTTCACTATGAAAACTTGAAACTTTATTTTTGTAACTCAACTTTGGTATTCATATGGATGTACTTATTGCTAAATCTGAATATGTGTGAAAATAGATTCTGTACACAAAGTAGCATGTTAAACATGCAGAAAGATATACAGGAAATCCTATTGTGAGTAGAGAGTAGTTTAGGTAGGTCTACGCTTCTTCAATATGTCCTAAAATACTTTATTTTAGACAGTGGTTCAAAAATACCTTTTTGTTTACACTACCACTTGTATATGTTTAATATACCTCTATTGTTACTCCACAGTGCTTTCCACCTTTCTGGAACTTGATACCTTGTATTATTTTTATATTTTGTGCCATTGAGGTGTTTTCCCTGCCTGAACACACCTATGAATTGGCTTAATGGAATTATTCTTCCTGGGTTTCCAATACCACTATTTCCAAGCTAAGAATTTCAAATACTTTATGCTAAGCTGCCAACTTGAAATTATACCAGTGTGAACGAAATCTGGTCATCCATCTTCTAGAAAGAAAAGAAGGGAATAGTGCTGATATTGTATATTCTTATCTAAAGGACATGAGAAAGAGAATTGCTTTGGTGATGTGTTTTAAAACTTTCGGGAACTGGGTAATGATCAGACAATTTCTAAATAAGCTGCTGTCAGTATAAGAAACTATAGTTCATGACTTGGCATTTTTTAATGTGCTAACATGGTAAATCATGGTGTTTCAAAACTTCTTGTTCTGTACATTAAAGGAGGTCATCATGTTTGGCACATATTGGCGATAAAAGGTGCTTTGATATAGAGATTTAGATGTTAAGTTCCGTTTTGGAAATTCTTAGGTGTGTCCCCTTCAGGAGTAACATTATGTAATAGTTAATTGGTCAGCATTTAATGCTATGTCATGAATAGTTCCAAAATACTAAATTTTTAAAATCTTTAAATGTAACTTAGTTTCTTATCCACATCCGTTTAGAAAGTATCTTTCAAAAATATGCTTTGTAGAATGCTTTCAGAATATTTAAATTCAAATCATTACACTTTGATGTGGTTCCAAAAGTACTTGCAATATTTGGTTTTATGTTCTGGTTGCTATTCTGATGAAATTTCAGTATGTAACATTAATTACAGTTTAGTAATTGTCTACCTGTGACTGAAACTGATGTATATAAATGGAATAGTATCATTAGAACCTTTAATGGTTTTGTTATAAAATTGTAGAGGTATTCTTGCAGGTAGTGTCATAGATACAATATCTGCTATGGTTAACAACACACTGTATTTTAAGATACACCTCTGTTTCTTAAAATATGAAAGAATCTGTTAGTTTTAATTCATTTCATTTAAGTGTTGATTGGTTTAAGAAATACAGTGTCCTAAATTAGATTTATTTTTTCCCCTCTAATGACTTTAATAACAAAGACAAAGATGCTCTTGCCTTTTCAAAAAAGCAAAGCTGCTTTAAATTCTTTCTGCAGGATCCACTTAAAGGGTCAAACTTAGATGTTTGAAAATAATAGAATTTTCCCTTATTTTTTTTCTTTCCTTTTAAATCTCTCGCATCCCAAAACCAGTAGGTGATGACATCTGAATGTGCACGTTATAGGCAGTTTGGGGTATACTTTAGACTGGTTCAAGTACCACCCACTGGATTGAATTCCAGGTATCTCCTGGAACATATTAGATATACTCATGGAATGCATCTTCTAGTTTTGTTTTATCTTAAAAGAATCCAGTTGAGGGACTCGGGTTGTTCTGCCATGCAAAGCAAGATAAACTGGGACAATTGGGAAACTGGTTTCAAAACTGTATTTGTGTTTTGAGCTAAAATATGTCATTGCTCACTTTCTTCAAAGCACTGAGTGAGCATCACTGTTTTCAAGTGTAGCTTAACTTCAGTTCATTCTACTGAGAATCAGCGGGAAGCTGTACCATTTATTTTTTTTTTTAGGACCTTAATTTTGTCTGAAGCAACAGGAGCTGATGACTATTTCATAGAGAGGATTTTACATACGTTAACAAATTTAAAAATATTATTTGCATTTTAAATTTTCAAATCGTTTCATGTATACTCTATACATGTATACAGAAATGCTACCTTCAAAAAAAAATCTATATGATCTGTGGTGGTTGTACTGAACAGAGAGGAAGAGGGAAGGAAGAGTGTGTAGGAGAGAGTGAGTAGAAGAAAGGAGTATCTACAAGGAGTATCTACACTCCATTCACTGTTTCTGTTTCCAGAGTGGTATGGTGTAGTTAAGGTATGCTGGTAAATCTCCCTCTTCCTGAAAAAGAAGATATAATAAACCAACAATTTAATGCTGATACTGCACATTTGACATCCTTTAGTAATATGATGTGGAAACGAGTCGGGGCTCTTGGTATTTTAGGACAGGAAAAAATAGCATCTTCAAAAAAGAAAAAAAATGCAAGCTCTCCTCCATTTTCACATGGTTTTGAGCAAAAGCATTGTGATGCTTCTGTGTAATGGTTAATGCAGTGTGTTGCTACAAGATACTTATAAATTGTTTGTTTTGAGAGTACGTTTTTATAGATGCAAGCAACTGGTGAGGGAGGGTTTTAGAACTTGATTTTGGGATTATCCAAATTCCCCATGACTCTTTTTACCCTTTAATTATTGCTAATCTCTTTTTGGTGAGATCAGTGTAAAAACCTTGCTCTACAAAGCAGAAGTATTTTGTTTTAATGATGCTTACTTTTTAAATACCAAATTGAATTAACATTTGTACTGCGTGATTGCTAATTGGGATTGTTCTTTCCATGTGTTGCCTTTTTTTGTTCCTTGAGCGTTAGTGTCTTGTTCAAGAAGATACAGGAAGTCTGTGTTAAAGTAATGGTTAAAATTCTGCAATGTCTGGCTCTAAGCCCTGTCCTCCACTAGACTCTGCTGCCATGAAGCATGTTTGTATTTTTTATGTCTAACAAGAAAAATAACACTTTATTTTTAATTTGTAAAATGTTTAAAAGTGTCACTTTGATGTAATGTATTCCCACCTATTAAAATGTTCTGCATTTTAACTACACACTTTATTCCAGCAATCCATCAAAAACTGGAAGCGGATGGAACGGAAAAAGTAGAAGGATCCATGACGCAAAAACTGGAGAATGTTCTGAACAGTAAGTTTTGTCCTTCCAGCAGCAACTATTTATGGACTTCAGACTTTCTAACAAGCTTTACTATATTCCCAGGAATATGGTAGAAAGTAGAAAACAGTACAGTCTCTCCTACCTTTTTCTATCTCATGGTAGTGATTTCAGGGTGTGATAGTACACCTTTTGAAATTAGTAGCAGCTTTTGCCAGGACTTTCAGCAATGTTTGTGATAATAAAGAAAATAAATACCAAAATAAAGATGTTCTAGAGCATTTACTTTAAATGAATTTTGGTGGCATCTCAATTTTGAATGGAGAAAGAAAACAGGAGGTGTATGGATAGACAAAACTCTAGAAGGATGAGCAAAGCTAAATACCAGGATTGTAAGAAGTCTGAGCAAAAGAGGTAAAAAACAAAGCCTTTTGCAATAACAAGGTCTATTAACAAAATCTTTATCACTTAATTTGCTGCCATTTAGACTACTTGGAAGTAGCGTTCTTTTAAGAAACTTTGAAAAGCTGTCAGTGATTTCTTTTCTGTTTCTCTGTATTAACTGTAAGGTTACATTGAGAGAGATGGCTTGAATTTGCTGCACATCGGTATGCGTTTCATCAGATCAAAAAAGTACCTTTTTTCTCATTCTGGGATTTCTGCCAAGATAATTTTACTTTGTTTCATTGTGATTTTTTTCACAGAGGAAGGGATGTTTCCCTTAGTGCTGTATCAATAAGCAGGAATGACATGCAGATAGCTGACTCAGTGTTGGAAAGTCTGAGTGTGTTTTATGAAATCAAGAAAGTGACATGGAAGTTCACTGTTTTTCTTCTCTTGCATGAAGAAAGCAGTGACTGTATGTGTGTTTTTGTGTGGGGAGCACAAAGAAAGCAGGGGGTGTGTGAACAGCTCTAGCTCTTTTCAGTAGTTTCATTAATGCTCACAATAAAGGTGTAGCTTGAACATTGTTATTCCCCGATCTTGTTGTCTGGAATGCAAAAAACCCAAACACACACAAAAAAACTTCTCACACACACTATATATAAATTCTCTAATGTGTCTCTGTGTGTGCAGAATATTTGATACGTATAGGACAGGAGAAAAAAAGCATTTGCTGAAATTTACCAGTGCAATCCACAATGCTCTGTGTTCTGTATTTGTGCTATGTCGTGCACAAGGCACAGATTCCTTGGAGAAGGCTTTCCCTTTGACAAAATTGGATGACTATTTTAAATTAAAAAGCAAGATTTTAGGTCTGTGTCATTTTCTTACACACTAACGTGAGACATACCTACCTATTATAGCTGTTTAGTTTGATAAATGGTGGCTAAAATCTGTATGCAGATAATGCAGACTGTCTTTTTCAAGCTGGATCTATAGAGGAACTTGTGCCAGGAGCTTCAGAGTGGTATTATATTAAGTTTGGTTCTGTTGTGAAAGGAATTGGCTGCTTTTCCTCTTGATACTTTGCAAGTCATGATGGGTGGGAGGGAAGTAGGAATACAAGGATTTAAAAAGAGTAAATAATATTATGCAAAGTAGTTCAGGATCAAAGCTTTGTTTCTTGTCTGACCATTGAAAAGCTTCTATAATCCATAAGTAACAGGACCTGCTTTCAAAAATTACTTTAAGTCTGTAGTTGAATTCTACATTTACTGTAAGTGCATATTTTGAGAGACAATTGATGTTGTGAGCTAGATTACAAACTCCAAAGAATAAGGATGTTTTTCATGGCATCCGAATGTGTGTTAAGAGTGTGTCAAATTATTGAATTGAAATAGCAGGGGTACTAGAAGCATGGTCTAGTGTTATAGGCAAAATTATAAACGTTTAGAGTTTTTGCTAAATTGAATTGCTAAACAAGCTATTAAATATATATTTATAAAAAGCATATGGTGTGCTATAATGAATTTCATGAAGAATTGTATCTTAAAGGAGGTCAATCAAATTCCATTATGTGGTGTTTCTGTAATGTTCTACGAAAGACAACTGTTGGATAACAAGAACTTTATTTTGAAGTAAAAAAAAAAAAAAAAACACATAGAAGATAAATCTTCTGTTTTGAAAACATAGTTAGTCAATATAGGACCTAAATTTTTATCCATGGACTTTATTATTTAGGTGTAGATTATTCGTCAGTAATCAAGATACAAAGATTGTTAATGTAGAAAGGATGTAGAGGCATGAGGAGGGAAGAAAATGTATAATATTTTTTAAAGTCTAGAAAGGCAGACCTATTTTCCATGAAGTACTGAATTTCATTAATTTCATTTATTTGGTACATTTCAATTTCTGTGTAAAACAGAAAAAAGCAGCCATAGAAAAAAGTAAAATAATTCACTTGACTTGAGGATTTCTATAGGAAATTAATTAATGAAGAGATGAATGTGTGTACTTTTAAAGTAAAGATGGAAATCACTGTGCTATTCCTGCAGTTATTAATTGCCTTTTAAAAACATTTGCATTGAATTAAAAAAAAAAATAGTTGAGAATATAACTTTAATTCCCAGATAGGGTACATTGCTTCTTGGTTGTTAAAAGTATGGACAAGAAACATATGAATTCTAACAAAAAAAAAAATGTGTCACTTACTAGAAGGATTTACCAAACAAGCATTTATCATAATCTCAAGAGAAAAATTGTACTTTATCAGTGGTCTCTATTTAAATATCCAGCTAGCTGTTTTCATTGTGTATTTCTCCTTAATGGATTAAAGTAATCTATGCTAAATAGTATGCAACAGAAATAGCTATCCTGACAAAACTTTTTTTACTTCAAGGCTTCAAAATTTCAACAAAGTTTAAACATTATTTAGATATAACAATTATTTTACAAAGACTACTTTTAACATGAGCAGGCCACCCACAGTGTTGAGTAGAGAAAATGGCATGCAAGCCACCCAGTGAGACTGATGTAATTTTTTTTCATCTTTGCTTAAAGTATAGTCACTAGACCAGATAAAGTAGAAACTTCTACACGCAATGATCAAAAAGGCTAAAACAGTTCCATTTCTTTTTTTTTTTTTTTTTGTTAATTAAAAATAAGTCACAAGTTGAAAATGCAAATATTTGCATGCATTGTAAATCTTCCCTGCTATAAATGCAATTGTATTATTCTCTGTTAGGAAATTATCCATATTACAAAATAGAATGCTTTTTTAGTCTGCATAGAAAAGGTTTTAAGGCTATATTTAATGTACTTACTCAAGAGTATTCCCAGATAGTATAGAAACTTAACTGCGTGAAATCGTTGACCAAGGCTTGATCCTGTATGCGATGATGCCAGCAAGACTTTTAAAGCAATGTGAAGACAATTTGTATTCATTCTATTAGCGTGACCAGCTAGTTAGATTTTTCTTTTTCTGTCATGCTATTGTCTGTGATTTAATCATGGGTACTTCTAAGTGACTCACTTAAATATAAAATGTTGTTAATGATTTTTAAGACTTAATTTGAAAACACAAAACCAGTGTTTGCAAAAGCCTGTGATAACTATTAGAACTATGACATTAATTAACGAAATTACACTTTTGGAAAAAAAAAAACCTACCAAAAAAACCTTTCTATGGCTTTTTTCCATATCCTGAGATGCATAATTCAGTTGTAAAATGTGGATCTGGAGCCAAAGCAAACTAAAATATCTGCAGCAAAGTTAAGCATTTGAAATAGGAAGGAGTGATTGTTTTTAATTGCACAGAGGTCTTACCACATTAAAATGCTAAGTGGTTCACTTGGAAATAGTATTTCATCAGTTGTAAAATGTTAACACAGTTGAACTAAACTATAGAAATGTAGCAATAATTACTCATTTGCTCTCAAAAAAGTTGGATGACTCATTAAAATGAGGAAAATATGTATGTCATTTGAACTAATTCCTCTCTCTTATTTTTGTCCTTTTTAAAATAGGAGCCAGTAACACAGCAGATACTTTATTCCAGGAAGTTCTGGGTCGCAAGGACAAAGCTGATTCAACGAGAAATGCACTTAATGTTCTTCAACGTTTTAAATTTCTCTTCAACCTTCCCTTGAATATTGAAAGAAATATCCAGAAGGTATAATCCTATAAAAATACTTTGCTATTTGCTGAAATTAGTCTGTTACCTTTTTTTTTTTTTTTTTTTAACAAATATAAATGTTTGTTCTTTGTGTGTTTTGTTTTTTTAAGGGTGATTACGATGTAGTTATTAATGACTACGAAAAAGCCAAGTCACTCTTCGGAAAGACAGAGGTTCAGGTATTCAAAAAATGTAAGATTATTTGCCTTTTTTTTTTTTTTTCTCCAACTTAAAGGCTAGTAGTCTAAATAACGTTATGTGGGTTTTATTAAGGATTTTAATCCATAAATGTTGTGGATATTTAGGAACCAATTACTCTAAACAATATTTCTGGCAAGCCTTCTGAGTGAAGTATATGCTGCAGAATGTGAAATCATATAGACAATTTTATTTATTTATTAATGCTTGGTATTATCTGTACATAAAAAAAAAAGTTACAGTGATCAAAATGTGTCTTCAGGTATCTTTCACTGGCATATTGTTGGAAAGACTTCAAAGTCCATTTTCTGGTTTTGTAGAACTGTCGTATACAAGATTTTCAGATGTGGCTTGTTATAAAATGAGCTATATTGATTTCCACATTAACTCTAGAAGTCTCTGGTGTCCTAGAAAAATAACACGATTTTCAGTTCCTACCCCTGCTGAAGGCACATAATAGATTTATTTCCTCTGCCTGCTCCTAGATTATGCTGAAGTTGAAACCAGAATTGAAGCTTTAAGAGAACTTCTGTTGGATAAGCTGCTTGAAACACCATCAACGTTACATGATCAGAAACGTTATATAAGGTAATAATTTGACTAGTGTCTTCATCAGACAGATCATGTTAGATGTGTATTTAAATCTGTTTCCTAAATAGGGTAGTAACTATTTTTACTGTGGTTTAAATACTAATTTTAAAGCTGTAAGTGGAGAATTGAAGATGTTATGATTATGTAAATAATGGCAGTGGATTGGTACTCCTGAGTCAGATAATAAGGAGGTTTTAATCCAAACTGCCGTTTAAATTTGGTTTTGGCTTTTTTACTACTCAGTCTAAATAGTGTAGTTCCTTTATATTTCATGAACACGAAGCAGTTCCCCAGTTTTCACTGAAATTCCTAGATTTTCTGCCATTCACAAAGCTGAAGTCTGTTGTAGGCCTACTGACATGAGTTGGCTGGACCTTCTTCTACTGGTAGACCTTTACTTGCTTTACAGTCCTTGAAGTCAAACTTTACAGTGTTCTGGAACAAGTGATGGCTTTATTTGGGAAGCTTTTGAGTTTTGGATGTTACTAGGACTCCTAGTGTGATTTGACATTCTCAGTGCTTCTTTCAATTGTCTTAAAATATGTAGGGCAAATATGCTGCGTGTGAAGCATTCTTAAAATTCTAACACCCATGTGAGATCTTCAATATTTGGTACACTCACGAGGCCCTGTTGAACAGAAGTGTGGAACTGATATATTAGGTCCTTTTATGTCAGTTTATTAAGACAATGCCAGTGTACATTTATGTAGAGTGCTTCTCATTCTTCTGAGTGCTATATAAATATTGCCCATTTACTGGAATTGTGTTTTAAGGTGAGGAGTTAAGCATTTTGTATCTCTGAAGGAGACACTACTGTTTCCTTTCTATGGCAGTCTTGAAAACCTTAAAGAGCAGCTTCTTTATCTAAGCCAAGTCTTATGACCTCTTCTGAGGATTCTTTGGAAGAATCAGAGTTGAATATGTGATTATGAGTTTATTGTTTGTGGGGGTTTTGTTTGTTTGTTAGGTTTGTTTATTTGTTTGTGGGTGTTTTGTTTGGTTGGTTTTGGGGTTTTTTTTTTAGTTTTTCTCTATGCTCCTTACCTTGAAGTATTGAGTCTTTAAAGATATCCCAGCCTGTGATAAAGCAGACTGTGTTAATGTAGCTACCAAATGTATTTCCACATGTAGAATAGTATAATGCAGGAGAGCAGGGAGTGGACAATTGTGAAACAATTTATTTCTAACAAATTAACAGAATGCCAGCATACAAAGCAATTAAATTAGTTTCACTACTTTAGATATGCTAATGTGTACTAGCAGTGTAAATTTTCTGGAGGCAAAGTGTGAAGAAAACTTCCTTCAGAGCACTTCAGCTAAGAGGAAATTAATAAAATCCTAATTGTAAAATTATTTGCATAAACCCTGCTGTTTTTATGAGGGTTTTTCTTCCTTTTATATGTTTGTTTTGTATGTCTCCAATGTCTAAGACTGAGCGAGACCCAAAATACTGTGGTTTTCCCCCTCAGATGCTCAATGTTTATCTTTATAATTAGACTTCAATTCATATTTTCGTCTCACTTTATTCTGGTATTTACACTGATAATTATTTTATACTGTTCACAAACAGTTTACAATATCACTTAACAGCCAAGTAGATGTATTTTTTCTAAGACCAGTGTTATTTTTCTTTTTTTTAATTTTGTGTCTAAGCAAAGACTAAAGTCCCCCTTAACACTGAGGAAGGACTTGAGCTCCTGATTTATAAATGTCACCCTGTCCAAATGGTGGGTTGTGTCATGTTCTCATCCATTCAGCCAGTCCTGTGTTGACAGTTTATTTTTTGTTCAAGTGCTGCAGACAGTTCTCAAATAAGACACAATTTTGCAACACAGTCCTAATTAAAATGAGGCATTATTGTAGTAATGCAACTTTTGTGAAGAAGTTAAACGTTCTCTACACTGCTTAAGATAATAAATAAGTCTATTTCACCTTCAGCATCTTGAATTTTTGAATCTGCCCTCATTCTCATTAATGCAGAATGGAAAGGAGCACATTAAATAGTAGAGTAGATACTGCTTTTTGAAAATACTCTTTTGAAAGTACTGTTCTCAGATAGTGTTGAATGCCAAATGTTAGCCTATAATACTTCTATGTTCCCTTCAAAATCACCACAGCTGGTTACTAATACTCATCTTTCCCCAAAGACAGAGGGTGTTTTGCTTCTGATTATTAGAAGCCCCAATTCTTTTCATTATCTCTCCTCCCCTCTGTTTTCGCAGACTGTTTGCACATCCTAGTGGAAAAAACAGCATGTGTGTGCTTAATGAGCTGCCAAAAATTAATATCTTCTCTGCTTACTTGTTAAGGTTATGTGGTGATACAATCAGGACATGTAAAGCAGGAAAAAAAATACCATATTTTATGTGCTTGAGATGTCATCACTGATTCCAAGTGAGACATGAAGTACTGAACTGCAGCCTTGGCAGACAAGAGCTTGGTTTGCCGAGTACTTTACTAGAGACACAACGGAAAATACATATTAATGTGCTATTAAATATACATGAATTTGTCTGTTTCCACAAGTTTTTTTGATGTAATTATGCTACACTATAGGAAGAATGGAACATGCAAAGCTTGTGTTTGTGTTGGGTATGAGTGTATCTTAACAATTCTTGAATTTTTAAAACTATGTTAAAAAAAAGAAAAAGTAGTTTTTAATGCATCTTTGGTCTGTTTTAATGAGGCCTTCAGTGTGTCAAGTCAGAACTGTGATTTTTGGACTGGGTTTTACAGATATCTTTCAGATCTTCATGCGCCTGGGGACCCTGCTTGGCAGTGCATTGGTGCTCAACATCAGTGGATTCTGCAGCTCATGCACAACTGTAAGGAGAGCTATGTTAAAGAACAAAAAGGCAAGGATATATTTTTGTTTTATGCATATATATATATATATGTGACACTTAGGAATTTGGCATTGCCTTTTATTTGACAGGTTTTAGTGTATGAATGATATTGGGGGGTTTTTCCCATCCATTTTGATAGCTTTTTACAAAGTTGAATACAGACTTGTATTTTTTTCTTTATTCTATTATAAAACCAAACCAGCAGTTGGACTTTTCTTTTTGTTTAACTTACAACTTTTAAGCTCTTTACATGGGAAAAGCATTAAATTTCAATCATCTGAAGTTGACTGTCCTCTTGAAATTCTTCTTTGAGGTCGTATCAAGTTTGGATTGTTGTCTGAATATGTCAGTTAGATTTCTTTGTCACAAGATATGCCATTAGTATATGGATATGTGGGGCATTTGGGCATAGTGGAATAATCTGTATTTTCTTGACATGCAGTGTTCTCTTGTTCTTTGTTCGTGTGCAGTTTCAAAATTCAGGATACACTGTTCAGGCACAGACCTTGGAGTTGGACAAATTGGATATTTAGACAGGTTATATTAAGACCAATATGAATACTTAGTTGTATTCTGTCTTTGACTTTGCCAGTGTTGCTCCTTAAAGAAATGTGCACTGGTAGCTGTTGCTTTCGGATGTGGTAGCAACTTAGGTACCAGTTAACATGGTCTGTTACATTAGAGTATTTTCAAAAGGGAGTAGATGGGAGGCTATTGGCCTGGCATTTCCAGTAGTAAAATCTGAAAACTGGATTTTTAAATTAGAAAATCACAAGTAGTGCCTTACTTCTCCAGAAGTCTTAATGAGTTTGCTGGTATTTCTGAAATGAGTAGGCATATTGGAATCTGGTCTCTCTTGGCTTATAGGTAACTCCCATGTTTACTACTAGTGTGTGTGTATCCCAAACCAAATAAGGTGTTCTCTTCTGAGAAACCACAGAAATCTTACAGAGTTGGAAATGCTGCAGAAATGTGCTGTAAAATTGCTGCAAGAGGCTTAAACTCTTGTTAGCAGAGGTTATGATATCAGGTATAGAGTTCACAGGGTGCATCGTATATGACAGTGATGTCAGTACCTTTTGACTTAAAGCACTCACAGACCATCTTTGGTCCACAACATGACGTGGAGTCCTGTGGGACCAGCTGGAACACCAGATGGGTTTCTTGGTCTTCTGGTCAAACTTCAGAACATTTCCAAAACCTCCCCACCTTCTCTCCTTGTCAAAACCCTGAGCTGCGATCGCCACCACCCGCCAACATAACAGCTGTCAGGAGCAAAACACGCAAAAATAACCATGGTTAACAATTCTAAGCTTGCTTTTTCTGTGCTCACTTGCAAATTGTTATACAGCCATCTCTCAGCTTCTTAGCAAGAAAAACAGGGGCATGAGGATACTAAGTGCTTGAGACCTTTTTGTTCTAGTGCTCTATATAATTTTGAAGTGCATGCTCCAGTAAATGAATGGAAAATGTGTCTAAATTCCTAGGCTTGCCTTGAAAATCTCAACCAGTGTGGTGTTTTTCTTGCAACAAATCTGCTTACCTCAGCCTTAATATCAAAGGGGCTATTATGTTAGCAGCTTTTTTTGGCTCACAGAAGAGGGAATTTAAATAACTTGAATGCCCGGTAAATGTATGTATGAATAGTTAATATTTAGTGCATATATGAAACAAATACTAATATATTATCACTTCTATTAAAGAACTCAGCAAATTTCAGTAGTTTTCTTCCAACCTTTTATGTGATTGTTACTAATGTAGTTTTAGGATACATTGTAAAATATTCAAGAATTGATCTTAGTTGATAGAATTTCTCACTTAGTATCTGGTAGGACAAAGGGAGGTTGCTGAATGTGGTTTTTTCCTTTCCATAGATCTTTAATTTTGGCATACACCAGACAGGAGAAGGAAAAAATAAAACTTGGAAGAATTGCTATTAACTGCCAAGTAGAATAAAGGTGATTGTGATCAGAGGCATGGAATGTATTTTAATCTACTTCAATAGATGTATGCTTTTCAAACAGGAAAATTATGGACTTTTACTCATAGATATAAAATTGATTATGCAAGACTTTGAGAAATCTAATCAACTTAAGCAAGTCAGAAATGTGGTTTATATGTTCATAAATTCACAGGCTATTTGTAAGAGAAAATAGTAATAAATTTTCAAACATTAGACTCCTCCACTTCAAATGTGCTTCCGAAAAAGATTATTTTGTATATCAAGCATTTGAAGGAAGAGGTGGGTCGTAAGGTTGATACTCTGATGAAAAGGGCATTAAATCTCTTTCTAGGTTACCCCTTTCAACAGGGTTAACAGACATTGTTTCTAGCAGATGGCAGTCTTCATATTGTGTACGCTGAAATAAGCAGACAGCAATTACAGTTCCACATATCAACAATTCCTTGCTTTTCTTAGCTTCATTCTTCTTCTGACTGTGAACCTGTGCATTTAAACTGACTTAGTCAAAACTTTTCAGCACAGTAAACTTAAACCTCAGTGGCAGATCGTATCTGGTTTTGTGTTTGTGCACGATTTTTCAAGTTTTGACTGAGTTTATGCCAAAACATTTTGCTGCTATTATATTAGTTTTCAATGCAGGGCTGTGCTGTGAATCGTTAGTGAATTTTACTACCTGAAATGGATTTTGAATTAGATGAAAGCCTTTGCTTTTCTTACTTGGAAAAGTTGTTATTGAAAACTCAGGCATTCTGGACAGGATTTTTGTAGCTGATTGTTAAAAAAATTATTCTCAAAAAAACTATTTGCTGGACGTGATATATTCAGGAAGGGAAATTCATCTAAGTGAATTCTGAGGAGAACTTACTTCAAATTTAAGTCAGTGATACCATAAGCCGACAGTGTGCTCTCTGTACAAAACTGTGCCAGTTTTCTCCATACTAGCAGGATGTTAATCTTTTAGTCATTACAAGTGAAATAATTTCATTTTCCTATAATAGAAATAGCATCTTCTCCTATCTTCTTTAAGAGATTTAGTGATGTATCATCCCATCCAGCCCCCTAGTAATGGCAGTCAGGACAAATTGTTCTGTATAGTCATAGCAGACCTTCCTCATTTGTGAGATAAAAAAAAAAATGCAGGCAGTTGATGTTCATTTTATGAGAAACTGTTGGAATCCAAGCCTGCATGTTTTAAAGAGTGGATATGCAAGTATGACAGCAGATAAAAATTTCTCCTGCTCTGAAGTGCTCTGAAGTATGAGCAGCCAGGACAGAGACCGCACAGCCAAAGTCAGAGTGGAAGCATGAGACAGTACAGGGGATGCCCAAACCAGAAAGCTGTTCTTTGGCTTCTCTGATGGTCAGATTTTTCCATTAAAGTTGCAGCTGTAGATATGGAATTTATCAACTTCTTGGTTTTTTTCTATTTAATATTAATCTGCATCACTAATGGAATAGGCAGTTGTGCTCTATTACTGGTTTTGAAACTTTTTTTTTAATGGTTATGGAGTCATTTCCTGAAGCGTTGATGAATTCCTTTCATAAATCTGATCACATCCCGCTATTGCTGCCCGCTGCAAGGACCTGAAGTAGGCTAAGCCACTTTGCTGTGGTTACTTAATATGTAGATATATTAGAGAGAAGGAGATTCATGAGGCTGAATAGACAGGAAAAAGAGCATTTTGAAGGCTCTGAATATAAAGCTCAACATGGAAGAAGACTGTGCTCCCTCAAAACAAAATTTCTTACATCTCTAGCAAGAGATAGTTGAATGATGAACTGAATTGTGCTGGTATTTTGTGCCTTGTGTTGGCTAAAGTCTGAATAGCTTCTTCTGAACTTTGAATTTAGGATTTGTAGAAGTCTGTGGACTTTTAAACGTGGTACCTGGATAGTAAATTATTTCCTTCAATTAAGATTTTATGTATTTGTAATTTTTGACTTTACTTTGCAATTGCCTTATTATCGGGGCATGACTGTAGTTTTTCACTATGGTTTGTGCTTCCCAGACTTGTTGGAGCACAGGAAACATGGGGGATATAATGACGTAAGATGACATGAAAATAAATGTAAATAAATGAGGTTTAGTTTAAAATTTGCCTGAGGCTCTGGGCAGATAGCCAAAATGAGTTAAGCAAGGAGATTCTTAACATGAGTATCAGGGAAAGAAGCTGTGGAGGTTAAGACTCTTTTCTGTGTGGCCAATGATTATTTGCTTAGACTTTAATAGTGCCTTAGTAGGTTTCATGATACTTTGAGCTAAAATGGACAGGGACTATAATCCAGTTATCATCAAACTGACTGAAACGGTCGTAATTTCCTAACAGATCTTTGTGAGATATGTAACATTTTTTGCAAGCAAGCTATCTGTTCGTACCCTTTAGAAACTAAGACTGTAAATGGAAACACTAACACAGTTGTAGTGTGGTCTTTCTGCTGCCCTTTTGTGTTGCAAGATGTATAATATACAACTTATTGAAGTTCCCAAGATAGAGACAGTTCTCAAAACCAGAGTGTACTAGTTTGATCATTGTGATTTTTTTTGCAGTTCACTCAGAATGTGATGCACAGCTCTCCAGATATTGTAAAAAACTATGCAGAGTTTTGCTGTGCCAGAGTGACAGCAGCTGTACGTTGCGTGAATGAGAGAGATGGATGCTTAGACCGCGTTGTTCTTTCTTATATGGCACACTGAGATTCTATTCACCTTGCAATGAATGATCCATCTTTGTTAGATCAGACAGGCCAGCAAGGCTTGTGTCAAAAGGGCCTTTTCAATTTGTTATCTTAGCAGCTGGTTCTCTTCCATTGCCTTTGCTTACTGTACATCTGGAAGAAGACTTCTTGCAGCTGGGAGCTATTTCGTGTCTAAACCACATCCCCTGTCCATAGTAGAAATACCCTTTTGACAGCAGATGTCAAGCAAACCCTTAATGGGTTATTAATTAAAAGAAAAAAATAAAAAGAGTAAAAATTAATCAGTACAAATTTGACACTGGATTTGTTTTCCTTTTTTATTACCCCTATGTGTAACTCTGCTGTTATTTATAGTTTTTGGTAGAATCTGACATGTTCAGAAGTGCAGGGGACATTCTCATTTTATGTAATATTTTATATAATCCTTTAATATTTAGAGTATTATTGAAACAGTAAATATTGTGATTAAAAAGCAGCACAGATAGTTTAAAATGAAAATTGATAAGATTATTACTTCTGAAGATAAAGCAAAACTCTTCTGTGACCAGAAGTTTGCCTTGGTGTCTGCTCTAGTCTTTTAGTTCCTTATTTGGGCAGTTAAGTAAAAGCAGGTTGTTTTCAAAGTTGCTGATGTCCACTGGAGCTAGTGCTAGTAAAATGACGTCATTTTTATTTATGTACTGAATTGAAATGTTTGGTTCTTACTTCAGTATTTTTTTGGCCTGCAGGACGGACAATAAGGATTACCCTTAGACTGTGAAATACTTAGAACACCAGTGGATATAATAGGTCCAATTACCCTTTTTGTGGTAAACTGAAAAATAGTTTCATTATAAATATTTTAGTATAATGAAGACTAGCCTTAAGATTTTTAAAAAAGCATTAATTTTAAAATGTATTCCAAAAACATTTTTTCCATAAAGTGCAGCAATTTCAGTCTTCTGCACTCTTCTGTCTGCTGGAAATACAATCCATTTTCTTCTCAATCATTGAAAAATGTCAGGTTCCTAATAAATGCACAGTTAGAAGAATAAAAGAAAAAGAAAGAAAAGAAGAAAAAGAATAAAATGCAGTCGTTCATCTGTTGAGCAGGTAAATTTTTCGGTAATTTCTCCTGCTTGCCTAATTTGTTGCCTAGACAAATTGAAATTCTCAGTGCGGTGTCCTTGAAAGGAATCTCAGCCTGGTTGTGTCTGTGCAGACTCCAGGCGCTGTTTGGTCAACAAGCAACAGTGGGTGGTCAGGCTGCAGCACAGGACAAGGACCCGCTGTGAGCAGGAAAAAATGTTCAAAGGTGTTTAAGGGTGGTAAGGAAGTCTGCCGCCCTTCAGAGAGTCTAGAGGCTATAGATCAGCCTTCCCTCGCTATTGTAGCCTGTGAGAAAATTCACTGTAGGATATATAATGGATGAAAGAGTACAGTAACTGTATTCACCTGGTTGCACATCTGTAGGGTCTTTTTTTTCATTTAATCTTGCTCATATACACGCTGTCTATATGGATGCAGTCTGTGGAATAACTGGTATTGGAATTACCATGGAAAATTACACAGAAAAACTATTCAGCCTGAGGCTGGTCACTTGATAACAATTTTCTTTGTCACTACAAAAAGTACTGGCACTATATTATCCCCTGGTCACCCAGTAGCTTTTGTAAAAAACTTTAGCTGAATGTCATATAAGTGATGCACCGGACTGGTGGAATTACAGTGGCTGAGGCTGGGTTACAGGAGGGAGGCGGAAGATGTGTAACTCCCACAAGAAACCTCTGCCCGTCAGGCTGCAAGAGAGGGAATAAAAAAGCAGAGTTGCGGAGCGATGGGTATTTCAGAATGATTTTTACAATTGGTTTGGTAATAGCTTTAAAATATGAAAGTAAAGGTACTTTTAAAGATTTAGATCATTGACTAGTTTGCAGATCATGGAAAAACCTCATTTAAGCAGATTTCATGTTGATTGTCTTTTTAATGGAGGCTGTAACATGCTGCGTGCCAAGAGCATACATGTAACATTCCAAAAAATGGGGTCATGGTATGTGCATGAGCCATAGGTGCTGTCGACACGTAAACACCCTGTAACAACTCCAGTACTGATAAACTTAGAGTAAACCTGCAATTAAGGGTCAGCACAGGTGACTTTTGATTTACAGAAAGTGAAAGCACAAATTAAATAAATGACCTCAAAAAGCATTGCACTTATTTTTTTGGATCCTTATATTGGTGAGATCTTACTGTGGTAGAACAGGTCCTGAACAAAGCTGTTGAACTATTTATATTTGACATAGTATCTGAATGTTTCGATTTCTTTCTACGTGCTTTCAAAATATCTGTGCACAAAAAGTTGAAACCTTTAAAATCCTTTTTAAAAAAAAGGCATTGTTAAGATTCTTATAACTTCTTATTTGGTCTTCTCATGATTTTACAGTTGTAAATGTAGTAAGGCTTTAATTCTAGTTCTGGTTTGTCGTGACTGATAGAAGAAGAGAATGTAGTACATTTATTTTTCCTGTGTTTCTTTGGTTAAATATACTCTTGGCATTGGAGTCACTGAAAGATATGCTACATGTAGATGCTGTATTTCGGAAAAAAATACTTCTGGAACTTCAAAGATGCAGTGCATTTTAAAAAAAATGAAGATCTGTCAGGAATGTATTGTTCCTGCTATTTATACAACATCTTAAAACCTGTTAGCACAGTAAAAAGTTAATTTCTTGAAACCTGAGATTGTTGCTGTCCTATATTTAGGATCTAGGAATGTAGAAGTAGTACACAAATCGAATAATGAATAGGCAGTAAATTATTTTTTGGGTAGTTTATTTAGTTTTATAAATATTATTGTCTACAGTACATACTAATATTAATTCATTGTGTTACATTATGCTGCTAAATTTAAGCTTCTGGCTCCAGCGAGGGAATGAGTTGGGATGGGAGGAAGATTGTTTGTAAGCTAAGTCTCACTTTTTTACAAGATTTATGTGTTAGAGTGCAGTCTTCAAGCGCTATCTTCTGGTAGGGTGAAAGCAAGATCAGCTTTGCTAATACAGTCCAGATGTTTATTAGTCCTGAGGGTATATGAGCTGTTGTAGTTCCCCGCTGCTGTGTTATACTTGCTTGTAATGCAAGACAACCAATTAAGAAATTAGTTCACGTTAAACTTTCTTTTCCTGGTATGGCTGCAAACTGATGATGTGGTTTTTCTAGTGGAACAAGAAAGTATTCTTTACATGTTTTCTGTTGCTGGTGAATATATAAACCATTTGGGTAGTGTGGGATTAGTCTATCAGCAGAAATACAAAATTTTCACGTTTTCAGCTCCCTCAAGCAAATGGTTTTAATTGAACTAATTCACATTAAGATGTTTTGGTAAGTGTGTCTGTTTTTCTTAAGTCTGAGGTTTAATTGGCACTGTCATTTTTAGAAGAAATTCCTCATATTAACAAGGTGTTTGAAAGGTGAGAACCTAAATTCTGTGTGAAGACATCAAAGAGAGAAGTTTTGGTATATCATTACTTTTTTTAAATAGTAGTGTTTGTAAAAATAGCATTGCTGCACTCTTGGGGATTTTGTTTTTAGTGTATGTTTGAACTAGCAATGCCTGTAACAATTCTGATTTGCCCTTTTTGGCATACGTTTTTGGTTGGTTTTTTGGCCAAATAAAACACAGATATGTTCTTAGGGAAGCCCAAGAACTATGTGAGGCACTTAAAATTTCTCAGGGTCTTCTATACAATTTTCTTTTTATTCTGGGTAGAATCTCTAAGATCTTGAATGAGTGCTTTTTTTTTTTTTTTTTAATAATCTGGAGTAGAATGAATTTGTTTTGGTTTTACTTCATTATGTAAGGTTGCTGTAATGTTTTCACAGGAGTTAATTACTGTAAATTTACAACGTTTAAGATACGTTTTAGAAGTCATAGGTGTTTAAATCGTAAGTGCTGCTTATGTGTGACCTTACACAGGTTTCTGCTATGTGTAAGTATTTGCATAATACATGTCCATAACTATTTTCACTTGCAGCATACATACTTCAAAAAATTGTGAACGCTTTAGTTTTTTACTTTTCTTGTTATTTTGTATTTTTAGCTTGTTCAGAAGGAAAAATATTTCCCCAAATTCTTGCTTAACTCATACATCTTATCTGTGACAGTGGATAATACACCTGAATCACTGCAGTGAATTCCGTATTGCTGAATACTCAACAATTTTAAAGGTGTCATAAAGATTAGGTTTTTTTAAGAAGCGGTGCAGGAGTTAAAAAGTGAACAGGATCATAATGCAAGCTAAAGATAGCACAGATGGGTTCACCAAGTCAGTTATGGCAGTGTGTCAGCCACAATTGTGAACAATGTAGCAAATTGGATCCCTTTACTTGGGTGCATCACAGTATGAACAGTACTAAGATGAGTGGAGGAACCAACAGCTCAGTAATGACAATGCCACAGTGATAGGCCACAGGAAAGCTCTTTAAAAGCCATTAAAGAATTACGGGAGGAGTATCTTCTTTCAAAAGGAACTAAAACCCAATGCTGTCACCTATTGGAAGTTTGCGATAAGTTTCACAATACTTAATACTGCTCTTTAAGCCCCAGCAGCTGAAGTGACTAGGTATATCTTTACTACCATGCTGGTCTAAGAGCAGCATAAATTCAGAATCAGTATTCTTCAAATCCCAGTTACTTCATTTTATTCTTGAATATGAGTATTGCAGTGTTGCAGCTGGTGCTCTTACTGTGTGGCCTTCCTGTTATTTTAAGTGAATATGGATATTGATGGAAATGATCAAGCAAGATAAACTCAAATGCTGAGATTCTCATTACAGAACTCAGCAAACTCAGCCTGAATTACCAGGAGAGGTTTCATCTCCATATAAGAAAAGTGTTGGGGTTTTTGGTTGTTGGGTTTTGTTGTTTCGTTTTTGAGTTTGTACTGTGAGAATGGTCGATCACTGAAGGATGTGGCAGAGTCCCCATCACTGCAGGTTTTCAGGATGCAACTGGACAAAGTGCTAGATAATCTCCTCAAGGCTCCCATTCCCACGAAAGATTTGAGCAGATGATCTTTCAAGGCCCTTTCCAACCTGGGCTGTTCTATAATTCTGTGAATTGTGATTCATTTAAGTTTAGCTGTTACAACTCAGTTAGCCAATGCCAAAATAATTGTTGATGGTTACTTTCAGAAATGTATCTGCAGGGTGAAATGCATAAAGCAGCAATTTAGCCTTTAGAAGAGATGCTGACAGTGTCCAGAACATTAACAAATTTTCATGGTCTGCTCATTATTGTATGGTTGTTTTCCAAAATGTATGTTAGACTCTTAATTTTCCACCTCCATCAGATTAGATTGTTGCTTAGGACTTGCTTATAGTGATCAAAATATGGACAAGTAGCCAAAGAAGAATATAATTATTTGATACACTGGGAAATATTTTGCATGTTTGTAGATATGAATAAGTACGGGATGTTTTACAAACATGCACAAGCATACAGTGCCATTAGTTCATGTGCTTCATGATGGATGGACTCTTTCTACTTGAACTCTATAGAGGTCAAACAGCTAAGAAGTAGCTGAATGCTCTGCCCTTTATTGCTTTAGCTGAAGGCATAGGAAACATTTGCTGTTGAAACATACATTTTGGTACACACCAGAAAAAGTAGTGTGTGCTGTGTCCCTAGTGGTAAAAATACGTATTTGTCCATGTCTTTTAAGAAGCTAATTATAGGGCATTAATTACCATAAAAACAGATAAACATACAAACCAAAGAATGGTATTTCCCACATGGTGCTTGTGGTTTTGGCTTTGTTGCAGGAGTCAGTAGTGGTGTTATTGAGTAGCATTGATGTAGATGAACAGTCTAAATGGGCAAGGTTAAGAATGTTTTTGCTTGATAACTTTTGTCTTGTATCACATCTGAGTTAAATTAGAATTCTGCATGCAGTCAATTGACGTACAAAATCACTTTAACTTTTTTTCCCTTTGTCCCTAGGCAACTCATTGCTGCACAGCCCCATGTTAGACCTGGACAGTGATGTACGTCCATCACCGATTGGCCATCTCAGTCAAACTGCTTCACTGAAAAGGGGCAGCAGCTTTCAGTCTGGCCGTGATGATGGTAGGCATCTGTTTCATTTGGAAAAACAAAACTGCAGTTCCCTATGGGTGTGGTGTAGTCAAAAAACACAAACAGAAACCCACACTCTGTGTGTTTGTTTTGGTTTGTTACCAAATTATTTCTTCTGAGGTGTTACCATTTTGTACTAAAGAGATGCTATATGTTTTTTGCAAGTAACAGGCAGTTCATAGCTGAAATCTTTCTTAACATGCAGTAGAAGGTAATAAGAGTTGTCTTACTAGAAAACCAGAATTTTTGTTTTGGTTTACATAACCACCTACTGCCTACCACCTTTTGTTGTTGTTATACCTTTTGTGTGTGTTTGCTAAGATGACTCTCCTTGCATTTGCTCCTTCTGTGACTTCTTATATCTGATCCTTGTTCCCTAATTCCCTAAACTCAGGGAAGCAAAGTGTATGATGAAGCTCCATCAATATGTCCACAACCAGCTAAGCCCTTGTGTGCCATAAGTCTTTTCAATACCCGTGTCCAAACAACTTGATCTCAAGAGCGTTTCAATGGTAACCACAGGAAACAGAAAACATGTTTTTCACAGGATAGGTAATTTCTTACCAAAGTACATTTTTTTGCAGAAAGTAGGGTTTTATGAAGGACTTTTTGGCTTTGGTCTGCTTTGATGTTAATCTTCTCCCAATTCCATGGACTTCCTTGGGAGGGGAAAAAAAAAAATCTATAAATACCGGATTTTTTTTTAATTTTTTTTTTTTTTTTGAGCAAAAAGCAGAATGAAGGGAATCTTTCAAGAACTTAGAATGAAGAATAATGAGAAGTGTACATTCTTGTGCTGCCACAGTGTATCTTCACATGCAAGACAATTAAATCGTGTCACGGTTTGAGGTTGAATGTATTTCAAAATGTATATTTTGAAGAGTCTGTGTGATTTACATGTATACCAAGTAATTACATTACTGTGTTACTGTTACCTTTGTCCTTCCTCAGCCCAAAACCTTACATGAAGTTGATTAACAAATGTTACAGAACAAAACAGTAAATTGCTGGTTGTTCTTGGATACCATCCACCACCAATACACACACCATGCTCAATGTGGCAAACAACGTCCAAAATCCAGTTTATTTTTGCCTTGTTTGAATGCTTTTCCATGTGTGTCTCCTTAAATAGTTGCATCTATGAAAAGCAATTCCAATTCAATTAGTTATTTTTGCTTTTAGAGTCTTAGTTATGGATCCATAACCTTTTACGTACTGGAAAAGATAAATCTTCAGCAAGCTCTGCAGGTTTTGTAGCTACCAGGCCACAGAGTTAGAATGAGTTGTCGCTGAGTTGAGTTCATTGGTACTTGGGTGCAAGTGCCCACTGTGAGCTTAGTTAAAAGCTCCACCATCCTTGCGTTTCTCTGAGTGGAGAGCCAAAGCAAACCAACCACTTGTCATACCTGTGCAGGAGCTGCCATTCCAAATATGCCATGATGGGCTCTGTTTTCAGGTTGCTTTTCAGCAGATTTGAGGAACTTATTTTTTTTGGTGTTTTGGTGTGTTTTTTTCACCAATGTGATTTGCAGTGATTGTCCATGAGATGGTTTGAACAAATTACTTTGAATTCAAAACTGCAGTATTCAAATAAATTCAGCTCTTACTTGAGCATAAGTTCAAGGGAATACGGAAACAGTAGCTCTGGTTTCATCTTTATGGTATTATAGCACAGATTATAGTAGAATAAATTTTTTTTAAATCTGCTTTGATATAGATTGGAGCTTTCTCTAGCAAGGAAATCAAAATATCCTGAATTTATGACCAGAACGTCCTTTTGTCATGAAGTAGCTTAGTCTAACAAATATCTGCTGTCTGCAGGTTTGGGATTAAGCCTGAAATATGCTTCCTGGAAGGGAGAAGAATTTCATACATGAAGTCAATCTTGCCAGTGTGTTTCCAGTTAGGAACATCCCTGGTTATAACCTTGGGTTGTTGCTGGAGCTTTTGGCAAAGATGAAATGATTACTTGAAGGAGCTGAAGTCTTTTGGTTAGAACTTGGGGTTTGTTGGTGTTACGAGGCTCTGTTGTTTTAGCAGTGTTGGCACAGCTTTCTGAGGTAGTCACAGCTTATGTTAATAAGAGGAGTTTTTCTGCTACTGGGTCTAGACCAGTTCTCTAAACCAAACTGGCAATAGCAGTGCTCTGGCATCTGATATATGTCTACACTATGAGCTCTGCTAGTTGAACTTTGAAGTTTTCATGCCTCCTGAACAGATGCATCACTGTCAGCAGTTATGCTTATGTCAGAGCCTCTCTCCAAATTTTGGGCTTCCATTGTGAGTTTTTGGATTTTCAAATACTAATTCAGAGTCCCTAAACTTTTTGGCTGTGAGGAAAAGGAGCATTTTGGGTAATGCAGATTTATCCACCAATATTTGACCTCAACAAATGGATGCTGCTGAAGGCATACTGTACTTCAAGGAGACTGAAGACTGTTTACCAACACAGTAAAATAGTGAGGCTCTGGTGAAGTTTCCTAGTTACCTAATGTGCTATTAGGCAGATACTTTTGCCTGACCGGTGAATTCCTGTTCTGTGTATGCAATATTCTCTAGCAGAGTAAAGACAGAAAGTGCTATTCCACCCAATATTTTTCTACATTGCCACAGAGTTATGTAGGATAATGTAATGTCTTTAACTTTCACATTTATAAAAACAGTCCATACACAAAAAACACCCCATGCAACAAGATATTTTTAAGGCATTTTATTTTGTGTTTTTTTGGTTGTTTTGTTTGTGTTTTGGGTTTTGTTGGTTTGGTTTTGTGGGTTTTTTTTAATCTGCAATTTCTTTTTCCAAGTGTTCTGATGTAGACTCTAATTCTTGAGGTGAACTATAAGTCTCTTATCACTGTTGTACCAATGCCCTGTTTTGTTAAAACATCATAATGGAGAAAGTTTCGCTGGAGAAGGGAGATGGTTATAGGAAGTATTTCACGAAGAAGTTCCCTTTATTTTCTGTGTTAATTAGTGCTTCTGCCCCTTTTCATCTTTTTCTTTACCTCCCCTGCCAGCCTCCCTTTGCACCATTTGATAAGAAGCTGAGAAAAGTTATCTGCTACCAGTATGTAGCCTATTTTCCTGATGTGTTTTAATCGCCAGTGTACCAGAAGTGTAAGTGGGTTCATGAAGTGAGAGATGCTGCAGGTTTTATGTTACAATTGTGTTCCTCATCCAGGAATCTCGATATATAATTAGTGATAAGTTTCTTGAGTTTTAACAACAATCTTGGAATCTCCCCTGTTTTTCGGATTTTACTAAACAAATGAAAATGAAGATGAGAGGTTGGCAACTTGCCCCAAGCCACAATGGAAATTTTTTTAAGCTGGAAATAAAGCAGATCTTCCAGTTTCCATTGTTTGCCTTCACTTGCCTGTCTAGCAGCCCTCTTTCTTCAGCATCACCACCTCATTGTTTGAAACTTCTTATGTCTTGATTGTTTTCACGTAACCTTACCTTTTAGAGTGATTTGAAGACAGAATACGGCCGAGTGGCTTGTTAGGTGGATTGCATTAGCCAGCCCTCCAAAGAGGGCCTACTCTGTATATGTTGCCATAGTGCTGGCATACTGTGTAGTCACTTTTGTAATATTAAGCAGCATCAAGCTAGTAGTACGTTTTTCATTATTAATTCAAAGTTTTTTAATTTTGCTTTTTCCTTTACCTCTTCCCCTTTTAGCTTGGCGATACAAAGCTCCTCAGCAAGTTGTATTTGTTGAAAAGTTGACAAAGGTTGTTGTAAGTCAGCTGCCCAACTTCTGGAAGCTCTGGATTTCTTATGTGAATGGAAGTTTATTCAGTGAGGTATGGATTCTTCTATATAAAAGACTTTTAAGTAACAAAGCTTTATAATAATTACATTTGAAGTATTTCACTGGAAGAAGTGACTGGACTTACTTTAATCAGAGAGGTTTATAAAGCAATTTGTAGACTGTTACACACTTGAGAGTTGCTACCTTGATTAATAGGTGTCTTACAAAACTAACCTATAGAAGTGAGATTTTTATTTTCATTTTTAAAATAATAAAAGCATACAGTGGAACTACTTAGAATTCTTTCAGTGTTGTTTCTTTTTGTGTTCCAGATGCTGGAGTCAGTATCTATGTAGTTTCACCTCTTGCTCATAGCTGGCCAGCTTCCCTTCATGGGTGATCTGAAGAAATAGCAAATTGCATGATGGACAGAGATATGTAAAACACAAAGTCATACAGAAAAAAAATGTTTCCTTTCTTTGGAACAAGAGTACTCATTTCTTGAGCTGTAGGTATTTGGAAGTGAGGACAGGTTTCAAGACGAGTGCTGCAAAATTGACCAAGGCCCAGAGTGGTATACACAGACATACTGTGGGGAGTTTAGTGTGGAAGAGCAGTGAGCTGCAATCACCTGTGCTTCGAGTCCTTCTTGCTCAGATGATCTGTTTGGTTTTTTTTACAAATTATGTAAATATAATCTTGATAATCCAAGAAGCAGGAAAAAAATAAGTAATGATTCATGTCCTGTGCCATTTTTATATGCACACTATTAACAGATTTTGAAAGAAAACATTTAATAATTAATTTGATATGGGTAGTATACAGCTTACCATCATAATTGTAACCAGATAAATGCAATAGCTTTGGGATTTGTGTTATTGCTGAAATTCAGTCACAGAATTACATTATATTTTACAGAGTTTGCTTCTGTCCTCAAGCCATGGTTTTTCTTATCCGCCACAACTGTAGTGATGGCATATTCCCAAGGAGAAAGTCTAACAAACACATGATTGGAGTGGAGTGAAAAGCAACTCTCTGTTCCATCAACACATGATAAGGCACTAGTTCACACCTAATTCACACAGTTATCACTGAGAAGTCCTGCTGACTGCAGTTTGGACTCTGAGTCCTGAAAAAATGAATACAAGGTCCATAAAGAGAGGTAGAAGCAGAATAATACAGAGGAAGTAGAAAATAAGCAAGCTTTTGGACAGACATATTTTCAGCTTCTATATCAAACCAAAAAGTTTGTGCATCTAAAACTTCTCTGTTCAACTGTTGAGATGGTTTTTATCCTGCCATACTTACACTATCCTGCTGTGCTTAAATCATGAAGTCATCACAGCTACAGTATTCCACTACAAACTTATCCCTAAAGCAGAACCGCACCCATAGATATCTACTATCTTTGCAGCTTTAGTAGAAACTAAAACAAAAACCTTGGGAAAAGGAAATTTGGAAGCTTACTTTGTTGTTTTCCTTTTCTCTGACTAAATAAAGAATTAATTCCTCAAGCGGTCATTCTATTTATTGCCACTGTCTGCAAATAAGTATATCTTCATATAATAATACTAATAGGTGTACTGTAGCATTTTATATGTTGAACACAATATATAGAGCATTATAGCTACAGTGAAATAGGTTCCATCTGTGATCCTCATTTTACGTTATAAAATCAGAAGAAAGATATGACATTTACTCATAACATTCAGTAAAGGAAGTGAAGTCAAGAATAAACCTTAGTACTGTTGACTTTCACAAAAATACTTAATTTCATAAGGGAAATGACAACCTTTATATTTGACAACAGCACCACTGGAAATTAGACTTTAGAAATTCACCTAATTTATTGTGATGATTTTTTTTTTCTGAGTACAATGAAAAGGAAAGCTATTTCTGGAGAAACTGAGACTTGAACTGTAAACAAGGTTGAGAAATTCTACTCATGAAAATAACTGCAAGTGGAAAATGCAATGATCTTATGTCATGTCTGAAAAAAAACATTGTTTCCGTGTATTTAAAAAAAAAAAAAGTAGGAGGAGGTAATTTCCCTGTTAGTCTTTAAGGTACATCTGCTCTTCCCCTGTTAGGCTAGATTCTGAGCTTTGGATAAATTAATCCCCTCACATTTGATTTCTCTTGCTCCTTTGGTCCTTATGGAAGCCTCCCAAATTCTTGGGGGGAGAGAGGGGATGGTGCCTTCAGTTCCTTTAGTGTGTTCTGCATGTAACAATCAGCTGAGTGGGAGGAGGGGGTGGCATAAGCTAGAAGACTTCCAGAGCACCTAAGAATATCTGTCACCACGTCACATTCGAGACTCAAGTCTATATGTTTTTCTGTCAGAAACCATACAGATTTTAATTGTCTATGAAAAAGTTTATTTTGCCATGTTTCTTGCGATTTGTTGTCATACAGGGAGTGAGGTGACTGCTACAGTTTTTTAAGAAAGGTCCTGTGAAAGTGACGTAAGAGTTCATTTCAATTAGCTTATTCAAATCTTCAAGATATTTTAAAAATGTGGAAAGAAAATCCCCACATATTAATAACAAGCTGTATTTTTTCTTGTTCAGTTTGTAGGGTTTTGGGAGTTCCGGGGGGGGGTGTTCTTTTTAGTTCTGAAAGGTTAGCTTTGTGCTTTAAAATATTGTCAGTTAAAGGTTTACGTGGTATTTTCAACAGTTTTAAAAGTTCAGTTCTTTGAATCACTCTAGTTGAAGTCACAAATGTGAGTAGTAACCGTTGGTCTTACCACAAGATAGTTTTGGTCTGTCTATACAGGAAAGATTTAAGATTGGTCTTCAGCAAAACCACTAAGAAAAAAAAAAAAGAGAGATATGTCAAATATCTGTTCATTTTTTTGTTGTTCTTTAATCCAGCTGTAAAACAGTGTGAATTTTCAGTTGATACCTGAGATTTAAAGGAATACTTTTTTTTTTTAAGAAATTAGAAGGGAGAAATATACTGTATGCAGCAATAACTCAAGTGCTGTTCTCCTTGTCTGAAACTGTATAATTCAGAGCTTCGAAGTACAAGAGTTTCATAGCTATGTATTTTCCAAAATTGTTAAGCAGTTTTATTGTTCTCTAACTTTTTATCACTTCAGGTTATTTTGCATTAAAAAACTGAAATGCTTTAGCTAAAGGGGGAATTTGAAATATACAGCATTTCAAATTAATGACTTGAAAGTAAACTGATTTTGAGAACACTCTTGTCATGTTATTGCGTTTCCTGTCCAGTAGATGTTGCTGTACATACATAAAATAGAAGATTTTCTAACTATAAGATTCTGCATCTGCACTTAGTATTTGAAATAACTTTTTTGGTGTGATTTACTGTGTTCTCAGTAGACTCCACAGAGGGCTAGAACTACAAACAGGAAGACTGTTAGTCAAACCATGTTTTTCTTCAACTGTAACTGTCTCATGCAAGGTGTTGTCTTGTTCCTTGGTTTTCAAAGAAGTGAACTGTCCATGAGGATGCGGATTATTTAGCAGAGTCTCTTTCACAGTTAGTTGAATTACTTAAAGAGTATTGTCAACAGAATGCTGTTCCTAAAAACAAACAGAAACACCTCAGTTCTCCCCCTCAGATGTTACAATTCCAAATTGCCCTCAGTCAAGAAAGTATCTCCCACTTCTACATCGATGGCCTTCTCTGGGCAGCTTACACGCTGAGAAAATAGTTTCCTTGCATAAACTTGAGACGCAGTTGGATTATATATGTTTAGCTCTCAGTGAGAAAACTGTGACTTCATGAAATTAATATTGCTAGAGCTAGTCTTATGCTTGTCTCTTATTTTGTCTTAAATGCACATTGTTCCTCAGAACAATGACCTACGCTGACCTACAGTCAACAGAGTTAGTTGACTATATAGTATTTTGTTATTCAGAAGCTATGAGAGAGTTTTTATAATTGTATCATAAACTCATTGGTTTTCGCTTCTTCACTTTGAAAGCCCCTTTTTCAGTATTATTTCAACAGTAGCTGCGAGATACTTACACTTTTCAATTTTCTCATTTTCTCAAGACTGCTGAAAAATCTGGTCAAATGGAAAGATCAAAGAAAAACGCTAGGCAAAGACAAAATGATTTCAAGGTAAGTTACAGGGGAAAACATGGCTTTCTTTCATTTGTCCTTCATAGCAAGATACTTTAGTTTCACCACCTTGAAAATGAGATTTCTTAGGTCATCTCTGTGCCCTTATATACCTCGTTCTCTACTATGTGGAGCCACTTCTAAATCATACATTCCAAGATGTTGTGTATAGCAAGTACATGGCTGCTTAAACACATTGATAAAGCTTTTTGATTCATTTTTCTTTCCCTTCTTCTGATGCAGAAAATGATTCAAGAAGTGATGCACTCTCTGGTAAAACTTATCCGTGGAGCTTTGCTTCCATTCAGCCTCAGAGAAGGAGAATCAAGGCAATATGGTGGCTGGGAGATGAAATCTGAACTCTCTGGCCAGTGGCTAACACATGTTATCCAGACTGTAAGGTAAATGGATCTGTGGACCTACAAAATTATGTTGCTCCTGGAATATGTGTGCCTTAAGACAAATAGTTTTGATATTCTCATTAAATATCCTGAGTAGTAAAAATCTTTGCATTTTCAGAAATAGGATTACAAAAAAATTACTAATGGCAGATTTAGGATTCTATGTGCAAATGTAATTAATAATGTCTCATGATATAGCCTTATACGTGATGATATATTCCTTTTTTTTCATAGCATTTTATGGAAAAGTTAGAGTAAAATATTTGTCTGGCACAGCATAGACGCTCCATGAATGAAACAGGATTTGATTCTTTGGGATAGAAAGCAATTATCTGCCTCATTTACTACACGTCTTTCCACCTCTGCCGCAATGGGTGAAAATAGCATGCTTCTGACTGTAGTATAATTTTTAAATCATAATTTACCTAAACAGTTCTTTTATGGAATGTGATACTCCTGCTTCGAATGTCATTCTGCTTATAATTAGGTTTGTTTATAAACTTAGTCATGTGCACGTCATTAATTACAAAATGTCTCATTAATATACAGGATTTGCTTCCATTTGTGTGTGGAAAATATAAGAATTGTCATTTTCTTTTTGGAAACTTGAGTAATATCTGGATACAAGACTGTACTTTTTATGGGCAGTTTTCAAAATCGGTAATAAGCAAAGCACAGAGGAAGAAAAGGATATAATGATGTACAGATATCCTTATTGTGGATGGAGCTGGCAGTGACACATACCTGTTGTCAAGTCTTGCTTAACACTTTTCCAAAGACTTTTGTCAGTTACATTACCTGTACTTTTAACCATATAGAAAAAAAAATCCATGTGAAATCTCTTGTTCTGGCTGAATTTCAGGCAAGGCTTCCATTTGAAGAAGGAACTGACTTGGCATTTGATGGAAAGATGTAAAGGGGCAAGGGAACAGGCTTTGACACCAATGTTGCCCGTTTATGAGAAGCAATCCAGTTTCACTCAGATTATAAAATGATAGAATTTAACACTTGCACACCTGTAATATTGGCCAACAGATTAACCAACAGATTCTCTAAAGGTTGGTTGCGCTTCAGAGTCCTACCATCTGAGGTATGAACCAGGCTGAGGTTATAGGGTATATGAAGCCTCTTTTTCAGACAATCTCCTCTTGCTTTCTGGCTACTGCACCGGTAATGAACAACTGAACTGGGAGCTGGGGAAATTCTCTCTCCATTCCACTCCTTTCCCCACTTCGTGTTATTACTGATGCTTGTGCTGGCACTTTACTAAAGTGAGCCAGACTCTGATGCAAAGCAGTCTAAAGAAGAAAAGGAGCAATCTGAAGAAGAGGAGAACTGAGCATACCACAATGGGGTACCAAACAGTGATGACCACGTCAGAAGTTTCAGCAAGTGCTGCAAGTACTTTCGAGCCCCCACACTTTGACAATCTGATAAATTCTCACCAATGGTGAAGGTGGACACTTCTCATGAAAAACATATACACTTTGCATAAAAACTTTATTTATTGCAAAGTTATGTAATAGTTCAAGTCTCATTTGTATCATTTCTAAGAAAGTCCTTATGAAGCACATGATAGAATTTTATTCTTTTCATTCATCTCACACATGATTTACCATCTTCTGCTTGGATTAATATTTAAGAATGCAAAAACTTACATCAACTTCTTGTAATCTAATTTTGTATCTCTGTGATCTTAATTTTTCTGCTTGTTTATATGTATCACGCAGCTTAAGTTGGAGTGGTTGCATGGTCTTTCTCTTGTACCCTGTTCTGTCATTGCCTACATTAATAGGTTTCACAGGATAAATTAGAGCTATTTGATAAATTGAAGCTGTTGTCAGCAAGACGTTTGCCTTACTGTAAATATAGAAAGGTATGTATTTGTTAGGGTGGGTTATATGAGGGAAAAGATGATCTTTAAGATGTGACAGCTACATATTCCCTTAGAAACGGAATCAGCTCCAAGTACAGGATTTCTGTGCAGTCTAAAGTCATTTAAACTCCTCACAGATGGGTATTCACATCCCGTGTTTTCTTGATGGTGGAGATAATGCAGATTTATGTAATCTGCTAATTCAGTTTTGGTGGTTTATGTCCAACACCAGGGGTAAGGAACCAAAGCCTGCAGGTGGATGATTGGAAATATTCCACTTATTGGTCAAACCTGTTTGCTTCTGCCTTCCTATTCCTGTTCTTTGGCATTTTCTAATACCTATGTTTTGGTCAGTATTCGCGGTGGGACAAATGACAATGACTGCATTTTAGTTGTCCTTGCTTAAATATCCAGGAGTTGGATAAAAGCGGTGAACCTCACTTTGTGCCCCTAACTAAAGTCTGAGCACAACTACAGCCTTTTAGTTAAAAGCTGAAATGCTATTCCTTGCAAGCAGCTGCTGTGTCACTGTTTCTAAAGGAAAAAGCAGAAATGAATGCGTCCGTCCTCAGCTATAGTAGCTGGTGATTTGTGCCCAGTCAGAGCTGGGAGCAAAACAGTGAATGAATTCAGTCTTCACTCTGCAGGTGATGCAGTAACTGTATTTTTGTCTCCTTAAATGTGCATACTCTTGGTAATCTGATCCACAGCCACATCACCATTTATGGCAGCTTGATGGCTATTACTGTTGTAGTGCAGGTAAACAATATCTCAGAAACCCTGTGGTGGATCTAGGATTTGATCTAGATTTGATCTAGGCGTTCACATAAAAACGGGATGGAGAGCGAGGAAAGCAGCAAGTTCTGCTCCGAAAGATTATTCTTAGAAAGGCAGGCAGCAAAGTGCAAGAGGACAGTGGGAAAAGTTGGCATGTTTCTGTGATGGCATTACAATAATGTTACAGAAAAATGAATCTGCATTTGCAGGCTTCTGAATTAAGCAAACAATCTTCTCTGAATGGGATAATCCATTTTCAAAGATAAACTGTGGATGGAGCTACTGTATTCACATACACAGAAAATGTCTAAGAAATTCAATGGTGTTCTATCAGCTTGAAAAGCCCTGCAGATTTACGCTCTAATCTTACTGTATTTACTTTCCAGGCTTAGTTCTGAGTCTCTTACTGCACTCGAGATACCCAATGATATGCTTCAGATCATCCAGGATCTTATTTTGGATCTTCGTGTACGTTGCATTATAGTGACCTTACAACACACAGCTGAAGGTAAAAGAAGGTTGCAGGTCTCTTTGCTCACTGTCTTTTTTGGTTTTTTGCCTCTGATGAGGCCTAACCATGTTCTGGAAGATAACCATGTTTGTTGCAGATGTTGTAGTGACGGTGGACTCCTCTGAGTTCTGTAATATCTCACAAGAGTTACTCGAATATTTCACTTTGCTGACAGAAATGTGTATGAGTCCTTTCCTTAGTCTAATGAATGCAGCAGTTTAGATCTGTTTCCTTTGGGTTGAGACAGTTTTACAATACGAGTGATTTATCTCATGATGCAGCTATTATTTTCATATTGGAAATACAGTTTATTTTCTTTTTGAGCTCTTCTATAAAGTGAATAATTAAATAAGTAATGCTCTACCCCTAAGAAAAAAAATCCACTGCCCTTTATGAAGTATTGTAGTTGTGTGTTTTCCAAGGCCTTATACTAACATCGAAATCCACAGGCTTCCTTCTGTGTACACAGCTTTTGCCATAAATGTCTGGATTGTCAAGGCCAGTAACACACTCTCTAAATCTAGTATGACTCTATGTGCATCAGAGGCCATTCATCTTACCAGCTTGTATTCAATTCTGAAACTTAAATGTGAAACAAGTAAATCTTCCAGAAATAAATGTCTCTCTTAAAATCAGGGCAGATTGATCTACTAATTCACTTAGAAGGGTTTTTTGCAATAGACTAACTACCCTCAATGTTAAAAATTTAGAGTTTCTTAAGTCTTACAATTTAATCAGTTTTTAATCCTTCACATTTCATTTATCATTATTTTGTAGGCTGAGGTGAAGCTAAGTGTTTTACCCAAGCCCTGAGTGTGCTGTGCTCAGGTGGCTACATTAAGCAGATTTTTAAACTTTCGGCGACAACAAATCAGAAGACCTCTATGGTTTATTTGACACAATGTTGATATGAATTGTGTTCTTGGCTTTTAGTTCTTTTATTAAATCCCACTTTAGCATTAACATTATTTTTCTGCATTAACATCAAGCTAGTCAGCTATAAAAGTACTTAGGTTGTCCTGTCTCTTTAAAACTCTGCATGGAAAGTATCATTTAATACTATTTCAGATTTCAGTTAAAGAAGTCTCCTTTGCTTTTCTCCGCTTAGCACATTTGAGATAAGTTATCTATTTTTTTTAAATGGTAGGTACAAAAGACTGATTTGTTTTGTTGGGCTTTTTGGGGTTTTTTTGTTTTTAAATGTGGCATGACGATTGTCCTGTTGGACCAGAGTGTTCTCTGTCTAGGAATTGAGAATGATTCCTCAGATGTCCTGACTGTTTCAAAGGAAGACAGTATCTAGCTCTGAACTGTTTGACTGACAATCGTTAGCTTGTCAAATTTCTGAGCTACCCACCTAGCTTCTCCCAGGCAGCCCAGAGAGGTCTGGTATGTGATTAATGATGAAACTCAGCTAAAAAGTCTGCTACCTTACTAGTTTTGCCTAGTTGTTGCATCATAGCAATAGCCCAGTTCTTCATTCAGATCCAGAGTTTCTGCTTTTTGCATCCTGCTTGCTGGACACATATGTTCTGTGCAGGAAAAATTCTTGTGGTAGTGTCTGCCTTAAATTTTTACAAAAGTAGATTTCCCAGTCTCTGTGTGAATAATTCTGAATTTGATCTGAATGTCTTTATTCATACTTTTGAATCTAGAGTTCAGATCCCCTAAGATGCCATTATGTTACATTTGCTGGATAATTTCTTCTCTCTCTCTCATCCAGCCAATAGCAGCAGCCCTCCTTGACTGCTGCTTCCATCCCCTGTCACTGAAGCAGTTCTATGTATTGGCTGTAGCATCAAGCAGGAGAAAAGATGCCTGTTGCACTGTGTACCTAATCTATGGGATGCTTTTCTTTGTGTTCTTTTACTGACTAAAGAAAAATTTTGCATGTTTAATGTGTTTAGATAGTGTTCCTGGACAAGACCAGGTCAGTTGGGCCCTTGGAGAAGCTGTTATTTTTAGGGAGCCAGTGAAAGAGCAATTAAAGGATATTCTAAGGAGCCATATAAATGGATCACAGATGTGATTATACCTGTAATATGTAAGTCAAAAAGGCTCTTCCTAGATTTCAGTCTTACCTCTATAATCTCTGAAATGTGAGCTGTGTAGACTGCTCATCTCTGACTGCATCTTTTAAGTTGGTAAAGGCATTCAGGTCAGATGAAATTTTTAATAGAGCGTGCTACCATTAACTATTTAAATAGAACAAATCTGCCCACACACAGGGTTTTCTTGTTGTCATACAGTAAAGACCATATTGTGATGCTGACACTGAGAAGCAGTCTGTGTTCTTTCCCTTGCATATATGATCACTGGTCATAAAGGTCATGAAAGCCAAAATATGTGAATGCCAGACTAGACAGGGGGTTTACATGAATGTAAAATGTAATTGACTGGAATTTGGTGAGCAGTGAAATACGAGAAAAGAAATTTGTTTCATTTGTATTAGCTCAGAACACAATGCAAAAGCATTGAGCAGCCACAAACACATGTCAAGGCTGACCAGTGCAATCTGAAGTCTTGCAAGATATTGGTTGAATTAAGAGGTTTACTAAACAGGGCAATGAACAGGGTAGTTATTCTGCGCAGTCCCTTAATACATTTATCCTCATTAAGCCTATACTTCCGTGAGATGTAGAATTGCAGGGTATGAAACCATAACCAAGCTTCTTCATTTAGCTAATTAAAGCACCAAGAGTAGGGAAGATACCTTTCAGCATGCACTAGTTCTCCTCTTTTCCTGGATTTTTGGGGAGAGATGGTAATTCACCGAATTTTTTTTCATTTAAAATAGTTTTGTGATGTACAGACAGTTCTGATATCCAATTTTTGTGTGCAAAGCTCTATGTCAAAGCCCTCACAAACTGGACACAATTCATCTTTATTCTGTTTACAAGTTGATTAAACCCCCCGCAAAGTGATGATGCAGCATGCATGTGTCCATAGAAGAATTTTGTCTAAGGGCATGAGCTCCTGTTAGCTTCAATAAGCATATAGAAGTTGGTACCTTCTGGGTTGCAGAAGAGAGTGCTTTTTGCATGTGCCTTCAGGTATTTTTGAAGAAAGGCTAGCACCATGGATTCTTGACACTGAGTGGGTATTCTGAGCCTCTTTTATAGTTACTAAATACGAATTATATGCTCTCCTTTTTGTCTTTGCTAGAACACTGGGCAGTTGTTCTTCTGTTTTTAATTAAGAGCTGAAGTATAATAAGCTAGAGGCTTGTGTTCTTAAGTGCTGTATTTTATGTTGTGATTAAAAATTTAAAAAATAAAAACAAACCTGAAGCCTTCACAATGTTCCTTTATTTTAAGCTTTCCAGTAAAAGATGTGCTTCATGCAACTCTTGCCACATATCGCAGAGATGCTTCTCTGTGTGGTGTCACCAACATACCATATATGAGTGCTATTCTTAGTCATTTGAGAATGCAGAAAGCTTTGAAGCTTGTAGAGCTATTTGCTTGTATGCCTAGTCATTGCAGTCCCAATGTCTGTGGTTTATCTTTTCAAGTTCAAGGAGTTTTTAATAATGAAAAATGAACACGACCTCCCTCCCCCTCACCCTTGCTCTGTCTTACAGATATAAAGAGGTTAGCTGAAAAAGAAGACTGGGTTGTTGACAATGAAGGTTTGACATCGTTGGTAGGTATACTTACATGTCTTGTAGGCCCTTTCTTTGCTGGATTTTTTTTTTTTTTGCTAGTGTAATGAAACTGGTTTCTATATTCTCCAAAAACAGAATCATTTTGGACTTTGTCTATATATGTGTATGCTGGTGTCTATAATTTAATTAAAATATTAAAATATAGGAAGATAAAAAATACAGGGTTTTTTGTTTGAATGGTTACTTATTCACAGCACTCTTAACAAATCCCATCACCAAATACGGTTTATAATTCTTAAACTGTTATGTCTGAAGTAACTTTAAGTGATAGTGATAATACTAGTCAGCAATATTTTTGAAGGTGCAAAATAGGAAAAAAAAAGCATAAATAAGAGCTTTGCAGATTTGTGCCATGTATTGAGAGACAAAAATAAATAAGAATCAGGCATCATGTGCAGCATGACTTTCTGCCCTAAGTAGGGTTATTTAAATGTATCAGTGTAATAACTGCTAACCTCTAGAATGATTTTGCTGAGATAAACAATAACAACTTTCATAGTTAAGCATCTTGTTTTACGGATGGTTTACTGAAGTAAAAAAATATTTTTGAGGTCACAAGTTCAGTTCACATCAAAACGCTTCATAACTTAGACACTGCTATGGAATTGGTCTGTAGCTAAATAAATAGGTCACTTAATAGGTTATAATGAGAAACTGAACTGTAAAACAACTAATATAGGAGAGTGCCTACACACAGACAATGAATGACTTGAAACCAAATTCAGATAAATTAGTGAGATGCTTTCTGGAAATAAACAGTAATGAGTAATGCCTAAAACACAGCAAGCACGTTGTAGGTGTGACTTAAAAACAATCTGCGAAAGCAGAAAGGACCTGTGGGAGGTAGAGTTGCTTTGTGTATATTATCTAAGAGAATGCTCCGCAGACTTTTTTAGTTTTTCTTATTTGCTTCTATAAATACGCATTTGAAGTTGAGTAGGAGGGCATTAAACAATCACAATATACACATTGTAGGAAGGAGTGTTGTTGGGCAATTGTAGTGTTATAACCAGATTTACAGCTTCTGGTCTTGGTTTCAGTTGCTGCTGACTTGGGCAAGTCCCTTAACTTTTCTGTTTTTCACTCTGTTCATCTGTAAAATGGAGGGAGGAGGAAGGATCTGCTGAAAGGGCTTTGTTTCTTTATGCTTTAGCTGTATCCTAACTCATCTTTGTTTAAAAACTGCTTAAGTCTTTTTTTTTTATTTAGAAATCAGTCCTGAATTCCTTGTGTACAGCATTTCCCTAAGATACCTGTTGAGGTGTGCCAAGTTATAATGCTAGCAGTTTACTATGTTTTGTCATAGCAGGGTTATTGATCTACTAAAGTAGAGTTAATTGTGGTAATATTATATATTGTCACAAAAATGAACCAGCATAAACAAGGGCCAGGCAGTCTATTTGGGGACATCTTAGACTTAAGATAGAAACTGTATTTTAATTTTGTAGGAAATACCGGTTGATAATCACTTTAGCATTTATATTCCAAGTAATAGATACAGTAAGACACAGAGGCAACTTTCCTCACTTTCATAATATCTAAAGAATAACATATCTGAACAGCTTTCTTCTCCTGAGATGTGATGTGTTATCATGTGAAAAAACAAGAGTAGCACTTTACTGCTGTTCTTTTTCTTATGAGTCCAAAAATAATAAATACAGATAGTCTTAGTGGCTTTTTTCATGATTTTCAGGTTACTATGCAGCCATCAGTTTCATGATCCTCCTCCACCTTAGCATTTACAGAAATAAAAGTAACTCCTAAATCTAAAGTTAGTGATATGCCATAAACTACCTGCTGGATGAAGAGCAGGTTTACATGGCTTAGCAGCTTTTTTTTGTCCACCTCTTTGACCCAAATCCAATAGGATGATGTCCCTCTTTTCTAGACAGTGACACCTCTCTGCTTCATGTACACCAGCTTCCTGCCTTAGAAAAGCAGGCAGCATCATTTGAAAAAAAAAAAAAAGGTGCTGTTTAACAGGGAGGTGATAAAAACAAGGAAAAACTGACTGATGACTGGTGCTATGAACTCGTTTGCACTTTCAGAGTGAAATTGATACATGCATCAAGACATTCATACTTCAGGTTTGGAAACCTGAAGGTACAAAAAGACCCCCAAACCAGTGGGTTATTTTCCTCCATGTGAAAGCAATTTTGATCTGTTTTTTTTAGAAACTTTTTGCTGAAATATAAATGCAGAAATATCAGATATCCCAAATGAAATTATATCCCAACTTAGATCAAGATGTGGACAAGGGAGGGTGTCAAAGGCATCTATAATGTAATTGTCAATATATTCTACCATAAACAAACTACGAAACACTTTCGTGACCCTCTAAAGGAGGCTGCTTGGTGTAGAAGTCTCTCATTCAGAATTTTTAAAAAGTGCATCAATCTATGGTAGTAATTCTGGAGATAAGTACAAAAGTACATCACTGCAAAAGAGTCCTCTGGTAATATATTAATTTCTATTAATTAATATATGTAATCAATAATTATATTAATATATATTTAATATATTAATTTTGATTTTTTTCCTTATTTGGGATAATTTGGAAATAAAGAGCTTACCACATGGCATGGGAATTTTTATATATTTGTCTAGTATACATTTGACATGTTTATCTGAAGCTAACAAGTCATTTGCCTTTCAGCCGTCCCAGTTTGAACAGTGCATTATCCATTCTTTGCAATCTCTCAGAACTGTCCTGGACTGCAAACCTGGAGAGGCCAGTGTAAGTTTTGATTTATGCTTTTATTTTGATTCATTTTATTTAAATTATATTGGGTTTCAGAACAAAAGCTGTCAGAGAATGATGCAGGGGTTTAACTTCTTTATTTTTTCCATGCACACCCTTTTCACTACTGCTAGCTTTTAAAATTCTATTTGTTTCCTTTGTTAGGGGTAATTGTGTGTGTATGGGGCAGATTGGACCCATATTTAAATCTTTATAACTGTTCTTTTGGAAATATGCTACTAATGTATTTTTCAGATATCAGTAGGTGTTACTTTATTTACATGAAAAGAAAAAAAAAAAGGGGGGTGGGGGAGGGCCATTCCTAGGAGTTACTCTTTACTCAGTGTTGCATCCAAACTACTTGCAGAATTTTAAATTCAGCTTTTTACTTCTGTAAACTTTATTCTAAATCAGGAGTCCCAATTGTCCACATCCACTTAGTACCTTGAGGCCCTGATTGGTTGTGATACTGATGGTTTTTTTCAGGTTTCAGTGATCTAAGGAAGCTTAACACTTTTCCAAAGTCCTTTGGCCTCTCTATTATGGGTATTATTTTACTCTGCTCCGTTATTTTAATTTTTATGGCTAGCTTGTCTAGTTTCTTAATGAACATTACTCAAAAGAATCTGCAGTGCATGGTGAATCCGTTTTGTTAGGGTTCAAAGGTCTTTGAATATCCTAGGAAATTTCGCTGCAATTCCGTTAGCCAGTGATATGTATCACATGTACTAGGCACCACAAGTTCTTTCCTTTTATTGTTTTATTCCCTCAGACTTGTCAAACTGTTTACTGGGACTTGTAATCTCTCTACCCATTTCAAGGGTGGGGAAAGATTGAAATTGATCAGTGGGAAAACAGTGTCCCAGTAGCCATTCCTATACTTGCGTCATCTCTTTAGGGGTAGGTTACTCAGGACTTCCTTGAGAATAAGGCAACTTGAAGTTGTTCTGCTGAAATAATATGTCTGCATCTTCAGGTTTTCCAGCAGCAGAAGACACAGGAGGATGTGTGCCAGATAAGCATTGGGATCATGCAGGTAACTCGAGCACATGACTGGTGAAGGAACTTGAACGTAAGACCTATGGGGAGAGGCTGAGGGAGCTGGGGTTGTTTAGTCTGGAGAAGAGGAGGCTTAGCGGTGACCTCATCACTCTCTGTAACTACCTGAAGGGAAGTTATAGCCAGGTGGGGATTGGTCTCTTCTCCCAGGCAGTTAGCAATAGGACAAGGGGACATGGGCTTAAACTCTGCCAGGGGAAATTTAGGCTGGATATTAGAAAGAAATTCTTTACAGAGAGAGTGGTCGGGCATTGGAATGGCCTGCCCAGGGAGGTGGTGGACTCACCGTCCCTGGAGGTTTTTAAACTGAGATTGGACATGGCACTTAGTGCCATGATCTAGTAAATGGACTGGAGTTGGACCAAGGGTTGGCCTCAATGATCTCTGAGGTCTTTTCCAACCCAGTCGATTCTGTGATTCTGTATAAAATTGTGAATATAAGTGATTGACGAAAATGTGTGCTTTGTATCCTGCCCACCTCCCAAAAGGAAGTTTAAGTTGATGACTGTGTTATTCCTCTGATATGCTCTGGGATACTGAGAAATGTTTGACTTCAAAATTATGTAGAGCTTACTAGCTGAATCTGATGATATCAAATCCTCAGATGGTAAGTGACATATTCAAGGATTTTACTGATTGTGACTCTTCAAGATTTTTCTGATGATTGAGAGATACTGAGCTGATGTCATCTAACTTCTATATGCTACAGTAAAAGGACTGATGCTGATTTTCATCAACTGAAGACCTAGCTTTTAAATTTTGTATCAGAAACCAGTATTTGTAAAAAAAAAAAAAAAAAGTATTGTTTTGGTTTTGATATATATATTTGAAATTAGGTAGTAGCATATATTAGGCCTTAGAACCATTTTTATAGTCTTCTCAAGTAAGAAATCCAAACAAAAGTAAAAGACGGATTTTAAGGATACTTCTGTGATGTTTACTTGGGACCAACTGTTCAGACTGAGCAGCTGAAAACTATTAACAATGCCTTCTTTGCAAATCAACAGATTATCACTGCATAATTTTAGCAATGCATGATGAGAACCACTTAGCAGAATTAAAAATTCCTGTGTTTTATTACAAGTAAACAGTGATGCATATGAAATTAAAAATATGCATTCAAAAGGTGTAACTAGAATGTTACTGTATTAATATATGTAGGACTTAAAGAAATATGATTGTTCTACTTCTATTGGCTGTAATAAAAGTGAATTTAAGGTTTTTTTTTCTAGTTCTAGCAGAAAATATAGATCTTGCTTTGTTTCCTAGGTCTTTATAGACTGTTTGGAACAACTGAGCACCAAACCTGATGGTGACATAGACACAGCACAGTAAGTAAAATAAATACAACCTAGGGGTAGTATTCTGAAATTGTAGGTGCAAGTTTCAAATTTCAGTGGTGGTGTGGTTTTATCCTCTCTAGTATTTCATATTTCTTGTGAATACCTTTGCCTCTCGTTAGTGATGCTTTGCAATAAGAGTAGATACTTTTTATGCCAAATAATTGAATGACATCATGTAGTAAATATTGTACAAAGTAATTAATATGGTATTAGTTATATCTTTTTAAATTGATGATAGGAGTTGTAGTGTGCTGTAGAAACAGGTATGTTGTTTTTGACATGACCTTACATGGAATGAGTTGTCCTTGTCACCAAGTAATGTCTACTCATGGAGAAACAGCCCCCTGCCTTTCTTCCCTCCCATTTTGATTGATGCTATTGGTGTTTCTGCTAAATTCTTCAAAGTTTGTTCCATAATTGCTCATGAGCCACTCATTTTAGAGACCAAAACAAGTTGGAATAGTCCGAGTTTCCAAGAGTACCAGTCATTTCTTTGTCAAAATCCAGAAACTTGGCAAATGTTGGAAGCTGTAGTACACATTAGAAAAAGGCAAATTAGCTGTTCCTAATGCCACTTACTTTTTTTCTACTTGGAGGACTGTTGGCTGGATAGGTGTAAAAACAAATCACAATCTGTGGTAAACCAGAGTAATCACAGAAAATTAAGATGTATAAAGAAGAAAAGGTCTGTAGCTAGAATAGTAATGTCTGTCCACAAAGCTCCTGCAGGCTTTGTGGACATCTTAGGAAAACTGAACAATGTGGGCTGCTGTATTATCTGGTGTCATGGGGCTTGAAACAAGATTCCAGTTTACAGTTCCAACTGTTCATTTGAACCCACCGTGTATCAGATAATCGAAATCACTATACTACTCACCTTTTAAATTGTATTCCTAGTCTTTCAGTTGACGTTTCATCTCCAGATTTGTTTGGAAGTATTCATGAAGACTCGAGTCTTTCTTCAGTAAGTCTGGCTTCTGTTTCTAAAAGCTGATGTGAAGCTTAATACCTCTCAAAGTTACATGAACATGGTCTTGGAACAAAAACAAAACCAAAAAAAAAAAAAAAGAGGAAAAAAACAAGTGTTTGTTTATGGTATCTTAGTAATACTGTCTTTAACTAATGAAGTTGTTTTTTTGAAACCAAGTCTTCCTCAGAAACTAAAATGCCATCATTGAAATCAGTGAAAATAGCACTGCTATTAAAACAGTGTAGGGTTTGACTTTTCATTTGTGACCTTCTTTTAAATTATAAGACCTGGTCTGATTATTAGTTACTTTTAAAACCCATGAAGATATAGATATTCAATAATGTAGGTTTAAAAAAAATGCTTTACTGAGAGAGTAAGTATTGATTATTTGTGTGGCTTGTTTGAGTTTGATTTTGTTGTTTATAGGAAGTTGGAAAAAAGGATTTTAATGTTCTTGACACTTTGACTTTGGTTAATGTACTCTCTTCTAGTCCAGTGGAAAAGATGTAGTTGTTGCCTCCGAGAGACCTAGAGAGAACCTCTTGTGAGGTTAATATTCCCTAGTACAGGTTTTGAATATTGTCAGAAGCCCAACCTTGCCTCATTTTACAAGAGCAATAAGCATTCCTGCTACAACAAAGTATCACAGATTGCCAAATCAGGCCAAGCTTCTGAATTGCAGACTATAATAATTAGTTCTTTATATCAACAATTTAAATCAACAGTTTTTGATGCCATGGAAACCAAACTTTGTTGTCTTTTTTTTTTGTAAGTCACTGAACACTTTTTCTTCTCTTTTCTGATTGAGAACAGAGAAAACGAGTGACCAAAGTAGGTTTTGTCACTGTATTTTTAAAATGCTCTTTTTTTTTTTTTTCATAGTCTGTGTACCAACTGATTATAACTAGAAGCAGTAGGCAACTGCACATCTCAACACCAGTCATCATATTACTGGAATACAAAACTGTCAGGAGTTCTTCTGGGCCTGAAAACCAACATAATTTTTAATCAGATCTGCAGTATTATGGTTATTTCTTTGCCAAATATTTTTGTTTTCAAAATACTTGCTGCTGTTAATTTTGAACTTCCATCCAAGGTAGAAAATATTTTTCCACCTGGGAGAAGAAGAGAAGGGGGAAGACCAAATCTGTTTAAATAATATTTCTGTCTTGTTTGGTTCTTTGTCTCTTTGGAAACTATACTTTGTTTCACCAACATCAGGGAAAAGCAATCCTGATCTCTCAGCTCTGGAATGTGTTTGACCTTCTTGTAAAAAAAAAAAAAGAAATAATAATAATTGGAGAACAGAGAGAAATTATAACCACCTAGAATTTTTTGCTAATTAACTACTGAATTTATATTATGTCCATCTGAACCTTTTAGTATTTTGAAATGGACGAGCACATTTGTTCAGTACCTGTTTTGCTTCCCTTGTTTTAGCCATCTTCATGTGAAAGTGAAGATGAACTTCAGTTACATTTTTGTGGTGGTCATAATTCTTACTATATTTCTTGAAACAAAGTAAAAGCTAGAAACAGCTTCCTGGAAAGCTGTCCAAACCTAATTTTTGTAAAGTCTTAACCACAGTTCTGTATTAGTCACACCTATTCCAGCGAATGCTCCAGATCCCATAGAAAGAAGAAAAAGTATATGTGTTCAGTCATCATACCTGATGTTCACTCAGATCTTGGTGCTTTATTGACAAAAATATTTGTGAACTCCACTTTATTTATCAGTGTGTTTTTCACACCAAGTCAATAAAATACTATACATTTACAGTATTGGTCAAGCTGGTGTTTCTTTTTTACTAACTATTATGTTTGTTCTTCTCTTAAAACAAATTTTTAGGAACAGAGGCTTTTAATTGCACTCAGCAACTGCCGGTATCTGGAACGTCATACCTTCCTGAATATAGCTGAACATTTTGAGAAACACGGCTTTCAAGGTGTTGAAAAAATAACTCAAGTAAGTGAAAACACTGGAATCAAGTATCATTGCTTGAAGGAAACAGGTTTTATTTTTTTATTACTTTCAGTGGAAATTAAGTGCATGCATTCATATCGCCAAAAGGACTCTTGGGTGAGCCTTCTACAGAGGAGTGGGACTCCAAGCATCAGTTGGACACAATAACAACAATATTGTTGTCTGTTTTCCTATAAGGCCCAAATAGCTGGTATAGGAAATGTGACTTCTTGTTCAGGGCATGTGTGTTCCATAGCAAAGCTTATCAGATTTCTTAGTAAAGCTGTTTAATGTCGCTGTGTTTTCTTAATGCAGAGAATAAATGATCATTATCTCAGAAATATACTTGATAAATTATTTCATCTGGCAATCTGTGTTACTGATAGCTGTTGTTCATAAACTAGTTCAGGTTTTTTGTTGTGTTTTTTTTTTTTGGTTTGCCTTTTTTATTTTTTTCAAAGAACGAAAATGTCAAAGTGGGCGGCAGTAGCTGTCTCATTTTCCTGCCTTTTTGTAAAGATTAATCATTTTTTATGAGAAATGTTGTGACTTAATCCTTAGGACTATAAAGCTAGTTTATTTCCAGAAACATTTGTTGGTTGGAAGTAAAATGTTATCTTTTCCAGTACAGAGTACAAGATTTCAATCAAACTGATGTTTCTGCTATTTAGTACTTCCTTAGTCCCGTTCTGCTTGAATGTTGTTTGAATTTTTGTGGCTGAAGTAATTTTGAATAGTATTTAAATGGGATTTGTATGATTTGTGTGGTTAGTGCGGTATACAGAATTACTCTGGATATTGCCATTCTTCGCTGCCAAGACAACCAAGTGTTGAGCTATGTACACATAGTGTTGTCTATATAGGCAAATATAAGACATCTGTTGTGTATTCAACACTCTGTGATGTACAGGCACATCAAAGTATTGCCATTATAAGTCTGATAGATTTATAAATTTCGAAATGTGAATGTTGAAGTGCAGATTAATTTCAGATCTGTGTTAACCCTTTGAAAGCACCGAGTGGTGCCGTACTGCATGTGCGGGACACACCAAACAGTAATGCTAGCTGGGAAGATTTGGATAATTAGATAGTCATTTTAAGATGGCATTTTTTGAAGCCTTCATTAACTTTGAGAGTTTAGAAGCCTACAGAAGTTTAAGGGGGTTGTTTGTTTCAGTTTTTTGTTCTGTCACCTAAATTTCTGAAACTTTCCTGATGTATTCAGCTATTTATTAGATTACAAATTTGCAATGAAGAACTGACAAAATTTTTGAAAAATACAATGTTTTTATCTGAGGAGGTTGAAACAAAGCTATACTTTTAAATTCTGTTAGGTTAATAAATTGAATTTTAAAGTTAATTTTGTTGTGTATATTGGTAAAAACAGTCTGTTGTTTGGGAGATTTTTCAAGTTGCCTGTGTTAGAAGGGAAATCATTAGTTTCTAATATTCTGAAAATGCAGAAATCATCAAATGGTAAATAAGAAAATTTCCTTACATTCTACATGGGGTTTTTTTCCATTTTTTTTCTTAGCTTACAAATACAGAGTTACATGGAATTGCCAAATTTTACACTCTGCTCTAGCACATGCCATCTTGGCATGTACTTATGGTACTCACCAATAATTATATTGAATTTCTACATAACTTTAAGTGCCTTTCTGTGGAGATTCTTTAATTCAACTTTTTATCATCAGTTTAGTCAATTATCAAGTGGGAAAAAAAACATATGTATCCCACAACATCCATCCTCGCTTACTGATTGAGCTTCTGAATACAATGGTTTCCACAGTTCTGATATTTAAATAAGGCAGAGGGCTTACTAGGATAGAGGCTTAAAGTGGCTTTAATACTAAAATTGAAAACTCTGGTTACAAGGAGGTTCACAGCAGGAAGATAAAAATGAGACAATTGTGTATTTTTATGAGCATTTACCCCACTTGAGAGTCAGGAGAATGGGTATACACAATGAGCGTTGTTGAGGACTCTGCTCTGCTTCACTCACCCATCCTGGGCTCAAAATAACATTCAGAGGAATTGTTCATTCTTACTTGTAATTTTTCCACCAATTGAAAAACAAGGTTACCCACCACCATCCTAATTATGCATTGAACTTGAAACAGGTTGAAGAGGACTTGCATGGAAAAAAACCTTGTACTGAATATGTGGATGTTCTGTATTGAATGACTGCAGAAGTGGAAGGTGGAATTACTTAATTCTAAATCACTTTCTTAAGAACCACTGAAGTGATTGTTTCACACATTTTTTGTATGGGTGCATGTTTGCAGGAATTTCCCACTGGAACTTGTACTGTTTTTTCCCAGTAGCTCAAACCTAAATGGGAATGGTCTAAGGATAGTTATTCTTCCTGATCATAAGAAATTGAGGTGAAAAATGTCTTGAAACCCATTCCAGGTTTACATTCTGTGATCCTGTGTAAGGGGGAAAAGACAGTTTAGTGAGAATTTTTTGCACATTTTTTTAGTGTGTGTTTTCAAGTCTTGAGTGTCAACAGACTGTCGGGGAGAAGGGAAAGAAGAAGAAAATAGCCTTGACCTTCTCCTAGTACCAAATTCTCAGTGCTGCATGAAAATATTATCTTTGGGATATAGATCTTCTTGTGACAAGCTAAAGGAGGTTCATCGGGTAGAAAAGCAGGAAAGTGGTAGTGTCTCTTGTTTCAGAGCATCAGCTTCTGTATCCCAACTTTCCTGGATCTGGCAGCAACTTTTACCTCAATAATACATCTATTTTCCCTTGCACTTATGATCTCATTCCTGAAGGCTTGTCTGTCTGTTCCTGACTCAAATACTGCAGTACCCTTTTCTCTTCGCTTCTCAAGCATGCCAGAGAAGAATCCAGTTTAGAGACATCCCTACAGCGAATAAGTTTCATCCTGTATTCTGCAGCTTTCAGCACTAAATCTTTTGTCTTTCACAGGCAAAGGAGCGATATGGAGTTGGTATTCTTGTTTTCTTTCTTTCTTCTGAATTCTTGGTTTGGTCTAGAGCCTTGCCACCTTCCTCACTTTAAAACTGCTTTGCTTCTGGAATACATTTTAAATATATATAGATACAGATATTTTCCTTTAACAGTTGAGGAAAATGAGTAATAGTTTAAAAGTTTTACTTCACTTTTTCTTAAGCTCCTACTTATGAACATAAATACATTTAAACAGTAGTCAAATGATATTTTCAGCATGTTTTATTTGCATTTAGCATCCATTATCATGCTGAAATACTGGCTGACTTTCTTCTTTAACATTTTATGATACACATTGTGTTCCAGAATTATTTTAGAAGCTACAAGTGGTACCTGTGTTTAATAAAAAAGTTGTGTATGAAATTTACATTTGTTCAGACACAATGAGAAAATTGTGTATATCTCTTTAGCTTTCTGTGTGGCTAAGTTGTATGAATTACTAAAAGTTGCATAAAGAGCTGCTAAAGACAAAATTTCTGCAAATATTTGCGAGGTGCAGCTTTTTCATCTATTGTATGGCAGTGCCTTGAGGTAGTGGAGCAGGAAGTTCGCATGTACTCTTTCAGAAAGCAGAGACTCCTAAATAAATCTATGTATTTTTTAAGTGTAGAGCAGATAGTGAGAAATCGTAATATTACAATTAGTAGATTTGAAGGATTGTATTAAAATCTCCATGTTTCAGGATGCAAATTGTTATGGGCATATTTAAAGCATTGGTAAAATTGAGTTATTTACTTGGGGCAAGATCAAGACCTCCAGACATACAGAAAAAAAAATCATACCATTAGACAATTAGTGTGATCTGCCTGCTTTAGCATTTCTTCAGCCTTTCCCAACAACATCTGTTGCTGAGCACGATCAGAAAAAAGAAAAATTACACTGAGTAGGATGGACAGATAATATGGAAATTCCTAGTTTTTTATATATGTAATTATGAACTGTGTAAGTAATTGCTATGCTTTACAGAAAATGAAAGAAGACATAATGTAAGTTTTTTCATTATGTGACTCAATTATTGTAATTAATGACTATTTATTATGTTCTTTCTCTTGTTTTTTGTTTTTGTTTTTTAGGTTAGTATGGAATCCTTGAAAGAGCTGGATCAAAGACTGTTTGAAATGTACATTGAATTCAAGGCAGATCCAATAGTTGGGTCATTAGAACCTGGCATTTATGCAGGATATTTTGATTGGAAAGATTGTCTTGTTCCAGCAGGTAAATATCTGCTTATTAAACTCCGAAATTATTTTAACAGTGATTGATAGGAGCTAAAATATACTGTACAATTAAGCTTTTTTCTAGTCTGTGTGTTTAACTTTTGACATGTTCTTATAATAAGTTCTTTCTCACAGACTTTACTTAATTCCTGAATCTTTTTTCAAATACCCCAAATGATTAAAGCAGCTTTTATCATTGATAATATCTTTAATGCTTGTTTTTCGTGATTATTTTGCTTCATTGCTTATATATAATAGAAGGAATTATAAAAGACATCTTCGCTATTTTTTTTATGAAATTCATTGAGATTGTTTGGGATTTTTTCCAAAGAATCTGGCCACTTTTGTAATAGATGTAATTACAGTTCTGAAAAGGTAAAATTATAAGAAAATGCATACTATAACAGTAGTTCAACAAAGGATGTTAAACCATAAAAGAAGAGCAGGTATAAGGTATTTAGAAGGACTGAGTTGTTAGGCATTAATTAGGTGCTTTAAGAGCCTTTCTTTCAAGAAAGCACAATATACATGAGTCTTTTTTTTTTTTTTAGGAGTGTATACTGTGTGCATCTTTACATTTAGGTCCTTTAAACGTCTAATTTGTCATATCTAAAACTAATACATCTAAATCACTTAGCACTTGAATACATGGTTAATACCAAGTAGAAATCAATTGCTGTAACATAGTACATGGCATTTTGAAGGTGAACTTGTATTAATTTTTAGTAAATCATTGATTGGCATGATAATTTGTACTTTCTTGGCTTGATTTTTTTTCATAGAGTTGTGTATGGCAAACTTAGTAGAAATTTTATAGTACTTTAAATTTTGATAGGGAGGTAATTAAAAGAAGCAACTTGCAATCTGTGAATCAAGAGCTGCAGTGCTTGCCCACAGAGCCTTAAAGACACAAAAGTCTTAGGGTTCATTACTTTAAGGAGAAGTGTCTCCTTAAGTGTCTCATTACCCCTTTTGTGCTCAGACTATGGTCTGATACAATTTATAGTGGAAATAACTTAGATTTTAATCTTGCAAGTTTGTCAAGTTTGTATCTACATAATACATAATTTACCATGTTTCAAGTATGCATTTGCATTTCCACCAACTAAGAAAGGCAAAGAAGTTGTGTCAGATTTTGAATGCTCATTTCTTGATCTAGTACACAGGGATCCACTTACTAAATGCACATTACTTTTAGGATTATTTTGTAGCATTTTTTCATTTAAAGGGAATACTGAATTTGTATTAGAGGTGTGCCTCAGCTTGGTGTCCAGTTCATTGTTGGTTTTAAGTACTTTCTCTGAAATGTTGTGGTAAAAATTGAAAGTGAAGATGGTGATTATTAGAGACTCCTCTTCAGGGTTATGTATCATAGTGTTGGCCAAGAGGTGCCAATTTGAAGTAGTGAAAAAGTTGTTCAGGGGTTTTTTCTTAATTCCTAAGCTAGACATGTTAAGAAGGAACATGTAGTCACTTCTTCTGTGCTTCTCCACCTTCTCCATCTTGATGATCTCTCTTTCTGATGGATAAACTCTGCCAAATGTCCCCTGTTGACTATTCATATGAAAGTGTAACTTTGAGTACCTTCAGTTTGTCTGCTTACAGCAATGGTTACTTGACCCTGGAAATATTTGAGGCTGTGAAGATAAAATTAGTAAGTGATAGGGAAAGCTTTCATCTTGGAGGAGGTAAATGAACTTCTTTATTAAAATGGACTGGACAGGGGGGGAACAAAACAACTCTTTATGGGGCATATGATAATCAGACTTTTTCCAGACTTGTATTTTTTTTTTCCTACAGGCTAGTATTCATAAACAGAATTAAATTGTACAAAAATATTTTAATTAAGAAAACATACAGTTATGGAAGATAAGAGGTGCAGTTAGTACTGCGGTAGATATGCTGTCTTTTCCTCTTAGAAAAACTCAAAACAAACAAACAAAAAAAGCTCTACTTCAGAGTTCCTCTCCACATACAGCATGAAAAGTATCTACTTTATTAAACTAAAATAACATACACATGACTGAGAGTGGGTCACACTGAGTCAAACACACAGTTCATTTGAGGATTTCTTAAAGATCAACACATTGATTTATTGAGGAAAAAATATTTGTATGGTAGAAATTAGCTTTTCTTCACTAATCTTTATGACTGCAAAATTTAAAGAGTTTGAGTCATTTGGATGGTTTGGATTTTGACATTCGTAGCCTTAATTTTAAAAAAGAAAAATAGTTGATGGCATGGGCAAGGCAAAACATTTGGACCTCAGTTGTGTTTTTGAATGGTGGTATCAGTGATGTGAAGTGTTGCATAAGTAAAGTTACTGGGTCTTCCTTAGTGGATATAGGTGTGCCTGATCAGCAAGATATAATAGTTTGGACTGAAGTTTGTTTTGTTGTTTGTTGTTGGGTTTGTTTTTTTTTAATATAGTGTTCCTGCATTAGCTTTGAAATAGTACTGGTGACAGTATAAAGGCAAATTTTGACAAGAACAGGTTTGTTGTTGTTTTGGTTTTTTTAATTAAAGAAGAGGGAAAAGGCATGAATTTGCCTGTGTGTAAAAGGTAAGATGTAAAGGCAAATAATTTCCCTGAAGCAGTCTGAAACTTTCAAGCGTTCTATCTGGCAATTGTAAATTTGACCAGAGTTTGGGCATGTTGATACCACAGATATCTCTTTTGCAAAGAACATTTTGGAAAAATGTGAGTATGAAGCCACTCAGGAGTTGGTTAGGAATAGTTGGTTAGGAAACATGAAGAATTTTCTGATGAAGAATTTCCCGTGTTGGTGGTCCAGCTCAGAGATTCAAGACTGCAACTACTTTTGAACAAATGTTCTGGTCAAGCACTAGCAAATGTTCCTTTCTTGATGCTCCCCCTGCTGTTACCGAGCAGAATGAAGAAGCTGGAAGACTGAATAAAATGCAGAGAACACTTGATCTGGACTATGGGGAAGATAATGCTTTTGGGTAGATGGAATTGTCTATGGGGAGGATGCCAATACTGGTGGAAAATAAGGTAACTGTAAGGTAGGGAGCAGACTCGAATGAAGAGCTTGTGATGAAGACTTGCATCACGCAAGGAACAAAGATGGAACAAAGGGAGAAACCAAGACTGGATGAACAAGGTAGAAACATTAATTAGAGTGGGACTTAGAATTAACACAGAAATTAATTGAAAGGTATTATTCAAACAAGAGACAGACTTGAAGTGGAAATAGAAGGCCACAGAGGTCTGATACTCAATCAGTCATGAGCTTACCAGAAGTTGCCATGCAATTGAAGAAATCCCCTCAGTCTTGCACTTTTGTCCTCTAGGGATAACAGCCTATTAATGCCACTGATCACTTTGCACAGCTGGCAGAAGCTATGTATATATTATTATATACTTATAGAGCTACATGCCATATGTAGGTAGTATCACTGAGAAACACAACAGTGTCCTAAATGTTTTGGCTTTGCCAATGCCATCCACGTTGTTTCTTTTTTGGAATCAAGGCTACAAAAGTCAAGGTCTGAAATACCAGCCAAATGACTCAAATCTGTATAAATCTACTGTACAGAAGGTACATGTATGTATTGCTGATTCTGTTGTTGAGCCATATAGACAAATGCAGTAGGAGAATTTTTTGATTTCCATTCTGGCTTTTTGTTTGCTTTCTTTTCAATGTCAGTAAAAAATACATATAGAAAAAAAAAAAAAAACAACCCACAAAGACAATCAAGTATACTCCAGTCTTTAAATAATAATATCTTTTTTCCATGTGTACATTTGACTTGTACATACGTGGGTACATTGACTTGTTTCGTAAAATGGAGGCTGTTTTGGAGATAACACTGAGTTTTGTATTAAGTGGAGCTATTACAGATTTTGAAAAGTAGCGAAGCATAATCTGGAAGGGAGGCGAAGTTGAGGCAGGATTCTGTCCCTGCGTCCACAGGATTTTCTATGTTGTATAAATAACTCAAGAATTTTTGTCTTTTTTTAATGCTGCCTTTGACTCCTGACAGTTTGAACATCCATGTTTACTTAGACTATCTAAAGTCCTGTAATATATAGAATATTCAGAAAAACCATATTCAAAAACCTTGATAATCTTTTTATCCATTGGCAACTTTGCACATGTGTGTCTGTAAGTACTGGGGGCAATACTTCATTGGATCATATAATTTATGGGGAAATAGAAGGGGAAATAGATGAAAGAGAAGAACCGTAATAAATGAACAGTTCTGAAGGAGAAGTTAGAATGAAGTTAAGAATCCTGCCGTTTGAGCAAGCTTTGAAAAATACATAAAATTTTGTAACATGTTACTGTGAGTGTGAAAAAAGCATATGCCTTGCTCACTTAGGCAATTGTCCTGCAATTATCAGATATTTGTTTATACACATGTTTTTTGTTACAGTTTTAAATGTAAAGAAGGGTAAATTGTTTGCATGGGGCAAATTTTAATTTAGCCATGTGCTAAAACTTTTATTGTTCAGTTTTTCAACATACTTGCTCTTTTCACTATGAAAGTTCTGAATGTTAGAACTTGTACACAATGCAATTATGCATTTGCCCTTTTATTTTGATCTAAAGTGTGACTGCTGGTGTTAGAAGGCATTATTATTAACTTAATTAGGTTTATTGTTAATAAATAACTTTCATTTAAATTTTCATTTTAATTTCAATGTCAATTTTTGAGTCTTTACAACAAAGACTTCAATTTTAACATGCAGTAAAAATGAAATCTAGTTTGATTCTTTTTTTCTTGCTGGAAACATTGTTCTAATTTATTCTATGGTACTAACAGAATTAAAAGAGATGAAAGGAATAATGGGAAACATAATGTTAATTAGTTGCCTGGTATGTTTTTACTTTTTGTGTATGTGTCTATACCGGTCAATCCGCTAGTTCAGTATACAAGTTTTTTCATTTATGTTCATTCTTCTCTCTTTCAGCAGTGGGTTGAGTTCTGTTGGGTTTTTTAAATTCTATTTTAAATACATATATTTTTTCTTAGTCACCCGACAAAATTAGACTCTGTGATCCCTTCTAGAAACGAAGCCTATAGTCTTTTGGAGGGTGAACGAGGTGATTGTATTTCTCTGAATTTGCATATAGAAGATTTCAGTGTGTTGAAGTTTGTGCAGTAGAAGCAAAAGTAGTTGTAGTATGTGGGCATCCAATCTTTTAGATGATTAATGTGAGCTTTTGCATGCAAATGTCAAATTATTTTTAATAACGTGGCAAGTTTCATTATTTTAGTTGTTTACACAGGCAACTGCTATAGTAAGTGTGGTATTGTTTTCCACACAAAAAGTGGGTGTTCATTTCTTTTTTCGGAAGAATTCAGATATGCTGATCTCTCTTCATACATTTTTGAAATGCTGGCTGCAGTGCAGTGTAGCCAACATTTACTCAAAGTTCAGAGCATATAGAGCTGCAGAGACTGGTCTAACAATCTCTTTAAAATGTGTGTCTTCTGTGTTTCACTGGTGTTGTCAGATATTGGGTGGGGAGGGGTTTGTAGCATTTAGAATTTCACGTTGCATTGAAAGTTTCAGGTGAGTTCGCACATTCAACTGGAAGTTGATTGTTTGTGGTTTTTAGATATTCATTCTGTACTTGGCATAAATTGAATATAGTAGATTTAAATCTTAATTTCTTCTTATTTGGCATGTTAAGGGAGTATTGTTTGAAACATTTCAAATATATTAAATGCTGCTCTTATAGTAAAAGATTGTGTGTCAGATCTGCTAAATCAGATTTGATATACTTGTCACATCTGTTATCTGTCTAATTTAAAAATCTAATAAAAAACCCGTAATGGAAATAGCCTGATGATAAGGTACTCAACAGTTAAAAAAATGAAATATCAAAAGGCATACTTAATTTGTAGTTACACAGCGACATACTTGTCAACCCTAACTTTTCTTCTTTTGTTTAATTTGGGGCACCAGCACCCTTCTTACATGAAAGATGACAAGTGCATTTACATCTTTAAAACATTTGGATATAGTAGGAAAAAAAAAAGATAAATAGGCAATTACTTTTTGACTGAAATGTGCAAAATAGTTTGGTTTGAATCTCTGTAACCCTTTAGATTTGTTTTAACACTTCAAATGGATGGCTTCAGGATTTTCTTACTAGAAACAGATTATTTTGAATTCCAACAGATCTCAAACTATTGATGTCCTATATGTAGGAATTGTCTGCCTTTTTTATGCTTTAGTAAGCCCAAGTTCTGGTGTTTTGATGCAGGGATATAACGTGACAGTCCTTGTATGTGAAAAGGAAGAAAATAATGGTTTTGCAGTTCTATTGCATGTAAGAAATAAATGCTATATTTTTTTAAAGTGTTCTGCAATAGCAAATGAAGTTGCTAAGGAACTTGTCAATTGTCCTTGCATTCGTTACAAAATGACAGTTGTTTGACTGTTTGTGACACAGTCACGGGTACATCCCACTAGGCAGGCGTTTCCGTCTAGCTGCTGGAGTAGGAGAGGGCCCAGGCTGAAGCCTGACATGTCTTGCATTTAATGTCTTTGCATTTCATTTTCTTATAGTGTTTCTGAGATTGCAGTTCAGAGTGCACAGGGGATCAGTGTTGGTGAGAGTGCCAACATGAACTACTATAAAGGGAACTTGGCTTTAACTGCCAGCAATTGTACAGAAGCTTTTGGAACAGCAGTGTTCTTATGCACAGTACTCTTTACTCGAGTTAAAATATGCTATCTTTCATCCAAACTAGCTGCATTTGCAACATACATTAGTAAATTGATATTTTGTCATTATAATAAGGAAATATCAATATGTTCTGTATCAACAATCAGATATATTAGGATGAGTTGAATTCAATGTCCTTAAATAACGTGTTCAACCAGCATGTGTAACAATCCATCTGTTGCATGACTGAAGTTCTTCCATTTGATTTACTATGCATCATTCTTAACAGAGAAGAATGAAGTACTAAAATTTCAAAGTCTGGGGTTACCATATTGTAGTCCTTCAATTAATTTTGAAAAAAAAAAAAAAAGTTGCTTGAAATATATGCACAAATTGCACTACCTGTTTCAAAAATACCTTCTTTTGTGTAACTTCATTTAAACCTCAGGTTTTTCTTCAATTTCACTTTCAGACATTCGGGTTTCATTGCATTTCTCACTTCTGAGAACAGTGAGGTTTCTTTAACATTTTGCATTGATGTCTGAACTATAAATATTAAGAATCATTCTTGCTGGTAGACGTTGTACCCTCTCTGTCCTTGGAAACAGTTGCAAAAGATGGGAACAGGAGAAGGAACTGTTTCTCTGGCTTCCTGTAGTTTGTACTGACAGGTTATCTTTAATTTCTGACTATTACAGAAATACCAGTAGAAACTGTCCTGGAGAGACATTGCATTTTCCAGTCCCTACCTGCCACATATTGAGTTGCACTTGCATGTAAACTTTATTAGCTAGGGAAAAAAATCTTTCTTGTCTGAAAATTTTGAAGACCTAAGATGGGATTTGTTTATTTTCTTTGAGGGATGGGAAGAGCAGGAGTGAAAAAGCCTTGTATCTTTAAAAAGAAGTCTTGCTGTGATTCCTTGGTCAGACTGTATCCTAGTCTTGTTGAAGAGAATTGTGTCCGTTCATGTACCCTTTCTAACTGATGGTATTAGAAGTCACTCTAATACCAAAACTCTAATACCAAAATGGAATGATAGTCACTGCAACTCCAGAGGATTTGCTTATCAGCAATGTCAGACAACTCTTCTCTTTTGTTGTCTAGCTAGTTGTAGGAAGTTGTACTATAGGTGTCTTCAGTTTGACATTTCAAAGGCCAGTTTGGTCTTTACCCTGGGTGAGGGTTATCACCTCAGCACACTCTTCGAGAATCACTTAAGCTATTTTAATATTATTTAGTATTTTTATTTCTGTCTTTGATCATAGCATCTGATCTCTGTATTGCTCAAAGCAGAAAATTAATTGGGGATTGGAATCAATGATAATGCATAGAGAAGGAGTAACCATCATCTATTTCTCTTCCAGCACCCTTTATTACACACATGTATGAGGGGATATCCACACAAATTTTGTATTGCCCCAACCTCTTCATTAAAATGTAAATAGTGATAAATAGAGTCCTCAACTGAACAATACTCAATGGTCTAACTTGTTGGCATAGCGAATGTTTTCATGTTTACTTTGTATTTGATAGGCATAAATACCATCTTAATGTTAACTGTTTGGTTTACTGATTACTTTGGGTGCCCCAGTGTTACTGGAATGAGGCAGGAAACTGTTCTGGAGCGCTGGCGGATGAGTTTGCTGGTTGGATAAGTGAGTAGGAATGAATGAATGGAAGGAACAGAGAGGAAGAACCCAGTGATGCTTCAGTTGGGTTTGAGAGCCAGAACTGAAGACCTGGGAGGTATGGTAACATCACAATATAAAAAGCCAAAAGCTTAGAACTGAACTCCAAGTCAGTAGTCACTATTATTTGTTTTTATTTTGAGTTTGATTATAAGCCAAAAAAAAAACAAAAACACCTTGTTTTTGAATGAGGTGTTCTAGAGGGCTCAGTGTTAGGCTACTCCTTCAATCGTTACCCTTAGAAACTAGGTTTATATTATCTTGATAACACTCAAGATAGTTTCTGCAACAATCTCTAACAAACTGTGATATAATGAAACAAGTGGAGTGGGGAAAGAAAGTCAGATGAAAGGTAAAATTCCCTGTAGTCCCAAACTGATACTGGGACTGTCTCAGACTCCTTAGTTAGGCTTTTTAGCTTGGGCTTATTGTTTTCCCACAAAGATTGATTTCCACAGGTGTGTTCACTGTAGATGGTTTGCTATATCTCACATAATACCCGCTGGGTAGTGTTTGCTGCTCAAAGATCTTGGGACTGCTCTCTTCCTTTACCCAAAACTGTTTTAAAGTCCCTTTGGCAATCTCTAACCAGATTCCAAAGACATTCCTGCTTGCACTGCTGTTGCACAGCTATCAGTTGGGTCCTGGCCTTCTATATTGACAGAACTGATTTTTTACTGTACAGCATTTATCTGCTGAGGGAATAAATGTAGTCTGAGGGTTATCTGTTTATATTTAAGTGTATTCGCTCCCTTGGAACAGTTGCATTTTTCATATTGCAGTGGTTAATGCATACAATTACATTTCCTGTTTTGAGGTCGTCAGTGCTGCAGACAGGATCCCATGGAAGTCAAGGCATCCATTTTAAAAGTTGGGTTCAAGGCAAACCAATATGCTGTAGAAACTGTAGAACTTTAAACCAAGGAGGCGTTTATTAGATCATACTCTAGTTGAAGCAGTAAAGGTCGAGGGCTGCCTTGGTTGCAGCGACCATGAGATGGTGGAGTTCAGGATCTCATGTGATAGGAGCAGCATAGCAAGCAGAATTGCAACCGTGGATTTCAGCAAGTCAAACTTTGGCCTTTTTAGGCAATTTCTAGGGGAAATGCCATGGGCAAGGCTGCTTGAAGGTAAAGAGGCCCAAAATAGTTGGTTAGTGTTCAGGGACTGTTTCTACCGGGCACAAGATCAGAGCATCCCGACACGTAGGAAGTCAAGGAAGGGAGCCAGGAGACCTGCGTGGTTAAACAGGCAACTTCTGGGTATGCTCAAGTGGAAGAGAAGAGTTTATAGATCATAGAAGGAGGGGCTGGCCACTTGGAGAGAATATAAAGCTGTTGTCAGAGGGTGTAAGGAGGCAACTAGGAAAGCTAAGGCCTCCTTAGAATTAAACCTGGCGAGAGGGGTCAAAGACAACAGGAAGAGCTTTTTCAAATACGTGGCAGATAAAACTAACACCAGAGGCATTGTAGGCCCACTGATGTATGAGGTGGGTGCCCTGGTGACAGAAGATACAGAGAAGGCAGAGTTACTGAATACCTTCTTTGTCTCTGTCTACTCTGCCGGAGGCTGTCCTGAGGAGCCCCATACTGCTGAGGCCTCAGAGGAAGGCAGAACAGTGGAGGAGTTTGCCTCGGTTGATGAGGACGGGGTTAGGGAGCAATTAGGCAATCTGGACACCCATAAATCCATGAGTCTGGATGGGATGCACCCGTAGGTGCTGAGGGAGCAGGCTGAAGTCATTGCTGGACCGCTCTCCATCATCTTTGCCAAGTCTTGGGAAATGGGAGAGGTGCCTGAGGACTGGAGGAAAGCAAATGTCACTCCAGTCTTCAAAAAGGGCAAGAAGGAGGACCTGGGTAACTATAGGCCGGTCAGCCTCACCTCCATCCCTGGGAAACTGATGGAGCGACTTATCCTTGGTGCCATCTCAAGGCATATCAGGGATAAGAGAGTCATTAGGGGCAGTCAACATGGCTTCACCAAAGGGAAGTCGTGCTTGACCAACCTCATTGACTTCTATGAGGACATAACAAGATGGATGTATGATGGCAGAGCAGTGGACGTGGTCTACTGTGACTTGAGTAAGGCATTTGACACAGTCTCCCATAACATCCTCACAGCTAAACTGAGGGGGTGCAGTCTGGATGATCGCATAGTGAGGTGGACTGCGAACTGGCTGAAGGAAAGAAGCCAGAGAGTTGTGGTCAATGGGGCAGAGTCCAGTTGGAGGCCTGTGTCTAGTGGAGTGCCTCAAGGGTCAGTGCTGGGGCCCGTATTATTCAATATATTCATCAGTGATTTGGATGAGGGAATAGAGTGTACTATCAGCAAGTCTGCTGATGACACCAAGCTGGGAGGAGTGGCTGATATGCCAGAAGACTGTGCTGCCATCCAATGAGACTTGGGCAGGCTGGAGAGTTGGGCGGGGAAATATTTAATGAAATATAACAAGGGCAAGTGTGGAGACTTGCATCTGGGTAGGAACAACTCCAGCTTCCATTATAAGTTGGAGAATGACCTATTAGAGAACAGTGTAGGGGAAGGGGACCTGTGGGTCCCGGTGGACAGCAGGATGACCATGAGCCAGCACTGTGCCCTTGTGGCCAGGAAGGCCAATGGCATCCTGGGGTGTATTAGAAGGTGGGGGTGGTTAGTAGGTCGAGAGAGGTTCTCCTTCCCCTCTACTCCGCCCTGGTGAGACCACATCTGGAATATTGTGTCCAGTTGTGGGCCTGTCTGTTCAAGAAGGACAGGGAACTGCTGGAGAGAGTCCAGCACAGGGCAACAAAGATGATTAAGGGAGTGGAGCACCTCCCTTATGAGGAAGGGCTGAGGGAGTTGGGTCTCTTTAGCTTGGAGAAGAGGAGACTGAGGGGTGACCTCCTTAATGTTTACAGATATATAAAGGGTGAGTGTCACAAGGGTGGAGCCACGTTCTTCTCGGTGACAACCAGTGATAGGACAAGGGGTAATTGATACAAACTGGAACACAAAAGGTTCCACTTAAATTTGAGAAGAAAATTCTTCTCAGTGAGGTAACAGAACACTGGAACAGGCTGCCCAGGGAGGTTGTGGAGTCTCTAGAGGCATTCAAGAGCTGCCTGGACACCTTCCTGTGTAACCTCATCTAGGTGTTCCTGCTCCGGCAGGGGGATTAGACTAGATGATCTTTCGAGGTCCCTTCCAATCCCTAACATTCTATGATTCTGTGATACTGAGGTCATAGTCACAGTTTCAGAAGACAGAGTGTGTGGGGGATGCACTGTGAGGTCAAGAAACATTTACAGATCATGATTAATATTTGGGAAACTTTAGTATGTTTTTATGTACTTATAGGTGACTGTGGTTCTCGTTTAAGGTTCGTCTGTAATAGAGATTTGCTGCTGTTTGTAGCTAAGTCATAGTCCTCTACCTCAAATTATAAAGGATCAGAGTTTTGTGTCTGATATTTAAATGGGAAGTCCCGGGTTAAAACTTTGCTATTGGTCTAAGTAAACTCAGTTATATCAAAATTGCCAGACTTGACTGTGCAGGGACCTGCCTGTATGGTTCCTCTAATTCACACTGTTGTGCTTTGAGAATGATTTTGTCTTATTAACCTTTAGCAGGTAGGTACTAGTTAGAAACAATCCATAACAGCGTGTCTTCTCCCCTCATAGAGGTGCTTAATGTCTTGTAGTGGGGATTCTTCAAGGGCTGTACAAAATCTAGCATTATAGTACCTCCTGTACCACCTGTGTAGATGCAGAGAATCATCTTAAAGTACCTGGGCTTTGTCCCAGACAACTTAACAGGGGAGCTCCAAAAGCCTTGAGACCGTTAGTAAGCCCACTGGTCAGTTCGCATTCTGGGTTATGGTTTGAAATGCTGCACAAGAGGTTTATGATCAAGCGTAAACAAATGTTGAATTCAATATGAAAGAGGAGAAATAAAAATTCTTGTTTTCTAGTCCCTGAATGCGTGCAGTAGTTAAGGATGCTGTAGTTATTAACACTTGTACTGATGAAAATGTGATCTCCAGGACGTACCTTGCCACTGGACAGCTAACTTAGCAGAGTGGGAAAATAGCTGTCTGCTCAGTGCTTCAGTAATGCTTTCTATCCAGAGGTGGATGTGTTTAGTGTAACAAAACATCTCAGCTTTCTGTACAAAATTTCTATACAAATTTCAACCTGGAGCATATTCTCTCTGTAGCCAAGTTATCAAGCCCTTGAACTTACTTTCTAAGTGGGAAAATATGATAGCCTTCTAACAGCACAGCAGATCCACTGTAATAAAAAGCATTTCATTAGCTTAAAATTTCTTTACACAACGAATAGCAATTTAAATTTAATGAAACACTTAAAATTTATTGATGTGTGGATGAAATTATAGTGTTGGACTTGTTCAGTGGTTGAAGTAATTCAAAATTATTAAAAACCTTTACTTTGAACTGTGAAAAATCTTAAGCTTTCCAGTTGTGGGTCACTCCTGAGTCCAGATATCTTCCAAATGTTAATTTTGGACTTGAACAATTTTTAAGGATCTATTGTTCAGGTCATGCAAAGACATTCTTCATTTTAAATTCATGCCCTTTTCAAAATGCTGTAAGGATTCAGTGAAACTTGGAAGTGAAAAACTATTAAATAGTTACACTTGGAAGCCCGTGCAAGTTTCCACCTTCGCTAAAAAATAGGATAAATATGCAGTCTCACTGAAGACTGTGTGTGCCTTGCAACAATTTTTATCTCATTTTTTGTTCTAGCAGAGTAGAGGGCCGTAAGGTTTATTTGTTTTGGTCCAGTTGTCGGTTTACTTGCTTTGGTGGGGATTTTTGCAGCAGCAGCATCTCTAAAAGGTGTTGTGGTCTGATTACAACTCACTACTTATTTAAAGAGAGAGATTAATGAAATTCAGCTTATGGCATTTTTTTTTGCTGTAAATTTAAGATATACTTTTGGGAGTATTTCTTACTGATTTGCTGATCTACATGCATTTGACTGCAGTACATGGTGCAGTTTTAAATGCGTACATTGGTAGAAGTCAAAATGATGACTGCCTCTTCAAGGTCATTGCAAGCTACAAAGTGGGGGGAATGGAGGGGGAAGAAAAAAAAAGAGGAAAAAAACCCCTGGATTTTACCATAGAACTCAAATTTGAGAATTTGGTAAAATGAAGCAGAGCATGACCTCCTACTATGAATCCACCACATCTGTAACCAAGGTGCCTTTCTTTGCTCAGATCTTTCCCATGCATTGACACTTCCACCGTGCCTACAAAATACTGCTACCTATTAGTGTTTGCTTGTAAGCTAATACCCTGGCTTTGATTTGGTTCTGAATTTGCTGAATACAGTTACTAGGGACAAATAAAAATTCCATGTATCCAAAAATGGTACACAAAGCAATTTTGAAGTATGTAAAAATATTACCAGCCAGTCCTGTGGTTTCTTTCAGCGTAATGACTGACTGCGTGCACATTTTGAGTTAAGAACATTCGCAGACCTTTGCAGAATCAGGTTCCAAAAGTACTGGGATTGTTATATCTGTGCTGCCCGCTTGTTACCATAGTACTTCTGATATAATTCAATAGAAATAGCAACTTTAAAAAAAAGATCATTATTAATCCTAACAAAACTATACCATAAAAGACAGGAAAATTGTCTATCTTATTGCTCCTAGTAATCTTTTTGCTCAAAGCACCACTTGTAAAGTTTCTTTCTTAAAAAAAAAAACAAAACAAAACAAAAAACAACCGACCAAACAAAAAACCCTCTTCTTGAAAGTCCACACTCTACTTCGTTTTGCAATGTTTGCCTTTTCTTTTACTGGGAACTTTGGGAAAAGTATGTCTGTCTTAAGTTATTCTATTAAATGCAGGATGTGTTTCACTGGTTACTACTTTTTTCCTGTAGCTTGAAGGTTAGACAGATGCAGGACATAACTGGACACTAAAATTATTGGTGTCTGTATTGTTCCAAATACTTTCTTTGCGAAATCAGTCTCTTTTGGATCAGTTTGCTTAAATTTTCTGATTTCTTGTAATAATAATAATATTTGAGTGACAACTAAAGTAAATTCATAAATATAGTATATCTCTAAGCCCATTCTTCATTTATGAAATTGCTGTCATTTTGCATATGACAGGCTATTATTACAGTACCAGTGACTTCAGGAATTGTGAGAAGAACACACAGTTTCCTGAGTGAGTCTGTGTTTTGAAAGGTTTTGATAATTTTAGGTTTTATAAAATCATGAAAGGACACCTTCAGGGTGCCTTAAAAATGATGTGTTTGAAAGAAATAAATGAATATTCTTGCAGAGTATGCTTGATTTGTGTTAATGAAAGGAAACATTGCTTGAGCTTTTTGGATTCAAATGTTCTCAGTTTTGATAGTGATGTTGGTTTTTACTATACCTTACAATTAAAGAAGTTACTTCTTTTTCTGATTGAATTGGTCATTCTGGATCTTTATGGTACATATAGATACACTCTTTTATCTGTGAAACACTTCGGGTTTTTTATATTAACACTTCTTGCCATAAAACCTCCTATACTGGGCTATCTAGGGGCTTAGTCTGTGTTGCTGACTTCTACCCCCACTGATACCACTGGACATGTGAGTGGACATTAACCTGCACATCTGTAAAGCGAGAGATGTGCTGGGGATTTTTGTTGTATGATTTTTCAGCACCTTACCTGTCGGTTAATAACAGGCTCTGGTTTATCCAAAGAAAATCCTTCAGCATTAAAATTGTTCTTCTACTGCAAATCTAGTGATAACAGAACTTATACACGTAATGCTATGATTATTATATTATGAAAATTATGGGGGGCAGAGGAATGGAATTTGTTAAAAATTTTCCTTGGGGAGAATGAAGCAGTATTTGCTTAGGAAGCCATCCTATAGCTAGCTAATGGATTACTGGTAGGAAAAAATCAGGTAATACTAATGCATCCTTAGATGTATTCATTTTCATGTCAAGGAGGAGGGTTTGTTATATCTAATAATCTCACACATAAAATTCATTCTTCAGAACGTATTTTTCCCACTCAGGAAGAACAATGGGTTTGTTTTACATAGTATATATTATGTTGTAGTTGGACGAAATGTTTTTTCTCATATTGCAGTTTTTTTTCATCTACCTCAAACTAGCTACTTTATTTAATATTTGTGATTATTTGGTACTGTTGGGTTTTCCCTTAAGTCAAACATATATAGCCACTTAAATTCAACCAAAAAAAACCTGAACAGCCCCAACACTGTTAATTCACTTTACTAGAAATGGTAAGATATTTTTTAAGTGCTGCTAAATCTGTAGGGCAGCACATTTGTTGTCTGTGAAGTGTTTGTATTCTTATTCTGTCTCAGGGTTATATTTCTGGGTTGCAGCCACATGTTGTTGGGGCAACTGTCCAGGTAGGGCACCATTTAATAGTTATAACTGTGCCAGACAATGTTGTTAATACTTAGAGGGCAACAAAAACAAAAAACAAAAAAACAAAACAAAAAAAAAAAAAGAAAAGGTTTCTGTGGGTCATATATCTCAAGTACTGGGCTCAGCTGAGGGTAATCTATGCATTGTTTTACAAGTGGTGATTTAGGTTAGCAGATACCTTTGTATGCTCAGATGAAGGAGTGTGGATGGCTATGAGCTCTGAAGTAGCTATTTTGTTACATTAGTACATAGGCTTTTTGTCTGGTTTAGAGGGTTTGTGGTTTTGTGTGGTTTTTTTTCTTTCACCAATTACATTTCTTGTTACCAGATTAACAGATTGAAATTTGGCTTATTCTGCAATAATTCAAGTAATTTGAGAGTCGTTATGTTTCGATTCTCAGTATAGTATGCAGCATCCTTTGCTCATGACCTTCAGGTCGGGGTTGGTAAAAGGCCCCTTACCCTTTATGGGGTGTTTGATGGAGGAAATGAAAAGTAAATCCATCTCTTACCAAATTCTCCTGAGAAAATACATACGTATCAATTTGGCCTTCATCTACCTGCACATCTTTAAAGTACTAGATGCTACCAAACATCTCTGCTTCCAAAGTGAAGCACTATTGGGCTTTGCATTTCTTGTTGTAGTTTTCAGCCTTTACAGGTTTTGCTCCTTCTTAATGATAAAACAGATTATAGTCTCTCCCAAGAAACAGTAGATTTTAATGTGTGTGGTAAGGATCAGAAAGCAGCAAGTATTTGGATTTCAGGCTTCTCCAGCTGTCCCTCAGATCCTTCTGGCAGTTTGGATGGAGTAGCAGAAAGTTCAGAACAGCCTCAGCAGCTTCTCTTTTAAAGACATCTTGGTTTGGGCTTTGCACAAGGGCACAGAACCAGTATTATTCTCTTGGTGTTCTGCTCTTGTAGACTGAAGTTCATGCATAGACAAAGGTATTAATCACATTATTGGCAGTCTTTAGAGCTCTTGCTACTCCAAGCCAGCTGAAACATAAAATCTTTCAGGTTCTTTGAACATCATGACGTAATTTCTGTTGTTTGAATTAAAATAGTTCAAAAACTACAAGTCTCGAAAGCCTTCATGTTTAATGTTTTTGGAAGGTAATTTTGTGGCTACTTGTGTCACGTCCTTCAAGTGACATTCAGTGTGTTACATCAACATAGTTTCATGGCTGAAAATAGGATCAAGGCAACTAATTCAAAAATGTAGCACTTTGGCCTTCAGACCTCAAAATATTTAGCTAGGTTCTGACTCTCAGCGATCAGGCTCTGTCCTCCCTTGCTTCAGAACTGTGCTTTGTCAAAGCACTTTCCTACATAGATTACCATTAAATTTCAATTACTGATAGCTATTTTTTTAGGTCATTATCAGTTCTGATGACTTTTTCTCTGATTCCTAAGGCACTGTATATTTATAATTGCCATGAGATATGCAGAGAAGAATTTCAAGGAAACACTAATCTGATTCACAATTCAATTAGTATGGACGTAGTAAGAACAATAGATTTATCAAAACATTTTCAGTTTTACCAAGAAAGACCTGCTAATGGACTATTTATAGCACACTTGTATCTATTTTTGTCAGTAGTCTAAGGACTGACTTAGGACAAACGGGTTAAAAAACAGGAAATGTGGTTAAATAAGTGGGTAATCTCTCCAGAGAGTTTCCAGTTTGCCTACACGTTCACATTTTCTTCTGAATGTACTCTCAAAACAACACTTAGTACAGTACCTTGAAATCCATCTCCGCTTAAAGAAGGGAATATTTCTAGCAATAGCAGGAAGTGGCCTAGTGAAAGATTTTACATTCTTGGTTAAATTCAAATGAGGTTATGGAGTCAGGCTGTGGTATTTTCTGCTTTAATAACATTGGAGGAGTTGTGTGACATTTCGGTTGGTTCTGAATCCATAAGAGTGTGTGAACACTGTAATGGTATCTTCAGTTCTAGACTGGTTTTAAATAATTACTTTAATCCAACTTTATCCTTTCTTTTATGTGGGGCTGTGTTTATTTCTTAATATACTATGCACATATTTTTTTAAATGTATATAATCATGTTTGGAGGTAGTAAAAGTAGTGTTATTAATCAGACTGCATAAATCTTGCTGAAAAGTAAGGAATTTACTGAACATGATGATGTCCATATTTCTTTCTTTGGGCAAAGCAGCAGCAATAACTAAATGAAAGCCATTCTTACACTGCTCGTGATTTGTTTTTCTGACAGCTACTAATTATTAGCTTTTTAAAAATCAACTTGGAAATTACTTGTGAGTCAAAATGGGGAGGGAACGTTATAAATAAAGCAGATTAAGTGGTAGTAAATGTTATGAACTGGTGGAGTTGTTCCATTTTTAGAGCTACCACCCAATATAAGTGTTCAGCTCTTAGCGTACTACAGACAGTTTTCTGAAAATGTTTTTATCCAGAGCAAACAAGAAAGTGTGATAGTGAATACTTTTTTAGTAATCAGAAGCAAACAGGCTTGCCTAGCTACCTTAACTTAGAAAACAGGCCACTGGTAGTACCGGTATTTGAAGCTGATTTCCTCTCAACAGTCTTTGAAAGGAGAAACCTGTGTGCTGTTGTAAAGAGTAGAGGTGAGCTGCTTTGTTATGTCCATGGGGAAATTCCAAGTCACATCTCTTCTATTTCTTTTTTTACCTTTTTTTAGAAAAAACATCTGCCGGGTGTCAGGTTAGATGATATCACTGTGTGGGTGGGGGCGCTTCAGTAAAATAGCATGACATACTCATGTACCAGTGCTGCAGGTCATGAAAGGCTCGTGTCTGCAAACAAGTCAGGTTTCTGTCTATTCCACGGTTAGAAGACTGTCTTGAAGGGTATAGGCTTCTTGGAAATTAAAACACTACTTTTCTAAATGAGGTATTGCGTTCAGTATAAAAATTGCAAATAGTAACTAGGTTTTAAAAATATTTTCCAGAAACATTAAATAATTTAGGGCATTTTCTAATAAGGCAAATATGGTTTGTTGTTCTAGAAACATAGGAACTTTTCATTCATAATGAAATTTTAATTATTTCGTTTAAGTCCTACATTTGAATTAAACAGACTGTCAGTCACAATAAATTTCCCCTGATAATAAATGTTAGATTTTTAGATAGTTTTGAGACACACCAGCTTGATTTTTAAATGCATTTCATGTAGCCTCGGGCATGCTCTTGGTCCTCATGGGTAGTAGATGCCACCCTATTTTTCATGTCATCCTGGGCACTTCATTCTAAATCCGCATTGCTCGTATATTCTTTTCAAATCCAAATTGAGTGCTCTGAAAAAGTCAGTGATGTATTTCACAGAGCTTCACAATACCAAAATAATGTAAAATATTTTTTGCTATGCATACTTTATAATCCTGTAGCCTGAGTCTGAAGTATTTTATGTGTAAGGTATGTCATGTTTATTTGGAATGCTGCATACTAAAAGTAAAAATATTTTTGTATTCATTTTAATTTTCACTTTTAGTCTGTGCTGCCTCTTGCTCATTTCTTGGGATAAGGTAGTTGACAGATAGAGCTTTGTCACACTCTGGGAGGTGTCAGGCAGTCATCTGTAAGTATGAGAAGCCTAGAGCTATTCTGCAGAACTCTTAAAATTTGTGTATGAAGGTATGTCTGCATGGGTTTTTTTAATTATTCTAGCTACTTCTGCATGCAGACAGTGCTGACTACTCTGCTGACCTGCTGTGACCTCAGACAATGTTTTGCTTTTTAGTGCCTCTTCTCCCTCCCACCCATTCAGTCTTACCTGTTTGTATTTTTAGTTTTCAAAAGCAGATTACTTGATTTTAGTCGGAAGTTATGGGTTAGGTTAGATAGAAAAGTGAAATTCTGTGGTATGTGTCGGGCAGCTCAGCTTGTCAGGAGACATCCATCTGATCTTGAAATCCCCAAGCAGTGGCACAGGGCAGGAGGTTGCTCACTTGGGGTACTCCAGAGCACTCTGCCTTTTGGAGAGCTGCAGAAATACAGATAACAGGCTACCATCCCACAGGGCATCCTGCTAGCTCATACTTCAGATTCTGTAGCATGAGTCTCATGGGGGAAAAATGTCTGGACCACACTGGAAATCATGCTGGAATAATTGTAGTTAAAGCAGTTGTTAATATTGCTATTGCTTCAGCTGCAATGCAGTCAGAACCTAGAGGAAATTCAACAGTTAAAATCAAACTGTTTAAAGAAGTTACAGGGCTTTGTGGACACCATTCATTAGTTTCTTTTTTAATGTGCACTACACAGTGCTGATTAACAACTTGCAGTAGATGTGTGTGGTTTGTTTGGTTTTTTTCCAGTGGTATAGCAGATTAAAAACTTAGAAGAGCTGCAGGAGCTTAACTGACATACAGTTTAGAACGCTTTGAGTGTGACTTGCTGTAAAGTTTGGTACTATGTGTCTGAAACTTGGAGATTAACATTGCCAATATCAATTCAGTTAAATATGGCTGTAGGGTGTAATGTAATTGTAAAGAGTATATATCAAATAATTTAAAAAGCAGGTGCCTTCCTTAGAACAGAGGAGACGAATTAGTATTTTTTTCCATTTATCCGCCTTTGTGGGTTACTATTCCTAAACTTTCTATCAGCATAAGCAAGTAAAACATCCAGGAATGATCAAGTATTAATATTAATATAATATATAATAAATAATATACTATAATAAAATATTAATCTCTTTGGATCACCAAATTCTGTTTGTTTGTAATTTTTGAGGAAAGTTTTTATTAAAAAGTAATCAGGCAAAAATGTTTTCAGACTGATTGACTGTTACTGGCATGACTCACCAAACAGAACAATAAATTGTAAAAATACTGCATACAGTTAGACGGGTTTAAAATTTGAAATTTCAGACTCCTGGGCATCAGTTTTCCTGGCTCTACCAAGTCATGTTCAAGCCTCAAGGCCAACACATTTAGTGCTCTCTTTTCAGAGACACTAAGAAACATTGCTACCACCAGCAGCAGTTGCTTGCCCATGCAAGCACTGGCCTCCTGCAGAGGCCAGAATGCTCTCTGTTGTTTCCTAAATTGGTGGCTCTGTGCCTACCCAAGTCTCATTTCTGTTTCAGTCCATCAGAGCTTAGGTTTCTAATGTGAGTTAACTCAGTCTTGAAACAGGTCTGGTAGCTTGGTCAATGTACAAAGAACCATTCTTTCCTTTATGGTGAATCCTTCTCTTTCTTTGCTCCTTTTTTTTTTTTTTTTTTTAAATAAATGAATAAATAAATAAATAACCACACAAAAAAAATAAAAGACCAAACCAGAATTGAGTGACAGCTGTCAAACTGTAGAACTTCCTGCATCTCGCATGGCTTTTGTAACTCCTCTGCAGAAGAGCAGCAGCTTTTAATATTCCTGCCTGATTTTCATTTGACTGTGAATTTGCCTCAGAACTTTTTTCTTTTGACCCATCATAGCCCCTCATCCTCATGTCTGATGTGGTTTATTGCCCATGGGCAGAGATGCATGCTGACACCACCTGGTTATGTGCTTTTATCCTCCTCTTTATACAACAACCAAGCTGAAAGGCTTGTTAAGTGAGAGGCAGCAGCAAGGTTGGCTCCCCAGTTGTCCACCTCAAATGAGGTTCAATCTCACAAGAGCTAATGTCGAACCCAAGGTGCCTGGGTTAAATTTTTTGGTGTAGTTCTGTTGTCCTAGCTGAACTTCATTCTTTGAACTTGAGTCTACAGAAGGCAAAAATGTTTGTCACTCATATCCTCTCTCTCTGTCAAGTCACACTAGAAGGACTGGGACATTTGAAGACCCATGTTGACTTCTGTCAGAGAAGCAGCATCCTGATGAGTTGAGTTTTACTGTGCGTGCAGCTTTTGCTCTGTTTGTGCGTGCAAGTTTTTGTAGCTTCTTTGCATCTTAAAATTACACGTATGGTATTGCAGTTCCAGCTCTTGCATGCTTATTCAGTCACTTTGGAGTTTCATAGTAGAATGCTGTCATTTAAGTACTTGGGGGAAACATAGCTCTGAGAACTACATGTGGGACAACTGATAGCACTACGCCATCTGAAGATCTCCTGAATGAGTCTTGCATTGGCAAGCTAGAAGTTTAGTTTCTGTTACTCCTCAGAACCACGAATCTTTTTCCCTTCTGCTTTTCCCATGGTTTACACAGTCATCCTTACTACAGCTTGACTGTATTGTTAAAATTGCTTGTAAATGTAGATTTTCTGATGGATTTAATTTGCTAAAAAAAAAAAAAAAAAAAAATTAATAGGTGATGTAAACTGGAGATTAAATTTAATGGATAATCTTGCTAGGTGTTTCACCAGTAAGAAGTACAGTGAAGGCCCCAAAACTGGAAAGTACTGTTTTAAAGTTCCTGTCAGCCATTGTGATAGTTGATGGCTGAAACTGTCCTTCATTTTTGCATCTTCAGTCTTCCCATCCATTTTTCTTTAGAGCAGTATCAGGGCTTTGTTAGTGGCAGCTAGAATTCCAGCAAGTCAGGCTTTTCAGTATTAAGAAGAGAGTGGGAGTGGAATGCATTTATGCTGTAACAGAATAATGATGTTTTCCTCATAGAAATTGCAAGGGCTTGTTGAGACTTTCTTTAACACATTTCTGTCAGAAGCTATGGAAAGGCATTGTATTTGTGCTTCAATATGCTAAATAAGAGCTATTTTAGACTTACGGATGTTATGTTTCACTTGATTAGCCTAATAGTTGCAACCTACAGTTATATGGTGCATTAGCATTCAGTGCTGGATAAAAGGACTGGCAGCATGGTGTCCCAAAAACTGTAATTGTGTGGGCTGCTGAGCAGCCGCAGAGAAAGCTGCACAAAAATTCTATTCTAGATAGAATTTTTTCATTTTGAAATGAATTTCACAACAAATTCACAGCTGGATGCCACTGCTTGTATTTCCAGTGAGTCATACTCCAGAAGAGTAATACTTTACTTCAACAAAGCCTACCACAAACAGTGCAGTGATATAAATCAGAAATTGGATATTTTTTAATTGTAATTTTTCAAAATGTAGTATAGTTATTAACTATGCCTGCAGGTCCTGACATTCAGATATGTTTGGCTTTGTCTCCACACACAACAATGAAAATCCTCCACAAAAAAGAAAAAAAAGAAGGGCTGGAGGGAAATACAGTTTTTACTTATGCTCTATTCATGATAGGAAGCTGGCTCCGTGCAGCAGTGGTTGTCACAACACCTCATATTTAATAGCATAGTGAGGGAAAACCTGTTACACAGTTACTTTTAATTTCCAGCCTAAGTTTACAGATGGTGGATTCATTTATACCTTGCTTTCTTGTGCCAGCATTGTTTTTCAGCTTAGCTAGTTCTCCCTTCTCTCCCTGTCTGGTTCCCCTTACTTGCATGTTTGGACTGCAATTCTATCTTCTTTCCATCTTTACTTTGTTTAGCTTTCCAAGACAAGGTCTTTTAGACAGATGCTGCAGTTAAGGAAACTACAGTTTCATATACTTGGACTGCCTCTACACTGCTTAACTTTACACAGTTTGTGCTGAATTATTTGCTCTTAAGCTGCAAAACCTGTGTAAGAAACTGAGGAAATACTTGATCTTGTGCTGAGTCCCCTGATCATAGCAGGACTGGACCTGCTGTGAAAGGTCAGGAACACCTAATTAGTGCAACCGGAATGGCAAGAAATTATCTCCCTTAAGGTCTCATTTTACCCGTTTGTCCTTGTATGTGGAACAAAAATGCAACGTAAAATATCTCTGCTTTCGCTGAAGTTTAAGTTAGCAATGTTGTCTTACAGCTGGGATGGGCTAGCAATGTACAATACTAATCTACTGTCGCTTCATTTTTTCTATAGGTTCCATCTCAATTCCATATAGTCAGTTCATTTTGAAGTCTTCAGTTATAAAATCATAATTTATATCTGAATCTTAGCTGTGCACCGCCAGACAATGGTATTTAACACCTGGTGCTAATGTCGCTGGCATTAGTCTTTCACACTTTGTAGAAAATAACAGTACCTGATTATGGTGTAGCAGTGACTGTCTCTTTAAGAAATGCTTTATGGAAGGTTTCCACAGACACATTTGATAGGCAACTTTTACTAGCACAGTCAAAAGTTGTTTAATTTGGGTGCTCTCAGGAGCTTGGGTGGGATGAGTGGGAAACGAGAATTCTTCATTAGAACCACATCAGCCTCTTGCACAACTCACCTGCTTTGGTCTCTATACATTCCAACTTTTCACTTGCCTCCTCGATAACACTTCTTAATCTTGCGTGGCCTTTGTGCAAAAGTAAAAGCACATAGTTTCCACATGAAAGATGCTACTGTCACGAGATGAGGCTGGTAGGTAGCCAAAAGCTGAATACCACATAGGTCTGCAGACCAAAGTCAACACTTTGCACCCAGAGGTTAACTGCAAACCAGCTCCCAAATTTGCCCTGTACCTCTTGATGTGATTTGCATGCAACCATTTGGTGCCTAGTCAAGTCGTATTTGCTTGTGGGACATGATACAAATTTTGTCCTCTGTTATGTGAAGCTAGCAGAGGGTTTAAACTGGGGTAGAGTGAAGTAGAAGAAGGAAAACAGTAGAAGAGGAAAAAGGAAGGGGGTGTTACATTTCCACATATCTTTTGGTGTGGTTCAAGTACTGGTGTGTAGCATTCTTACTTTGTTTTGCAGGTTACAGAGGAGGAGAAAAAAATGACAGTTTCATAAAATTTCTGGTACTGCTCTTTTCCTCCCTCTCTTCCTTCCTTGTTGCAAAAAATCACTCAGATAACAATAAATTATAAGCTTGCAACCTAGTAAACTGTGCTGTTTGACTTGTTGTTGGCTTAGTTTAAATGGAAAGAGTGACGGAGATTTTTCAAGCAAAAGAATAAAGACAGCAAGAAAAGGCATTAGAGATGTTTTGGAATGTGTGGGGAAAGCCTTGTATTTTTCTTTACGTTTTTCAGTTATTCACATCTCTTCCAGAGTGAGAATAGAACATTCCGTCTGTAAAGGTCTTGATGATTTTGTATTATATGTTCAGAAACCAAACTGCTTTTAGTGAGAGCAGTAAAATCTGACATGTGCTTCTTTGCTATGAACTGTTTAAACAGAGACTCTCTCAATACACAGGCCTGGGTGCAGAGCTCAGTTACATCCTGATTACAGATTGGAACAGGACTCACTGTTCAGCTTCACTCCCTCCACCTTCCCCCAAGCACACCAAGCTTCCCACAGGAGACCCCTGATGCCCTCTGGGAAGCTCCCTCCAATCTGATCTCCAGGCTGTGTCACAGTGCAGACACAGGTGATGGAAGTGTCAGTAACTCATGCAAGGGGGTCCTGTTGTCCTTTCACCTTACGCTTAGACAATTATGAATGAAAATTTTGTAAGTAAGAAATAGCAAGTGTCTGCTTTTTAGATCTTGAGGCGAGCTGTGGGACCAGTGGTTAAAAAAAAAAAATGAGTACAACTGAGATGGCAGTTTTGAGACACTATTCTCCCATAGAATAACTCATTTCTGTGATCTCAGGTAACTCCTTTTAAAGCTATTTTTCATAGCAGGATTAAGCTGCTGCATCAGTGTTTTCTGAGGAAAGGTGGAGCAAGTGAGATGAACTGATTAAAGATTCACTTTGTAATTTTTATAACAGAAACCTTAATCACACCGTGATCTCTGAGCTGTGCGGTCTCACCAGTCCTTGTCCACGATTCCCATCGTTTTCTGTCGATTGAATATACCAAAGGGAGTGATGGGTTCATTGCACTTTCTCTGATTCATGCTAGAGTAATTGAAATTAGAAGTTGAGGTCATGTCAATCAAGTAACCCTCTCATTACTTTGTGTTACACTTCCAACATCTATGCATACTTTTAATGAATTAAATGCTTTCTAATTTGCCTTTGCCTACAAAGTGAAGTGCCCAGAAAAGTAAATGGGGCAATTTTAGATTTTTTTTTGCCTGTTTTAGATCTCACACAACTGAAGTCCAGATCTGGGAAGTTACTCTAGAGTTACAGCAGCACAGGGGACTAAGAGCCTGTCCTGACTAAAGCATACTCTGTTGAATGTCCTGTTTAGAATTTCCTTTGTAGTATACATTGACAAACATTTCATATGCTTGGTAAATAAAATGCTTATTTGACTTCTCCATCCTCCACAAGAGGAAATTTCTACTGAGGCATGACATCTATAAATTGCTGTGAGTAATATCTTCTGAACCTCTCTCAGAGAAACAAGAGTACTTGCTATTTCTATCTACAGTAATTTGCAGTCAGAGAAGATGATAATAAACTAGCAAGATCTTGAAGACAGTTGTACGAACAAAAACCCTTGACTTCTCTGCTTCTTTAGAACTTACCAAGCAGTGGTGCATGTTCTGTGCCATAATATGTGTATTCTACCAAGACATCCATAATTTATTTTTTAATAATGCTAGGTTTTTATTAAATTGCAAAGTTGGTGAAAGAAGAAGACTACTGAAACAGGAACCTGCTGGCTTTTTTAACCTTTTGCTGTAAGGAAACGTGTCTTTCTCCATTTGATTTGAAAAAGGAAATAGACTGGTGGTGTGGCTGTGGAACTTTCTCTTTCTGCCTCTGATTGCAAAAGTACTAGTGAAAGAATGAAAAGAAAAAGTACAGTATTGAACACTAGAATATTATGGCTTTGTTGAGACAACAGAATGAAAGTTTTTAATTATCCTGTTTGTTTTGTTTCAGGTGTCAGAAACTATTTGAAAGAAGCATTAGTGAATATCATTGCTGTACATGCAGAGGTGAGAAAAACTTCAGATTGTTTCATGCTTTCATTCATATGAATAATTTCAGTATACTTTGCATGGCGAATCCTGGCTTTCATCACCTCTGAAAACTGTACCTCTGTTGAAGTGTCTCCATTATAGATGTGTTTTGGGTTAGGTTTAGCCAACCAAGTGTGCAACTGCAAACTTTTTTATGGGCAGAAGGAGATCAACAGTTCCTGTTTATCCTCAGTAACACCCCATTACACCTTTTTGTTTCCGCTATCTGATGAAGAGGAAAGCCCAAGTCTAAAGCTCAATTCTTCCCTTTTCATGCAGATTAAATATATATAGACAGAGATGTACAGATAGATAGATATGATGCTCACTTTCTCTGATGAACTTTATTCTCCACAACATATGAAAATGAGTTTGTGCTTTGCTTTGGAATAAGTGTTTAACAAACGCCACTCAGAGTACTGTATGTCATTCTTGTACATATGATAAAAAGTGGAAGCCTAAAACCAGAAAGTTGTAGTTTCTATGTAGCACAAATAGTGTTTTGAATACTTAGGTAGGTAATGGCTTATAATAGGGAGTGAATATTAAAATACTGTTATTAAAATAATATTCTTACAGAGCTGCAGTTATTTGGCCTTTTGTGATAATATGCAGGAGGTTTTTGTAGTCCTTTAAATTACAGCTTCTGTTACACATACTCCTTCCTTCTAATCATCGAGAGTGTTACCAGATTACTTGTGGTCTTGATACAAGCATTGGTAGTAATATCACTTTTAACTTTCAAAATAGCACAAGTATAGCTGCTCTACCTTTTCCATCTACTTAAAATATAATGAGATTCACTTGAGGTTTTTGTTTATTTTATTCCTCATTAAATTACAGGCATTCATATAAATTAAAGCACAGGTTGTTTCAAAACCAGACGCAATTTCAAAGCAAAATTATTTCCAATTGGGTCCATCTTTTTGAAATGCCCTGTATTTTCAGAATCTTTAAATATTACTTGCAATATTTTTTTATTCAATTCCATTATTTACTTACAGCAGTTTTCACAGAAGCATTGCTGATTCTTACCAGATGCTTTCAATATGCAGCACCAAGCATATATAGCAACGTGGCATTCATTTTTCATGTTGTTTTTCAGTTTAGTAGAAATTAATAAAAATGAAAATGAGAGGTTTTGCTTTAAAAAATTCAAAGGCATTTGTGACTTATTGAGCTTCTTCTGTAAACATGCATGTTTGTTAAAATGCTGCAGCAGAAAGGTGCACTGCACTGCCGTGCTGACTTCTTTGAGACCGATACTGATTTTGGCCCAAATATTGTTGCCTCATAAATTTCTAGATGTGAAATATTACAGAAATATGAAAACGTGTGTCAAGATGAAACTCCCATTTCCACTGTTTTCTGGTGAAATTCTGTAAGCTGGGTCAGATTTAAGTTCAGTTAGCAAGGCTGCAAATTTCTGTAGTTTGAAACAGCAAAATTAACCATCAGCTGAACAGCAAGCATGGACTGAAGTGGAAAGAAAGTTGTTTCTCTGCCTTTGAATTCAAATTTAACTGAAATAAAAATAAGGGCTTCTTATTGCAAATTTCTGATGATTCACTGTTGCTGAGAATTTTTTTTTCCTGGATTCTGTATAGTAACTTCAAGAGTGCTCGTTGTGGGCACAAATATTCTCTTCTCAGTAGAGGATTTTTGGGTGCGTTCCTGGTATGTTTGTGTTGAATTGCTCGGCAATATTTGCTGCTGAGTAAGATGACCCATTCCCAAATCGTTACTGGGTTTTTTTGTTGTTTTGCATTTTTTTTTCTTACTGTGTAGCTAAGTATGTCACTTACTTAGCTTTTGTGGGTCAAAAGAGTTAAAACAGACTGCATGTTTGAATTAGCAATAACAACAGTTGAGAAAGCTGACATATATGTGGTTGATGTATTTAGCCTCTGGTGCAGACCTGCCTTTCGGAACAATCAGCTTTATGGGATCCCTGATCTGTAATGCATTATATAAGTCACTGAAAACTCTGTAGGAACCTTGCATTCTTTTTTCTTTTTTTTTAAACCAACTTAATTTACTTTCACATGTCTGACTATCTTCTGTCAATTACAACAATTCCTTGTCAGACATGAGAGCTAAACTTCACGTAAAGCAAGGGCATTCTAGTAAAAAGTCATTCAGCTACTTAATATTTTAGATAATTTTAAAGCAGAAATTGAGGGTGGGAGGAGCGCCAAGTGTTTAAAAACTCTAAACTGTGCATTTGCTTTGCACCGCTCTGGTCACATCATCTTCAGTTCCTTGTGTCACCTTCTCCCCCAGGCCTGTGTAGTTTTAGTGCAGCTTTATCATCACCTTGAAGTCTTGAGACAAGTTTGGTCTGTCTAACCTATAATCTCACTTCCTCCTATATTCCAACCTCTTGGCCTGCATATTCTCCAATTCTATGTAGAAACATCATGCTTTTTAAAAAAAAAAAATTCACCAACAATTTCTTGCTTCCTTAAAGCTCCCTTTAAGGAAGATTGGTTTCTTCGTGCTTTCCTTCAGGCATAGATCTAGTGTTTAATTTTGTGTTGCTGTTGTGTTGCAGTTGCTATTTTGAACCTCAAGTGGAGGATTCAAGTACAACTTTAAAAAGTTGTACAAATAAGCAGTTTAAAATGTTTGTCTTGATGCATGTAAAAAAAAAAAAAAAAGAAAACACAGTAAGGTGTAATGTTTTTGCCAGGGAACTAATAAATGGCAGTGGTGGAAAAACGTAAATGGAAATCCGTGATGCCGCCATGCTCTCAAATCCTTTCAAAGGCTTATCTCTGCCACAGAGCATAAAGGCACCAGCCATCTGGCAGTGGTCAGATATAAAGGATTCTATAAAAAATAGCAAAATACGTGAGTAAAAAGTGGCTGAATGTGTCATTGGTCAGTCACACAACCTGAATTAAAGGTGTAGTCTACCAAATAGCACTCTGTGTACAACCACTAGACCACGTGCATCCATCAGCTAAGAGCACATATTTTGATATTTCAGATTTTTTTGGGCATTGCAAGAAAGTTGTCTTTATCACATAACATTGCTATTAACAGACATAATTTATCAAAGCACAGGGCAAGCACCGAAAGAAATGCTTCATAATCCAGTTGCTTTGATTTTTTTTTTTTTTTTGGTCCATTGATAAAAATAAAATGATCTTTTCAATCAGTGTTTAATGTTTTTTCCTGAAATGTTGCTGTATAAAATCGTTCTGTTTATATAGATATTGTACTCAGGATTCTTCTTTCATAAAAATCAGGTGTTTACCATTTCCAAAGACTTAGTTCCTCGAGTAATGTCAAGGGTTGTAGAAGCAGTCTCTGAAGAACTGAGTCGACTGATGCAGTGTGTTTCATCCTTCAGCAAAAATGGAGCTTTGCAGGTACCCAAATACTTTGTATTGTCAAACGTCTGAATCTAGAGAACTGGGAAGAACAGAGAGAGGTATAATCAATGTACTTGTTGGATTTATTATAGCAGTGAAAGCAAGGAAATAAAAAGGATTACTATACAACCTATTTCAGATATATGGATTAATACCTTTTGCGATACTGGTTGTTGGGTTTGATTTATTTTAGTGTTGTCTTTGTGTCTGAGTGCATACAAAGTTAGCTGTAGCCTATGAGATAGAAAGCATCGTAATGGTATCTATTAGACAGTATTTAGTGACATTTCTAAATACTAAATACGAAACAAATTTGTGATATTTTGAGATTTTAAGATGTTGAAAATGTGATGCAGTAGAGACTTGCAAGTCTTTGCAAAACTAATGACTTGTCTGTTATACTGTTTCTGCATTAGCACATTGTTGTAGCATGGGTAGAACAGATACTCTTACACTGTCTATTTCATTTATGGCTGGTTTTCTAATTGTACTTACTATTGAGTAAGTTTTAAAATGATTGCTATGGCTGTAACAAGCAAGAAGAGCAAACTCCTAATTTTCACTGTACATGGCAGCATTCTTGTATTATGATGGGAAAATAATTATCCAATTCTGAGCCTTGTTTTCCAATTGCTGGTAGTAATTACATTGGAAAGAGAATTAATGTAGGAAGATCACAGCCAAATAGAATCGTCAGACTATTTAAAACCAAATCAATGAATAGCAACAAAGCTAACAATGTATCATTTTTGTTCGACTAGGTAGCTCACTGTATGGACTTGCTGCCCAAACCCATAATTGAAAGGACTTTCTCTCTTCTGTAAATTTGTCACTCCTGGTCTTTTTCTGTTCCTCTGAACACAGAAAAACCTATCTGGCAGACAGCAGCGGTGTGAGAGTGATCTGAGTGTGGTCAGACTGATAAAAAAATTCCCATTCCTAAAGAGAAGCCTGAATCTGTATTCCCACATCCCATGACCTGCAGCTTTGTAGGGTTTGCCATTCCACCATGTTTAAATAGACTATGGTACCTGAGAAAGTGACACTTTTACCCATGGTAGTGGTATGACCTAAAATACAGGAAAGACTCCAGAATCTTATGTGTAGGACTTCAAAAGTCCAAGGCTGTTCATCTTGGAGCACCATACAAAAAGTGGTGAAACACTGTGGTGAGAAAAGTGTAAAATTGGTGGGTGGCTGTCTTGTATTTTGTGCCAGAAAGTTCTGGCACTAAAAAAGCATACATCTCAGCTGGCTTCCTATCTAGGCAACAGATGAGGGGAAGACCTAAAAGCCAAAACTTTTCATTGGAATTGGAATTAGATGTCTGTGTTGCATTATAAAAAGTTTTGTTTGGGAAGATTAATGTCATATTAGTTGGGTCTAAATGTAGATCAGTTTCTGTAATGGCTAACTGGATTCAATTTTATCTTTATGCTGAATAAGAACAGAATATGAATTTGGATGAAATTCGCTTTCTGTTTTTAAATTAAATTACTTAAAGTATTGACCACACGCAGAATGTTTCTATTTCAATGAAAAGCTGCAATGATAATGATTGCTTTTGAAACACTAAAGGGCAATCTGTGAAATTTGTTTAATCCTTGAGTTCATTCTCCACCGTAGTTTGCCTAGGTGAAAACCAATACCTAGACACACAGTACAGTGCGAGAGTACCCTGTGTGTGCCCACCAGGTGACAGACAAGAAGCAGAGCACCACCATTCTACTTCCTCATCTGTTGGAAAAAAATAAATTCAACAGGAAAACCAAGAATAAAATGCGTATTGACAGATTTTTGTATTCTTGCGTTTCCTTCCTCTGTGGCCAAGCTGTACTGTAAGAAGTTAAGCTCACTGTATTTAATTAGAAAAATTTTAAAAAAGCCCACACAAAGACAGACAAATTAAGGTTGTGTCCTTTTTTCTTTCTATCACAGTACAGAAGAGATGAAACAGAACTGATGATTTATTACTGTTACTGAGAGACAAGCCAATGTTTTTAGACTGCTACATGGTGACCGTACAAACAGTATGACTTGAATCACAAGTGCAAAATTGTTCCTTTTAGCTGTCTCCTGCCATAGCGGCGTGGCAACAAGAAATACAGGAAACAAACTGTTAAAAGCCAAGTCTGCTTACAACTGCAGCGGGCAATCATAATTGCCTCTAAAAAAAGATGAAGCTTTGGTGGGACACTGGTATTCACTTGATGAAAAGACAGTGTGTCATTTTTTTAATATTTGTATTTCTGTCTTTAGGCAAGACTTGAAATCTGTGCATTGAGAGATACCGTGGCCATATACCTAACGCCTGAAAGCAAGTAAGATGTGCTGTAATGTCTGTTTTTTCAATGTAACGGAATCCTCGGTAAACATGCAAAAGCGTATAATGTAAATTAAGGATTAAGAAATTTTGCTTTAAATAGAATATGTGATATACTAGGTAAATCTACAAAAACATATTGCTAGCAAAGTTTTATCAGTTGAAAGAAAATAACTACTTTTTTGTTTGGCTTTTTACTTGACTATTTAAACACAAACTAGTGTTTGCCACTCAAAAAAAAATTCTTAGCAGCAGTTCAGCTGCTGAGGAAAATGATGCTAAAACAAGACAAAAGCACATGTCGCTGAGTTTTATCCAGGTTTTTCACAGCAATCTCTTAAAGCACACAGCAAAGAACTTGCCAGACACATCAGAGTGGCTACAGAACCAGCCACTGGCAGGATCCACTGATAGGGATATGGAAAATTAGGGCTGTGCAAAAGCTTGTACAATACCGTACTCCTTTTCCACACACTTTATCAAGGAAAGTTAATTCAGCTTCACACCATCTCTTAGAATGAAAGCCTTCGAAAGGCTTTCAGTAATCTATCATTAGTGAGGTGCAAGACCGAAGATAAATAGTGCAGAACAGGTCACGCATTAATATAAAGGGAGGAGAAAAAGCATTAGCAGTGGTTGATGTAGCCAAGCATGTAAAAGCAAACTATGATAGCTGTCAGCAGTTTTGAGTGAAGTTGATTGACTGAAATTTCTAGGTGATTATGTTGGAGGTTGGATATGGGCAGGTTCGTTCATTATTTTAGTTATCTACACTTCTTTTAGGATTGACATTACATGTTCCCACAATTGGCAATTTGGTCATCTTACCTGATCAGCATTTTGTAGGAGAGGTTAGGGGGTTTGAAGGTCTAATGTGTCTTCATATTGTCACAGATAGTGTCCTGTGGTGTCACAGCATTCCATTTCAAAAGGCTTGTTTCCCTACCCTGAGTGTCTGAGAGTGATGAAGACCTCTAAATGAAAACTACTTGGCACTGGTTCAGACTGGATAAAATGGACGTGACCTTGTCTCATAAGGGCAGAGCACCATGAACCCTGGAAGCTGGAGCTTCATAGCTGCCTTTTTATTCCTGGATATGTCACTAGCTATAGTTGCCAGAAGTCACCATATTAAACTTCTGCTGACAAGATTGTACCTATCTGCACAGGTCTTGTGTCATTCCCCACACTTCAGTTCCACATCTTTGCCCAGAAAGGGGTGGAAACCTCATCTTTGGAATTACTCCAAAGCTGACTGGATAATTCCCCAAGATACCTCCTCTAACCTCAACATTTGCCCTACTTTGAGGAGGGGGGAGTTGCACCTGAAGACCCCCAGAGGTCCCTTCCAACCTAAGTTGTTTTATGAATCTACATTGCCTCAATGTGAATTTACTCTAGTTCTCTCTGTAAGTCCCCTTCTGTAGGGGAGAATGCAGTGACCTGTCTACTGAGCATAGAAAGCCAAAATGAATGTTTTATCTGTGCTTCAAACTGATTGTCACTTACGTTGAGGTAGAAGGCAGATTGGCAGCCATCTGTAATTCTTGAAGAGTCCCAGATGTCCAGCAGAGTCTTAAATCAGCTGGTGATTTAACATTTCCTATTGATGTATGGTATACATCACATTAGGATTGTCAAGAGACCTCCTTGAACCCATGACCACCTTATGTTCAATTTGCACATGGATGTCAGGTGTCAAGTGAATATTCTGTTAATTTATTGAAATAAGAATGGATAAAATATAGCACATCTCCATGGAATTTATGGAGAGAAACTGTGAATGCTGAGACTTGTACCAGTGGAATATAAGTATTTTTGTTTCCCTTGCAGCTCAAGCTTTAAGCAGGCTTTGGAAGCCTTGCCTCAGCTCTCAAGTGGAACTGACAAAAAGTGAGTATAATGCACCTTCTTGTCTCCTTTCTTGTCTCTGGAGCCATTGTTTTTTACTCTTCTATCAGAACTTTGTTATAACAGGGTTAGTGTTCACTGTATTTGACTCTTCTGAATTACAGAGCTGAAGCCTCTTTGGACAGAGTTGAGAATAAGCTAAGTGCTTGTTCATCACAGCCTCTTAAATTACACAGAAGAGCCAGTGGCTTTGTGGGTTATCCCTCTTGCCCATCCTACTACTGTCAGTTCAGTGTAGCTCTGTATTTATTTTGTAATTTATTTTAGCCTTCCTTGTTAATCTTAAATTTTCTGTGGGGTACATTGTCTTACTAAATTTAGCAGCAATTAAAAAATGACCAAGGAACAAAGTCCAAGCTTTTGCCAGGTGATATATGGGAAACTCTCAAAACTGACTTGTTCCATTTTAAAAACAAAGAAGAAGGGTCTATGCTTCTTGCTTAACATCAGGAGGAGGAATTTTTTTCCCCACCGTAGCAACATTGACAACCAAGATGTGCTGCGTTCAACCTAGCATTTGGTAGTCTGTTTGTTAAGCATAGCTTAATAAAAAGTAGTATGGTAAAACTAGGATGGATTTGTAAATTAGTATATTATTGTAAGTATAGATGTTTTGAATTTGAGATAGATTGATATTGTACTTTCAGGCACTGAACTACATCGAATCAGTTTGCACTTATCAGTCAATTTAGAACATTTTGTAGATATGTGAAAGGACTGTGCAGCCCATGGTCTGCAACTGTACCTTCATCCAGATGTTCTCTGTCTGTTTATTCAAAACTACTCCTTGCAAGCCACAACAACTCCCAAGATACCTCCTTGGTTTATTTAGCTCTTATGCTTTATTAAAGATAGGAATCAATTTTGATTAGGGAGATTTCTTTCAACTCCGACTTTCTGAAACACCCGTAGAATTTTGTTTTTCCCCACTTCATCAGAAGCATTTGAGCTTCATGGGACAGATGAGAGTCAAGAACTGCGTCACTTTTACATCTGCCTTGGAGTTGTGAGCCCTGGACAGTGCAAAGCTTGTTCTGTTCCACAGGTCATTACACTGTAATTGTCATTGTTCCAGGCAGCTCCTTGTAATCTACACATATTTGTGTAAAATGACACACGTTTTGCACTGATTTAGAGCTGTTCATTTCTGTTCATTCACACTCATCACTATGATAATACATTATAAAGTGGCCATAGTCATCTTCCAGAGGACCTACTGAGGGAAGCAGGTGCTGATTTTGTGGTTCAAGTTATTGTTTGTGGGTTTGTTTGGGTTTTTTAACATGCCGTATAATTTCTTCTGTTACTGACTATTCAATAGTCACAGCTTGCCAAAAAGTTGAGGTGATACGTGTCTGCCCTATGTAGTTTGTTTTTGAAATAGAGCAAAAAGTTCAGAGAACATGTTGTTCTCTAGAATACGGTGAAGAATGTAATACACAGGCAAGACTGTAGAACTTTGTAATGCATCTCCACTGTTTCAATAAATGTCTCGTACAACAGAGCCATCAACATCCTTGGTCCTACACCTGTAGTTTGTGGATTCTAATAAATATTATCCACTGCAGCAAGTACCTTCTTGGCAGCTGTGTAGATGTAAATGAACCATTGCTATGCTCCAAAATGAGCTCATAGTTTATCTGCGAAGGACAAAAACACATGATTGCCAATGAATTATTCTTTCTCTTAGAGCAGTCATACTACTGATCTTTCAGCCATGATATTTAAGGGAAATCAACAAATTACCTTCCAAAGACAAGTTTGAGAACTGAAATTCAACTGCACATGAAAAGCCACAGCCTTGACCAGGGATACTGGTTTTAGGGTACATAGTTTGGCAGTTTCTGGATTTTCCTTACAGAAGTATCTCATGGCACTCTTTGCCAGTCCTTTGCTATTATTTTCAGCAAATGTCTTTCTCTGAAGATGATGGTCTTTATCTGAAAGGAAAACCATATAAAGGCCTATAAAATCTCTGTGGCTGAGTTGTCCTGTGGCCACAGATCATCCTGACACATTGGTATATTTCTAAATATCTGTAGTATTTAGATATTGGAATAGATCCAATTTTAAGCCCTTTATTTAAGCAATGTCCTTGAAGTCACAGAGTAGCCAAGACTTTTGGTAATTGTTCCCTTTTCAGAATCTGCCAAAGTTGTAACTATTTTCCTTTTACAGGTTACTGGAAGAGTTACTAAACAAATTTAAAAGCAGCATGCACTTGCAGCTGACCTGTTTTCAAGCTGCTTCATCAGCAATGATGAAAACATAGACAACGGCACAATGCAGGCAACTCAAAAGACAAATGTGCTTAAACATCACCCATTTTTTTCTGCATTTCTTCAATTTATTTGACGATTCTGAAGAAAACAAAAGGAGTTTCACTGAAAAAGAAATTATGAGATCCAACTCTTTGAGTAATGGTATGAAGTATACTGCTGAGTGAGACTTACGATCATAAATAGCTAGAAGGAAGAGCACAAGATGTCATTGGTTTTGCTGCTTCTTTCTTACTCTTTTTTTTATTTTCTTGTTCTTACGGGCTTACTACCACTTTCTTTTGCCTCCTGTTAGTCAGTCCTCTTTTCACCATCAGTTACTGATTTTGTGTGGAGGGGAATAGGGATTCAGGAGGAAAGAACAACTTTGCTGCCATTAAGATATAGTTACACAAAGATCAAAAACCATCTTCCCAAAAGGGAAGACTTGACACTGACTTTTATTCTGGAACTTGATGTAAGATGCAGGAAGCTATAACAAGAGAGCAACTAATCGAAAATGGTCTTGTTTTGGGAGGTGAGGAATAGGTTTGATTTTATAACTGAAACCATGACTTGCAAGTCTATCATGCAGTAATAACATATTCTTCATGTATTTACAGTTATTTTAAGTGGGACTTTTCAGAAACAGTGCACTGAGTTTTCAAAGAATTTTTCAATGTCAGCTGTTTTCTTTTGCCAGTTCAGTTACATGCTTTAAAAATAACAGTTACAGCTCCTGTGATATGAAATACTGAGGAAGCGCCTTGCTGCACATGTATTTACCCATTTAAAAAGTTGTGTGTAAGTAGTAATAGCATGTTCAATGGAAGCTTGAAACTTCAAATATATGTTATTATTGACTTCCAGGGAGAATCATTGAACATGTGGAACAATGTTGTTTTGTTAAATGTTGTCTGTTCTAAGCTGGTTGTCGTCTCAGCTGTGGGTATTAACTGACGTAGTCATCCAGTTAGTTGAATCTGTTAAAGGACTTCACTGCAGCATAATAAAATATTAAGAAAGATGGTCAGAAACTCTCCTTGAATTCCTCACTTTCCAAGAAATGTAGTTCCGTTGTGAATTTTGCAAGTCTACATTTTCTACGTTTGTATCGGACACGTTCCTAAGTATTGAAAACACATTTATCATCTTCAGGCATCTCTTTTTTGTAACATCATTCTCTTACTCATCTTCTGTTACAACAGCTTGTTGCTTGTCTTTAAATCCTGAAGTCAAAGAAGATTACAAAAAACAAGAAGTGGTTGGTGTGGTTTTTGAAAATACAAAAAATAACCAAACACGACTGTTCAAAGATACAATGAGGTTTAAAAAATAGTATTGGAAGTGGAAAAAGACTGGGAGACCACACCAAAATACACTATCAGCTAGGGCTTGTGGAGAAGAGAGAGGCAGCAAGGAAATCAAAGTAACAGAACTGAAAGGCTCTGACATTTAAAGCAAAGGTAAATGCTGAAAACAGTACAAGAGAAAATAAAGTGAATTATTACGTGAACTTTGAAACTCTAGAAAAATCTAAAATCAATACAGACTGGGAAAAAAAAATGAAATAAAAAACCTAGAGAGCTTTATTTGTCATTTAAGAGAACAAAATGGGAAGTAATAAGGCTGTAAAATATATCTTGCTAAAACTAGGTAAAGACTTCTGGGAAAATGTAACCATAATATTCTGTCTTGAGATATTCAGCCTCTGGAGATGTTAAGGCATTCTCCTATTATTGTATTTTGAACAGTCATGAGTAGTTCAGGAGGTGGGGAAAGAAATAATAAAAGGCAAATTCTGTATCAACGTAATGGGAGCGAAGCGACACAGAAAAAATATATAAGTCCCCCAGTAAAATGACGGGGGGAAAAAAAAAATTAGGGAAAAATTCATTACATGCCTGGAAGTTAGCTTAAAGAAATAGATCAAATAAGTAGCATGAGACAATGAAGAAACTCTGCCCCTTCTCACCCACAAAATGTTTATTTTTTAAATTGATATTCTTTAGAAAATATATTTATGAAAAGTGCTCATAATACATCATTGTTGAAGTTAAACACCTTCCTATAGCTTTTAAAAAGCCACTTAGAGAGTTTAAAAACATAAAAGGAACCACAGTCCTGCTAAGTTTCATGCATGTGTTGAATTTCAAGCGTGCCTGTCTTTTCAGGAGCAGGGAAATTGTATTATGTGGCCTAAACCTCTGGCATCTTCCTCTAGTTGCATAAAGAGACCCAGGACTCCAATCAGTTTAATTTCACTGTATAGCAACAGAGAAGGAAATGAAGTTTATTTCTGAAGTAATAGCATGTTTCTGTGGCTCTATTGGTAAGTAGAGAGATGCAGATAGAACAGAGCCATAAAAAAGTAGCATAATACTGTTCAGAGCATGAAGCTGGAAAAAAGATAAACTTAGTTATTGCTTATTCTGATTCTACTCTAGTTAAAAATACTTCTACATATGTGCAGGGGGGAAAAAGAATTAATTGTTGATATAAAGGAAGGTGTAATGGCGATTAATGTTTAAATTATGATAGAATGCTATACACAAATTTTATACACAAATTTAACTCCTTTTTAACTTTGAATGTAGTGATAGGCATTTTCTGTTTCTAATCCAAGGGAAGGTAGAAACCTGCAAATTTCTGGGTTTGTCCTTGTGAAGAGGGAAACATCAAGACATGAGTGTTTTGCCATGGTTACACACAGTCATCAGAGATAATGCTGCACAGGGGATTTACACCTTCAAACTTGCTAACAGACCATATTTAGGTTACCTCCAGCCAAATTCTTTGAACCTGTCCTGCTAAAATACTTTTGAAACTGTGTGATTTTTCCTCAGAATATTAACTGATACAGTATTGATTGTATCAGTGGATGCAAATACTGATCTTTGTGTCCAAACAGGTCTCTGGACTCACTAGCAATAAAGGGGTTTACATGTTTCACACGTTTCGCACTTAGCTTTTTCTGCTCTTTTCAGTCCATAATATCTCTAAAATTCAGAAGGAAAAGATCCTTAACCTCCTCAGAATTCATAGAAACTGAAAAATAAATGCAGTGCTCCTGCTGAAGCCTGAGATTCAAAATTCAGATCTGGATCTTTAACATTGTAAAGCTCTGGATCTGATGGATTTGATGCACCTTATCCTGCGGCGGAAGAGGTCTGTAACATCTGCAGCCTGCTTCTGTCTGTTAGACATTGTAGTTCTTGAATGGCACTTAAAATTCTAGCATCAGTCAGGAGTTAGAAATAGGCTGTGACTATGGTCAAAACAGGCAACAGCTCATGTGTTATTTAACTAGTAAAACACAAATATATTTTGAATTAGTCAGGCTTGCAGCTAAGTTGAAATATTTGGGGACTTGTTAATCATGATGATAGACTTCAAATAGGACTTTGGTCCTTTGGTCTGTTGGCATTGCTGGCCTAGCCATGTACCTGGAGGAGTTACGGGTGACAACCCTTACCCGAAAAAAAAAAAATAATAATAATAATAATTGTAATTTTTCAGTTTGTTTAAAAGATGTGTATGAGAGAATCTGGTAGGTTTACAATTCAAGGAAAAAAGATAACCAAAAATCCTGCTTGAACATTTATCCCTAGTTACATTCTGGCCTGTCCGTATACTGATGAAGAGATGGTTCAATTTACTTGCTATCTCCTCTTTAACAATTTTCCTATTCTTCTGTATTAGAAGTTAGGATTAAGTGTGCACACATTAGGGTGTTTGTAGAGTTAAGACTGCTCTTGCAGTGTTAACCTATGATATTGTTTCTTTTAATATTGTTGAAGGAAAACAGTAAAAATGCTAGATAGTCAATTATAGGCAAAAATAATTTTGCACAAGCTGTGTTATGTATTAAGATTCATGTGGTTGACAGCTTGTTTTCTGACCATGCAGTACCTACTAGAGGGGTTTTTGACAAGAGATAAAAGGGGAAACTGGGAATATCAGGGAACAGAGCTTCATTAGGGAACATGATAGCCTTTTCTGTCGTCACCTTATTTTGAGTTCTGTTTTTGTTTCATGCTACCATAGGTTAAAGAGTTTTGTGCAATTCAGCTCTCTTCCTCTTTGTGTTGTTTGAGCCTCAGAGCTCTAAAAGCTTGTTTTTCATGAAGATATTAAGAGAGCATGTCCAAAATGGTATATTTATTTCAGAACAAGGTGTTTATCATGTAAATTATATGCTTCTTTCAATATTACTTGACAGCCTAAGGGGGCTTTCATTTGGAGAGCGATCAATGCACCCTTGAAGTCTTTTGAAATAATGTGTCTGGTGAGTAACTTAAATGACACAGTTTACAACATTTATCATTGCACAGAACAGTGAGGGGAAACTTGCTGCTTTTGGAGTAGCAGCTCTACCAGATCTGCTGCAGTTTATTTTTGCGATGAAATGGAGGAGACTGGGGGCCTCCTTTATTGCACGTTACTTTTTCTAGTCTGAACATCCAAGATCTCGTTGTTCCTTTTCTCTCGTGCCCTCACTATTTAAAGGCTTGTAATAGATTTTGTACAACTCTTCTGCAAGCAGCCCTCCTTGAGGTCAAGACCAAGTAAGGGAAATCTTCAGCCAAATTCCTTTTGAATTGGAAAATTTAAACAACTTGAGGAAAAAGTAGTAAGACAATGGAAAGTGGAATCCAGCCTTATTTGTAACAGATGCTATTAACACATACTTAGTTTTATAGCCTATTTTGGCACCCTTTGACCTCTTTCTTCTGAAATAACTTCAGTATTAAAAGTTCATTGCCAGTCTCAGGCAAAAGCACCTAAATAAAATGGGCTGATAGTCTCAATATAGCTCATTAAATACAAGTTAAGGGTTCAGAATTATCTTTTCCTTCATTCCAGAAATGGGTTTAGGGGCATGCAGGTAGGGGGAAGGACAACTTTGCTTGGCACTTCTGTGCATGATGACATCTGTGCAGTGAAATTAATGCAGTTGTGATGTGAGTGCAGATAAGCAGGAGGCTCTGTGTAGACTCAAGCCCAAAGCCCAGCATACCCAGCTATTTGTAGATATACGGTGATCTAGAAACAACCACGAGAGTCTTTGTTTCAGTGGCAGGGACTTTCATGCTGCAGTACTAATGCAGCAAAATTTTTGTGGCCACAGATTCTGCTTCAACCAAGTGGAGTACCTCTCTCGCTTTTCTTGGTTCATAAGCAGATTTTTAATACAGAATGTCAAATCAGATAATTTTTAAAGTAAAATTAGCAAGATGAGACAGTCTTCCTTACTGCTCATTACTCATTTTTTCTGATAAATTTCACTCATTTAACTCAATCGTATTTCTGCTCACAGAGGTGCTTCCACTTCCAGCTTATCTTTTTAGATATTTGGTAGATAATTAAAATTCAAAATGTTAACTGTGCTAGCTGTTTTTAGAACCTGACATAAATATGGGCAGACATAGATTTGAAAAGAAATGGAGAGCAGTGAGCTCTGAACAATTGCTGTAAAGAATGTTGGTAGACACCCGTTGTAACCCTCTTTGGTACAGACTGGATGGGGAAGGGAATCTCCATCCACGTCTCTTCAGACATCTCTGCCCCTGGATGCTGGAGAGCAAGAGAAGGTGATACCTCAGCGCAGAAGGTGAGATGTTTCTTTGTAATAATTAAAGTGCTATGAAACTGAATAAAACAAGCCCTAGCAAAAATTTCTGTCTCACAAGGATAAAATCTATTCTATATTTTGAAACTTCCATAGTCAGCAACACAATTGAGCTAATCCTGGTGCAGTCTCTGAGGAAAATATCTCTTGGAGGCACATTGCGGCCTTGCGCAGCAGCAGTGCCCAGGTTGTCCTTTTTGAGCAGTTAAGTTGTGTGTCAAATGGTAAAGCTGATTTCTAGCTGACATAATCACTGACTGCATTACAACCTGGGTGGTTCACAGGTTAGTTCATGAGCAAAATACAGTTTTTTCAAGGGTCCTGCTTATGTCAATGTTGAATCTTTTTTTGAACCTCGATAAACTCCCCTCCTTCAAGACTCTGCATGCCAGTATATTCTCTGTATATGTGTTTTATCTCCTCCTAAGAGCACTCACTACAGAGACCCATCCGAATGGTGTTAATCCTATCATCCTTCGGTCAAGCCTCCTGAATGTACCCAAGGACCCTTTTCGTAGCACATCAGAACTTGTGTGTTTACTTTTCCGGTACCCATCTCTTAATTTTATATGTCCAGCTTTGCAAGCAGAGTTTGGCATCTCAGATGAGATGTGGTCAAAAAACAGCAGTTGAATCATAGACTCATTTCAGTTGGAAAAGACCATTAAGATCATCGAGTCCAACCATAACCTAACTCTAGCACTAAGCCGTATGCCTAAGAACCTTGTCTAGATGCCTTTTAAACACCTCCAGGGATGGTGACTCCACCACTCCCCTGAGCAGCCTGTTCAATGCCTGACAACCTTTTCTGTGATTTTTTCCTAATACCAAATCTAAACCTCCCCCAGCACAACTTGACGCCAGTTTGTCTTTTCCTATCGCTCCTTACCTGGGAGAAGGAGTGCAATACTGCATCTCTTTGCCTGTGCCTGCAACCCCTAAATATGGTGGGCAAGTGTTTTGTTACCATCACATTTAGAGGGGCTCTCCTGCAGCTGAGTACTGCTACAGGCATCATCCTCGCACCTGAAGTGTAACTGTAGCCACAGAGCTGAATTTGTCCTGTGCCCTGCTGCTGCAAATGCTTCATGTTGGTGTCACAGTCAGGATCTTCAGGAGCCTAGATAGGACACACTCTCAGGAAGAGGGCCTCTGGTTTTGTGTCCTCCCTTGCCTTTGGCAGCCATGTCAAAGCTCTTCTGCTGTAGGCTGTGCTGGGATGAGGAGTCCCCATCCCCATGGTTTAAGCTGGGCAGGAAGGAATTCAAGGTTTCTTTGGTCAGAAAGAAGGAGCAAAGTGGTGTTTAATTGTCTAAAGTGATAACTGAGGTCAGGGAAAGACCTGTGTTTCAGTTCACAGAATGTTAGGAATTGGAAGGGACCTTGAAAGATCATGTAGTCCAATCCCCCTGCTGGAGCTGGAACACCCAGATGAGGTTACACAGGAAGGTATCCAGGCAGGTTTTGAATGCCTCCAGAGAAAGAGACTCCAGTTTTGGGGACTGCTGAAGTGTTGTGGGTAAGGAATGTTTAAAGATGCTTGTGTAGGTGCCTCTTTGTTCACCTTATATGCTCTTGAGACACCTTGTTAAGGTGCTTTGCTTAAGGTATTAGGAATGGATTCTGCTGCGGGACTAAAGCATTGCAAACTTGGACACAACACTTAACATGCACCTACAAGTGTGAGGCTGCTGCATCACCACCGTGGTTCAGTTCTTCACCCTCAAATTCATCTTTGATTGCGTCAGGTTGTTCAGCAGATGGTTGCCAAAACAAAGGGCTGGTGCAAGGAAGAGAGAAGGCACCAGGGACAAGGACATATGGTCCAAGGCTAGGTGGGTTGAGAGCAGACCTGCTTGGGGTAGGGCAAAGTGCCCGAAGGGTCCTCTCATTATATGAGATCAGCCTCACCTGTGATGACATGTATTGATGCCAGAGAAGAGACATAGTCTTGAACAAAGTCATGGTACTTCTGGCTGGCTAATATTAATACGCAGCAAGACTTTAACACTTCAATTGATACCTTCATGTGCAACATGTGGGCATATTGAAAACTCAGTTTACAAATCTAGAGTGGTACCCTGAGTCTTTGATCTGCATTTTGCAGAGATGAACACTAGAACCTGTGAAAGCCAACAGAAACCACCCATTGACTTTGGTAGTCCCAAAATCACGTGTCTGGTGCTAGCTAACTTAAAAAGCAGCGCTGTCCCACCAGATATGCCTTGGTCTCCCCAGAGAGGTACGGAGCTGGGAGGTGACTGATGCCCAGCCAGCTAGTGAGTCAGTACTAGCGGCAAGAATGGAAATGAGATATGCAAAGCCCCACACCTCTGCTCTACCCAGCTGAACACACCCTCCAAGGTTTCCTGCCAGCAATGGATTGAGACCCCCCCCCCCCAAAGAAAAAAAAAAATCACAACAACAACAACAACAACAACAAAAAAAAAAAAAAAAAAATACACCACAGTTCTCATGAATGAAAATTTATCCAGGCTTCTTCTAAAGCTTTCTCAGCTTTTCTGGGAGGAGCATATCGCTCAAATAACTGAAGAAATACTGCGGATTATCTCTGTCTCTTAAGACCATAAGTCTGACTAGCTAGCTTCTACCAAGGATAGTAAGTGATTAACATTCACTGTTGAAACAATTCAGCCTTTCTGGGGAGCCTTTTTTGTCAGGTTGACCACTTTAGGTTGAACAGCTCACAGATTTTGGTCTAAGCATGACAGCTCCACTGTGGTACAGAAACGAGGGATGAGTCAAAAACCCCCTTCCGCCTCTATACATGCTTATATTTAAAGAAAAGTAAAACCAATACAACACTAGGGCTGTTATAATCAGATTTGTACACAATATGGTCAGCTCTGACTGACCACGTGGTGGTAAGCAGTCATCTGGAAAAAGGTATTTGAGGCTTGCTGGGAGGTGTTATCAGTATTCATAATGTTACATTATCTATAACAGAGTGTTTTTCCCATCAGCCAGGTCCAAGATGAAGTGTGTTTGCAAGTTCAGTCTGGTTGCTTTACCAATGTTGTTCAGGTTTTTTTTTGTTTCAGCTTATACAAGTATGAGTGAATCTCACTAAATGACTCCCCTTTGAAAGTGGCTGATGGCCGATCTGCCATCAAGCATCCTTCCTGTGCTTTTATTGTGCTGCAGAAAGTGGGGAGGGGAACAAAGCCACACAGGGCTGGAGGAGCATCATCTGAAGTGACTTACCACACCACAAAATGTTAGGCTTTTTGGAATGATGCCTTTATTTCCTTCTGTTTTTCATCTTGTCTTTTTCTGCTTTTTTTAATTTCCCGCCTTCCAGATCTGGATTTTGGTTGGGTTTTCATCTACTCAGTTCACCATGTTCAACTGAAAGACAATTCCTGTCCTTTTGTCAGAGTTTTAGGGCTGGTTGGTCCTTCTGGGTTTTGTGTTTCATTTGTTTTCAGTTTGGTTTTAGTTTGCTGGGACTTTTATTAGGAAAGGGTTGTTTATGTGTTTGATTTATTGGAGAGGGGGGTTAGTTGAGCAGGATTTTGTAATGGCAATGTCTTTTTTTTTTAAATATGCACTCTCACCAATATGTTTCAATTTTAACTTCAGCCTAACAAAGATTTTTCTCTGGCAAAAATGGAATCTGTTTTATGAGATCTCTTACGTGACACAAGAAATTGTGCCATTTTGACCCTGAGATAGAAGAGTATGTGCAGTGACAGCAGTGCTGGCAGGAGATAGATAGGAGTGAACAAAGGCTCGATCTCCTCAGGCCTGTCCTTGGAAGATCTACCCCTGCTCACAAGCACAAACACACTCTGTTTTGCTTTTATGTTTGCCCTGCAGGATGAAAACTGATGCTAGGACTGCTCTAATAAGCATGATGCCTTCCCAAGCATGAGAAGGAGTAAGTGCTCCAGCTTTACATTTTACAGACAGTCCTTCCTGCCTACCTGGTGGACTACAGCATCCCTGCAGTGCTTAACATCTGCACTGGATTGCATCAAGATGTTTTTTTTTCTTCTGCTGCACTGCTGTCCTTTACCCATCAACACTATGGATGGGGGGAAAGGGAGCGACTTACCAGGCTTCTAATTTTTCTGTGGAGCTGTTGCTTCAGCAATACTTTGTGGCAGTGTGTCCACAGGTTAATGTTAGAGATTGCCAAGAAGGCAAATGGTATCCTGGTGTGCATTAAGAAGAGTGTGACCAGCAGGTCAAGGGAGTTTCTCCTCCCCCTCTACTCTGCCCTGGTGTGGCCACATCTGGAGTACTGTGTCCAGTTCTGGGCTCCACAGTTTAAGAAGGATAAGGAATTACTGTGGGGAGTCCAGCAGCAGGCTGTGAAGATGATGAGGGGTCTGGAGCACCTTTCTTATGAGGAGAGACTGAGAGAACTGGGTCTGTTCAGCCTGGAGAAGAGAAGGCTGAAACGGGATCTCATCAATATTTATAAATATCTCAAGAGGGGATGTCAAGAGGATGGGACCAGACTCGTTTCAGTGGTGCCCAACAATAGGATGAGGAGCAACAGGCAGAGACAGAAACATAGAAGGTTCCATCTGAATATAAGGAGAAACTTCTTTACTTTGAGGGTGCCAGAGCCCTGGAACAAGCTGCCCAGAGAGGTTGTAGAGTCTCCTTCTCTGGGCACATTCAAAACCCACCTGGACATATTTCTGTGCGATCTGCTTTGGGTGAACCTGCTTTAGCAGGTGGGTTAAACTAGATGCTCTCCAGAGGTCCCTTCCAACCCAAACCACTCTGTGATTCTGTGAGATACTGAACAGCTACAGGTTTTTCCTCCTGCACTTACGTGCCATTTAGACTATTATCCTAACCTATGCAAGGAATTGCATGTAAGAGTTTATCGTATACAGTCTCTTTTTTTTTTTTCCTTTGTGAGGGAGCGTTCTGGTGCTCACAGTATGATCAAGTAATGCTGAGCACACTGGAGTGCTGCCGTTCCCGTGCTGGAGCCTCCCCTCGTTTGTATTGGCTGTTCCTAGGAAAAGTCACAGTGGCCTTGTCCCACAGTCTTCCAACATGTTCCTGATACTTCCTGTCAGTTACCCATGGGTGCCATGCAGGTCAGGCTGCATTTCTGGAGGTGTTTGCACTTTCTCATTCCACAGGGTCGGGATTTGTTGCACATCCTTGCTGCTTCCCACCCTTCCCAACAGTGGTCCAGGCAGTGGCAATGAAGGGGAAAAGAGGTACTAGGATACAAAGGCAGGTTTATTGAAGAGAAAGAGAGAGAGAAAAGACCTGGAGGAAAGTGATGGAGATGAGTCAGAAAGCATGAGGGAGAGTGAGTCAGCCAGCAGCCCCCAGGGCACATGCAGGTCATCCCTGGAGAGCAGTTCAGGGATACTTTCCCTACTCCAACCTGGGGAAACTGGACCCTTCGGTGCCCAAGTGGGGCAGGTAATGCTGCCCAGACAGCCAAGCCTTTTCCCTGGAAAGTCAGCAGGAAGATGTGTGGCCAGGATTGCAGCCCCGTGGTGTGATGGGGAGGCAGCTCTGCTGCAGCCCACACGTCCCAGGGCATCCTGCAGGCCCTGAGGAGGAGAAGTGGAGATGCTGGGATTGGACTCTGAATGTGGAGGCACGCAATGAAGAGCATGGCAAACCTATTCCTGGAGCTACACCAAACCTCCTCAGGTGCCCCACCAGGTTTGCAGGACTCTGCCCAATCCAGCCACTTGCTCAGCCAAGCTGACCTGGATGGGACAGCTGTCACCCCGCACGCAGCAAGTTCAGAGATAGGGATGAGAGGCTCTCAAATACATTTCATGGAAGCCAACTCAGAATAAAAGGCAGCCCTTCATTTCAGGAAACCTCATTTTTCGTTTGTAAAACACTTTCATTCAGAAAAAAGGAGGTGGGGGGAGAAGAAAAGCATAGTGCTACTTGTTCGCAACCATAGCAAACAGACCTGCACAGCAGCTTGCATTCTTTGAAAAATATAAAAAGCATGTTTTAATGGGGTACCAGAAAATCCAGCAGTTGCCTGTTGCTTCCTAATTATATTTGCTTATAATTTTGTCAAATGACAGCTGTTTGGGCTAAAGTATCCCAGGCTGGAGTCTACCCCAGTATATTTTCTCTGCCTGGAAATTTTAAGTAGTTGCTGAACGTTTAGCTGGAAGAAAGTATGCTCTTTTATTTTTTTCCCTCATGCTTCAAGAAATTTAGTGACCTTTTATTCATGCCCCCAGGCATCAGAAAAAGGACTTGAAATGTGGCAAGATCTTGGCTTGTGTGTCCGGAATGTGCCGCTTGCCTGCAAAAAACCTCCATCCAAATTTTTCCCAAGTTATAAGCCTCTGAGGAAATAAATCATTTTGCTCACAAGCGCTTGCAAAAGCTGGAAAGCTAAAAAATCTCCTCCTTAGCTTTATTCTAGCCTCATGACTCCCTGTGAGATCCCTGAGGTCTGCAGCTGAGACCCCCCCACCATGAGCCCCGTTGGTGCCGAGCAGCAGCAGCCTGAGCCCCGGCACTGCCCGTGGCAAAGCAGGAGGAACCAGAAGCGGAGAGAAGGGCAGTTGTGGCTACATGTGTGCCTGGTCTTTCCTTTCTCAGCTGTCCGTGAGCATGGAGAAGCAGTGACCAGTGATAGTACCAGCTACTGGAAATGCTCCCTTCGCTGCCAACTAGGACAGCACCACCTGGACAAGGGCCATGTCTGAGGCTGTAAATTCCTTCCTACTAGGACTGGGCACCTAAAGGGCTGGTGACAGCAGCCCCAAGCCCCAGGGAAGATGCGGGTCTGGTGCCTAAGGCCGCAAAGGGGTCACTGGTGCAATTTCCAGCAGCTCTAGGCATATGACTCCATTCAAGAAATGCTGTCCATGTGTTGAGTCTTTTTTTCTCTTCTCTTCTCTTCTCTTCTCTTCTCTTCTCTTCTCTTCTCTTCTCTTCTCTTCTCTTCTCTTCTCTTCTCTTCTCTTCTCTTCTCTTCTCTTCTCTTCTCTTCTCTTCTCTTCTCTTCTCTCCTCTCCTCTCCTCTCCTCTCCTCTCCTCTCCTCTCCTCTCCTCTCCTCTCCTCTCCTCTCCTCTCCTCTCCTCTCCTCTCCTCTCCTCTCCTCTCCTCTCCTCTCCTCTCCTCTCCTCTCCTCTCCTCTCCTCTCCTCTCCTCTCCTCTCCTCTTCTCTCCTCTCCTCTCCTCTCCTCTCCTCTCCCCTTCTCTCCTCTCCCCTTCTCTCCTCTCCCCTTCTCTCCTCTCCCCTTCTCTCCTCTCCCCTTCTCTCCTCTCCCCTTCTCTCCTCTTCCCTTCTCTCCTCTTCCCTTCTCTCCTCTTCCCTTCTCTCCTCTTCCCTTCTCTCCTCTTCCCTTCTCTCCTCTTCCCTTCTCTCCTCTTCCCTTCTCTCCTCTTCCCTTCTCTCCTCTTCCCTTCTCTCCTCTTCCCTTCTCCTCTTCCCTTCTCCTCTCCTCTCCTTCTTTTTTCTTTCCAATTCTCAAAACTTTGATCTTTTTATTATCAACCCTCTTTGTTGTTTTTGTCGTTTTTTATGGTGGTAGAGAAGAGACCTACTGTCCCATTAATTTAGACAGGAAGCTTCTGAAGACAAGAAATGTCCCTTATGACGTGCTAATGCACCAGGTAACCTCATTTTGGTTTGGTGTCTAGACAGTAAAGCAGAGGAGAGCAATAATAAAAACTGAGCATCCAAACACTTGAAACGTCTGTTTGACAGTCTCACGATCTTCTTTGCTGAAGGTGAAGTCAAAGTCAAACCTCTGTATTTTGAGGATTTGTGATGGTTTGGGACTCTGGGGGTCTTTTTTTATTCTGGTTCCAACATGAAGATGACCTGATATGTGTGCATGTGTGTGTGTTTGCATATATGTGTGCATTGATAGGTAGGAAATTTCAGAAAGAGATGTACTGCTTTTTTCAGAAGTTATGTGGTGTCACTGGAAAAAGAAAAATCAGGTCAATTCTTTAAAGTGACCAATATGGAAAGATGTCCCTCACTTCTAAATTCCCGAATTCTGAGTACAGCAGTCTCAGTGTCTAAAAAGGGCCATTTCTGTTTATTGCTGCTTGTGACAATGTGAGGCAAAGACTCAAGCCTCTGTGAATCTTTTCTAGGAAAATACTTCAAGCTGCTCCAATGACCTCTCTTCTGGCTGTTATGAATCTCTGTTTACGTTGCCATAGTTTTGTAGATATGCCAAGGGAGAAAGAAACTGGCCTCCTACTTATGTGCGTTTGAAATTGTTGTCATAAGCAGAAGCCTTCATTCATCAGTTTGGGAATCCGTGAAGTAAATGCAGCTCCAAATTACATCATCTTGAGTTGTGCTGGGGAAAGGGTAACAGGAACGCTACGGTTCCTCAAGACATTTGGTTGATGGATCTGTGGATCTTCTGAGCTGCAGATAAACTGAAAGCAGCCTTTTGCTGCCTCCAATGTCAAGTTGCCTGAAGGTAAGGCCAAGCCACCATTGTTGTCTTTCCTTCCCTTTGAGTGTAGGTTTTGAGCTAATGTGCTTCTTGGAGGTGTCATTGGGCATGCCCCTTGAAAAGACTGGAGGCTAAGGCAAGCGCATATCACAAATGCTTTGCATTGTCCAACATAGCAGGGAAACAAAGCTCTTAGCTTTGCAGCTTGGCTATGCTGCTTTTAAAAAGATTACATAAATAAATAAATAAACAGCAACAACAGGAAGGAAAATACTAATGAAAATGCTAATGATATACCTCTGAGGAAAAAAGAAGATACACAGGTTTCACCTTATCACTCTCTACAACTACCTGAAAGGAAGTTATAGCAAGGTGAGTGTTGGTCTTTTATCCCAAGTAGCAAATGATGGGATGAGAAGAAATGGCCTCATGTTGCACCAGGGGAGGTTTAGATTGGATGTTAGGCAAATTTTTTTCACGGAAGGTGTTTTCAGGCATTGGAACAGGCTGCTCAGGGAAGTGGTTGAGTCACCATCCCTGGAGGTGTTTAAAAGATGCATAAATTAGGTTCTTAGGGACATGGTTTAGTGACAGTGTTAGGTTATGGTTGGACTCAATGAACTTGAGGGTCTCTTCCAAGCAAAATGATCCTATAATTTTATTATTTAAGATAACCTTATCCCCACATACACCAACAACTGTGGTGGATGAAGGCTGCTCTCTGGCACAGCCCCTGCAGAGGGAACTCCCCACATCCAGCAGCAAACCAGCAGCTCCAGCTTGCCCAGCAGCGCTCAGTTATCCCCACTCCCCTCCCCCTCCCCACCACTTCTGAGCTGCAATTCATATAGTAACTACTGAAGTAAAATCAGGAGAAATGAGGACTATATATAAAAGAGCTGGAGTAAAGGCGAGTGGCACCTCCACTCTGCTTCTGAGTAAGTCTTCTGTTTTTAGAAAAAGCTGGGTCCTGCACACACAAGCGCTGTGCTGGCCCAGCCCTGTGGCGCTGACCTGCACGCCTGCTGCGCGGCTGCTGGGCACTGCCGGCCATACGGTACCTGGATTCCTGTGTCTGTCTCTGGAGCCCTCGGCAGAGGAAAGACATGGACCTGCTGGAGAGGGGCCAGAGGAGGCCACAAAAATGGTCAGAGGGCTGGAACACCTCTCCTGTGAGGACAGGCTGAGAGAGTTGGGGTTGTTCAGCCTGGAGAAGAGAAGGCTCCAGGGACATCTTATTGCGGCCTTTCGGCACTTAAAAGAAGCCTGTAAGAAACATGGGGACAGACTTTTTAGCAGGGCCTGTTGCAACAAGACAAGGGGTAATGCTTTTAAACTGAAAGAAGAGAAATTCAGGCTAGACATGAGGAAGAACATTTTTACAATGAAGGTGGTAAAACACTGGCCCAGGTTGCTAGAGAGGTGGTAGATGCCCCATCCCTGGAGACATTCAAGGCCAGGCTGGACAGGGCTCTGAGCAACCTGATCTAGTTGATGTCCCTGCTTATGGCAGGGGGTCTGGACTAGATGACCTTTGAAGGTCCCTTCCAACCCAAACTATTAAATGATTCTGGTTTTCCCTGCAGCCCTGCTGGCCACCCGAAAACCCAAAACCAGGCTCTTTCTGATTCAGGGAGGAACAAGCCCGGCTCCCAGGGAGGCATCCCCCAGGCTGGGCTTCGCTGCAGGTACCCATGGAGCACAGCCCCAGAGAGCCGGGCAGCAGGGGTGCTGCCAGCAGGGCTGAGCCTTGAAATGACCACTCTTGGTAGGGGTGAAGAGGTGCCCTCCCTGCCACTGAGCTGCTCCTCCATCAAGTTCAAATCTCCCTGGCTCAGTCTTGGCCACAGGCAGCCTTGAGATGGAGACGGAGGTGTTTGGGCATCCCAGTGCCTCTGCTGAGCCATCTGCACCCCACACCAGAGCAGGCCAGTGACTGGGGAGACTGGGCTGAGCCAGCTTCCCTACTGGTGTGAAGTGTTGTCTGATCTTTTGAGTGACTGCTCTTTGATTTTTGTTTTTATTTACTTATTTTGTTTTTCTTCCGTGTTGGAGGGTTTTTTTCTCCAGGAAAAATCTTAATGAAATTTTGCTTTCCCCCTACCCCTCAATGAATTAAAAAATAAAAAAATAATTAAAAAAAAAGCCCAAACCTTTAATGTCACAAAACTCACTGCTGCTTCTGCAAAACAGAATTCTTATTGTCCAGCAGCCCTGACTTATTGACAGGCAGAGGAAAAGCAGACAGACCTGTGACGGCAGTGGAAAAACAAAACAAAACAAAACAAAAAAGAAAAAACACACAGACACTCTCCCACGTGGGATGCAGCTCAGTTCCCAAGAATGATGGTGCTGTTGCAAGCACAGTTTGGGCCATGGGGCAGTGAAGTGCCAGGGATTGTGGAGCTGCCCCACTGGATGCTCCCATCACCTGAGACAAGGGCTTCCCACATCCCATAGGGCTGGAGAGGGCTGCAGTACAGTGTAGGGCCATGCAAACACCAGGTAGTCTCTTTTCCCTACTGTATGAGATGCGACCCAAAGCTAAACCAGCGTAGACAGGGACAATGCAACTGCTGCAAAAAAAATGAATGCCAACAAGCCACCTTGCTTCCCTCCCTGCCCGAGGCCCCAGCCCTCCTCAGCCAGTAGTGCTGAATTGCAAAGAGGCAGAAGCAGTAAGTGAGAATGAAAAAAAACGGTAGGGGAGAGTGAGAGGTAGCCCCATTCAAGCTGGGTAAGAGAAAATGTTTTTTTGCAAAAATCACTGGTGTGAAGTTCCTGATGCCAACCACAGAACAAAGGGAACTGCTTTTTTATGTAAATAAATGCGGTCAAGTAGCTGCTGTCTCTGTATGGCTGGTTCACAATGGACACAAGGATTTCACCCAGAGGTGAAGCATCCTTGTCCTGCCCCAGTGGTGCCCAGCTCATACAGGCCCCATTTCTGAGTGGCAGAAGCTGCCCTTACCAGGGGTGGGAATGAAAACTATTTCAGACAACTAAAATATCCTATACAGTCAGCTGTGGACATGGTTTGAGAGCATGGGACTGAAAAGCCCTGGAGTAGCTGGAGCTCTGCAGTAGGCCATGCACATCATATGGCCATGCCCTTGCTAACTTTGCTTTAGACACAGCCTTGGGTTATGGTATTTTTGTAACATGAAAACACCTCAGCGGATCTAGATACTCATTTTTGTGGTACTGAGGCATCTCGGATTTCACAGGAGACTCTCTGCCTTGGACCATTTTCCTGGGGATGCTACCGCAGCTTGTGGCAGGGGCCATTGCAGAACACACTTGCTGGGAAGACCATGCTCTATGGTATGCCAGCAAGTGTGTGACTGGTAATTTCCAGCAGACTGTTGTTCTAGCAATGCTATTGCTTGACTGTATTTTTCATATACACCTTGCCATCTTCTCCCAGGATGGATAGTCCTCCTAGCATGGCACCATACATACCTCCCAGCTGGCTCTGTCCGTTCACGGTGCTGAGTGACACAGAAATGCACATGCAGTGTACCGAAGAGCTTGTAGTCTAATTTGAACCGAAACGCAAATAAGAAGTCACCAAAACCAGCATGGGTAGAGCAGGATGGGCAGGGGAGAGCCCAGAGGTAATGCCATTTCAAGCCTGATATTTTCTAGATTTACACCACTGTATTCATCTTTGAAAAGACAGAGGTAAGTCCAGAAAAACTTCACTCTGTTTAAATTGCCAAAATATCTTAGCCTACATATTTGGTTCTGCTGTTATGCATTCAAGGAAAAATGAGACCTATTAGAAAGCTGAGCCTGACCTACAGCGAGAACTTCAGTACCAGTCTGGGGAGGTAGTTTTTGGATTAGCGTAAGAGCTGAGAGTGGGAAAGCAGAGCTGCGGAGGATTCCCTGCTCCATTACAAGAGGCACCATGTACTTGTCAGCTGGTGCCTCGTCAAATACAGGCCAAATTTCTGTGCTGAGAAACTCCTACCCCTACTCTGCATGCACATAGTCTGTTCTCTGCAGACTTGTAGTAGAGGCATCTTCAGCCCCAACTGCTCCATGTGCTGCTTCCACAGGGGCCTCCCTTGTAAAAGGGTGAGTGAAGTTTTGCTACCGCCATTCACAGCACCCCTCGCTGCTGCAGGTCAATGCTGAGGAAGGCTCAGTCGTCAGGCTGCTGCCCAGTGCTTCCTTCCAGGCACATCACACTCCCCTCCATTGCCATACGTTGTCATGTAAGGCCATGTGTCCTCAAACCACACTCCTGCCAAACCAGTGGCACCCGCCAGGCTCACTCTCAGCTTGTGAAGGAGGGAGCCAACCCCTCGGTGTGGGGGCTTGGCAGGAACATGAAGCACCCCCTGTGACAAGCAAGGGCTGCTGGCCATGCTCGCTGTGACCCTCCTGCCTGGGAACCACCCCTCTCTGGGCTGCACCTTGGTTCTATCTCTCTCTCAAGATGCTGACTGAAAGGTTAAGCCACTGAAAGGTTAAGCCACTGAAAGGCCGCTAATAATTTATGGACAATTTTCTTTTAAAGTGAGTTTCATTAAAGAAATATTTTCTCCTTATGCAAAGTCACCTGAGGTGGTCAGAAGGGAATTAACATCCTACAGGCTGTCCAGCGGAGTGCCCAGCACCATTACAGGTGCCATTTTTAGTTTAATAATGAGAGAAAGATGAACACACACACACACACACACACACACAGAAGCAGAGATGGAGGAAGATGCTGTTACACACACCGTTGGGTTATCATGTCTGATGCGGCCATCAGGCAGAGAGTCTGATTCATTTCTGGAAGCACTCCAGCCCAGCCCCGCAGCCAGACGGCTGAGCCTGTGGCTGCACTGTGGGCCTGCAAGTGCCGCAGGTCTGAAGTGAATCAGCCGTGCCGCTGGAAAGTCTTTTTCTAGGTGCAAGATGCCCGCTGGCAGCAAGCAGTAGGAGCCCAGAGAAAGAGAACAAGTGCAACTCAGCACTCCTGGCAGACAAACTACCATCTCCAGCATACCCTGTGCACAGTGACACTTTTTTTTTTAATCTGTTTCACCCACAGAGACTTTGTCTGAGTACTTGCTGCACACACGCCTGCTTTGCAGGCAAGCACAGGGCGATGCCACAGCAGCCCAGCATCCTTGCCATGGAGGCCCCTCATCTTTTCTTGTAAAAGATCCGATTCAAGTAAATTCTGACTCTATATTCCCACCTTTGCTTGACAAACAGAGCAGGGAAATGCCATTAACACGCAAGCGTTCCTCAAACCACTTTGTTTTTGCTAGTCGCTCACTGCCAGTCACAGTGGAAACAACACCACTTCCTCCCACATGCTGTCAGTGCCTAGACTCTAGCTATTCGCTTTTAATTGAATTAGCCAGCCCAGTGCTTTTTTGTTATCCTATACAAAGCAGCTACATTCTGCAAACACCTTGCTGGAGTGACTAAATCAGACAGTGAGATAATTATTTCCACCCCATCACTCACTTTGGTTCCAAATTTGCCATCAAAACACAGGTGGCTGTGAGGTTCATGGGATGTCCTCAGCAGCTGAGTAACATCACAGACCTGCTCCCAAATAACTGAAGTCACCTCTGGTTTTTAAAAACTCAGACTTTATTATCTGGGGTGAAATCTTCACCCACAAATTAAGTGGAATCAGGATTTCAAGCCTCCGTCCTAACCCTGCTCCACTCCAGCTTCTCAGACTGTAAGCATTTCACCAACACCTCCGTTTCCATTAAAATAATACTTATTGCTGTTGTTGCTGGTGCTGTCATCATTAATAAAATTGAACACAGCTCACAATATTCCTTAGAAAGAAAAACTTTGCTTTAATTGTCAGCATAAGAAGTGATAGATGGCATGTTTTCTTTGTGTATATATATCTTAAAACTCACCCGTTTCCAATGTGTTTAAAAGCAGATCTAAATAAGCTCTCACAAATAACCACAGGACTATTTTAGAGGTGGAAGGATGGCTTTGGATAGCCTTTAAGCATGGGGTTACTCTGGACCTGCCATAGAGTTTTATCTGCTCCTTGGCAAACCTCACTAATCATTTCCTATGAGAACAGGCAGAGAGAGTTGGGGTTGTTCAGCCTGGAGACGACAAGGCTCCAAAGAGACTTTATTGTGGCCTTTCAGTACTAGGAAGGGACCTATGAGAAAGATGGGGACAGACTTTTTAGCAAGGCTTGTTGCGATAGGATGAGGGGTAATGGTTTCAAACTAGAAGAGGCTAGACTGATACTAGACATGAGAAAGAAAATTTTTACAATGAGGGTAGTAAAACACTGGCACTGGTTGCCTGGAGAGGTGGTAGATGCCTGGAGACATTCGAGGCCAGGCTGGACAGGGCTTTGAGCAACCATATCTGGTTGGAGATGTCCCTGCTTATTGCAGGGGAGCTGGACTAGATGAGCTTTGAAGGTCCCTTCCAACCTAAACTATTCTATGATTCCCTGCACACACTGAGGGCAGGAAAACCTCTCGCCAGGCAGGAGACCTGGCCCCATGTTTGCACAAGACCCAAAATACAGGGGAGGGAGCTTGGAGAGGTTTTACAGGCACTACTGTCAGCGTGAATCCTTCTGAAACGCCAATGCCTTGTGCATTTGTCTCTCCTCTCTGCCCATGCAGCAGAGGAGGGAAGCAGCAGGTTCCCATAGCTCACAGGGTGGCTGCGAGGGGCTTTGGGGGGAGAGGGAGACACTCAGTGTTTGGGGTTGGCTGGCTGCTTGTGGAAAGGAATGGAGCGTCTCTACTGCTTCAGCTGGTTAAAAGCCATCCCATGCATGTCAGGTGCATGTGCTCCCTTGTATCCATGCAGCTCACAGCAATGCCTTCTGCCAGCTCACGGCATTGCCAGTCCAACGAGTTGGCACTTCCAGGAAAAGAAAAAATGTCGACTAGTCATGGGAGCTGGTTTCTTAGTGTCATTGGCAATAAAATTACTTGAACGATTCACTGCTTAAAAATCAACCTTCCTAGACCATTAAACCCTTCGCAGTCTTGATGAGATTCCCTGGTGGACTGAGCAGGAATTGCTGACTACACTCCAAAAATAATAGCCTTTGCCTTCTCCCTCTGAACACAGAGCTGGCGAGAGCTGGGCAGGTGAAGGAACATGTGGGTGGATGTGGGGAGATGCTTACATGAAGCCAAGGAAGCTTCATTTGACCTTGTTGAGGAACCAAGGAATTATTCAACATCCCACTTTCACTAAGGCTTCACCACATCAGGACCACTTGTTAACTTTCACTCCTCTTAAAAACGTTCTTCAGTCTACTCGCTGCTCCTTATCTGATTTCTGGGCTCTCAGTTCCTTCTCTATGGCCACCTTCTCCTGTCCCTCAGCATCATCTTCTTGTCTCTCTACGTGGCCTTGCTGTGACCTCAGCTGTATCGCTGGCTCTGCTGCTGTTTTCAGCCCCCCCTTTGCCCCTCTGCACAGCTAAGTTCCTTCAGGACCTCTCCAACAGCTTCGAGTCACCTGCATTTCTCTCCCTCTAGCAGTGGTTCCATTCTGATAAGCTTTATCATGGTTCAAGACCTGCTTTTTCACATTCTTCCGGTGTGGTTGAAAGCCTCTTGGCAAGGCCCTCCAGTCACCTTCTCCTCCAGCTCCTCTAGACCTAGACAAACGGCACTGACTCCTCTAAGCACAACCAGATCTTTATTTCTGACCATCACCATCCTCTATCCTTTTCCTCTTCCCTGGCCTCCCTTCTTCCTGCTTGCCAGAGTACCAGTGGCTGCAACATCCCTCTTGCTGTGCCACCTTCTGTCCTTTCCATCCCTCCAACCTCTTCCTCAAGCTTTCTACCCTAAGCATGACCTGCTGCACCCTCACTTGCCCTCTGCTTCCATCTCTATTTAGCAGCCCCATTGCTGCCTAACCCCTTGACCAAGGTCTTTAACTCCCTGTCCCCTCCTGCATCCTCCAGGCTTGCTCCTGGCCCACTCCCTTGCAGAGTCCCCTCCTCGCCCCTCACAGACCTCTCCCTGACCCCATCACAGCTCTTATTCCCCCCACCCCATAACCTCTTTTCCCTGTGCAGCCACAAGCAGCAGCCCATACCTGCCCTCCTCTTTTTTCAGCCAGTTTTAGCTTCTCTCTTCCTTTTTTTGGTGGGGGGAAGGTGGCAAGGGGAGACCTCTCTTTATGCATTGATTTTTTTAATATTTTTTTTTCCATACCTTTCCTGCTCCCCACATCTCCATGTGCTGCTTTATTTCTGAGAAATAGTTGACTTCTCCTCCTGGCCAAAACCCACTTCTCCACTTCAGACCCGCTCGCCCCTTCCCTTGTGAAAGACAGGGCTAATTCACTTTAGCAGCACGTACTAAATGGCCGCAGTGACCCCCAGCTAAACCTGCTAAGGGAACTGTCCTCAGCCAGCTGTCCTCCTCTACACTTGCTCCTTGCAACCACTGGGTCCGTGCCTGCAGCCACCCTGCTCTGCCTTGTCCATCTGGAGATGGCAAGTTTTCCTGGGCAAAACACAATTTGACTGGTTTGGTAAAGATCAATATTGATAGTCCTTGTGTCCCACAACACGAATTCCAGTATCGGTCCATCTGCAGGGGTGTGCTGGAGAGCCTGGAAGAAGAGGCTGGAAGGAGAGGCTGCACACAAGCAATTGCCTTCCCCTGCCAGGAGTCAGGCCCACCTCTCCAGGCTCAAGGGGCTGGCAGTACCAGAGCTGCTGCCTTCATCCTGGGAGCACCAAGCATGTGGAAGAAGAAGAAATGGGTTTAACTGGACCCTTGGCATGTGTAGTTTGTTTTCTATAAGGCCTTGCAGGAGGGGCAGAGTTTCAGAGCAGCGCAATTACTTGCCTGTGTCCTCCAGTGAAGTCTCTGGGGTTTAATAAGGCACAAAGCATTGATGGACACTCCTCCCCAGGTGGAGTCTAAGAAGTGAAATCAGTAATGCACATTGAAAGCCTGCAGCAGATAGACATTCCTATGTGCCCTCTTGATCTTTCTTTGTCTCCTCTCCCCAGTCCAGCATTTTCATAAAGCTTCTAGAGCATCATTAGCACCCTTTCCCTTCCTCACTTGGGAATGACCCTAGCCAAATGTGTAAAATGTCATTTTAGAGGGGTGAGGGTGACTTGCTGGCTGCACACACATACATGCTGTATGCAAAAAACTTCATGTTCTACTTAATGATTCTGGTTTTAATATAACCTTTGCAAAGAAAAACAAAAATCAGCCTTCCTAACAAAATGAAGCCGAGCTAAACAGCCCTGCTAACTATCTGCACCTAGTGGTCTGCGGAATGGTAAGCAGTGTAGAAACTGTGCTCCAGGTTAAAAAAAATAATAATAATAACGAGAGAGAAAGAAAAAAGAAAGCCTTTCCCCTCAACTTCCTGCATTAATCCTCTTTGCACACCCTGCACATCAAAGCACCCCCCATCACTGCCTCCCAGAAATGAGCTCATCGGCTTCCAGAAAATGCCGTGCCATCCCCTCCCTGCAGCAGAGATCCCAGGTGCCCAGGGTGCCTTCAGCTTTTCCGTGGGTATGGGCACCCCCACAGCACAGGTCTAGACCACCCACATGGAGCACATCCCTGGCGAGCAGCGGCACATGGGTATGCGTGCCAGGGAGCCGGGACAGGCACCACGGGTTTGGCAGCTGTGTCACCACCGTAGTGGATGGTGAAGGTTCGTCAGGGTCTCTCGGCAGCAGCCGACCTATCACAGCTCCGGCTGATTTCAAACTTCCTTTTTGTGGTTTACGTCGCCTCGATTTATTCATTTCCTTGTAATTTACAGATAGACATCAATGCTTGCTATATTTAAATGGTGTCTCTATCTGTGTGGGGATTGTAGGTAAGCCATTTTATTCATAGAGTGTTGGTTTTAAAGGAAAGTGAGACTTCAGGGTCACTCTTCTGTCGCCGTCTCATGCGCAAGTACGGGTGATCTGCATTCGTGCCCAGGAACGCCAGGCAAAACTCCTCCACAGCCCACAGAGCCTGGGATGCAGCTCCAACTCCTCTACTTTCCTGTCTCCCCACCGTGGAGCAGGATTGTCCACCCCTCTCCCATCTCTGCAATCCCAGAGATCATCTGGGCTAATTAGTGCAAATGATATAATTGTTCAGGTGGTGCAATGAAAACTTCCAGGATTTGGTTATATTGGGGATGGGAGAAGCTCTAGAAGAAAAAAAATCGTGTTTTGTTTAAAAAGACTAAAACGTTTTGCATTATTCCCATGCAAATATCTGTCATTTGCTTCACCGTTTTCTTTTGTAAAGTTCAAAGCTGGCAAAAGGTATTGTGACCAGTGCACTCCAGATGGTAACCTATGTTAAAAATCACACAGCAGCAACCACTCTGTATGGAAGGTCTCCAAATATTTGGGGAAAAGATGAGAAAAGGGATGAGGATAATATGAATTCCTAAGACCCAGTCTGGGTTTTTCAGCTGTTTTGTGAAAAACCCCGTGCTCTTAACAGCTCTGACCTTTCCTATTTCTTGGAGACTGACGTCTCTACATTACATACACGATGAGGTCACTCACCCTGTTTTTGAAGTCTTTCTCTCTCACTACTCGCATGGGTTTTTTCTGTGGGAGGGGACAGTCATGAAGAGGGCTAAACCTCTTGATCATGTGTGAAAAGAGGAAATGAAAATGAGTTATTGGAGATGTAACTAGACCTGACCCATAACTTTGGTTTCTGAGGATATAAAAATCATGAAACTCAGGAGAAGTTTGAAAGGAAAAAGATAGGGCATATACCTCTAAAAGCGATTTTACCTAAAGCTAGATGCTCTGTGCAAGAAACTGGAAATGTGTAGCCTTCTCTTTTATGAGAGAATTATGAATGGCTTTAGCAGGAGCGTGAGAAACAACTGATTCAATCACCTCCTTGAGAAAAAGTAATTTGAATGTGGTGGCTCGTGCTGAAATAAGTTGCACACCAGCTTCCTACAGGAAAGCCTATGATAAGTGATTGCTACAATCATATTATGCTGAGCATTTTATGGTTTCTAGGGTGAGAATCACAATTGCCAAGAATCAAGAACATCCTACTCACAATTATAGGAATTGTGGTGCTATTTAGAGGTTCAGCTCCAAAAGTGGTGCCCCACCATGCTTGGCATTGTGAAAATGATAAGCACTGCCTGCCTTTAGATCTTGAGGTCAATGTAAAGAAAGGTTGAGAAAGGACCCAGAAGAGAGCCAAAGGTGTTTGTTAGACTCACAACAAGGTATTTGGCAATGCACATTACTAGATTGCTGCAACCACCAGTAAAGAAGAAAATTTCTTCATGAGCATGTGCCAGGGCTGATGCCTATATTAGACCAGGAGTAAAAGGCATAAGACTACAGGAAATAAATGGTCTCCTGATGTATGAGTAGGAGTTATCCATGGGCAGAGACAGGTTAATGCATTTTGGAGTCAAACAGCAGAAGTACCTGAAAGTGTATGACCTCTGCCTGCGCTGCACTGGACATTTCCAGCTCAGAGAGAGATTCTTCATCTTGCAGAGCTGAAGAAATCAGGGCATTTCTCTAGCTGCCTGATCCAGATTTAAACACCTGCTCTTCACAAAGGAAGTGAGAAGGAGCAAGGTGGACAACATGGTGAGGATCCAACTAAATGCATTTCACGCACATGGTGATGCACACATTGCACCAGTGCTGATACAGCTGAGGGAGCCTGGCAAGCATATTTCAGCTATTAAGGTGTGAGTATCTGCTCTAACCTCACCAGGTTCATGTGGACATTCACAGAACTTTCTCTGGTAGATGGTGTCATTGATACTACATGGAGACTGATTTCACAAAAGTGCCCAGTATACAGTCCCGTGTCTGTAACTGGAGTGGCAGGAGGCTGCCAGCTGGCCTGCAGAGACATGCAAGGCAGCCATGCTCCACCAATACCATGGAAACAATAAAACATTTGCAAAATGAAGTCCTGTGTTTCATCTGTTGTTTCCCAGAGCATGAAGCTACTCCTAAGAGCTGAAGAAAATGGACTGGGCTCTACCCTTTCTTGACCACTGCCATTTAGTGAAACACCACCCTGTGCAAAGCCACTCAGACATCAGCTTTCAGGTCAGACTTTGCCAATGCAAAGTGGAAAAACATATCCAAGCCCAGAATAAAGGCATTTGGTTCCCACTTAAGCACAGGTGATTGCCTTACCCTCCTGCTGGATGCCAAAAGGGTAACGACAACTCATCCATTCCTACCCCAGCATGTACATCAGTTATTCCGTGTCTACAGATCAAGGAGTGTTATTTTGAGACACCTAAGTCGGCTCCTCCTTGACTGTCATCTCAGCACGTTCAAGGCACTGAGCACTTTGCAGTGCCTGTGGGGCTGTGGGACACAGTGGATATAACCACCCTGCCGGGATGCACAGGGGATGTGCGACACCTGGCCACACACTTGGAAGCCAAGTGCCTATATGAGCCATGCACCCGCTTCCTCACCGCCCCCAGTCACAGGGACCTGTCAGCTTCTCTTTGTAGACAACCAAATTCACAAGCACTTGGTCACAAATAACTCTCAGCCTCCTACTAGCCGAATCAGAGCTCAGATGAAAGACACCCTGGCAATCTTTAAAATCTTGCCATTTGAGTTTGACTAAACTTGACACATATAGTTCTGCCTGGGAAAGGAGATACTATGACCGTTTCAAACTACTCGGCTTTTTTTTTTTTTCTTGGCAAGTACTCTTTCTTCCTCTCTCTCCTCAGCCCCTCTACATGTATACACAGACAACGATCTGAGAGAGCGCAAGAGAAAATGCTTTACTTTTTCCTGAAAGCTCTCTGCTGAAGGTGGTGTTTCCCCACCTCCACACTGCTGACAAATGCTGATGTAAACAGCATGCATATGCTCGTCTAAAAGGCCACGGGGGTTTTCACGTGAATCCTGTGTTTTTTCCACAAACCCTGTTACACTGTATTTCAGCTTAAAATGTATCTCCTCATTTCTGGTTACCCTACAATCCCTTTAAGGCTAATACAGTTTACAGCAGTAAGCAAAACCACTTAGCAGAACCAAATTTTGAACAAAGGTACTTCAGCTGCAGAGCTCTGGCACGAAACCCTTTAAAGAAACAATTCTAAGTGTGGATGTATTAAAATCAGAGAAGCCAATGCTGACACAAATGGCATGATGAAATAGTTTGAAAAAACATCAGCTATGCCTTCAGTGTTGACAGGAGTAAAACATGTCACTTATAACGCCACTGAAATCATAACAGGAAGGAAGTAGACCTCAGAAACTATAAACAGAAGTTAAGAGAAGTAGGAAGTACTTCAAATGCTTTCACGTAGTGACTGTAAAAAAAATATACTAAAAGGAGAAAATGTTTTCAGGGTTTTTTCTTGTTGGCTTTTTTTTTTTTTCTACTTTACATATCCATTAGTTATTTTGATGGCCACAAAAGTCAAATGCAACTTTAAAGTTCTCACGTGCAATGTGACTTACGGTACAAATCAACAGGTCAGTTTTCCTGCCACTCTTCCCCTGTCCCAGCCCTCCAAGAGAAATATCTCAACCTCTTTGCTTGGTAGAATAAACTTTCACCTCACATCTCTCTGCATTCATACTAAAGCAAGTTGTGTTTGGCCAAAACGTAGATGGTGCTCTTCTCCCTCCCTCTTCACAGCTTCTGACTTTAAATCATGCTCCTTCAAGGAATATAATTAAAAGCTCATTCCAAAGCCAAAAATGATAATGCACCTCAATAGTCACCAGGAGCCTCCACATAAGGAGAAAATGCACCACCATCACCACCTCTCCCCCCTCCCCCCAATTTTCAGACACTTTACAAATCCTGTAACTACTTTTCACACCTTGCTCTGCCTGTAAGCTACTGCACCCGAGAACATTTCTCGGGACCCTGATTTCCAGTAAACAGGGGCTGCCCAGTGACATTCATTTCTGCTCCCAACTTCACTAATTCGGTTCACTTGTCATCCTCCTTTTTACCCTTTCCCAGCTTTTCTCAGTTGAAAACACTCTGGAAACTACAGCAACCAGTGACCATCACCTCCAGCCCACAAGCGGCAGGTCAGAGGGTCCCCGAGCACTGGGCTGGGCTGGGGGGGTACCAGCCTGGTCCTCAGCCCCAGAGGCCATGGCGGGGCAGGGGCAGCACCAGATCCCCAGCTGTAAGGCTTTGCTGCATTGTCCAAGATTTGGGAAACCAACAGCCGAAGGGCAATGATCTTATTCTCTTTTTTTTTTTTCTTTTTTAATCTACTAGGTATAGCTAATATTGCAGACATTTTTGTAAGAAAAAATCCTTACCTTTTGACCTTTCCCTGCACTTTTGGCTTAGAAGACAGGTGTCCATAGACTCAGCCAGCAGTGCTGCCCAGGCTCACAGTGCAGAACCGCGCGTATTAGATTTGCCCCACTACTGAAAACAACACATACGAATCGAGTTGGTGGTAGGGAATAAGGACTTTATTCTAAGAGATGTGAGCTGAAGCAATGAGCATCTGAAGCAATGACCACTAGAAAAATGTGAAAAACACATCAAATATTTGCATTGTACCAGTTCAGTTTGAACACAAAGGTCCCTTGCAGTAAAATGTAGGTACAGGCCAAAAGCATATGCAGAAGCCCTGAAGGTCACCTACAGCAGTGCTTTTAACGTTTAAGAAAGAGGTCTCCCCTATGAAAATCTATAAGCCAGGAAAAACACTTCAAGTAACAAAGAACACAAAAGTAAAAATGATCTGTTAATTCTGTTTGGCTCTGTGTAGAAGGAGGGGGATAATATATCCCAAAAGAGCATGCATCTTTAAGATGTATAAATGTGAAGTCCCTAGAACACAAGTCTGCTGCCAGACCAAGTACCGCTTTTTCTTCCACAACTAGAAAGTCAAGTGAAGTATGTCTGTTAAGCATAGGGAGACCGTGTTCTGGAGTTAAAGCTTCTACGACCACACGGTCTGCTTGCCAGCAAGGAAATCTCACCGACACGCATACTCAACAGACCTCTTCTATTTGTCTTTATAATGGCACCCTATGATTAAAATCTGCAAATGGCATAAAATTATACTTCCGTAAAATTTCTGAAAACAAACATTAAAACAAGTATTTCCTTGATTGTCTTAATACAGGAGGCCAAATGCTGTTCTCCTTGAACTCTCCCTTCACATTCATTTTGGTACCACTGACAGGAAGCTGCGAGTGCACATGAAGAGCAGAGCTGGCTCTGTATAAGCCAGAGGTGGTCAATATTTTAACCTGGCTCATGGATGTGCCATCAAAAAAGGGCTAGCAGGACCATTTCGTGCTATTTTCAAGGTCTGCCAGCTTAATTCTAATGCATACATACATATATATACATATATATATAATGCATAGTACATTGCAATTATAAAACATAATTTATTTTTAAACCTGCTCTTTGGGACTCTAGAATTTGAGTAGTTGATCCACTAAATCCACAGGTAATATGAGTTGAGCAACCTCTTTTCTTAACATAGTACCATAAATGCATCATCTTAAAAACTGCTATTATGGGGGTTAATCCAATAACAACAGTGGCAGCAACAAAATTCATTGTCAGGACAAATGTCAGTCAGGCATTAAAAAAATATGTCTCTGAAGAATTGCATTGTTTTTAAAAAATACAATGAAATATTCTATACAAGAATATAGGCATCACACTTACGAATCTAAATTTATAACCACTTACATGTATTAGCTATTCTCAATAAACCATCTACATTTGCTACCCACCTATAGTAGCTAAAGCTTCAAACTGGGAACACTACAAATTTATGTATCTTCCCTGAGATCAGTAATCCAAAATAAATAGCCCTGCAAATGTAACAGTGTAAACTCCAGATTGACGTCTTCAGTAAGAATCATTCCTCAAAACTCAAGGAGAACATTAAGCAAAGGTAAACATAGCAATCATTTTGTCAGTTTCGAGTTATTTTCAGTGACAGCGGAACCTATGTGAGATGTAGCATCCAAACGCTGAAGACCCATCATTTGCATCATACAATATAGTTGTCCTAGTTCACTTTCCTATCATTGAACCCCTGAACACATCCAGCTGTGATATGGATCTCCAAATTGCAACCCAGAACTGCTCTTCCACTCTGCATAATCTTTACAGTGACTTTAAAAACACTCTTTCTGAGGATCTTATTCTTGAATAGAGGAATGGCGAATAGATCTGTGATAATCCTCTGGACTAGTCACAAGTTCTGGTAAATCATAGCCTCTCAGAAGATGTCCACTGTTTTGTTGAGCAAAGTAATACAGCTGCCTGGCAAACATTGGTTCAACCTTAAGAACAGACAAAACATTAATCAGACATGTGACAAAATTTCATGGTCCTCATCTTACTTATTTACAGTGATTTTAAGTTAAAAACAAGGCAGGACAAAACAGTTCCGCTTACAAGAATGGGAAAATAATTTCAGTGGTCCCACCAATCTCTGTTTTATGCAGGTCTTGCCTGTTCTGCTGCCAAGTGCCTTGCCAATTGCACCCACCCTTTACCTCCACAGTCTTTGTTTAGAGGGGTACCCAGTGACACTAATGATGTATTAGGAATTGCAGCCCCCTTAGCCAGCCGCTGGGTGTGAGCAATGCCTACAGGCCAGAGACATCTATGATCACTCAAGGTGTTCAAATGCATATACAAAGCACTGAAAGTCTCATCTGCATTGCAAAGCACTTTGAGGACTTAACTTAAAATGCTGGAGCCCTCAGGTAGACTGATATACATTGCCAAATGACAGTGTTTGAAATTAGACTTCATTCTAACACCAAGGTGACTCTCGTTTCTGTTCATTCAAGTTCTGATGAGGAAACCATTCCACCACCAAGAGGGATTTGTATTATTTAATGCTGCCTTCACTTCTGTCTCTTCAGAAACCACCCATCCCCCTCAGGGCTTTGGGCTCTGACTGCAAATATTTACGTTGCACATAGAGAACACCTGAAGCTCTCCTTATTCTTGGGAGATGGAAAGGTTGGACAACTCTTCTCCACAACCCTCTCCTCCTGGTCAGCCGGCCCCTCCACGACACCAGCACCATTTGGGAGGCAAAATACGCAGTCTGTGGGTCCAACCTCTGGGAAGCCAGAGAGCCAGAAGGGATTGCTGCCTTGGAGCACCCCACCAATCCCCCTTCCCTTCCTCTCATTGACATTCAAGGGCAGTTGAGCACCTCCTGTCCCACCATGGGGCAGACAGTAAGGCAACGGGGCAGGTAAGCCAGACAGCACCCAGGGCAGAGCTGTTTGCTGGGATGGTGTAGCGCCACCAGCCCATGAGCTGGGACGGTGTAGCCCCACCAGCCCATGAGCTGGGACAGCCCAAGAGGTTGAGGAGCAACTAGCAAGGGGAAAGCAAAGCTCTGCAAAGAGCAGGAGAAACAGGCTCACAGAGAAGCTGCCAGGACAGGAGATGGATAAGTGGGCAAGAGAGGGGATGCTGGGAAGGAGGGATGGAAAGCTAGAAAGCCAAAATGGAGACAGAAGACCTTAAGGAGAGACAGAGGTGGAAAGCTACCTCTAACCAGTCATTCCATAGCTTGGGAAGGATTTGTGAGCTTCCCGCCTTCCACCTCAGAGATGCACTGAGCAGCGGTGTAGCAGTGTGAAAGCTACGCAGCTAAGGGGAGGCCATGGCTTATGACAGATGTCTGACTTAGGACCCATGCTGCTACTGAAGGGTCTGTTGAAAAATGGAGACACCTGTTTTCTTCCCAAGCATGCAATAAGCTAAGCACTGCCACTAACGTGTGCATGATCACCTCTCTTGTGGTTTTATGGGCCAATACAGCCAATTTAGAAAGTACCTGGTCTCGGTCTCCGTCATCACCCTCTCTCACATAGCATCCCGAAACACTAGCTTTGAGTGTGTGCGAACTGTGGTCAGTCAACCCATGAGCTTACCAGCTACCTTAACCCCGAAGCTGCACAGGCAGCCCCTGCATCCCAGTAAGTGCTGAGGTCTCCGAGATGCAGGTTGGGATCTTGGAGCATCTTCAGAAGCAGCAGCTGTGAAAGCACCATGTCCTGCACTGGCCTGGCAGCCCAAGGAGCTGCACAACAGAGCCAGTGATAACGACATGGCCCAGATCTTCCAGGTATCTTCTAGCTTTAAGTTTTGAAGGTATTTTTAAGACATCACAGATGACACTTAAACTCTACAGAGAGGGATATCAGGTGCTCTGCCCTACTGAGGGCCACCAGTCAGTCCTTGGCAGATCTGGGGATTCAACCCTGCTCTGGATGGTGCTGCATTTTCAAGAATTCATTACTTCCCTCACAACCTACACAAGGTAGAAAAGCCTGACTGGCAGATTCCCATCCTCCAAGGAATATGTTTCTTTTAGATAAGGCAGAAGTCTTACTTACATGGGCTGTAATTAGCTTCCTCTGCCTCTGCGGATCTGGAAATTCCTCCCCAAAGCACAGAGTGACCTGGTATCTTGGCAGCGGACGTCCATGGTGAGCAAAGGCTTGGAGCTCTGGGAAAAGAGGAAGGACTGTGTGGGTTAACTCCAGCAGGCAGGCAAGCACCATGCAGCTGCTGGCTCATTCCCACCACTTGCCTCACAAGTCATGTCATACGCACAAACCAGGATGTTCTTCCAAATAGTATTTTTATTGGGCCTCAACAGCAGAACCCAGGACCCACTCAAGCAGGCACCCAACAGCAGCCCTGAAGTCGATGGCTTAGTGGAACCAGAGACTCGAAGTGCTGCCAGCCACGGAATTCAGCCTCAGACAGACACAGTCATGGAGCCACTGTCATTCTTGTGCCTAGTGGAGGGTGGGGAGGCACAGAAAGGTGAAGGACCTAATTTAAGCCATGCACTGAGCCAGCAAAAGAGCCTGTGTCTGCTGTGCTCCTGTAGTCCCTTCACTAACCCGCATCCTTGTACAAAGGGAAAAAGGTTGAATCATACTATTACACTAATACTCAAAGTGGCCCCTATGAAAGATAGAGGGGGAGGCCTTTACGAGAGACTTCCACTCAAATGAAAATCACTGTGTTATGTTTTAGACACTGTATTTCCTTCCAGAAAAAAAAAAAAAAGAGAACTGCATCTAATACATTATGTTCATGAAAGTTCACATTATATGAACCATTTCTATAGACCTGATTGGCAAAGATTTCATCTTAATTTATAACCCCGTTCATGCATTCTGGAACAAAACTGAAATTACCATTAAAAACAATGTCTTATAATGAAGCACACCCCTCTATACAGCGAAAGGAAATTCTTCAATCTTGGCATGACCAATGCACCTTTTCCCAAAATGCACCCCTGCCATTTCTACTCTAACCTCAAGCTTTTCAGACCAGAGTGGCTACCACAATAAGGTCCCAGCCCTGGCTTGGGACTACAGGTCTTACTGTGAAGGTCAGTTATAAGAGTGAAACAATGGGCAGCTCACTTAAAACACAGAGTAAAGCATGGTTCTCCCCAGGGTCTGTCTCAAACCCCCGTTTTTCCTTTTCCCCCAGTTTTATTTGGCTTCAGCATTTCTCCAAATACTGAATATCTGTGGGACTGCCACACAGCAGCCCGTGGCACATATCTGGAGAAAAAAGCCCTTTCTTTCCCTCCAGCAGGATAATTGAGGCTTGAGGTCAGCCTCATGCTTCTCCAAAACCCTCCACTTGTTCTGTCTTCCTTTCCAGACTCAAGCGACTCTTCCTACACTGCAGAGCTCCCCATGCTCCTCCCCAAACCTTCCACATCTCCTGCTACTCTGGCTTCAGCTGCCCCTCCTTCTGCCAAGCCAAGTCCCTTCCAGGTGCCACCCTCACACTCCCAAATTCTCTTCCCCTATCCTCCCACTCTCCAGCCAGTCCAATTTACTGCATTTGTTATGCAGTAGTCCCCAGAGACCATCCACCTGGTTTCTGATTTATTGCCATTTGAGCCTTCTCAACAGCACAGGCCGCTCAACATGGGCCTCAATGCTCCAGAGCAGTTTGCACTGCAGCATCCAGCTCCTCAATGGGGTCCTAACAGCTGTGGTCCATAGCAGTTTTACTTCTGCCCCTTTCTCCACTGTTCCAGATTTCCTTTCCCAGTAGAGGTCTCCTGTCTCTCCTCCCAAGGAAGCCCTGGTTTCCTAAGCAGAGAACCCCAAAGCTTGCCTACAGTCTGGGACCTCACTATATTCAATTAACATGCAGATGTGATACACTCATGGCAAGTCACTTACAAACCCAGCTGAGCATCCACACATGCAAAAACTCACTTTGCACACACCACAGACTATGACTTCAACCACATGCTTGGGTTTGTGCAGGCATTGGTGCATAAGTAATTTAGGAGGGGAAAAAAAACTATTGCTTGAGCTTATCTTTGGGGTTAGGTGTCTAAAAAGAGATGTCCTGTCAACCGTTTGGAAGAACCCAGAGTACATCTAAAAAACCACCAGAGAAAAGAGAAAGGGATTTCAAAACCATAATCAGAGGCAGAATAATGCATCTTTAAATTAGCATGTAATTGAAGCCCAAGCCAATAACCTGACCTCAAATTCCCCTTTCTAACTGTCGATTTTCACATCCATATGAGATTTCTCTCATTAAATCCATTTCTTGCTTGACCACTCTGCTTGGATGGTGCATCAGCATTGGAATATAAAGCAGTCTAAAGCTGTTGGTTTGTGGAGATATTTTTTTAAATTTGCAAGGCATTATTCTAAGAAACGCATACCAGTGCTGATGCCCTGTTCTATGGGAAAATACACCAAACCACAGGCACTCAGTTCACCTGTAGTGATGCCACACAGCTCAAAAAAGCAGCAATGTATTCGAGCTGCCCAAATTGTCCTCTGCAGCAATGACCAGCTCCCACCAGTTTCCCTGAGCGGACAAATTTCCTCCCTCTAACTGCTCAGAAGTGCTGGGAAGTGGGGTTGAGGCTCTGCCTCTTCCCTCCACGAGCTGGAAGGAGAAGGTGTCATGCCGAAGTGTGTCCTTGTCATCTCTGTACTGATGCTGCCAACTGCCCAGTGCAAAACAAGACCTTCCCACATTGCTCTGGAGAGGTAACGCATCTTCCTGCTTAGAGCAATCCCTAAACTCCAAAGCTTGTGAAATCCTCTTCACCCCCCAAATGTCTTTTAAACACTGGCACAGACTGAAAAGGAGGCTTTCTACTGAAATTCATGCTGATATTTGTATACCCTGAGCAAGATCTCAGGCTCGCTCTAGGTCACACTGAGCAGCATGAGTGCAGACCACAGACCTACCCAGGACTTAGACTAGTAGATCCAAGATCAGGATCCCCTTTCCTCTGTCACTCAAATACACAGAAAGATTATTTTGCTAGGTTCCTCCTTATACTTCTTAAAGAGATGTGAGGTTTGGGGTATCACCAGCTGAGCATCCATTCATTCCTGCTGGTTTGTGCAGGGGCATTGAATGTGCACAGAGAGCAAAATTTGACAGGATTATTCAGGAGTCAATTACCCCTTATTCAGGAGTCAACTACCCCTTGACTGTGCTTGCCCAGAAAAAGTTAGGAGTAATTCTTACTGTAACTTGAAAGGTAAGACAAAAAGAGCACTCTCATAAAGCCAGCATGGAGAGCAACCGGGTGACATCTCCAAAAATTATATCAAAGCCAAAGTGGGCATTACCTGCCAAAAACTGCTGAGTATCAAAAAGCTTGCATGTTTGGTCCCGCTCCAGCTTGTTGGGTCGGTCACTGCAGAGCGCCAGAGGCCCATCCCAGTAGATCCTGCTTTGGCAAAGTCTCTTAGCATAGAGGCCATCAGGTGCCATCCACAGTATTACTCCTCGTTCCAGGTGGTTCAGTAGTTTTTCTATGTTCTTCCTCTGACCATTATCCTCTGGATAAGGGAAGATAACTTGCTCCAGGCTGCTGACCTCGTAACTTTGGCCATGGGATATCCTACAACCTTCAGGACTAGAAGTTGTCACTTCCTTTACCAGTATTTCACGGTAATATAAGCAGATGTGGAGCCGACAATCTGCAAGGAGAAAAAAAAAAAATCACTGTGGTACATTAGTATGAATGTTTTATGTTTCAGATCTGTACTAAGGCCAAGAGACAGGTTTGTGTGACATTTCCAAACCTGGTGGTCACAACCACTCAGATGACAGGCTAACATTAGCAGAAGTCATCTAAAGAATATAAATACTGAAACTTTTGGGGCACAGTAGAATTAATGCTCTCTCATCTTAGTTAAGGGCTACCAATGTGGGAATTTGGTAGGAACTGATGCCCTGCAAACTTCACATTTCCATTTAAAACTCTGCACATGAAAAGTTGTTGTTTGTCACATTTTCCAAATTCACGTCACAATTAAACCCACCAGCTCAGTACACTTCCTCAGATTTAATCAGGAAGTAGCTGTATTTCTCCACAGATTTTGCATAAAAGAGGCTTTTGCACAGAGAACCTGTGATCTTGCATTCAGCTGCCTGAAGAGAAGCAACTGTTGGCTCCAGCTCCAACAGGGCTGTACTCAAAATCCCCAGCCTACTTTCAAATGGCCATTCAGTCAACTTGGCTGACCCATCAGAACTCGCAGAGCACTGAATATATTTATATAATACGTGCATGTGTGTGTGTGTGTGTGTGTGTATAATATATGCTTATATATGTATATACACAAACACACACAGATACATGTACATACAGACCCTGATTCAGAAGAACAACCCCACTCAAGAAACCTGCCAGGCATCACATTATATGTTTATCCATTATTCTATGAAAAGCACATTACCACACCTTTTCCTAGTCATTCAGAAAGTCCCCCAGCATCTGGATGTCTGCAAACCTGGTTGAAATAACTTTTCCTTTTCTTTCCTGAAAGCCTTTTTTTCACCAGGAATAATGGAGCAGAGCAAAGCCAGACAGCACCAGATGGAGCACCACAAGGTACTCAGGGATCACCAGCTTTTGGGGTGGCTCTTCCCAAATGAAAAACTGAACTCAAAGTCACTGACCTCCCAAAATTTCCCAGCTTCTCTGGGAAGGCCTGATTTGGTGGTTCACCAAAGCAATTCATCACTAACACCGTGAGCACTTCCATTAAGTTTAACCACAGTTCCTTGATCCCTTGGAGCTGGGGCTACAAGTGCTTATGTATCCTAGCAAACAAAGGTTTAAGCTCATACACTGATTTCATTAATTAAAGAGGTTTGTTTGGGTTTTTTTTCATCTTTTTTTCTTTTCATCAGAAAGGAGAGACATTGCTAGGGCAAGTCAGAAGTGGGAGTCTCTTGTCAAGCTCCCTAGAAAGCCTGCAGGGTCATGGACCTTACCTGACAGGGCGAGGGCTTCACCAGACCTTATGCTTGGCTCAATCGGGATGCCAGGAGTCTGGGACTCAGGAGGGGCACAAGCATAAAAGGTTCCTGTCACCTGACAACCTGTTTTCACAAACAAAAGTCAGTGACAGCTGCCTAAATCCTGAAAGAAAAGCTTGGGCAGAGATCACAGCCATGCAAAAACGAGATTTTCTGGATCCCACCAGGAACTCTCTTCCCCCCTTCTAAAAAAAGTCTTTTTTCCCTGTTCTTCCAGGTATGCCAACTCTACCGATTTCTCCAGATGTTATTTTGACTGTATTTTTATTTGGGTCTGCATAAAATACTCCCTTAGCATTTCAGCATTCCCCCTAGTACTTTTTCCTTACCTAACACGTTATTGTATTCTAGAAATAAATTACACTATTAACTAGACCATAGTGCTCTTAAAAGTTGCCTGTATTTAAAAAAAAAAAAGGAATTTTATTAAAGACTAGTATAATAATAAAGCTGGAATTAATGCTGTTCAAAAAGTAGCAGGAGGTTATTAGGGTTTTATTACCAGGACTATTACTAGACTGTTCCAAGAGATGCCTGTCAGTAAGTGGATTATCACACAGGCAATCAATGCTTTCCTCTTGTTTCTTCATGTCAATAGAAGTTGCAGAAGGCTGATGCAAGTGACTTGCAGACAAGCACACACTACCTTTCCCAAAGGCAGAACCCACCACGATCAGGAGCTGGAGCGATGCAGATACAAAACACCTGTATCTCCTGGAGAAGTTTTAGAGCCCAATGAGAAACCCAATACCAGCCACTAACAACTGCCTCTAAATTCAGCAAAGTGTCCAAACATATGTTTAGCTACTGCAGAGGACATACTTCAGGGCAGAGTTCATTCAGCTTGCTACCTCTATTTTTTATTAGCAAACAGCTTGAGTAAAAGCAACAGGATTCTGCCTTATAATTCCAACAGACTGCCAGCAAAAGTTGCAGTGCACTGAGCATTTACTTTTTAGCAGACCTAAAGAAACAAAAGTTTATTTCTCCATACCAAACCTCTAGAGAACTGTCCTCAGATAAAGCAGGATCTGCTCTAAGAAGTCCTTCCTCGCTTCCCATCCTTTCCTGCTCTTCTGAACCAGCTGCTTCTCCTTATGAAGCAAATGCTTGTGTCCTCAGGTGAGTTATCCTGCAAGGGTCTACAGCAGACAGTTCCCTTTCTCTTATGTTTTATCCCCTGCAGGCTTCAGCATTACCAGTTTTCACAATTCAGGCTTTTTCCTAAGGATGCAGAGCTTGGAAAGCCATAATTATGGCAGGCTCTGGTACTGCAAGATCTTCGGGGAAGGGAATGTCCCTTTATTCTGTTTCTGTGGTACTAGCCCCAAGAGAGACTCAATCCATGACAAGTTGTCCTATTGCCACAGCACTAAAATAAAGTAATAATTTCATCTTTCCTCTCGGGAGAATAATGCCATTCCAATCCACAAGGCTGGAGAGAAAACCTCACTGATGCCTGCCTCAAAAGGTCCAAAATCAGAAAGCAAAGCTAAAGAGCACATGTTCCCATTTGGGGTTTTTGAAGGGGTTGGTTCCCTTCTTTTTGCTTAGGGCTTTTGAGACAGCTGAGGACTTTTGGAGGCTGACTTACATCAGCTCAGAGGACTGCATAGCCCCACATCACTCAGATGATGGCAGTGAGAGCAACAGCCAGGACAAAGGCTCTTGCCGGGAGCCCCATGGCTCTCTTTGAAGAGAGCCCAGCACTCCTATCTGGTCACTACTGTTAATTTCAATGAAAGCTATGAATAAAAAACCTGAAATCTGCGGTCCTTCTAGGTGATCAACCTCAGCAAGCAACACTAAATGGCAGCATCTTACCATTTTCACAGCCAGGCCCTTGCCAGTGATGACTGCGAGCTGTGAAGGGGACGCTGGCACACGGGTAGGGGATGTCGGGATGCGGCTGCTCCGGGGCAAACTCCCTCCAGTTCCGTTCGTGCGGCACCATGTAGTTCGGTACCTATTAGATTTAACAACATATTATTTTACTCAGCAGCTGTCAAAATTAATTCTACGTATTGCATCAGCTTTCACATTTCAGGTTCTTGATTTTCTCTGCCAAAGCCCGCGGTGGTCTAAGCATCGCTCAGGCTACACAAATGGCACTTCGCCACCACCACCAGTGAGGCTGTCAAATGAACTTCTCACCACTGGTGTAAATAATAAGCAGGGTGGAATAACAAAAGGCAGTCAAAGCATTGCTGGTAAATGTCTGCTTGGAAGAACAAGGCTTCAGTGGGTGCTTACATTCCGGCACCAACAGAATGGCAGTGCACTAATATCTTATCGCCCAACAGAAAAGAGTTATTACTCAGTAATAAACAACACCAAAGGAAATTGACTGCCCTGCGGCCTTATATGACATTAGAAAAGTTGCTTCTCAGTTTCTCAGTTTTCATAATAAAGTTTCTTCCCAGAGAGAACTAGAGAGCCACACCAGAAAATACAGACACAGCACAAAGCACAAAAATGATGCTGCTCAATGGACAAGCATCAAGCAAAATGCATAACTAATGTCATACCTGAGACGGTAGTGAAGTGTAAGGAGATGTTATTGGAAAGGGATGGTTCATCATTAATGGCTGTTCCTCCATGCTAATCTGTTTTGCACCTATGCTCACCAGAGGAATAAAAATTATGTCAACCACATCTTAAGGAAATCTGAAATGGGCACATTAAAGACAAATTCATACAATCTGCCTTTGTACAAGCAGAGGACTAAAATGCACTGCAGCACCCGTTTGGGACAGGACTCCCAGCCCTGCACTGCAGGCAGCTCCTGGACGCAGTCTGTCCTGCTGGGGTCCCCAGATTCCCCCGGGAAAGCCCAGCCATAGAGCCATAGCTGGTGCACCATGATGCCCTGCCTGAGCCCTGCCAAATCTTTGCCTCCCGCAAGCCCTGCCTGGTGCCAGGGTCTTCTTGAAGGGCAGGTGCTGACCCCAGCCTCTGCCCAGGGAGCTGCAGGCTGGGCATTCCTCACTCCCAGATCTTTTCCCCACAGCAGTTACCTACTGTCTGGCTCAAAACGCTTCTGCTTTTCTCTGTATTCAAAACCTAGATCCAGCCAGCATTTTTTTTTTTCTGCCTGTTCCTTCAGCTGCTTGCTTTGCTCTCTCTGTACATAACTGGCAGGGAGGCTCCATCTAAAAGAGCAATTCCTCCAGCGATGTGCAGGGCGCCTGTCTGCATCCTCTGCAAGGGCTCCCTTTCAATGCTCTGACTCAAATGCCAGCAGGCCTCCCGCAGACACAGCCTCTTAAGTCATCAGAACAAGCTGCACTTGAGCCCTGCATTTCGGCTCCTTAAAAGACTTAAAAAGACTGCAGGGCCATTCTGGAAAAGCACGCTTCAGTCCTCATATGCTTACAACGAGACATATTCACACTCTGTTGCACAGGGAATTTGAGATGATTTACCTTTTTTAGCTCCTTCTGGCACTATTCTGTACACTTTATAGGGATCTGAGATGTCCAGCTGGCTTCTCTCCACTAGTTCTTCAAAGTCATTGCTCTTGTTCAAAGCACACCTTAATCTTGTCTTCCAGGTAGGGGGATCTGGCTTATCAATGCCCTCTCTGAACTTTCCTTTAAAAAGAGCCCAGGCCTGGAAAGATTTCAAATAATCAAAAGAACAAGAAAAAAAAAAAAATCAACTACAAGGTATGAGTCCACAATGCTTAAAACAGCATATATGTTTGTGCTTATATGTACATGAATTTACCCCCTACAGGTTTAGGCTGAGAACAAAGCAGCATGGTGGGGTAGGAAAAGAGTTTAGCAGGCACAAGGAAAGGGAGAAAATGATCCAAGATTAATGTGGAAACAGATGTGCTGCAGTCCCACAAGCATTTAGCTCCACATGGAGAAGCGGAAAAGGACGATCTGTCTCATCCTGCAAACACAGGGGACACCAGGACACAGCCAGTGCCACCAGGCAGGCAGCAGTGGGCACCCAGCAGAGCCAGCCTGCAGAAGTGGGGATGGCGAGAGGCCACTGCAAGCTGCCTCCGGGCATCCCTCCTGCTCTGGCTGTGTCCCACAACCCCAACCCTGGGCTGAGACCTACCTTGAAAAGGGCAGCATCCTCCTCGCGGTTGTAGTCCTGCTTGCCAGCATGCTTCCAGGGGATGCGGAAGATGCTCTTCTCATCGTTCTCCCACACCAGCCCTGGGTACTTGCCACTGTCTATCTGGTCAATCAGCCACTGGCGGAGTTTCCCATTGCCGCAGCTCACCGAGTTCATCCCGCACTCGCCTGGCTCCAAGTTCATGCCACTCTTGTCAGGAGTTGGGTGGGGGGGCTTGGGGGTGCCTCAGCGAGCCCACCTCTCTGCACACACACAAGCACCGGCTTCTCTGGGGGGCTGTGGAGGAGGGGGAGAGAGGCAGGATGGGGGAGAGGAAAACCCACAGGTCATGAACCGGCTGAAGTCCCTGTGTAGAGCCCTGTCTGCAGTCCCTTGTCCCCAGTGCCACACATATCACACAAACGACAGCTACGGGGACAGCCACGGGGATGGGGGGAGTCCGGGAACCACAGTACAGAGCCTCAGGAAACCAGGCACAGCCCCCCACCAACCTCCACAGGTACCGCTCATGCTGCAGACTTTGACAGACTTCCCCTCTGTCCCGACACTGTTTTGCATGAACACACATGGGTTGTTGAAATTTTCATCGCAAGTGACTTAGGGCATAAATTCCCCATCCTGCTCAGAGTTCAACTGGGTATTTACTTTTTCCCCAAAGAAAAAAAAAATTGCATGAAAATGTATTTGCACATGACAGTGCACATATTTAATGTTAGACACATGCACAGAATTTGGAGAGCTTCACATGCAGTTATGATTTATACAGCATCCAACTATAACATCAAAGTAGTTTTCACAAGCTCATTTAAGCAAGACACATTTGAACACATGATGTCCTATACATATCTACCTCTCCAACTGCTCCCAACACACATACATAGTAACATTCAAATCTATACATTGCAAATACCTAAAAGCAGAAAGACACCAACCTACAGAGCCTGGCACTGAACCCAGGGACACAGGAGTGTGCAGACAGCCACACAGAGCCCCAGCTATACACAGAGGTGCAGACATGCACTGGAGTGGATGCGCACCCGCTGGAAAGGTCCTAAACTGAGGACACCAACACCAGTGATGGGGACCTGGCATCAGCTTTGCCTCCCTGACCTGAAAAAGTGCTTGAATGTCCAACAGCTTAGTTTGGTGTGTTTTTTTTCCCACATGACTGCTAATAAAAAAGTCACTCCTCACACACAGTCTTTGCCTCTACACACAGGGAGACCTTGAGAGATCCCTTGTATGACAGGCGCACACAACTGTGGGCAAATGGGCAGCTCCACATCCCTTACAGCCCTCTTCAGCTGGCAGCATCCCCTCAGACACCAAACCTGTTTCCCCAGATTCTCCCCTGGCCACAGTGAGGTAGCCAGGGACACGGCTCCCCCGTGCGTGGCCTGTTGAAGTCCAAGGAAAGACCCCTCGAAAAGTCCTTTTCACCCATTAGACAAAGCATGAAGCGGATCCCCCGTACCCGTTGCCACGACCCTCCCCTGGCAGGGAGAACTGTCAGGGCCGGGGGGCGGTGGTGCGCCTTCACCTCGACAGTAGATAACAAGGCGGGTTTTTTGGTTGGTTTTTTTTTTTTCCTTTAAATTAGGGAAAAAAATGTTTTCCTCAAAAAAAAAAAAAAAAAAAAAAGAGACCAAACGGCTCGCTCAAGTGCCGACAGCATCAAGAAAATCCCAGACGGGGGAAAGCCGAGGTGCCCGCAGCGCCCACCCGTCTCCCTCCCCGTCCCGTCGGGTCCCGCGGCGGGGCCGCTCTGCCCGGGGGAGAAGGACGGAGCGCTGCTGCGGCCCAGTGGGGTGAACGGGGATCCGGGGGGACGGACGGGGACTCGGGGGGCTCCGCCGCCACCGCTTACCTCTGTCGCGGCGCTGGGAGCGGGCAGGGAGCGCCGGCTGCCGGGTCGGCTGCTGAGACGGGGCGCACCGCGACTGGGCCAGCGGCACCGGGAAGTTTCTTTATATGATGGAGGGCGCAGTGCCCGCGCGGGGGGAGAGGCGGGCCCCGGCCCGGAGGTGGAGCCGCCGAGGGGAGCGGGGACTTTGCGAGCTGGAAAACATCTGAGGCAGTGACACATGCCCATTGCTGGTAAACACACGCTGCGGGGCGGGGGGGCGCACAAGCCGGCGCCCTCTCTGCGTCCGCGTTGGTATTTTTTTTTTCAATCTATACATACAGACACATACACATAAATAGCATGGGGAAACTCCTACCTATGTTAGCCAGGCGGCTTTTACTGTAAAAGACCCAGCTAGCTACACCCACCAGAAACGTACTAGACGGCGCCGGCCGAGCCCCCGGGCGGCTCGGAGAGACGGCGGGGCATCCGCCCACCCACGCTCTGTCCGGGCCGGTACCCCCTGTCCGCCTCCTCTGCGACCCAACCCAGCTCTGCCCGGGCCGCCGAGCCGGGATCGCGGAGGGGGATGAGAAACGGCCTCCGAGGTGAGGACGACACCAGACGGGTTTGGGGCTCGAGCGCTCACCCGGCGAGACTGCACGTGCTTTGCAGCCCCTAAAGTGTGAAGGTGGGGGGACAAGGCGGGGGACAGCGAGCCGGGATGGGGCGGCAGCAGCCGGAGCCGGAGGCAGCCGCCAGCCCGCGCCGGCAGCGGCTCCCGCCTCTCTGAGCTCAGGGCTGCTCCCATGGCAAAGCCCGTCTTAAATACCGGCACCAAAGCCGGGGCTGGGTGCTGGGGAACCCAGTCCCTCGCCTGCCTGTGAAGTCCCCTGCCCTAATGTGGTGGGAGCCGGGGGGGATGAAGGAGCAAGGTCCGGGCTTGCATGAAAGTCTTTCTTACCGCCTTTCGGGTTTCAAACACGTGTTTCATGCCACGACACTTTCTTGTTGTTGTACGGTTTTAACGTCTCCAACACACATCCACATCCTTTCTGCTGTAACGTATCAGATCAAAAAACCAGTCATCGCGCGCTGTGCTGGCAGGCTGCCGGTGTGGAGGGTACACGCAGAGTTTAGGATATTAATTGCAAATCTTCAACGCCATCTTCTGAAATTTAAATGTAATTATCGCCACATTTCGAGGGAGAAGTGAGAAATGCAGGCGTTTTTAGATATCAGGTTTATAACACACCATCCATCCTCTAAAAAAAAAGATTTGGCAGTGCCTCTCTGAAATCTTTTCAGTCACAAGTTAAGGCACCTTCAAAACATTAAAATATATCTCTGAGATTGGAGGTGACTGCCATCATAAATCAAGACGAGCAACCACGGCTTTACCAAAAGGCACCTGAGAGTCTCTCTAAAACTCCAATTTTGATTCCTAGGGGAAAGACTGTCTGGTATTCAGAGCACCAACTGTACTTTCATTAAGTATAAAACCATCTTGAAATGTATCACTATAAAACAAACACTTTTAATGCCTTTTGCAGCTTTTCAGCCAGCAAATTCTGGGCCAGTGTGAAACATGCAGATTTGGTCGACATTAGGTCAAACCCTTCAGGTGAAAAAAATCATCTTTCTCAAATGCTGGAGAATATTTTTTAAAAAGTAGTTGTTCTTGTCCAAAGAAATCCGTGTAGAGATAGAGAGGCAGATAAGTTACATGTTCAGAAATCTTTAAGAGAAGACAAAATTAATAATAAAAACCCCAGACAGTACATATGTGGGAAATTACCTGGCTGGGTGGTCAGCTGCTGTCTTTGTGCAGCAAGAACTCTATTACAAAACTATCTCCAGTTGCCTGAACTTTAGAGGGGATGCTTAAAGCCAGACACCTACATGCACACTCCGACTTTGCAAATAAGTCTTCTCATCAGTAAGACATGCTAATCTCTTTAGCTTTGCTGACTTCATTACTCGGGGTTTCTGGACATCAGCCATTTCTTTTTAAAATGGCAAAAAAAAAAAAAAAAAAAATTAAGACCACCATTTTAGTTTGTGAAGTAGAAAACTCTGATCAATAACACAACTGCGGTGTCTCCATTAAATGCTGCAGCAATGCGCTGGTAAACTTTCGTTGGGTGCTTTTTGCATATGTGAAGAAATTATTCCTCCCTAACCAGCCTTGCTGGTGATCTGAACATTGACAGTACCTCAAGCCTGTTCATTTTTTTCTAGTGCTTTCCACACCATTGTGAGTGCTTGTGCCTTCAAACCTTACCCAAAAGCTTCGCTGCCTTCGTGGAAGTTTTCTGTGTCAGTGACCAAACTGAAGTCCTCCTGTGAAAGCACTCTTGCTGCTGTTTAACCACCACAGTCAGCGCCGAGCCCCCTGTTTTTCACGCTCTTAAGGTCACGCTGACTAAAGGCATGCCAGGAAAAGTGACTGTTTCTTCTCAGCAGTGGCTTGCAAGCTCTCAGTGCATAGAAAGCTGGCTTCTGCTTTCACCAAACCCCTCTGAAGTCCCAGCTGACTCACCTGGGAATTGCACGCAAGGCAGAAAAGCAAAGAGACACCAGCTCAGTCCAATGGCTGGGGGCTCTCTGAAATGCGTCCCTACAGAAAGGAGCAGTGCTGAACCAAAGGGCACATGTATTAAACACTTTTGCACTCAGGACTTTACTCCTCCTTTCCTTCAGAAAACTTGCCCTTGCTTTGGGTGCAGTCTCTCCTGCCTCACTAAAAAAAAAATAGCAGATGAACCCAGTCTCTAAACCAGAGGAGCCTGTTTGAGATACGCCGGAGGCACTATGCATGGCAGTGGAGGCTCTCTGAGGATTGCTGCTCCTGCAGGGGCTGACCGTGTACTGGAGACCACAAAATCCCCCTGGGCACCAGTGCAGGAGGAGTTCCTCTGTGCAGAGGAGCAACCTGCCAAGGAGGAGTAGGAAGTGCCTTGCTCCCATCTGGGCTGAGAGGACTGCACTGGTTGCACTGGCCATCCACCTGCCTGCAGCTCTGGTGGGAACATGCTTGTGATGGTAGGTGGCTGCAGCCCGAGCGCAGGACAAGGAGCACTTAGTAGCTGAACTGGCAGCGAGCACAGACCCACCAACGAGCAGGAGCACAGCAGTGAGCAAGCCCCTTCCCCAGTGGTCCAGCTCTGGTCTTGGGTGAAGACCCTGACCAGGGTTCTTCAGGAAGACCATGAAGCTTGTGTTGGAGCCCTTGACAAATGACACCAGAAAATGCATTTTCAAAAGCAGATTAAGCTCCTTAAAGTGGTTTTGAAAACCCCAGAAATGTCTGCCTATGATCTTTATCTGCTCCAAAACACCTTTCCTAAGATGGAGGTGTTTGAAATGCTTAACATCTTGCTGTTGGCACCCATTCCCACTGGGTGCCTTCTTCCCCCAGAAGTCCTTGCAAATCCCTGGCTGCAGATCCCTGTGAGATGATGCCCATGCAATGCCCAATGCAGCAGTGCAGTTCAGATCCCAGAAGCAGCACTATTAAAGCCTCACAACCCCAAGCTTCAGGCAACAGCTCTGAGGCACGGGGTTGAGTTCACAAGTTACACAGCAGAAAGACCTCTGTGGATGGCGTCGACAGAATTTAGAGACACCGTGGAAATTTGGGGGAGATTCACAATTACATTTATTTATTCCAGCAAATCACTTGCTCTATAAGCAGTCTAATATGAGTTGCAATGGGTGACTTTAAGCATTCTCTGTTGTGGTAACTTCTGGTGTCATAAGCACTCCTCTCTCATTTGGGGAGGGTAATGGCAGTTCCTCCATTTAAAACAGTGAATCCTGAAATGGTATAAGTCTATCATATATCTTCCATTTTACTAATTACACAGTCATTTTAAACTGTTAGACATAAAACAAACCAGCAAGCGTGGCCATGTCTCCGTAGTTTTAAGCAGAAAATTCTCGTGGTCCGGTTGTGATAATCTTGGGTGAATTCGGTGTACATTTTATTTTCTTTTCATGTACTTCCCCTCCACTTCACAGCCAAGAATATTTCAAACCGCCTTTTACTAGGCTGCCTTCATGCCTCTGTACATCAGCCTGTGCCTGGGACTGAAACAGCCTTTCACGGCATATCCTAGCACCTGAGATATCCTGCAGCTTTCCTTTGGAGGTTGGAGTGTGCATCCAACCAGTGCAGCACACAAATAGCAAGGAGCCCTTCCCTGGTGCTGGGTCACCAGGCCAGGAGTTAGAAACCCTGAGCTGACACCTTCACACCTGCTGACCAACAGCAAAATTTTTACGGACTTCCCGCTCCTCAGGGCCTCCTGGTTGAGCAGCAGGCTGCTTGGGCAAATAGTGTTGGTGATGGGCAGCTAATAGTGTTTTCTTTATAAAACAAGGACTGGAGGGCTGTGTTGCTGGAACTGGAGGGCAAAAGGCTTCAGCACTGTAAGCATCACTGCCTCATCCACACCTGCCAGCTTTGCCCCAAGGGCTCAGGTCCCATCAGGCACCTGAAAGGAAAGAAAGGTCACACCATCACCATTGCACTGCCAAAAGTGAGAGCTCTACCAAGAGCGGCACTGCTTGTTGGGTGCTGGAGACTGTTTTAATAATAATGTAATTGATATATTTACATCTGATGGCACTTCCAAGCATTAATTTACTATTTTTTCTTTTTTTCTGGAAACCAGAGGTATTTCCATGCTCCTCCTTCCTCCCCTCCCCCTTTTTTTCTCTCTCTTATTTACTCTTTTCACATCTTTTCACAGATCTCTGGTTATTCTTGGATCATTATTAACCCCCTTTCCACCAGTGCCCCAGTGACATTTCCATTTTCCCAAACACCATGCTGAATTGCTAGCTAAGATCCAGAGGGGTACAACTGAAGAACCCTTTTGTGATCTTTCTCTGATGGTTTCCAACACTCCACATGTTGGCTGGGAAAGGAGAAACAAGCAGACTGTGTCTGACAAGCAGATTTCTGAAATGAGGAATAACTCATGTTCAGATTTATGGACTATTTTCTTCCACATGCAGAAATGTGTGAAAAGCTGTATGACTTGGAAATAACCATCCTAAGATTGTGTATTCTTGAGGACAAAAGCTGCTGGAGGGTTGCTAACATAGATTTGTTTCTATTGCTGGTACAAGAGGTAGTTAATAAATACCACTGGCATCTGAGGAAAATATCAAGTGCCCTGAGCTGGCACAGAGAAACTGAGTGTTAAAGAAGGGGTTTTTCTCTGGGAAGCCAAAAGAGAAAAGAGGAGTATAACGACAGGAGTTGGGTACTGCTGCAGTGTCCAAACTGCTTGTTGTAGCCATCTGGAACCACAAAATTTGAACATTTCCAGGCTAAAACCAATGGGAGCAGTGGGCTTTACTCTTGAGGTGCTCTAGGTTTTATTAATTTTGTAAAGGAGAAAAACATTGGATTTTGTGTGCCTGCACATGCACTCACATGTCTGAGTTTTGTAGGGTGCTGGTAGCAACACAAATTTCGCTAATAAATATTTTTTAAAGCTCATTCTGCACTCCTTGAAAAACCACTGGGCAGCTCTGGATCACTGCCTGCTCGTCATCAGTCCAAGCACGACAAGGTGGAGCTCCCTCAAACTTCAAAAAAAAATCACCTGCAGTCAGGTTTGTGCTGGATACATGAATCTGATGATCCCACCAAACTGAGGAAACGAAGACATGCAAGAGAGTGGTGTTGTGAATCAAGTCATCAACATTATGCATAAAAACAATATTGAGAGTTTGTTGCTGAATGAGCAAGAAACTGGCCTTCTTGTACGGCAAGTTTGGATGTGAAGTACTTACCCCAGAGTGGCATCCTTTTCCCATTCTCTTTTCCCACATTAACTCAATTTCTGGCAATGGTGTCATCCTCCCGCCCCATCTCCCCAAAGCAGTTCAACTTATGCTAGTCCAGTGACTTTCATCAGCAAGCAGCAGCTACGCATCTAAAAAAATTGAAAAACTGGGGAAAAAAAAAATGTAAGTAGTTTTCAAGTATAACAGGTGGTTGCCATCACTTAATGAAGTGAATTTCTGAAAATTTCTGAACAGATATACAAATGTATTTGTGAAGAATATGTTCACTTTGTCTTGAAATAATGCATTTAATGTATTGAAATAATGCATCAAATTCACAGGCAGTCATTGCGTATTCGTTATTTACTCTCACCATCTGAGCAGCTGATGTGTTGATGAGCTTCACCTCTCTTCCAGCTCTCCCCAAGGAGTTCAGGTAAGGGAGGGAGCCGTCTCATCCGAGAGATGAGGATCACAAGGACGGCAGACGGTTTCTGACCCGGTGCTGAAAGAAAATCTCTGTTCCCATCTGCTTCTGCTCTTCCTCATTTCTTTGCTTGTTGGCATTTGGTTGAAGAAACCAAAAGGTTCCAGCTTTGTGGAAAGGGGAAACACTCATTTTTTAAAAAAACGCAACTTTTTACCAGTCACCATTTCCATTCTTTAAAATGTGTTATATTAAATAACAGTAAGTATCAGTACCAATCCCTGTTTTTTAAAGAATCATCCCCCAACATAAAAGCTTTGGAAAGATATCCTATCTTGATGAAGTCTGGGGAGGGTTCTGGCCCTTAAAATAGAAACATAAAGCTGAATCTGATGTATTGCTGCAAGAATTTAAAATTCACAATAAAGAAAAATAACCACCGTGGAGAGCAGATCAAGAAAAAAAGCCAAATCTTTTCCCTGACTACTTTTAAAAAAAGAATAGAGAACTTATTTTAAAGAAAACATTTTTTTTAATTCTTCAGTTTTCATATGAAAACTCAAAATCTAGTGTGTTTGATGTTTGACAAACCAGAACAAAATGAAAAATCTGTTAGAATTCTCTTTTCAAGACTGGAAAAGTTTATAAGTTTTAATTTGGTTACCACAAACAGAACATTTTATCAAATTTTATGTTGGTGCTTTCTGGTTGGCTTGTTTTTACTAAAACAGAGAAATATTTTCCAATGACCTCCCGTAAACAAGTCAGACATCTTTGTGTCATGTTCTGGTGCTTGCCAGGAGGTGCTGAGAACAACTTCTCCCTTAATTCAAGTACTTTAAGACTCGCATCTCTGCCGGGCAGCTATCAGCTATTAAGGACTAGCTGGCACTGCTGGTGTTGAGGGAAGGAAAATGTGCTCCATTGCCAGCCATGTGGGGCACAGCACGGCCATGTGTCCCCCACTCCCTGAAGTAACATGTCCATCATGTCCATGCTACACTTTATTTTCTAAATCCAAAGTATAGGAATACCATATTTTTTTTTCCATATCCAGCCTTCTTTGGAGTAAAAAGACAAGGTAGACAGGGGTTTAGATTTCAGACCATATGTGCTCCTGGCCAGATTTCTTCAGCTGTGTCATGTCCTCACAGCATTGCTCATAGATGTAATTTACACATTGCACTTGACTATAGATATCTCGAACGTGGCTGTCACTGACAAAACCCTTTATTGCATCTTAATCACAGACGTTAAACCAAGCTGGGGATGATATCTCACTGGAGTGGAGAAGCAGAAGCACTCCAGAGGTGGTACCCAAACCAAATGTGATTTATTACAGTGAAGGACAAGGGAAAGGCTGAATTCATGCCCTTGGAAAAACTCCCTTTTTGGAGTGCATTTCCAGACTGAAGGATATGCAGGGAGGGTCTGGACCAGCTGTTGTGGGAGTGGGACAAGGATGCAGCTGGTGACGGAGTGGCTGCCAGCTGGGCACAGGGCCTGGGGTCGCCTCCAGGACTGCTCTCTTGAGTCCTTTCCTCCAGCAAAGAAGCGAATTTCCAGGGATCTGGGGAGTGCTGAGCACTGGCTGGCACGTTGGTTGATTCCTGGCATGGTTTGAGCTTCTCAAGGGCTTGTGGTTGGATGACACCACTACTGATGGACTTCCCATCACGTCGTGAGAGCCTCATGCCCAGTGGAAGGGAGATTGCCAGTGTGACCACTTCAAATATTTTTGTTTAAACAATCTTTGCTGGTCTTCATACCAGCATAAGATAGGTGTTGTGCCTGGGTTCATTTGTATTTAAGTTCAAACCCACATTGTTTCCTGGCTTCAAAAGATCAGCTTGGTTTTGTATATTTTGGGGTTGAGGTTCCACTTCAAAGAAACTGAACTGCAAGGAGCCCAGTTAAATCAGAAAATGACTTGGAGAGGGAAAGGATTAGGGTGATGCAAGAAGAAAAATCACTGAAAAGTAAACACTGAACAGTAAAAAAAATCAACCAACCAAAAAAAAAAAAAAAAAACCAACAACACACCAAAACAAAAAAAACCTGCAAGCTCTGTACTCATGTTTTGCCTATTTTTCTCCCACTATCCACCACAATTCTCTGTTAAACATAAGACAGTTTCAGTTTTCTGTCCTTTTGCATTGCAGCATCTTTGTAAAAAGCAATGTAAAGTGGGAATTTAAATGATAGAGAAAGAGACTCAGAAAGGAGGGAGCTTTGTGAAGTTCCACAAAAACCATAGATGCAGCTGCCACTGAGATTTTGCTGCTTTAAAGAAACTGTGAGTCTTTCCCCTTATCTGTGGCCATTGTAGGGCAGAAATCACTTGTGGCACATACATCCTTTTGGAAGGAGATGTTTTAGAGACCATAGGTGTAGCACACTCTGTACAATTTCAAACATAATTTGAGTTCATCCTATCTTGATTAGTGAGGGGTAAATCCTCGGCCTGAACTTACTGAGCAGATGGTGATGAGATGCAGATGGTTCTGAGAAGGAGGTGGTGGCAATGGTCTAGCAGTTTGTGTTACCTTCTTCTTTTTGATAAACAAAAGAGGAACTCACAGCCCCAAAGGAAAAATATTTAGTGAGCAAGGGAGGCTATAATTTAAAGTATTTAAAGGGAAAAAAAAATCAACTTATGAATTGCTCTTCCTTAGGCAGCAACACAACCTGCCTGTGTTTTTCTGTTGAGGAGAGACCTGACTCGTCATTCACAGTGGCACAAGGCAAGTTTGGCTGTGTGCTAGAGGGAGTGAATGTGAGCCATAAATGAATGTACAGTGGTATTTCACTTTGAAAAGAAGTGGGTCAGACCTATTAGATGGTCAGAAGAATGATTTAAAAGGAAACAAGTCTTTGTAAACAAGGATTTCAGTGGAGGGCAAGAAGGGGGGTTAGCAAGTACATTCAGTCAGAATCTCTCCTGCTATCAATGATCAGTCTGGCAAGTACATAAATCAGTGAACGCTTTCTGAAAGTTTTCAAAAACATGAAACGCCTTCATTAGCTGCAGCATCACATGCAATCAAACATTACCTTACAGCACTATGCCAGAGGAACCGCTGGGTCCTCAGCAGTTTCAGCTCCTGTGCTCAGATCGTGGGGCACCACAAAGCACTCAACAGGCCAGCTGACCTGGATGGGGTCTTTGGTACGAGCTCTTGCAGGAGTAAAATCATCCTTCTATGGTCCTGTGACACTGGTACATTTGTGTTGCAGTCCTCCTTGCCAGGTGCCTTTATAAATGAGAAGGAATGTGAGCGCAGAGGGTGCCCGATGCCATAAAGTTTTAATAAATTGCTTAAAGTAACCTGCCCCTCTTGGAAAGTCAGCGTCTTTTGGCCTAGAGCTGCTTTGGCATTGGTTTTCCACACCATGGAGCGGGTAGAAGGGGCACCATAACCAGGCTTCTTCTGACTGATGGTTGATCCCCCCAGGCAGGGGGCCAGGTGGAACAATGACGTTGTGGCGGGGCTGCCCACAGCTCAGCTTGTGTTGTGCCCCATGCAGGAGCCATCCACGTGTAAACCTGCCAGTCAGGATGTGACAGCTGGAGGCGCAGGTGGTCTCCAAGGAACAGGCGTGTTGCTCCAAGGAACGTGCTGCTCCAAGGAACATGCTGCTGTGGCGAGAGCAATGGCTGCATTGCCAGCTGGGCAGGAGGCACATTTCTCCCCCACAGTCAGTAAAGCCTGATGGAGGGAGGCTGGGGGATGCTTCTCCTTCCTCAGAGAGCCTGGTGGCACAGTGTTCACAAAGCCTTATTTCCAAAGATGCTGAGAGTATACCATAATCTGCAAAGAGTAAGCAAACACCTGTGTGATGGAGGATATAACTACTAAATGTGAGGAAAAATACACAAGAGCTGAAATGTTGTCAGATGTCAGCAGGAAACTTCACAATGTTGTGTCCACTTTGGAAAAAGAGACTTGGCTGCTTTTGGAAAAGTCTCCTAGAACAGTGAATACGTAAAATTATAGTAACAATACGCTATTATAGTACATAACCTCCCATCTTTCTCCACCCCAGATCAGAACAGCTTTGGGTATCTCCACATAAGGAAGGGCTGTGATAATTGGAGCACAGCATCCATGATGATCTTGTCAGGAGAATAACATTTGGGACTCCGTGAAATTTAGGTAGAAGCACCAGGTGCTAGTCTGCATAGGTGCTGGCAGGGAGAAGCAGAAAAGCCCTGCACAAGTGTGAGTGTGTGCACACATGTCCAGAGGGTTTTCTGTGGGCAGCATTTGGTTTTATACCAACTTGCTTCATAAGGGTTGAAGCAAAGTGCTTTGAACAGGAAAGGGGAGATTTACAAAGGGAGGGAGGGAAATTTTCAGTGGCGGTGGGGTGCTGCTTACTTTTTAGTGGTATGGAAAAACTCCCTTTTTAAAATGCATCGTCCACCTCACTTTTTTTTCACTTTATCTCAGGAAAATTCTGAATATTTTCTGAATTTCACCTGGCAGTTGATGCTGGCCCACACTGCCTTCTGAGGAGTTAACAGCTGCAGCGACTGTTAACAGCTGATGCAGCCTGGATGGCCTCTTGCATTAACTTTAGCACCAGATTGCTCTTTTCTAATGGTGTAAAAAAAAAAAAGAACTCTGCATGCATGGCCACCCTGGGTTAGCACGAACAGGAAGGATATTCTGAAGGGTAACTTACTAGCATGGGCAAATGCTTTCATTTTGAAGCAAAATAAAGGTTTCCACATTGTCACTGATGCAAGCTTAGCCGTGCACACTTCCACTGAAGGTGCTGCATGCTAGAAAACACCACGAAATTCCCTCACCCACTTAACATTACTCATTTTATTACATAATTTTTTTTTATTTTTTTTTTTCTGTGGATTGGGTCAACAAATACTGTGCCTGCTAAAAACCAAACCAACCAAGCAACCAACCAAACCAAACCAACCAAAAAACCCAAACAAACAAACACACAAACCCTGTCTGTTGTACTTCTTTATAGTAAACATAATTCTGGCTGGGACTGAGCGGGAAGGCACGAGGGACTACTGCTCAGGGCAAGAGGTTGGCATGGGTAACTTGTCCCTGCTTTTCCTGCAGCACCTCAGGGCCATTGTGGGACCATTCATCCCTCCTCATTATCACCTCTGGATGTTTCAACCTCTCGGACTTAAAAAGGCCTCCAAAATCCCCTTGCAGTGCTCCTAAGCAATTATTGATAGAGAAGCATACAAATCACTCCCAATGGTTGCCATAAAGAGCGTATTAGCAAACCTGCAACATTTTAAAGTGTTTCTGATAGTTTTCTTTCATAGACATTTTGTCCTTGCAGATGAGTGAATTTATTTGTGATAGTGCAATGGTATGAGATGTAACGCGATTTCATCTTATATAAGGCAAAATCCTATTACATCCCTCAGTTACTACATTAACCCTTCCACCACGCTGGTGCTGCAGCTGGTTGCCTGGAGAAGCTGGAGGAGGAAAAAAAAATACAATAAAATAAATAAATGGCCACTTGGTGGCCTTACCAAACTGCTACTCGAAGCACCGAAAGCCAGATTCTACTGCCACTGAGCTCCGGAGGAGTTTCCCCACTGGCTTCACTGGGGGCAGAGCGTCTGGGCCAGGAGCTGCCTGTGACTGACAGACAGACAGTCCCGGTCCTGTCAATGCAATGTGCTGCCTGCTGCTATACTGCCCAAGCAGCTATGAATTATGAGGTTTCCCTCCCCAGCTGCAAGGCAATGACTTTTCAAGAGACTTTTTGAAAAGGACAAGCAGCATCATTTAAAGGGATGTGGACAAAATTCCCTGCTGGCACAATGCTTCTTGGGTAATGGCAAATGCTCTGCATAAAATGACACACGTATTGGGGGTTCTGAGGCATCTCTCGGATGAGGATTGTACTGGCACAGTTACTTCCAAGCCTCCACAGCCCTGGTAGCACCATATTATGAGCAGCAGTCACAGGCCACAATTTCAGTAATGTTATTCCTTATACACCTAAACTCCAGGCTGAAACCAAGACCAACATCCATTTAATGTGTAATATATCTCAATATGTCAGAGAGAACAATGTCCATATACTCCAATAATCCTATGTTTGAGATAGGTGTGTGTTTCCACATAACACAGTCAGATACAGTCCTCTCTACTAAGGACCAGGGGAGCTCCAAGCACTGGTACTTAATTTTTGTAAGGCAAATGAAGATCATACAGTATTGTTGGAGAAGCAGCAGTACAAGTTATCTTCATTAGGGAAAGAAAAAATTAAAAAGAGAGAAGTGTTTGACAGAGACAAGGAACTCATCATTGCTGCCCAAGGCTCATTTGGGAACCCATATTACAAGGGTTGCTCCATCTCTGCTTGGGACCAATTCTTTCCTCTTCCCTCAAAGGTCCCCTTGAACCAAGTTCCCATAATTTTGACAGTCGCCAGAGGTTGAAAGGATCCTTTTGGGAACTCCTAATCTATAAATTTACGTTTTAAAATATTACCTCACATTTCTGCGACAGAGAGAGACTGTTCAAGGAAGGTCCATAAGGCAGAATAGGATTGTTTTAGCATGGAGAAATGATACAGAGTGGCACAGAAGCAGGGAGTCACCTCCATCTTCAGTTTCTGAATGCGTGAAGCAGCTGTAGCACTCAGAACATGTGTAGGTGCCTCCAGCGCCCCAGGATGAGGATAACTGTTGGTGCCACTAAATAGCACAAAAAAGGGAACCATGTTATACTTGTAGAACTCAGAAAAATCATTCAACTTAGTGCACACTCTAATAAAGCTCTACAGAGCTTAAGGGAGCAGAGATTCTCCACCTGCAACATCATCTTCCAACTGCATTTTTGGCTTCTTTTCACCCCTCCATGTAGGCAGTACTTTGAAGTACAAAATATTATGACAAAGAGCAGAAATTTGGGGCTAGCTTCCCACTGCTCAGGAGAACATCAGAGATCAGTGTGGTCTTGTGTAGTCTAAGTCTGCAAGTCCTAAATCTTCACCAGTGCATCTGTGTTATCTCCTCATATTCCCACTCCTCACTAGAAGTATTACAACAGTGTTGCAACCATTGCACCGCCAGACTACAGTTCATGAGCAGCCAGTTTGTCTATACAATCTGGACTACAACCATTAGTTTGGTTAGTCATAATAATGTTTTCATTATTGGGGTTTTTTGGTGCATTGAGATACAATAGTCAATGTAATTCTTGAAGGAGTCTTCTTTCCTTTCATCTTTCTGTTTGCGTGCAATATTAGCCACCTTTCTGCCCTCTCAGAAAATCCAGAACAAAAACTTAACTCTACCTCACTGCATCTTTCTCACGAAACTTACACAGCTCCTGAAAGTTCCTCCAAATTTTCCTTCCAGCTCCCACAGGTGCCGCTATTTGCTTGTAGAGCTTTCTCCTTGTGATAGAGCAGCAGGAAACCAACAGACCAAAATCAAAGCCCTGCTTAGATTTCCTTTAGAAACTTTATTATGCTTTTCTCTTACCTCCACTGAGCCAGGCCACTACAGACCCCATTAAGACCAGGTCTTAACAAGTGTGCACCATGACTGTGCAACACACCAACAGTGAGAGACTGAGAATTATTGGTGCAAAGCTCTAAAAGACTGCAGGAATAAAGAGCAATTTGATGGTAACCCAAGGTCATACAATGACTGAAATATTTTCTTTTCCATTATATTTTATGTGTTACTTTCAAAGGTGATCACAGCAGACAGCTGCATAAGTCAGACAATTTGTTTTGTATTTTTGCATTTGTTTACTGTTCAAGCCAGCAGATGCCAGAAAGATTTTAAACACACCACCTTGCTGGAAGTTCTTTTGAAACCTTAAGATTAGGCAATACTCCATCAGTAGTCTTGTTTAAATGAATAAATTACTCATCTCTAGAATGTAATCTTCATAAAATCTTCCCTCACCTAATGATTATTGACAGGTAGGAGGAAAGATATAAGAGAGGTCTTCCTTTCTCTGACTGCTACAATTTCCCTCCAGGAATGACTTTGCATCTGCGGGGCCTAATAAAAAAATCATCCCTAAAAAGTGAAGTTCCAGTTTCCTAAAGATGTAAAATCATGCAACAGACCAAGAATATTGATCACCCCCATTTGAAGGGTGGCTAACAAACAAAACTGCCCAAAGCATTGTTGACTTCTGAAAACATGCATTAAAGGCTTATCTTGAGATTGCACTCAATGTTTAAAGTTTCCCCTCCAGGTCTCCGGGCTGATTGTCTCCCAAACAGAACACGCTCAATATTACCAATGCACAACCAGCCCCCAATAACCTGGGATGTGGCTTATCCAGTTCACCAGTAAACCATGCCATGGGTCTGTGCTCAGCTCAGCCTGAGCTGGGCAAGGTCACCAGCTTAGCCCTGGCCTGGCGATGTGCGTTCAGACCCGGCTGTGCCTGAGCTCAGGAGCCCTTGAGAAGCCAGGACATGCTGTATGTGGAAGCACAGAGCCAGCTGGGACACACAGGCAGGCAACCGTCATCACCGTGCAGGTTTTACTGGAGGCGATGAAGACATGACCCTGTTTATTACCATTCCCCAGGAGAAGATGGCGGTTACACTCAGCTTCATTGTCAAATATTTCCTTCAGCAACCGTCTTGGTTGCTTCTATTGAAATAGGGTTTCTAATGTCTCATCCTGTCCCTTCTCAAACAAATGTACTCCTTAACCGCAATCTAGCACTACTTACAGAACCTTACTTTAATCGCAACTGCTTACTTAAAATATCCACTGTCCATTTGCCCTCCCTCTGCCCCCCAAAATGCACATGGGTGGAAATTCTCTTTCTCAGAGGTTCACAGGATTTCAGGAAACATGAAATTAGAATATGGCTTGTTTAAAGCAACAACTAATGCCTTTCTTCTGTGGCCCACAAAGCATTCTTGTAACCAAAGCCACAAAAAAGGAGGTATTTTTAAACAAGCCGTGCGGATTGATTCACTGATTACTGTCTCCCTCCCCATTATTGTTTCCCATCAGAGCTGGCAAATTACTCTCAGAGCACTAACCAAACCATGCTCTCTCTAATCCTACCTCTGCTTTTTCTGCATCCTGGCCCTCACAGAGGTTATTTTCAGCTAAGTGAATCATCTATTAGTTTCTAACAATCCTAATATACAGGCTTCAAATTCAAAGCAGATGAAACTGCTTGACTTTGTTGAACACATGAACAGCACAGAGTTCAGCAACTGTCTTCATTCGGTCTGGAAGGGAGGGAGAGAGGCCTGGAGCCACTGAAACAGTCCTCATCACCCAGCTTAGTGCTGGAGGCAGCCATGGAGAAATCAAGGAGACCTTGGTCACCAGTAGAAAGACAGAGGTTTCTCCAATACACACTTTGCATCTACTCTGATTGGACACTAAAAGGAGTTTTCCTTTTTAACTGGGGTGCCCCCAGCAGGAGCTGCAAGCTCCCCAGCCCCAGTTGAAGCATTTCAAGGCACTGCAGTTCCCAAATCACTCAAACTGAGGAACAGAGGGTCAGTCCCCATGCACTGACCTTCCCCCAGAAATGACTTGAGAAGTGGCACTGACTGCATTCTGGACAAGTGCAATGCTTTCAGAGAAAAACAGCTAAGTCAAGGGGGAGTCCCTTCCCCTGCTGCCTGGAGTTTCCAAGCTGACTTTGGAAATGAATCAAATTCGTGTCTTCCATGAAACAGTCCAAAAGTAGCAGCAGCAGCTTAGCCAAGGAGGCACTAATTTTGTTTCTCCTCCAGTTCTCATCTGCCAGAACAACTTTTATTGGATGTATTTGCCATATGCACTTTCCTTACAGAACAAGCCTACGGGAAAATCAGAACATCACTTTTTTCTATCATTGTAACCACATATCCAAAGTACAGGAAACAGCAGAGATTCCCTTTCATTTTTTTTTTGTCTGCAGACTTTTTCCTGGAGCGCATGGAATGTAGCTCAGCACATGTATCACCAGCCCCTACTATGTTACCATTAGGTATTACACTGCTTTAATTTTTACCATATGGTATTCCCCATCATTCTTGACATCACAGGCACATTACATATCCCTACCGTTTAATTTTTACCTGAGATTTTATGTCCAACAGATGCACCTGTGTCATGAATTTTGTCTAGGGTAGTCACAACTAGAATTGCTGTGGACCTCTTCCACTTCGCTCCATCATTTTCCATATAGAAATGACATCTGTTTTTTATGCAATTCACATTGAAGTACAACAACTGGTGCCTGGGGAATCGGACCTTGATTTCTCCCTGTTCCCATCAACACCCAACCACCATCCTGAACAGCACAGCACTTCCTATGTGGCTGGGACCAAGGTATTGAGAATAAGCAAGAAGCCACCACAGCTCCTTGCCCCGCTTCAGAATCTGTTACAAAGGCATTTTAACACCACTCAGATACAACCAACACTGATGCTTTTCATCGCGCACTTCGCAGAGTCATACTAAGGAAAGTCGTAACACTTCTTTCTTCCCCATTTTAGTGGGAAAATGAAGCAAACCTGAACTGAAGGAACTTACCTAGCCACACAGCAGAATGTAGGAGATTTGGGAGCAGAAGCCAAACTGCTTCTCAGTCCAGCATTTTACGGGTTGGACAAATGTGTCTGCCTCTCAATATGCCTTCTTGATAAGCCAAACCACAAGACTTTCCAGTCAAAAAGGCCTGTTGAACTTCCAGCCTGTCTTACTGCATCACAGATGTTCTTGTAACCCTTTCTATGCCATTTTGGAAATGTATGCGCCTTTCAGGAATGTACAATTCTAGGGGAGAAAAACCCTCCTATAAATGAGTGAAATCTCACAAGACAAATGTTTCCTCCAGCAAAACAAACCCAAGGTAAGGTGACCACCATGGTGAAATGAAGGTCAACTCTAAACATGTTATAAACCCTGCCTCAGTCCCTTGAAAATAATATATGGTTAAGGAAGAGAAGTATTTAAGATCCTCCTAATGACAGTAAAGTCCAGAGTACACTTGCAGTGAATTTGCACATTACTATAATATACCCTAGTGGGTTTTGTGACAAACTTTTTCCCATTCCTCCCCCAAACTTAATACTGATGATTAACAGTCATACAGCCTTACCGAGCTGAGAAACGATAAGACTTCTATCTTGCACAGCCTGCAAGATCTGAAGAAATGCAAATGGTATTCAGTATTTTCAAACAAAACAATCAACTTTTTTCCAGGACAAATGGTAGCACTAGCCAGTAAAAGCCCAACCAGTTCACTTGTATGCAATAGAGGCACCTTCCATATCTTGGAAATGGGCCCCAGCCGCAGACTTCTGCAAAAAATGAAACTTTACTTAGAGGACACAAGCTGTTTCATGACATCCCATCTTCCATAGGAATGGAGATCTTTATCATGTGTGCTAAGAACCTCATGCAAACCAGACATCATTATGTAAAAAAGCTACCTATGAACAGAAGGATCTCATGTCTAAGATCTCGGGACTCAACGCAAGCTTGCATCGCACTCAAGTTTGGAGGGTGTAGAGTGTTTTTTTCCTTTTTTTTTTTTCCACTTTTCTTCTTCTTTTGAGGCATTCGGGTATTACATAAGCAGTTTTGCCAGGAAGTTACATGCTGCAGACTTACTTGCAAAGACTTCCAAAATGCAATCCTTGTGAAAATATGAAGCGAGGATGCATAAACACAGCCAGAGTTCTGACATCTCCAACGTGTACTTTCTCTAAAAACAGGGCAGTTTTCTCCTTCTTAAAAACTGGCAACAAAGTCCCACCTTTCCTTAAAAAGCAAGGAATACAGAAAATGCTGTTTGTAATCAGTAACCTGCATATGATGCTGGTCCACCAATAAACATTGCTTTTTGGCATACAAATAGAAGTTAAATATCCCTTTTTTATTTTTAAAAATGTCAGGTTCAACACTGTCACGGATCAGTGCTGTTTTTCCAAAACATCCAGTGGTGTACAGGACCCAGGCTGCCACAGAAGATGACAACATCCACAGAAGTCACAGCAGGCTTGACAAACCACCACCACCATAACAGGGCAGATGCACAAACAGCAAAATTGTATTTATTAACACAATCAATTAAATCAGAAACCTTATAAGCTTTTTTAAATTAATACATATTTACAGGAAATAAATTGTTTGCAAGCTATGTACTGACATTCACTTCTCCTTATTGTAGAGTTTTGGGATAAATACCAGTTATTTAAAAAAACAAATATTCACACACACAAAAAAGGAAAAAAGATGGGAAGGAAGGGAAGAGATTAGAAAAATAGTAACAAAAATTGCATCCCTCATATCTGACAAATTAAATAAAAACTCACTCGCTTTCAGAGAAAGAAGGGAAGAAGAGGAATCAGACTTTCAAAAAGGTCCATTTGTAAAGGCATCTGCCCAGATCTAAAGCTGTGCTTTGCTAATGCCTATGTGAACATGCAACCAAGTGATCAAACAACTTAAAACCACTTTGCACTTCAAGTAGCTTGGATGTCTTGGTTCTGATCTCTCTGCTCATAGTTCAGTGCATAGTGAAGGGTACAAATCTGCACATTCGTAATTGCCTCAACTAAAATGGAAACTGAGTACACATCTGACTGAAAACCCCATTTCTTGAGAGTGCTTGCAAATGAATTTTACTCCCAGTTTACTTACTTACTGCAGATGTGTTTGCCTCACACAAGTAGAACTATGTCTCCTACAAGGGCAGAGCTATGCGGTTCAATGGCTAAAAGGATCTCCTGCTCACACTTCATTAGATACCTACTCCAAATAATTACACTAGAAACTACATGGAAACTACAGGAAGTCATCTTGCTACTCACAAGCTACTCACTTTCGGTAAACTGCGGTTTGCATAATTCACTAGAGCAAAGCACACATTCAAACACGTATAAAGAAAAATTTGTTCCTTGGTGAGGGCAGAATACTACTACTGGACAGCAGCTAAATGTAGCAATTAAATAGTTAAACACATGGGAGCTGAGGCACATGGAAAACGAGAGCCACATTTAAAGCTCTGCTGAGAACAAAGTGTGAAAATAGCCATTTCTGTTGCATGCTTTGTGTCTCTGGGGGTTTCTACAGAAACGCTGTACAATGCAAAATCATCTTCTTCGTGCTGTCTAGTATTTTCTAGAGACCATCATAATTTTCCCTCCACCAGTACAACCTTCTTGAGGAAACGGAAGGACCTCCAGAATTTGCTGGCAAAGCCCAAGGTCTGTATCAGGTTATGAGCACAGCTAAGGACATGCCAGGTTTGCCCTCTAGTTCCCCGCGTTTCCTGCATGGTGGGACAGGGCTATATGAATCAAATCAGAACTGCCATTTTTTAGAACTCGCAACAGTTACATGTTACATTGAATTCAAGGAGATAAAAACTTCGGAACAGTAGCATGGCACCATGGCTGCGGCAAAATTTTCACATGTGATTCGGATAAAAATTGCCCTTGAGAGCTGTTACATGGCCAAAAGGAAGAAAAAGCAGGACTGCATTTTTCCTTTGGGGATAGGGAAAAGCCTCCTCTAAAACTTACAGGGATTTTCCTGGTTCACAAGGGATTATATTTTAAACATGTTTTCTGTCTCATCAATGCTATAGCACCTATGTCTAAGACACTGCTGCAGATGACAGAAGGAGGTAATTACACTATTAATTCAAGCTTCACATATCAGGCTGCATTAAACTTAAAGTCTTTTCATAGAAAAATAGAAAAGGGACTGAAACACACACTGATAAAAGCAGACCCATCCCACTTACACTGAGGAAGATTAACTGAAATACATTACTAACAAGGTGCACCCAGCACAAAGCTGTCACAGATCCATTAACTTTATTGTAGTGAAGGGTATTATCAGTTAGTTGAATCCCTGAGATCCCTTAGGAAACTTCCACACCTTCCCAGCAGTCTATAAACTAACAGGAGGAGGAGGGGGAGGAGAAAAAAAAAAGACCCAAAACTGATTGTGCCTGAGCATCTAACTTTGCCTTCATGACCAAAGTCCGTCCCACTGCAACAACATAGTTCAGCCTTTAGCAACAACTAAAGTGGCCATGAGATCTGGCTACTTAGGCATGACTGATTATACTTTCAGGTTGGTGAGTTTTTGGGTTTCTTGATTGTTCAAATGCCAGAATTACCCTCTTAGTAGAGACAGTGTCAAACCAGAAATTCAGTGTGTTATCTGTGGGAATTTAAATGGGGTTTTTCCCCCCCTTAAACTGTAAGTTTATTTTTTTTTCTTCCCCAGAAATCATCATCTGCTACTTACAGCAGTTTCCTCTGACAAACTGCTACTGAGAGCCTTGAGTCTTGACAGTCTCTACACCAGCTAAGTTTTACAGCTAATCAAGCCCTGAACCAGTGTCCTATAGAAAAAGAATGTATTTCAGAAGAATAAAAAATTTGGACTTGCCACATACCCTGTTACAATGATGAGTAAGAGAACAACATGCAACGTCCTCCTGTGTGACTACTATCAAGAGGTGCTGGTGCTGCAGATTCTTGAACTCACCTTGAAGAACTTGGTGAAGAGAGGGGAAGTCTGAAGAAGTCTGAGTACAGGAGAAAAAAGTAATATAAATACCCAAATAAGTTTGTCTTGTACTCATACCGTACCTGCAGGGATACAGAGAGTGAGTAGAAACCTTCCAGAGACTTTCATTTATTTCAAGAAATACACAAGCAGATCAGATGTTAACATTTACTTTTATTTATAAAAAAATTGTAGAACTTATTAAATACAAACATTTGGAAAAAGCAATCAAGGCTTTGCTAAGATGCCCAGGAAGAGGAAGACAGATAATCAAGAAGCTCTCAAAGTTTAGAGTTTTTAAACTAGCCGAAATAATCACTATAATTTTTCACTGACTTGTTTGTAGGCAGTGGCCATTATAGCAACCAATGTTATTACTGTCCTTTTTAAAAAACAGAGATATGATTTGCCATATCTTCCCACTCAAGCATAAAATGTACAGAAACAGCTCTTTCCAGGTTAAAAATCAGGGTAATAAATACTAATGCGTTTACCCATTACCTACATTGTATAACACTAAACTTTAGCTTATAATCACACATGGATATCAAGTTTAGCCAATAAATCAATTATACATTTCAAATTTGGACATCCAATAAGCTTTATACATTTTCCAGTGAACATCAAAATGAGGACAATGTTTTGAAGTACAGAAACAGAACAACTGAGTGCATCGTCTACACCATGAAGGCCAGTGACTTAAGAGGTGGACTGGGGTCTAGTTGTGTTCCAGATTGCTGGAAAGTCCTACAAACTGCCACTGAAGGCTGGTTGGAAGACAAATCACGTGACGTTCTCAGTCTGTGTTAGCTCCTCTCCCTTTCTAAAAGGTCAAAGGTGAGAACTGTAGCTACTCTCTTCTTCTGCACCTTGTGGTAATAAAAGAGAAAACTATCATTCTGTTCCCTACAGGGAGAAACCAGATTCAAGTATTCTTAGACTGCTCTTGCTCTTTTACCACTCTTAAATGCAGTATGCAGTACATATAAACTGCTAAACAAGATGTAGATGCAAGAGCCTACAGAAAATACCTCTTCTGTCTTTTAAAAAGAGAGAAGCACTTCCACTTGCTGACAATATGGCACTCCCTCTGTCTTCCTTCTTTACCCTGTATCTGCTTTCCAGTTGCAGCATAATGCACATTGATATGGCTTTATGGCCCTAAAGCCAAATTCAGTTCTAACAACAAAAACAAATATCCTATTTGTGGGACTGACTCTATGGGGACAACCAAACTACTAAAAAAAGTTCAGTACAGAATTATCTTGGACACATGATCATTAACAGATGTCTCCCGTTCTGCCTTGTATTTGTCAGAACAGAGAAAAGAATCGTCGTCCAGTTACCAGCACTCACAAGATTACTACTGCAAGAATGAGAGTGCTGGAGGTGTTACAGGATCCATAGCACTGGCAGTCAGCTACCGGACAGACTGACCAGATCCCTCCAAGAGCACAGCCAGGCTACTTCTGATGAAGCTGCCCACTGCAGGCTGAAGTTGCACCACAGATCCTACTATGAGGAGTGGGCTGAAAAAATGGACAAATATCCTGAGCACATGTCAGACCCTGTCACCGGGGGAAGCATTTCCCAATTACCACATCTGCCCTCGGAGCAGAGAGGGGACTGCCCGTGTGGGCACTGCTGTGTTGGAATTCCTAAACAGCCAATTATTTGCAGATCAACATATTTGAGAAAAGCTAAATACTTTTGTTAGCAGGCAAACACAGAGCAGTTGCTGGATATCCCAAATAGGTCATGGTTCATTTAACTACAAGCTTGAAAACAAAGTCAATTCCAGCACCTTTCCCAAATCCAACAGCACCACTTACTGCAACACAGACACAATTATCCTGCTCTCGCTGTGTTCAGTACACTTAGAGCACATAGTGCAATGAGAACCCTGATGCAGGCCTGGACTTAGCTGAAACAGTCAGGTCGCTTCCACCCCATTCCTTTTTTTCCTTTTTGGTAATTATTGATATGCAAGATCTATATGCCACAAGCCACAACATATATTTTTTGGAGATAACAACAGATATTTAACAGCCAGATGCTACTTGACCCCAAAAGCTTTGCTCCCATCCAAAGAATTCACTGCCACCCCAAGCAAGCAGGAAATCATGTGAAGAGGAAGGGATGGGAGGTCAGAATACTTGAATTTTCAAGAAAAATAGGCCTTTCATCCTCTGAGTCAAAGACAAGAAACCATGATCTTGGCATCAGTGCCACCCCACCTTATACGATCAGAAATCAATACACTGCCCAGCATCCCTGGTGACATATTTTGAAGCTACAGTCTTAGAGTACACTTGAGTCAGGCAATGGCTCCATTCCAGAAACACACAATGTTAACAGAGTATGGCCCCTAGTTTTAACTTAGTTTAAAATATATTTTACAAATGCATTCCTACAAATCTGATCACAGCAAAACATGTAGTGGTTTTAAAATGGCAGAAAGTTGAATTCAAACAACTCAATTTTTAAACCAGTGAGAAATACGAGAAGTTTTAAAAGAAAACAATGAACTTCTAAAATACAGACATTTATGAAATATACATGCACACACACACTCGCGCACACACACACTCACACACACAGGCGCCCACTTCACTCAGTGTCAGATTAAGATTACACAAGGCAATTTTCAAGGTTGCATTTACAACCACAATGACAAGAACAGCATTTTTGAGGTAGCTGAAGTCAAAGAGCAAACCACAGCACAAGCAAAGAAACAGGTGCTCACACTCACACTGAGCCCACTCTTTGGAGACACGTTATCATGTGCGCAGGGGCAAGTGTTGAAGAGGCACATGTTCCACAGGGAATGAAGTTCAGCGGCACTGGAGACCAGATAAACTATTCTCCAGAGAAGCTCATGTTGGGAAAGCAGATGCACAATCAAGGGACCATGACTTAAATCAGTGCACATCAGCTGAGCTGTGGTAACAGTCTCGGTGCTCTTGGTCTGTGGCAGTTCTACCGACAGTTCTGTCTCACGTGCACTGAAGCAAGTACAACTGTGGCAGTTGAAGATGTTATTACTCAGAGCTGTCTGTCCCACTTCTCTCCTAGATGCTACTGTTGGTAGAAAGGTACGTGCACCCATATCTCACATGCTCCAGTTTGCAGCCTAGCATTCACGTTCAAGCCCACCTCCACAGTGCTACTTGACAATGGACTGTGAACAGGAGCAGCGGAGACACGGACTCGAGTCTCTTCTTCCGGTGCAATAACATCTTTGCCACATTCACAGTGCAGAGATGTCAAACTGCCACAGCTTGAATCACAAGACTTCACCTCTCAGAGCGCTTTGCTAGCCTACAATGAAGGGAGTCAAGCTAACCTCACAGCAAATGCCAGGCAATGTGGGCATACGGGGATAATAGCTGTGGCTGCCTGATAAATGGGCTCAGCCACAGCAACTGGATCATGTCTCTGGGCATACAGAGAGCTTGATCCTGCCCAGGTTATAGAACTGTGTGAAACACACTCACACACACACACACATAATGTAGTATTTTCATCAAGAAGCTTTCTACAAATCAATTGTTTGCATGATTACTGCTGAGAGTCTTGAAGATGGGATGGAAATTACGGTAAGATGTTTTTCAAAGGTAGAAAGAAAAAATTCAACCTCCTACGATTAGGTCTCTGTTGTGTAGTTGCTGTATGAGAGAGATGGCACAGATGAGAAGTTGTTATTCCACTGTCTTCCTCCAGTACTCTGATGCAACTCTGCCTGCTCTTTATATTTGCTCAGGAGATTTTTGGCTTCTTGCAGATCCTGAGAAGAGTTTTCCCCATATTCTTCTTTCAGCCACTGCCTGAACTGCAGAAATGGAGCACACATATACGAGATGATGAAAAAATAATATGACTGATACAAAAATAATACTCCCTCCCATCCTACAGAATTTCAAGAGTCGTTAAGAACACAAGTAGTTTAAAGAAAAGCGCTCCAAATATTGCAATGTCCTTCAACAGTGGCACAGGAATACACATTTGAAATCACCGAGATTCCTCACATCCCCTACAATGACACACTTGCATAACAGCTTGGCTGACAAGGCAAGGACATCCTGGACTTAAAGCACCCTCCTCCTGTTGCATATACAATGAGATGAATAAGCAGGGAAGCTTATATGATCAGCCAGCTTGCTCAGGTCACAACAGGCCTAAAGAAGGTTGAAGATCAGAAAAACTAACCACTCACAGGTTTTTCAATCTGAGCCCACAAACATCAGTAGTAAAAAAAACTGTACTGTGGATATCTGGAAAGGTATCTGCCAGGAAGAAAAAGACCAGGAGCTTTAAAAGCTATAGAATAGGACACTATATGTTACTAACACAAATGACTGAATATATTACACGGAAACAGAGGTACCAGGTCCAGTCCAGCTCTGTGTCCTGATATGAGAGTACCAAGATGTGAATGCCAAGGAAACAATCAGGCAATAGCAGGGCAATAATGCTGGGACCTTTTCCCTGCTCATTTCCTCAGTGTCCAGAAATTTTCAGCTCAGGTACTTTCAGAGGCTGAGGCAGTATCTATCTGTTTGATAGCAACAAATGAATTTTTCTGCCATGAGATCACTTTCTAAATCCACAAATTTTTACCACAAGCTCCGTAAGTACAGCTGGTATAAAAACCCCTCATTTTCCTTGATTGGGACCTTCCCGATTGATAGCTCCATCTCATGTTACAGAGAAGAGTAAAAATCAGACCTGTTCACTGCCTCTCTTCAACTCAGCTTTATTGACCTTTAACACATTCTCCTCTGTCATTTCTTTGCCAGCTGATGAATTTTACTCCACTTAGTCAATTCTGCCAATCTAGTTGCTCTTCTTTGCAGAAGCAGCAAGCAGACACAGACTCCAACTGTTCTGTCGCAGTGGGAATGATATTCCTGTGGTAATTTTTCAAGCCTTAACTTTCACAGATTTTTTCTGTTTGGGGCTCATGCACAGCTTTTTCTATAAAGACCATTTACTAGGACAGTGGGAGACAAGACCTCAACATAGTTACTCCCTCCCATTCCTAAAAGATCGTAAGGTCCTGAGTTAAATTTGAAGTCTCAGGCTACCATGTGGAAGTTTGGAATTGGTGCAAACCATGTTGTGACCTTAGTGACTAAACCCCTCCCTGTAAGAATAAGGCCTAAAGGACCCCAATTCCAGAAACCCCACAGGATACCAGCCTGTTGTGGCACAGCAAAACACCCATGCTGTTGAAATGAGAAAAAAGTTCACGCCCTTGGCAGATGGCATTATTCCCCTGAAATCAGGTGTGTAAACAGACACCTGCTAAGGATGTGGTTGCTGTTAAGAGACAGTAGGAAACTACAGCCCAGCCAGTGACTACAGGTGGATATTTCTTTTTGCAACCTACTGCCTCCCCCTCAGTGAAAAAAAAGGCAGAATGTGCCGTCCATGGTGGATGAAAAAAGAGAGACGTTACTGTCTTTATCAGCCTATTTGCATATAGCCTTAATTGTCATTGCTGTTAGCCCAGACCAATTAGAATAGAAATGACTGTAAGGGAGGAAGGAGACAAGTCTGGAAAGTCCCGCTCTGATTTTTGTCTCTTAAAAATCAGTTACTCTGCCATTTAGACCAGTTCCAAACGATCCAGGAAACATTCAGTTAAATATAAATAAATAATAAAAAAACCCCACGCAAATATTTAGAGATGCAAACTGCATCACGCAAAACAAATGGTAATTTCTAAATTCTGAGCTTTCTGCAGCAGAATGACAGGGAGGGAAAACACAGCATCCTTTGCCTCATTTATTTTACTTTCTGATTTTCATTTGCCTCCGTTGTTGTTGTTGATTTTTAATAAGCAAAATAGGCACAAAAGCCCAGAGAAGAGCAATACGCTGAGCAATGGAAAACAGAGAGCACAGCCAGAGTAGGTTGGTAACATAAATGGAAGTCTCTGATCACCCACAGGGAGCAGGTCTTTTGCGTGGGATGGTTCTTTTTAGGGGTAAAAAACCTAATTTTTGTTTTATGAAAATCACTTTTCAGTCTTACTGTTCCTTCAGTTCTCCTAGTCCTACAAAGCCTTCAAAGGTTAAAAAGAAAAAAAAAAAAAGGTCATATTTGAGACTGTTCTATTATTAAGTCTCAGCCACAGAAGGTACAGGGAACATGACACACAGGTCATAACGAGAACCTAGTTTAATTCCTGGATAGCAAAGATTTCTGATTACGATTTCTTTCCTGCTTACTATTCCAACTGAATGCGATCAGGGGAAGACAACTATTTTTTAGCAACTGGTATTTATAGTTGGTCTTTCTGAGCAACTCACTCTTTAGTCTTTATCCCTCTAAAGATGTCAGTCTTGTATTGTGTCTTAGCACACATGAAGCAATGACTGGATTGACAGGACAGCTGGACAGGAGGTGTTTAGATGTTGTGCTTCATCTCTTGTACCATCCAGCATTCCCTGAAACCTTCAGTTCTATCCGCACCTCCCCAGTGGAGCAGGCTTGGCCAAGAAGCCGTTCTCTCAAAGCAAAACCAAGGAGTCAGATAAGCCACTCAGGCAACAAAATAACAAGCAGCAGCCCATGATCGGGCTTGGGGTTGTGTTTTGCAGCTCACTTGTTTGTAGTTAATTTACCTGATCAACATCATGTTTTTCGAAGTCCTGTAGCTGCCTCTGGAAGCCCATGTTGGGATTGGCACAGGATCTTGCTGCGCGGACAACAGACAGTGCATCTTCCCAACCAAAGTCTGTGATTGTCATGATGTAGGCAACCACCAGCGTTACACTCCTGGAGACACCTGCAAGGCTGTATGAAAAAGGAGGCTCGATAAAGTGGGTAGTGCTGTACTTCATCTATCACAGTTAAAAACATCACTTCCCAACATCCCAGCAGGCTATAGTTTTGCATGCCACGAGGAAGAACTATTAAAATACTTGAGTCAAAGGGTTTTGGTGCTGCTTTTTCAAACGTATCAGAACAAATCTAAGACAAGACTGAGAAAGTAGGTTCTGAGTGGTAATTCATAACATAGTAAAGCAAGAAAGAAGTTTTAAGTCTTCACAAAAGCAGGGGACAGTGCACACTTTCTAAGTTAGATTTGATTTTTAATAAGCTAGAAATAAGTCACCCACTTTCTTCTGCTTATATAGATCAGAGCAGTGAAATAAGACCATTCCCTCTCCACCATGACTAAAGGCTTCAATTTCATGAGGCCAAAATGAACTTTAAGTGAACTGTTATAGTACGTATGTCTGGTTGTTTGAGTTCTTTTCCTCTTTCTGGTGTCCATGCACTATGCAACTTCAACTCTCAGGACTCCAGTTTCACCAAATGATACGATGGGATAAAGTAAGAATCATTCACCATTACTGGTTTGACAGCACTGGACAAAAAACTCCAAACTATTACAATTTTGATTATAAAGAATTTATTTTGAGTTACATCTGTACCAGAGTCTTTCGCTGGGCATTTGAGAATGTATTGTGCTTTTGAAATGCTTCACAAATTTAAATATACAGATTTTAAAACAATCAGAATTCAGATGAATTATCCCTCTTTTAAATATATGGAGACTGACCAAGGGACTCTTGCACATTTATGAGTCAGTATCAAACTGAGGATTTATGCTCAGCGTCTGTGTGCAAGCCCAGTATTCAAATCATGAGATTACTCCGATTCCCAATATGAACTCAAGATATGTCAACTCGGACATACAGCACAATGACTACAGCCAATAGCAGAGAGTAAGAAAAAACAATACAGGGTTGGATTTCCTTTTTTATTCTCTACGGTCCCAGGACAACAAATGCAACGTTTGAATGCTTCAGCAGTTTAAAGAAAAAAAGAAGGGGGGGGGGTGGGGAGAGGGGGGGGCACGAAAATCAAATTCTGTTCAGAGGAAATTTTTTTAACAATTCTAAAGTCACCAAAATAGCTGTCATAGAAACTAATCAAATTATTAGGATTTTGGAAACCATATTTAGAAATATAGTGGTTAAAATAACGGGATATAAATAACACGTCTCTAATCAATACATCTCTGGTCAAATCAATCCTACAAAAAGGTTTGATAAGAAGAAAAGGTCAAGAAGAATTTCTTGGGCTCCTTTTACCTCCAGGCAGCTGCCCAGCCCAGGGACTCAGAAATCCTAGCATGAGGCTTCAAAAGCATTTGGAATTCTTCTAGGGCTCTTCAAATAAAGGGGGCATTTCACTCCAAGAGGATTTTGCTATAAATGCAGATGAACACTAACTTATTAAAATGATGAACATCCAAATTGAGGTAGAGAAACCCCTAGGTAAGTTTTTTTAGCCAGTGGCATACATACCAATGAACTAGGCAGCCTTCACCTGTAAGCCGGCACTCATGGATAAATTTGATGCTCTCTCTGAAATGCCTTGCCCTGAAAACAGAAGCAGAAGGGGAATAAAGAAAGTGCTCTATTTAGTAAAATCACTACTTAGAAAGAGAGAAATGTATCCGAAAGCCCGCTTAACACTGTTTCTAGAATTTAGAACTGAATACAGGTCTTACAAAGTAAAAGTCACTGTCTAACAATGAAACACAACAATCACTGGCACAGTTACCCTCCACTCTACCTGCAAAAGAAACTGGTATCTTAAGCACTACAGTGTGGTAAACATTACCAACACTTTATTCTGATGACTGTCAAGTCTGTATTTCAGTTTGTGTTTTATTCCCCTTGAAACTAGTAACTTGACCTCACATGTCTTTGCATAAGCTCAGATGTCAGCTGAAACTCCCAGGGCTCCATGAACAGTTCCCAAGGTAGACTGTCTCTCACAAAGAGGCATCCACTACCCGCTACCCAAACTTATGCTGAGCTTTGACTTCATCTCTTCCGTCAAGCCATGTATTAGGGCATATCTAAATGTTATGACTTTCTTCTTTGCAACATGAAATCTCTCCCTTTGGTGCTGCTATGAAAAAATTCTCAGTTCAAGTCCTGGCTTCTGCAGCTCCTTCCAGTCTCATCCTCTGAGACTGCAGTACCCTCTGCCTACCCTCACTCAGTGTCAGCCAACTCCTGCCTGCAGCCTACCTTTTTCAATGCAGTGGAGGAGAAAATGTGGAGAAGATAAAGACTGAGTTTACAAACCTTAAGGTCTGTACCCTCATTACCCCTTACACATGCCTCTTTATTTTATGTGGGGCAAGTCTGAAGGAAAGTAACAGGGAAGCTGTCATCATCTCAGTCAATCTGCAGCATCACCTCTTTGCACACCAGCATAAGTTGCTCACCCTGCCTCTGCCTTTCAGAATGCAAAAGTTTTGGGGCTGCCTGCAATTTATGGCAGGTGCAAGCAGCACCTCTTAGTTCAATACAGCTGAAGTTCACTGTGGCCTTTGAGAGCTCTTGCAATTTAAGCTCGCAAGCAGTAGCAATGTGCGCAACATATAGGTAAAGGAGGGAGCTTCTTAAAGGGCAGTCAGTACCGGGCTTATTGGCAAAGACAAGCCTGAAAGCACACTGCGCTCAACACTCATGAAACACGACGTCCTGTATTCAAGATGTTTCCCCTCTCAGGATGAATATTATACCACAAGGGTAAAAGAAAAAACCTCAGCCCAGCACCAGTAGCCACACAAAAATCAGGAATACCCACATAAAAGGAAGCTTCCTGTCCTGCTCAACAGTGCAGCTGCTGCTACTATAAACACTCAAGACCTCGGGGAGGACAAGAGTGATGCAACAGAATGACAATGTCTGTGGAACTTGCAAAGGTAATGATGTCTAAGTTGAAGTATCCAAAGAGGGTTCCCAAAGCCCAGGACTCCCTTTCCAAATGAGTTCTTCCATTGCTGGATACAACATGTAGAACACACCTGGAGAAGACTTCAGTGACTTATTTGGAAAATATCTAGGCACAATGGAATCCCAAGCTTTAGGACAACATGTTAGCTCAGGATTTATGTTTCTCAATAAACTGATCAAGTATGTGGGATGAGTAAAGAGGAGGGACAAAGACTTACAAATGCATTTTTACTCAGACTGTCACTCCAAAATATCTTCAGCAGCTGAGTTCTAATAAATCACAGTGCTCAGGTCTGCCTGGGGAGCACAAGCAGCTTCACACAACTGAACTCAGAGGACAAATGAGATGTCGGGCTGTGTGTGCAGGTGTTGCTTTTGCACAATGAAGGAGCACCTAGCCAAGACTAAACAGACTGAGATTAAACTTGGTTAGGGCTGGACTGACAACAACCCAATCTTCTCATGCACCCATCTTTTCTCTTTCTCTCTAGATCATCTGGCCAACAGCGCAGCTCCAAGCACCAGTGAATTCACTCCAATGGTCTAGCACAAATTTCGGTTAAACACTTCAATGCTTTGGTTTGATAAGTATCTGTGAATGAGTATAACACCTTTGCAAAGTACTAAATATAGCTAGCAGTCAACTCCATTCACTCAGTTTTATTCATCCTTCCTTATTGCTGACACTTGGTCTGCTGAAACACTGTCAAGTCTAAGTGTTTACAGGCATTCATGAAAATTAGAAGAGAAACAGCCAAGCTTAGAATTAGTGCTGCTGTTTAGAACCATGTCCCCTCCTCAGAGAAAAGGAAAAACTTATTCCTCCACAACCTTACAGTATCAGGGTTTCTGCTGGCTCTAGCAGACAGCTGTCTAAACTCATTTTCAGTTATGGTACTAACCATATTTACATGAAAACTAAGATTAAAGACCACTTAAGCTGTGTGGCAAGTGCCAGACACAAAGAAGAATGGCAAGTCTTACATTAACCACAAAACAGTTGATTATCATCTGTAACAGGAAAGCACTTGACAAATGCATTGATTTGCAGTCTATTTTATGGACTGAACAGTTACTTTAAGACAATTTATTACATGATATGTGGCTTTTATATCTCCCAGTTTAAAGCTGGGTCCTGAACTGCATGATCCTCACAGCAGGAAAACACCACAGGAAGAACAACTGGTACAGTGCCCTTACCAGCATGTTGTAAAAGTTATCTAAACTTACGCATTAGTAAACTGGATGATCCAAAACAAGCCTGAGGGCAGAGTTATGATAACAGATCTACATATTCATTTTTTGACAGCCAGATGTCTAAGAATATTATAAAGGTTAAAAAGAAAGCCTCCAAATCAGATGGGAATAAGCATCTTGATGATTCTTTCATTTGATGATGTAAATGCAACAAATATCCACTTAAATTTCTTTTCTTAATAGTTTATCTGGCTTCTGTATTATCACCACTAACAGCCTGACCGTTGGAGGCTAGTTCCATAGAAACACGTAGCCTAAGACAATTAGCAGAAACAGGAGAGAAAGGGAAGATTTGATTTCTACAGAATTAACCTTTTAGTAAGAGGTTGTATAGGAGATGACATTTCTGGAGAAGTCAATATCCCAAGGTAAAATTCTCATAGTCCAGGGAAAACACCCATTTAACACCTAGGAAGCACCTTGAGTCTCAAAAGGAACTGCTTGATCCCTATGTTTGGTAGGGGCAGAACATGGAAGCAGAAGCAAGCTTCTGAGCCACTTTAATGAACACCCACAGGTTAACAGGGGAATCCTTGCAGTATTTCCCTAGTAACTCATTCTTCTGAGGAAGGATGCTTCACTAAACAAGCTTACTAGGAGTAAATGTGCATTATGCACATAAGAAACCAGAAGTTTCCCCTCACAAAAAGTGAGCTGAAGTGAATTAAGAGCTTGCAGTCCCAAAATTCAGTTGGACTTTATCAATCTGCAACAGCACAAGGACCTTCAATACAGCATGCTGCCTTTTTTTTTTTTTTCTCCTGACACCACCAGAATCCCTCTTTTGAAAGAAGAGGGTAGATATGCAAAGATACTGCAGAGAGACCAACTCCCTTTCCTGTTCCCCAGCTATCCCTCTGCAGAGCACATGGGCAGCACAGTTAACACCTCCTAGATAAGACTCTGTCAGATCCCCACAGACTGAATAAAGACAGCTTCCTCTTGCTTTCAGAAGATTGTATACACAAACCAAGCAACATTGCTATTTGTGAGCATCACTATTCGATTTTACTTGAAGATCTTGACTGTCTAAAGCAAAAAAGAAAAAATCGTTACTCATCAAGTTTTATTTTAAGTGCTAAAATGTATCAGTATTAGAAGTAATGACGTTTGCTTGCAACCACCTGATACCAAAGCAAGTATTTTAGATGCCTGCAGCGTAACAGAAACAATACTCATGCAAATATTGTATCCTACTGAAGCTCTAAGAGCTTTGGTACTGTGCCAGACAGTTCAAGCACTGGAGGTGGCTATTCAGTATAACTCCTTCATATTTAACAGTGAGGGAGGAGCCAAATTGTTTATTAACATTCATCACAAATGCTGTCCTTTGTTAATAGAGTTCTGGATCACATGGGAATGGAAATGAAAAGGAAGCAGATTTGAAAAGCATTTTCAGAAATGCTACAGAGATCTCAGCATACCAACAAACAATATGACAACACGCGAATGTCTCCCTCTAATCTCATATTTTTTTCCCTTTCTCAAAAGGGCTTTTTAAAAAATTACTGATTTGTATAAATTTGAAGTATTATGGCCACAAAAGTTGTCCATGACAAAAGCAGTTAGCTGTCTGCCTCCCCATTACAGACCCATCTTGAAATTCAGGGGTTTGGGATGTTTTTTGTCTGGCAAGGGGTGAAGGTGTATGTTTTTTCCCTTCCCCTAAATCACGACAGAAATGCAGAATGAAAAGGCAAACCACCACGTTGGAATCTTTCTAGGGTAAGAAAAACACATATTCTAAAAATATCCTCTGAAAGTATGAGCCGGAATATTGCTGTGATGTGACAAAAAAGCAGTGCTGCATTTCCTTCCGTACCTACCAGACCTCTTTTCAGCTACTCGTTTCTCTACAAAACTTGGCAGCAGGATGTGGCTGAAACTCCCCTCACCTCTCCTCAACATAAACAGTGAGCTCTAGAAGAAAGAGTTCTCTCCAAGTTCTCTTACAAAACCTGTTTTGATTTCTCTTTGGAATCAAGACTTGCTATGCTCAATGGCTCAAAACTTTAAAACCAAGGGCAAGTTAATGAGTGTTTTGTGAACATTAGCAGAGATGAGAGCAAACAAGGCTGGGACACCCTAGTTTCACTACATATATCCTCAAGGCAAGAGTCACCAGAGGACAGAAACTCCCCACCGTGCCAGTCTACTACTAAGCACAGCAGGGCCTTCTAAGGCAGGTTCAAGAAGTCCAGAGTGGATAGTTGCAGTAGTTTGTACACTGGGACTTTATCTCGAAGGCCCACTGTGAGGAATTTATTCCTGCCCTTGAAGCACCAGGCTTCACACCTCTTTCAAATAGTTTCCTCTTGTTAATGGCTGGAGATGGTGCTAGCAAAAAAAAAAAAAAAAAAAGGAACAGCCAAGTAAAAAGATTTACAAAAACAATGGCTGAAATAAACTGGGACTAAATTAGGAGCAGACTCACTAAGGAATTCCTGAAGTTTATGTCCACAAAGAGTGTTTACATACTGACCCTCCTACAAACTCTTACACACAAAAAGCAGGGTCTGAATCAAAGCAGCTCAAATAAAGTGTTACTGTGTTTTCTTAACAGATTAAAAAACACATTTGTGTAATACTTGTGAGAGATCAGAATCAGATCTTTCAGCTCATGGCAAAACAGTCATCATGGTACTGAGGGATTTCTGGAGGTTTGTGATTTCTTTTTAAAGAAAACTTACAAGTTCTGCGAGGGTGAGTCAGCAGCAGGAATGCATAGATACTTCACTCCCTGTATAAAGAAGCAAAAAGGGAATGAGAAGAAAATATCCAAGTTAAATACATTTACCTACCACGGTCCAAGTCTGCCCCAGACTGGTGCAGTTTCATTGGCTTTGAGGAAGGCACACCATTATTCAGACAAGCAGAGATCATGTTTATGCAGCCAGATTTAAAAACACTGTTTTCACATCTGCTTTGTTGCTAAGGCACTAGCACATAGCTTAGTCAATGCTTATCCCAAGGCCCAATAGCGAGCTTTTTAAAATAGAATCATCTTTACTAAAAAGGTATAAACCTCTTTTTCAAAATTTCATTCTTCTTACATTTCTAGTAAAACTAAGTTGCAATTTCTCCCGCCCTTCCCTTTCTCTGAATAGACGCTACAACTTAAAATTGTGATAAACAATTTCTTTTGATCCCATGCAATCATTTTTCTTTACCTAGTTGATAAAGCAAACAAAATGCATTTCAGAGAAGAAACATGTTTGTGGTATGGGTCTTTTTTTTATTTTTTGAAACTTCAAGAAGGACAACCATAAAATTCACACTTTTCTTTCACAAAGTTAGTCTCACTTTCTTAGTCAGCTATCATAGCAAGTTACAAGATCAATTAGGGAAGTTAGATAACCATTTCTGATGCATTAAAAACATTACTGGGTATATTTAAAATACCACTATAATCATACACTACTGCTTTGCATTGTCAGTGCTCATTTTAACTCTCTTTTTATTTTCAAAGCTTGTTTTGCTCCTATGACTGTTAAGAAAACGAACATGTCTGAAAGCATTTTTAGCTAACTTCTCAAATAGGCCTTCCAAGAATACAGGTTGCAGCTCAGACACATGAAACCTAAATCATTCACTGGACATCTTTCAACTTATCTCGAATGCAGAGTTATGAGTTTTTCAGATGTACTTGTAAAGAAAAGGATTCACAGGAAAAATCCACCATAAAATGCACCTTAATTTATCTTTCTGTAACAATGCAAACCCCTGTAGCAACCCTGCATGTTCAACAACACACATGGAAGTTCACACATTTATCTGTAAGAGATCCTTTGCCAACAGGGTGGAACACAACATGCAACTACCAGGCATTTCATTTACCAGCTTGGGAGGAGTGTGTGGAAATTTTGGGGAATTTACATTGCTCAACTGTGATGGCTACCTGAGGCAGCATCTTCTCCAACACCACTCTTGCTTTGCTGGCTCAGAAACCCCTCTTTACTTTCCTCTACACGCAGTTTGTTACTTCACTTGCCATCTTACAACAAAGAGCAATCCCTTTTACAAGAGGTACTGACACCTGGCACCATGATACACCACGATGTTAATCACCACTATGTCAGAAAGGATGTGGTAATACCTCACCCCCATCCCTTCACCATCACAGACACATGGCACAAGCCATTTTCTCAACCCACCAGAACCCTCCAGCCAGTGTCCTCTTCATGACCACACAAATTTAAGAGCCCTGTCCCGTCCATGCTTTTCTGGACTTCCTTGCTCTGACAGGCCATCCCCAGCATGCCACAACTGGAGGAGAACTGCTACTCTCTATGGCCTTCTGGTTTGGGGAAGGCTCTGCAGACAGTCCTAAGCATGGAGATGGTGGCAGCGCCTGATGAGGGACACCATCAAGTCAGTGACAGCATGTGGCACTGTGCATGAGAGCTGCAAGGCAAAATGCAGCTGAGGTGAGAGAGAATGAGAAGTCAGTTTGCAAACAAAGCAGCTTGCTGCTGGAGACAACAGCACCAACAGGTAACAGTCCCTCCTGCTCCGCCTTGGGAGAAGGGATGCCCGCAGTGGAAGAACAGGATTGTTCCACAGCCATAAGCTGATCCACAATGGCTTGCACAGACACATTCATTTAGAAAGATGATGTAGCAGTAATACATACATTGGTAGACTGTTAAGGCAAGGATGACTATTATATTGTGACAGATTAATTATGATAAGCATCATGTATGATACATCTGAGAGGTTTATCTCAGACACTGGTATCACTTCAAGTGAATCACTCCAGTAGAACAAGAGCCTGTGACCTGAAAGTAAATTTACATGTTAGTGCCCACACCTCTAGACAACTCCATGCCACCAACACTGCACCACTAGGGGAAAACAAAATGGAAGAAAACAGAAGAGATGGGTTAACTCCAGTGCATTATATGCCAGAAGGTTCACTCCTCCAGCACACACTGACGCAAGTTGTTCCACAGATTTCAGAAGCTATGGCACATGCTGAGTACATTTTACAGGCTGAGTGCAGAGGGGCTTTCAGATCATGTTCACCTTAAAAGCAGAAGTAGCACCAGCACAAGTCTAAGACCCACAATGTTCTTTTTTTGACATGGCTGGCTAGTTCCCACTACTGCAAGCAAGCCTGAAACTACCCCTATGAGAGACCACACAAGGTACTGAATGGTATCTCCAGAGTTGTTCAGCACTTACAACTTCCAGCAAAGCCCACAGCATTCTTTTCACTACTTCACTTGCAGATGCTCTGCATCAGCCTATTAGCCTTATTAACATAGCTTCTCAGACAGGAGATGGTTAAAGTTACTGGAATTTGGTATTTTGACCGATGCATGTCACCTGTATGGGTTTTTTTTGGAAGGCTGCGGTGATGGACTCCTCCCTGGGAGGAAATAATCACATACTCAGAAATAGTTACAGGTGGGATTTCAAATGTACTGTGCAGTGATCTAACCTGACTCCCACAAAAATCAACAGTGAAACTCTCAGCAACTTCGACCCAAACACAGTTTGGCCAGAGTTGGTAACTCCTGAGAATCCCACCCTACCATCAAGTTTTACTTCTCTTCGTTGAAATAACAATGATAATAACAGGATCAAATATCATTCATTGTAATCAGACACCTGAAATACAACAATAACACAAGATTGTATGGGGCAGGTATTAATAAATGAGACTTCAAGGGATTTTCTGTGTAGATATTTATATGCTGATTGCCAGAATTAGCTTTCCTCACATATGCTGGATAGACTTGCTTTTTTAAATATACTGGCAATAGGAAAATACTTAATTAATAATCCTGCTCTCTGTGACTGTTCTGAAAAAAACAAACAAACAAACAAAAAAAACCCAACAAAACAACAACAACAACAAAAAAAACAACAACACTACCCAGGATCATAATATTATTTGTATATTTGTGCCCCAAGACACTGTTGTCCTTCCTGTGCTCATACCCTGCAGACAACATCTAAGAACTGTCCCAAAGGGACCTTTCAAAGTAGAACAGTTTATGCCAACTGAACAAGTAAATACCTGCAACATTTTAGATGGGGTACTGGCATGAAAGAAAGATAGGGACATCACTATTTTATTGCCTAGCAGTTTGTTTGCCATTCTGAAAATGAAAAGCATAAGATGTAAGAAGGCAATCACAGAAACAGTGACTAAAACAGAGTAAGCTAAATCAAAAGATTGTTGAAGAGTCAAACAGACCAGCTACTAGTGAAAATTTCAACAGGCTCCAGATCAGTACTTAGTTTGCAGTTTCATTCAATAAACTTAAATCTGGTTGCAGATGAAATATACCAAGTTGAACCAAACCTGCATATTAATAAAGGTGGGAAGACAAATACAAATTTGATGTCAACCACATGGAAGTTTTTATTTATTAGTTTATTTTAAAATCAACTCTGTTTCGTTGCCTGGGATCAACAATTCTCTAAAAATTATTCAGTGGAGGAAGGACAGAAGAACTCAAAACAGGTATTGTACCACTTCACTGACACACACTAAATTAGGTTCCACAGAATAGCTTCTCATCCGAAAACTTGGTATTTGTTCAAAGCAAAGAGAAAAGCTTGCAATTATAAAAACTGATGAAAAGAGAAATATCTTAAATCCTACGTGAATATATCCACTTTATTTATTGAATATTTTTAATGATATACTGTTATTCAAACATTTCTTCAGCTGACATCTGTCAGTCATGTGTTACCTCTCCAAACAAGCTTTTTCCCAAATTACCCATTTAAAAAAAGAAAATAAATAAATACAACCTTTTCAATTAAACAGAAGTTAATGTACGTTCTCATGTAATAAAATACTCCATACATACAGAATGTGGTCAAACTCAAGCTTCCAGGCCAATGAGATGCTGAACACAGCTTTCTTCTGCCCATCTCTATTTGCTATGACTTGCTACTTGTTACTTTTAAATCACTGCTCACTTTCTCCATCAATCATCTTTATCATCAAACACCTCTACCCGCTAATACACACACACACACACACACACACACACACTTCTCTAAGCTTTTTCCTTATTATTTGCACAACTATCCTGATGCCACCATCAAATAAAAGCAGAACTCCCATTTCTTTTGGTGTTTTAACCTGTTAAGATTATCCTCAAAAAAATCAGTAAAATAAAATATAATTTACTTTTCTGTTTTCTGTTTCAGCAGACAGAGTAACCACCAAAACTAGATTTCTATGTCTCTAAGGCCCTGAAACTAAATGCTACAGTTAAACCGATACAGTGAGAGCTAACAAAACTAGAACAAGTATTCTGATTTCAAGATTGTCAAAGTTGAAACAAGCGAGAGTTAAGCAAAATTTCTAAAATTCACTGTTATTTGGGAAATGACAACACTTGCACAATTTCATCACAGATTCTAGAACTATGTGAGTTCTGCTGCACTGAATATCAAGGTATTAAAACCAAAGATTTATGTGCACACATATATGCAGAGTTTTTACACTACAGTTAATAAGGTATTCGTGGAGTTGCAGTTGTTTACAAATTCCTAATTTTTTTAGAGGTCAATCTACTAATATTGTAAACTGAACAGTTATCTCACATTTGGAAAAGTCACTAAGATTACAGAACAACACCTTCCTAATACCACTATCTTTTAAAAAAGATTATTAAATCTTTGTTATTAAATCCAGTTTTTTCATGAAATGCTCACGAAATGCAACAGTCCAATTTAAGGACCACCATTTCTATTCTACTTACCTATAAACTATTTTAAAAAGTCCAGCTTCGTTTTAACTAAACTTGTAAAAACTGGCACTTGCTTTTTTTTTAGTAGAACATGTAGAATTTTGCAGCAGCAAAATGACACATCTACAAGTGCTACACGTCAGATAACGGCTCAGTGACTGAGAATAGGATCCCTAAAGAACACAAAGTTAATCACACAATACCAAGAAAAATTCTGACTCTGAACAGGATAAGGTCCAAAAGTACTGTGCGACATAGGCGGTGCTTATGAGGATGTTTGCTCCTTTGTAATGACTGAAGATGTTCTGAAGTCATTAAGAATTACGTTCCGTTTGATTACATCCTAAATCATACTACCATACGCTTTATCTGTGAAAGAAAACTGTCCAGCCACTTTTACACAACTGAGTACTCTAGCAAAACGGTATGCATGAGAATAAGAGGAAGGACTTAAAATGCTACTCATTATTTCATGTTTAGTGGGTTTTCCAAGTAACGCTTTTTACAATTGTTCTTCAGAACACTGGCCCTACCTAATGCTGTACATACTACATTTCTGAGATTCTAGTTAGCACTGGAAACCTGAATCTAGAATTTCAGATGTTAAAAGGCAAGGAGGGGGAGAAAGAACCTCAAATTACAAAATTTCTGTTCTCCAAGGGCAGGGGTGGGGGAAGGGGTTGTAAAAAAGAAAAAAAAAAAAAAGTTTAAGAAGAGCTGGATTGTATTTCTGGCATTAAACCTCTCTATTTAAATTTATGTAAAGATACGATCAACGACTTCCAAGAAATTTTTTTTAAACCTAAAACCCTAAACTTAAATTTGTGAACCCAGATGCAAATAGAAAACCTCCAGCACCTGGCAAGTTCTTTCAGGTTAGTCAAAAACCATGTGTTAATTTGAGTCGTCACATCAACAGATGAGGGCAGGAGGACTTATTTTTGTTTAGGGGTATTTCAGAAAAAAAGCTAAAGTGGGAAACAACAGGCATGAAGCTTCTTCAAGCCAAACCAACAAGAGTTTATCTAGGGTTTTGTCCAGTAATGCACCAAACTGAACCTGCTAAACTGAAAACAGTTTAACCGTTTGTTTGTCCTTTCAGTTACTTTCTGTAGCAATCACCACTGGTGCCAATTTTATTAATGACTCAGTGAAAATACATTTGTGTTTCGGCAAAAAACCACCACTAATTGACTTAAGGGAACAACACACTCAGGTTTGGTTTTGAAAAATATTATAGATGAAATTGAAATTACATGAAGAATGTGAACCACAGAAAGCAGGATGCTACTGCAGTACAATTTATTTGTTCGTTTTGTGTTATCTTGAATAATACAATAGTTTTCACAAGTCAAGGGTTTTTTTGCAATGTTTATTCATAGTTTTCTTAGGAAGTAGTCTCAATGACACTTCTGAAAAGTCCCTGTCATTAAGGCTGGAATGTGCCAATCACAAATATAAAGCGGCCTTTTAGAGCCCTCTTATCCCATTTCAACTCTCTATCACCCCTTCTAGAATTATAAGAGGGTGAACAGTGAAGGATTTTACTTTACTTGCACAAAGAGCTGCACGTATTATTTCTAATCCTAATCCTGAATTCCAGTTCTAATCTGGCTCATCTGAAGGAATGTAGACTGTGAGAAAACACTAATGAGTTTATACTAAATTGTGATTGATCTCCTTTAGGACACACCAAGAATACCTACAGGACTACATACTTCCGCTGAGAGGAAGGACCTTGCTAGTCCACCTTGATTAGATTCAAGCCTCACAGGCATTTCAGGGTGCATCAAACATTTGAGCACTACCTATGGCACTTGGTCCCTAAACTGTGAAGGGGTATTCAAGGAGTGCTACAATAAAATAATATATCCCACCTACCTCTTTCTTTCAGGGAATGCTGGAACATGATTGCTACACCTCTGGAATATGCTCACATTACAAGCACGGATTAAGGCACTCTCCGTATCCTCTCCTCTACACAGAGCAGGTCAGAGCATTTGCTCTGTTTTGGTCAACGCTGCTTCCAAGCCACGAGAAACAAAGATTTACATGCACACATATATGCAGAGCTTTTACACTACAGTTAATAAGGTATTCGTGGAATTGCACTCGTTCTCAAATTTACTCTTTTGCAAACAGCTTGCCATTGAAAGCTTCAAATGGTCCTCATCCTCCTCGCCCTGCCATCTGCCACCACAGCAACGTGCTTCCTAACACGGCCAGCGTGTGCTCAGCAAGTCAAACAGGGAACTAAGTCAGTGCATCACCACAGCAGCCTCTGCCAAGGGTACCTCATGATGAAGGCCTGGCATGACACGCTTGAAAAGCTGCTTTGTGGAAGTCTCTTGCAGGCTTCTTAGTGGGCTACCGATGTCATTTTTGAAAAATTAGTCAGAGCTCCCAACTTCACCACCAGAGCCAATGCCAAACGAGGCATTACTTCAAACTAGAGAGAATCTTCTGGTGCCACTACACCTGAAAGAAAAATGGTAGCTATTTTGCTCAGCATGGTCTTCTGAAACATCTCATGAGGGGAAACCCTTACCATGAAAAGGCAGTGAAACATCATAGAAGAAAGTTTTTTTTATTAGAAGCAGCACTTGTATACTTCCTCTTGATGGTAGCACAAAGCCTGAAAATTGACAGCTTCCAACACTGGTGATATAAGAGCTTAGTGCTACACATGGAAATGCAACAGTCTGACTTGACCAAACTATTAATTTGCAGAGCTGATCTTTATAAAACAGCAATGAGCAATGACTTTGCAATATGATATTAGCAACTCCTGATTTTGAAGGCTATCTTGCCATCTTCCTCTTTAATATTGCCCATAAGTCTTTGGGCTGGATACCAAAGACAGCGGAAGCTGTGCAGAGAACATGTTGCCCAGCCACACCCAGCAGGGTCTTCTCCCATCATGTCATTAAGATGCAATTTTCATATATGAGTGGCCTCCTTCAGCTCAAGACTTCGTATGCTACCCAATAGTGTTACACATTTTTAATAGACTAGCAATTCTCAGTTGCTCAGCAGCATATGTCCAGAATTAGCACATGCTTTTTTCTTAAAAAATAAAAAGGAAAAAAAACCAACCAAACAAAACCACACACACACCAGGGCTAATTGGTTTCTCATTATTTCCCTATTTAGTTATTTTGTGCTGAGCAGTGATACACTTTTGACTCCAGACAAACTCCTTCTGTACTGGTGTCTGTGTGAAGATATTCCTTTGGATTGCAGAACCAAAGAAGAAAGCACTAAGGCAGCTTTCAGCACTTCCCAAGTTATCAGCTAGGGGAGCTGGGGGCATGACACAATAATTGTTTCTTTTGTTTTAGCACAGGGTAATCCCTGCTATATACCCACCTGCCAAAAAAAAAAAAAAAAAAGAAACAAAAAAGTCCAAATATGCAACCACAAGAGAAAGAAACAAAAATTTCTACAAACTGGTGATGGAAAGAATAAGAAAACTGAAAGAAGAGGCTATTCACCTTCAAAGCTTCAGTAAAAGCTCTCCCATCATCACATAAGTGGTCAGAGTAGATATAATAGGTTTCTATAGCAAAAACCAAACTAGGTGCAAAAATACTATCTACAAACTACGCTAAGTAGATTACTTGCATTGTACTAGAGCTGCCAGTTCAGTTCCTTTATAGCTTAGATTGCTTTTCTTTTCTAAAAAACTACACATGTATAGTCTAATGATCATCTGTAATCATACAAGACTACAATGTACAGCTAAAGCTGCATTAAGATTTACAGCATCAGCCAGGCTTCAAAAATGTGAACTGAGATTTCAGATCTTAACGCAAGCCAGTATGAATGCATTGTCTATACTGGGTCTGTAGTCTATGGCCATTTCTATGACCATTCAATCTTAGAAACATATCTCAGTTTTTGATATTTCAGTCATTTAGCTCTTCCCTTTCCTTCAAAGGTCTGGACTCGCACTATTTTTTTTAATTCACAAATTTGATCCATCACTTCCTCTTGTGATTTTCCCAGTTGCAATTTTCTCACCCTTAACACCTCACAAAGCAGGTATATCACAGCACTCAGCAGAGATAAAACTAGAGCAGAGAAGTTATACAGCTTCTCCATAACATTCTTATTTTTCTACAACTTCTACTCCTCACACTTACTGGTTCTGTTTCAGTTACAGCATCTTTTTATGGCCTGTATTCCATTAATGCATTTGGCTGTTCACTCAGGGAGTGTGAAAGGTTGTTCTAAAAGATCAACACTGATTTTTTTAACTGTGCTCTTTGAGTTCAGCTTCTTAGATGCTGAGTATTTGAAACCTGATTTCTACTCTGATTAAAATTCAAAACTTGCAAGGAAAAAAAAAAAAAAAAACCACAAAAATTCTTTATAACATGACCTGGCCTGTGAAGTTTTTCATTTTCAAAGATACTGTTCATTTAACTTGTGCTGGCTGTACAAGCTAAGACTGGACAAGAAAGATGCTTAGTTCAGTCAGGAATTAGCTCTTCTCTACCTCCCCCATCCTTCCACCCCGCTACTACATCAACACGTATTTAGGTACTCATCAATTCGGGAAAAAGGGGAGGAAAACCACTGCTCTGGACACAGCATGTAACAGATAGCGGTGACAGTGTTAATGGCATCAGAATACAAAGAAAAAATAACAATAACTGTCCTCTGCCAAAGCTCTGGTTAACTATGCAGAATGAGACAGAAAAGCATAAGCTATAAAGCTAACATTTTAAGAAAGTCAAAGAAGAGCAAATGTTCCATAGGCATCACAGCGTATTTTCTCAACAATCAGAAGACACTACTGCAATATTCAAAAATTTCCATACAGTGCTTTAAGATGACCCCTTCTGTTTGGAGAAGAAATCCCATAAATAAGTAAGACCTGAAACAGAACCATATGGTTCATGAGTATCGCAGGAACACAGATCAGCCATTTGCATGAAATGGAGATGCCTAAAACTTAGACGGCTTTGGTACTGAGCAGAGAGAAAATTACAACAACCCCCAATCAAAAAAACTGTGCATATTTTGTTGAGATTTCATTTACTTGCACTTCATCCAAATGACTTTAATTGAAACTATCACATATACTGACAGACTTCCCTCATCTGAAAAAAAAAAAAACACACAACAAAAACACTAAATAAAAGGAAAATAAATATTCTGTAACAACAGAAAACAAAGAAAGAAAACTGACATGCATATAGAAACCGCGTACTTGCAAAAGCCTGCTCTTAATGTAATTTGTCATAAACAAAGTGAGCAGTAGAAAGCTTTTGTGGCAGAGGACAGTACAGGAACGCCCAAGTAAGCTCCTGTTGATTTAATATCGTAATGATCACACTAATGCTGATGTCTCCAAGATAACTGCAGCGCACAGAGCTACCTGCAATGCAGCAGTGGTCTGTCTGACAATGATAATGCAATAAATAAATTAATGCCAAAAGACTCTACAACCACAGGTGACTAGTAACAGGATTCATACATTTACTAGATCAAACCTCTGGTGCAGGTCAAGAGCAACAGCAAAATTAATGGTAACTGACATGTGTGGTGGACTATGTGAAAGAAGATGGTAGTTTTAGTCCCTTTCCTGATTGATGGACAGGTGTCTATGATGCACACAACAGTCACAACTGGCACCTCAAAGCATCTCAGATGGACCACGGAGAGTGAAATGTCCTGACTGTGAAGTGCAAAGCTCACACACCCATGTACCACAGCCTTACTTGAACCAACTTCCACACAAAAAAAAAAAAAAAGGAGTGTGTGAGAAAATACACTGTTGCCTCTGGCAATATACTTCAGCCATTACTAACCCTCACAATTAAAGCCTCACTTACTTCTAGTCTGAATCTGTGTGACATCATCTGTTAGCCACACATATTGCGCTCTTCTCTGAGGTGAGTCCTCTGCCTCTCTTTGGGGATAACACCTCCCTGCGACAGGGGTTGACTGGCCAGCTGACTAGAAGACCTTCTAGCACCCCTTTCTCCTCCAGGGCTCATGCTGTGCTCTTTCCTGCATTACACACAGCAATCGCTGCCCAAGGCACTGGAGGAAGCGTTCTTGTTTTTCCCAGTATTTCAGCATGCGTGCAAGTGTGTGGTTGAGGGTGCCAGGAGGGAAAAGGTAAGAATGTGGACTAAGGATGTTAAGGATGCTGCAAGTTCAGCTGCTTGGACGTAGCTGTCCACCACAGCATGTACTTTCCAGGATGGGATCCAGCAGTCTTCAAGCAGCAGCACAATCCACATCAACATCCTGTTTGGTTTGGGCCTACATTCATCTCCACGTAATATGCCCCAGAACAGGGTCAAACACCTGGAAACTCCAGAGAAACTCTCTTAGCTTCAGTGGACTCACGACCAGATTTTTATAGGCAAGATTAACAAGACTTGCCTTTACCTCCTTCACTTACGTCAACTGGCACAAAACTTGTTAGACTCCAGATCTTTTTTTAATCCAGATGTTTTACAATGAGGGTGGTAAAATACTGCAATAGAGGCGGTAGTTGCCCTATCCCTAGAAACATTCAAGGCCAAGATGGATGGGGCTCTGAGCAATGTGATCCAGTTGAAGGTGTCCCTGCTCATTACAGGGGGTTGGACTAGATGACCTTTGACGGTCCCTTCCAACCCAAAACTTTCTATGATTCTATGATCTAATGCAGCAGAATAACACCTAGCTGGCATCCTTTGAAGTAACATCAGGAAAAATTGCTCAGGATTATTTAAAAGTGCTTCCACATTCTCTGTGAGTCCTGACTGACTGCACCAGCTTGGTTAGGACCTGGCTTTAAAAAGGGAGTTCTACCAAGAGATCCAAAGTCACTGCCAGATACGCCATTATTTAAAGCACACTCTGAGATATGTTTCCACATCTGCTTTTGAGTGTCTCTCAAAATCTGAACAGAGATTTTAAAACTTGAACTAGCTGAGAAACAGATTAGAAAGCAGGTGGCAAGAAACCTAATTATTCTCCTCTGTATAGGGGTTTCGTGTGGATTTATAAAACATCTGTGAGTGTTCCATGGACAGCTGTCCAAAGTGCTCTGGAGGAGCCAACCTGATTCATCAGGGCTGTGCCTCTGTGCCTCCATGGGAACAAACATGATGCTGTTGGACATCGCTCTTACTCAGCGGTGACTTCTGCGCATCTGAAATAACAAACTTCATTCCATGCTGCATGCACTCCTTTCTCTTTGACACGCCACCAGCTACCTATATTTTTTTTTTTTCTGATGGATTTACAGAAATGCATCTTTAAACTACAAAATGCTTACCTAAGTGGTTAAGATCCTGTAAAACAATGATGTACTTCAATGGAGCAATAGCCTTAGGATGCTTGCTAAATATAAATTAATTCCAGGCTTGGTTTTATTCGAAAACTGATTTCCTTGAAACACTTCATACAAAAAGAACTAATGATCAATTTTGCACTATAGTTCAGGCCAGACATCGGCAAATTTGTTCCAGTCTAAATCACTTGAATTCTTACAAAAGAATTCTGTCTTGTACTTACTGCAGGCTGCCAGTGTCTAAAGGTACATGTCTTTGAACCCAATTGATTTTTAAACTTTTTTTTTTCCAGTTATTCCAGCATGAAAGCATGCAATAAGTTAAGGCCAAACTTTGATCATGAGCCACCCATAAAGCACACATCCACAAGGATTTGTACCTGATCATCGAGATAATGTCTGAAACCAAATTTCATTAATTTACTTCTCAACAGGCACACGCTATGGCACCTAAACAGATTTAATAAATAGGTTTTTGTGAAACTCTTCAATCATTTTCTACTAAGTCGGCAAGCTATGAGGAACTAAAGCAACATATATCCAAATCCTGCAGTATATAAACCACAGTGGAAAGCATATTCTAAACAGAATCAAGTAAAAATGGTCTGTAACATCACAGAGAGGGGAAATGCTGTAAGTTACTAAAGTAGAAAATAATTCTACAATCTGTAGCAAGTTGGTGTTCACCACATACACTGATGTTTGCTTTTATTCCTTGAGTACTGCATTCTTGTGTATGGACAATGAATCCAACTCAGTAATTTTCATTCTCTACCCACCATTATCAGCTTTAAGTACTGTATCAGAAGTGCATTAAAACAGTTATTACCAAAACTCCAAAATCTGACAAGCAAGGTGTGGGTAATTTGTCACCTATTTGAGAGTTATGGTATGCATCCATATTCGTTTGTTCCAGAGACAGCCAAAAAAGGCCAAATTCTCTTTAACAACATGTTACTACAACACAATGGAGTTTTCAAAATCTAAAATCACTTATTTTCCATGGCTTGCACAGAAAGCTTTAATTAAATATTTGTAGCTTTTCCTATAGGTTGACGAGGAAATACTTGAGATAAAATATTGTTAGCAAGACAAATGCAACTACCACAGTCCAAGAAAAGGCAACTTTTTACAGATGATCAACATCTACATATATACACACATACAAAACAGAGAACCTCGGGGGTGGAGGAGGGTGGGGCGGGGAAGTTTCTCATACCACCGCAATTCCACATTTAAAGGTCTGAGTAACATCAGATGGATTTCTGAACACAAATATAAGCCCTCACCTTTCAAGAGCGAAATCCGAGGGGGAAGGAGAGGAGGGAGACACATAGGGAAAGCATTTCCTCTTGACTTCAGTGGACTTGAGAACAAGACCCAAGCACGGTGTGGATACACAAGCTGTAAACGAACCTACCTACAACCTGGTAAAGATGAAAATACCAAAGGAAATAATACAACCTAATATGTTTCCGAGGCCCTTGTTCCTAAGCAGAAGCATTTATTTGCAAACAAGCAATGCACTAAGACCATGAATGATAAAGTAATTAATAATCAGCTCAGCTCCCAAGCAAACTAAACTTGCAATCCTTCCACTATTTTAAGAACGGGAGAAAAGTTTTAACAGTTGTCTTCAAGACCACCAGCACACAAAGGACCATATTGCATGATGACAAAACTCTTTTAGATGCAAGGGTGAATAAAGCAAGTCCAGCTTCAATCAGCCACTACTCGTTCCAATGCCACTGTGATTTTTGAGACACTATTGGAAACCAGATTAGGAACAGATCTGGAGAAATATAATCCGTCATTTCTTCTGTGGGGGTAGCTAGAGGGAGAAGTGGTGACTTGGTTATATTTAACCCACAAAAGCTCCCAGATCCATTTACCACGCAGCCCCACAAACAGATGCACCACTGCAAGTAAGGAGGTGGCATGCGGGCTGCTGAAACTGTCAGTCACCACCGCAAGAAACACTGGCCTGAGGCTGCAGCTGATCTGTGCCATAATTAGTCTTCCTACTTTTCTAGTCGTGATAATAAAACAAAGCAAGCTTCTATTCATTTTCAAGAACAGCACCCTAGAGGAAACATTATATGTCCCTTACTCAGTACAACTATTTCTCTCTTCAACCAATAGCAGGTTTGAAATTCAGTATGTTTCAGACTTAACAAGCATCAGGCACAACAGAAGTCAAATGGACAGTACAATAAAATCAACAGCTAAAGTTCTGCTTCAGCATACTTCTCAGTTCAAGGTCAACCCTGAATTCACCATCAACTTGATTTTGGTTTTAATCATGGCATACCATGGACATCTTTTAATCAGCTTATCTATTGACTTGCCTAGGAGAGGTGGAAATTCTGTAGTTTAAGGACTGAATTCACTAGAGACTTTTTACATTAAAAGAATGAAAATTAGAGATTCCCAGCAGCATCTTAGGGACAACACCAGCAACTGCCTTACCCACTATTTTGACATATTTCCTGAAAAGTGGAATGCAGAGAAGGAACAAACAAATTTAAGGGGACAACAGTTCCAAACACAAATCAAACAGCAGGATTTTAAGGAGTAGCAAAGCCCAGCCAAACTCCTCTCCCTCCAAGGTAAGCTGGCATAAAGAAGAAAGAACAACAGTCCATCACAGCAGTCTGGTCCCAGCTCTTTCACTGCTTGAGACACAGCAACTCAAATCATTTCTGCTCTTCAGATCAGCTTCCCTTAAGTAAAATGGGGAATAATACTTTATGTTAAATTGTTGGGGACTTACAGATACTCTGCTATATTAGATGTATCATATGAGGGAGCTCTGGAAAAGGACTGCAAACCTCTTACACAACCATCTGCTATAAAGATGCAAGAAAGGGGCTGTCCTAGCTTCAGCTGGGATAGTTAATTTTCCTCCTAGTAGCTGGTATAGCACTGTGTTTTGGATTTAGTATGAGAAGACTATTGATAATACATTGATGGTCTGGTTGTTGCCAAGCAACGTTTATACCAAGTCACAGACTTTTCAGCAAGAAGGCTGCAAGTGCAGAAGAATGTGGGAGGGGGCACAGCCAGGACAGCTGTCCCAAACTGGACAGCTGACCCAAAGGGATATTCCATACCATGTGATGTCAAGCTCAGTATATATTTTGAGGGAAGAAAGAAGAGGGGGATGTTTGGAGTGATGGCATTTGTCTTTCCAAGTAATTGTTACGCGCAATGGAGCCCAACTTTCCTGGAAATGGCTGAACACCTGCCTGCCCATGTGAAGGGGTGAATTAATTCCTTGTTTTGCTTTGCTTGCGTGGCTTTTGCTTTACCTATTAAACTGCCTTTATTTCAACACCCTAGTTTTCTCACTTTTGCCCATCCAATTCTCTCCCCCATCCCACCAAGGGAGAGAGAGCAAGCAGCTGTGTGTGGCTTAGTTGCTGACTAGAGTTAAACCACAACAAGGGCCCAAGTACAAAGAAGGTTTGGTAGTGGGGAAGGGGAAGAAGGAATGTTGTTGTTTATGTGATGCTTCAACTCCACACAGAGGGAAACTTACCTTTACTACTAAATAACACAATCCCATTATTGTTACATTGATTGACACTGTAAGTGTCTCTTCCTTTGCCAGTTGCATTTCTTCTTGTTATAACAGCAGCAACAACAAAATCTGTGACTGGTCCCAAAACTACAGCTGTCAACTATTTCAACAAGAAAATCAGTCTCAAAACACCAATTGTACAGAACAAAAAAATTAACTGAAGATGACTATAAGAGTCAACTGCAAAGTAAGGATTTACCATGGAGTCCTCCACACATCTTACCTCAAGCATAGGACGGGCACTGTCGTGGATGGAAAGAATGTGCGTGATGTTATTCTTACTCAATTGCTCTACATCTCGGGCATCTGCAATAAAGGAAAAAAGGAAGATAATTTCTTTAATCGCTTGAAATAGCCCACTCCCCTTTCCACTGTGCATGTTGAAAATCACTTATCATTGGTACATTTATTTTTGAAGCTTTGTGAAGTAACGCAAAACCCCAAATGCAGCTGTTCTAGAATACCGTAATCAGAGTGGGTAACGGGAAGACACATTTCTAACTCCAAAACAAATTATATACTATATAAAGAACAAGTCTAAGTGACTCAGGAATGTATTCTTAAGTCAGAAGTTTCATGTATTTTGCATCTGAAATATAAGTCTGTGTATGTCTGTGTGCAGGTGACAGCCATTTGAACAAGCAGTCAGAGCTTTATAGGAAACAGCTTACCTCCTCTCTACCCACAAATCCCCCTTCAGGAGATATATTTTCACCTGGGAGATAGACCTTGTGAGATCCAGGTCTGAGGAGTGAACTCAAGTCTATCACTTGAATTCAGGTACTAACAGGCAAGCCAAAAAAATACGTAGAGTCTTATTTCCTGTGGACTAGTAGGGAAAAATGTGCATTTAGCCAATCCATGCCATAATTTTATGTCTGAAAAGAGGCAAAGTTTATAGGGATATCAAAACATATGAAAAAGCAAAACACTAGATCAAGGAAGCACAGTTGTGAAAAGGTGGTTCCTAGACCTGTAACCAAGGGGTTTCAGACATTCAAAACTGGAAAGCAAACTGAGGCGACCGAAAATTTGATGATCGATATTGCAAAAGCATAGGTTTGTTTCTATGAGAAAGAAGGTAAAATCGATTATCTGTCATCAGTGAGCAACTCTCCCTATACTAAACCATTAGCATACCAGAAAATGACCTCAAAGAATCACTAACACAGGTAAAAGTTAGTTTGCATTCATCTACTTTAGAGCTTTTCGCTTGAGAATGGCACACCACACCACACCACAGCAATTACAGCAGTGGTTTTGTGATGTGAACACCTGCCCGCCAAATCTGCCCATATAATCTGTTCACATTAGCCTGGTTGCACACAAAAAAAGAGCACTGACCACAAAGGTTTCAAACCGGTTCTCTCTAGGTACAAAAATAACAATAGCATCACCTGTACATTCTTTATGTATGTGCAAGAGTTCAATTAGTATCTCTTGCTTCATCTTATTCCACTCTATTATAAAGTTTCAGTGCCTTTTCTACATCACAAAGAGGAATTGGACATTTAATTACATTGCCCCATAGACAAGATGCACGTGAGCACAATAATGGGCAATAGAATTTAAATCTAATCCAATTATGAAAGCTTCTCTAAGGCTAATAAAATTGAGAAAAGAGTCAAAAGTACATTGATTTCACTTGCTAATGGTCAAGCCTGCACAACCAATACAGATGCCTAATCCTTCAGGAAAGAATTAACACAAATTCCGTCTGAAACAGTATTAAGGTCTAGCTTCACAGAACAGCTACAATTTCCAAAAAAATCTCAGAGTGAGCATTTCAAAGAAGAAACACCAATGTTTGCCAAGAGAGGCCTTCTAATCCACCTAACCTTCAGATTTATTAGCAGTGTGTAATACAGTCTTGATTCCTCAGAGAACACTTAAGCAGGCAAGGGTTTGGAAGCTCAGAAGCCAGTTTAAGTGCCCCAAAAAATCACTGCTTTCTGTTCTCCAAAGGCTAAGGACAGATTTCAGAGCCTGCTGGCTGGAGCTCATGGTGTTAATGCATAGCTAGCACAATGAGACTCCAATCGTCAGTATGACCCCCATGGTAAGAAATGGCTTGCCATACAAGGCAAACAGCTTTAAAAAGAGATATGGTCCAAATCAAATGTTGACTCCTCTGAATCAATCTGAAAGGCCTAATGGACACAGTACAACTCAAAAGGACTGAGAGATTTTAATTTTTCAGTTAACCAAGGACTTTGGCTAAAGGAATTTCAACAAATCAAAACTATACAGAAAGACAGTGAGATCTCACATATGCCTAGAAACAAGCTGGAAATGGCTATCCCAGACCCACATGCCCAGGCAACCAGCAGGTCCTCAATGTATTTAGGAAATAACCATTCAAATCACAAAAGCAGAGGAGAAAAAGCCTCCCAGACAATGACTGTATTATCTGCATCTAAACTTTAAACTGTTTACAAAGGGGAATTTCCCCGGTTCCCCTAGCACCTGCCATAAATCTCTACAGATACTACAGACAAAGCTATTTAAACAGCAATACAAATGAGATACACCCTGTCACTCGCCGTCTCATACCATAAGCTACAAAAAAATTAAGGGGTTATGCAAAGGACCACCAAAGTCAGAAGAATCACCATTATTACAGCAATTCTAAGTTCTTTACTGTAACACATGCATGACCACATACAGGCTGACAGTTTGAAATCACAGTGTGAAACATCCCATTTCCAAATATAAAGATGAGAAAAACCTATCAGAGTTCATCTTGGGCATCCCTAAAGGGTCCCTCAAACGTGCTATTATTCTTCACAGTCGGTTGCCTAATAGTCTGTTTCATACAGCAAAACTCTTCTCAGCTGATATGGACTTTTGAGTAAAGCCTTCAGGAAACTCTTCTCACACAAAAGGACACAATTTACACTGGGGAAGTTTTCTTCTCTCTCTCCCACACCCATATTTAGCTTCTTTTCCCTCAATTTCAACCTATGACTCCTAGCTTAACCTCTACTCATATGCAGAGAGCTGCAAACACTTAATTGCAAATGCAATGGCAAAGTCATCAAAACGGCATGGTGTGGGGGAGGTGGTCATAATTTGTTTCCCTGCAGCACTGGGAAGCCTTACTATGTGGCTGAGGAGCAAATCACGTCACACGTTGTGCTTCCATCCCTCATGTGGAAAAGGAAGACAATACTGCTCCGACCACTCTGATTAAGACACATCAATGAGGGAAGGGCTCCAAAGCTGGAGTGATGAAGTCTCAAATATACATACAACCATTCTCTCTCTATTTAGTATTTTAGTACCTCCATAGAGATGCAAGGTGAGGAAAAAAGATTTATCCTTTTGTAGAATTAGATGGGAAGAAACAGCTGAAGAGTCTTTCCCACCTCTACTGCTAGCAATTAAATACAAAAGCATCCTGTCAGGAACAGGGGAAAAAAAGCATCACAGTGATATGGGCCTTATCTGCAATGTTTAACCACAACTCACGTGTGAATTTAGAAGATTAAATATCTCCACAAAATAAGCGAGATTACTTTATTTTCATTTTGTCACCTTTCTTCCCCTTAGCCACCTAACCTAAACTAAAAACATCCTCCCCTTCTTTCTCTTCCAAAGCCGGCATTTATGACTTTGTTGTTAGTCCGAAAGGACAGATACGCTCCTATAACACAGTAAGCTAATGAGTATTAAAGTTTCCAGTATAAAATTTTAGGCTATGTATGCAAAAACAAGGTAAGTGCTTAGAGAAGGCAAGTCAGCCCAGTACATGCAACAGTATTACATCTCAATCTACAGATGTACAGAGACTTCAGTTTCATCATCACTGGATTTACTATTATTTTTTAAATAAAACAAATTTTTGTCTACACTTTATTTTCTGCTTTAGAGAGAACTACAAATAGACAGCTAAAGGAGGACCTCCTCTCCAGTGGTTCTGAGCACTAAGAGCTAATACTGAGAATGGTTTCCCATCCGGAAAGCTTTGTTCCACAGTCCAGTGATCCGCACTTACAGAGACACACACAGAAACTAAGCACATGAACAAAAACGTCACATCTCCTCTTCCCACTTCACACCATGTTCTAGTATATATTCTGTCCCAGTCTCGCAGAAGGACATTTTTGGGGTGTGAGAAAGGTGAGGAAAAGGGTCCAGTACTCTGTTTAATGAGAACATCTATAATATGTCTTCTTCCAAAAGATGACTCTGAAAAAGGGAATAGTATCGTCACCCTCTCCTGTTTTCAGTACCTGAAATAAATCCTTAGAAAAGGGAACTTTTCGCTCCCCCAAAAAAAGCAACTGTTAACAGGAATTAACTGGATCTAGAAACACAGCAGAACTACTTAGAGGGCACTGCCTTTTTATACACTGAGTTATGGGAAGGGCAGAAACTTCCCCAAGACTCTTCAGCTCATCCATAGCAACACTGGACTCTTTGGGGGGAATTAAACCTCATATTGTGGCTTTCCTTTTGAAATCAAAAAGCCCCCAAATATACCATTGGAAAAACTTGAATCTTCCAGATATGATTACAATCAAAGAAGGACACGAGCTCTTTAATATTCAAGGTAGGAACACCGTTCAGCCTCTGGTGGTTGCTACCACTACACCTTTTGATTTGGAAACAAATAAGCACTCATTTAGAACCCCATAACAAAATAAATGGTATTTTTGATATTTGTGCAAAAGCTAAAAAGCCATGTCATATCAGTAGCTCAAGGAACAAAGTACTTATTTTTATCATTAGCACAGGTGCCTTTCAAGGTACATCATTTTTCCAGTGCAGAAGGCACGTGGGCATGCAATCCCACAATAAATTCTCTGTCTTTTGAGAGGATTGAATTTCATCTGTACGATACAACTGGAACAAGCCAAAATCAGCCCCAAACTGGAGGCAGGAAGAAAAGTTAACCTCCTCTTTTCCTTCCCTCATTTTTCTCTCCTCGCCTCCCAACTTCAGCTTGCAAAGAAATAACTCCTCATTAACTTTCACCAGAGCTCTGTTTCCTTCTAGGCTTTCAGACCAAACTCAGTCTTGGTGTTTTGTATGGACATCTGTCATTTTTGACTTTTTATGCCCTCTAGCTGTGCAATCTCAAATACACTCCACAGATTTAATGTGCTAGTGACGAGTAGCATCATGCTTATAGATCTCAAAAGATAACAAGCACTTAAGCACATGCCTAGTTCTATGCTTTTTCAGTAGAGTTTTCCAGAGACATACTCAAGTCACATAGACTTAGTGGGATTTCAGCATGTACTTTGGTGCTTTCCATAATCAGGACTACAAGTAACTTTCTACCCTGGAGGTCCTAGGCTGGGTACAAAAAACTCTCTCATTCTTTGTGCCTAGAGGTTTGCACAGCAGCAGCAAACTCAGCTCCCATTTCTGACACAGATTTATTCCACAAGATTTTCTTAGGCCTCAGGTCGTCTCCCAGTCAAATGCAGAGGAGTTTGTACTTCCTCAGTCAGGGACTGTTTTTAAGTTTATTACAGGTAAAAAGACATCAAAAAACCATATACATAAAGTAGAAACATATAGAAACATATATACATAAAGTAGAAACAATACTGAATATTGAATAATAATTCCCCAAATGGAACAATTGCTGAATGCCTTCTCCAGACAATGGCCCTCCAGGATTAGGACCGGGAAGCTGCCATATGATGAAAGGCTGAGAGAACTGGGTTTGTTCAGCCTTAAGAAGGCTTGGGGGAGACCTTATCACCATGTTCCAGTATTTAAAAGGTGGCTACAAAGAAGATGGAGACTCCCTTTTTACAAGCAGTCACAGAGAAAAGATGAGGGGTAATGGGTAGGGGTTAGTACTGAGGAGATTCCGATTGTACACAAGAGGGAAATTTTTCACAGTGAGAACAATCAGTCTTTGGAACAATCTCCCCAGGGAAGTGGTGGATTCCCCAACACTGGACACCATTAAGATTCAGCTGCACAGGGTGCTGGGCCATTTTGTCTAGACTGTGCTTTTGCCAAGGTTGGACCAGATGATCCTTGTGGTGCCTTACAACCTGGTGTTCTATGATTCTATTATTACAGTGTTTAACATCCTTTAACGTCCTGCTTTCACTTGGCAGGGAGTCACCCATCTGAGACAACTGTGCCTCTTCCCACTCGGTCAGTGTCCTCAGAGGTCTCCCACGTTGTAGGCAGACAGGAGTGTGAGTAGAACAGTACTTCTACAACTGCAATATGGAAACCCTGCCTGCCCAAGTTCACCAAAGAGTGACCAACTCACCTTCTGGAGAAGCTCCCTCCTTTCCATCCCCTGCACAGAAACCTGGAGGGTACCACAATGTCTCAGGCCTGTGTCTGGGCAAGATACACAATGCCAAGGATTCAGTGTTATTCCTCTTACTGACCAAATGCAATTCAAGCTATTGGTCTCAAGCTGAAAAAATAGGAAACTGCTCAAAAGTGCATTATAGGAAATAATTTTGTAAATCCATGTCTTTAAAAGTATCTAGACATTTCAGCTGCCCAAATCAGGATATCCTAACCAATCCCAACTGAATATGTTGCTGAGTATTTCTCAGTCAACAATTCCCTTTATGGCAGTCTCAAAACTCATTAGTCACGTTTTGAAAAAGTGCCACAAATCAGAACATGCTCCAGGAACACGGTAATCAAACTTCTTCAGAAAAATACACTGGTGATTATCCATCAGCCTGCTCCTAAATGGGATTATTTTGCTGCAGACAGCTCACGGCTGTTGCTCTTAAGTAGCTGGCAGGGGGAGTGTGTGTGTTGGGGGCAGAAGATGCAGAAAACCACAAAATCATGAAAATTTGCTTTTGTATTAGTGAAGTACTGTAACACTAATCTTCTCTCTTCCTGTGTAAGTATGGTAGCTAATCTGAGATTACAATAACAGATACAATGGTAGAACATAATGATTATATGCAACGTGAGCAAGGGTCACAGCAATAAACAAACATTTTGTTTCATTTTAATACATTTATAAAACAGACCCTGTAACACAAACACAGAGATTAACGCTAACCCACTCTCAATCTCTCTTATGGAGGTAGCTGAAGCATTTCAGCCTCTGCTTTTTTTCAGCTAGACTCCCAAAGCCACTGCCTACTCACACTACCTTCACGTGCTCGTCTCTATGCTTAAAAGTGCCCAGACGTGCCATTTAAGGACCATTTGCAAGGGGCACAGCTGAGCGGACAGGGCAGCACAAGTGAGAGGGTCGCGGGCCCTGGCATCAGCACAGATGCTGACTCACTCCACAACCTTGGCCAACTCCCCTCAGCTGGCCAAACTGCTCATCAGCTGAAAACAGAACTGCACCAAGAAACACATGCTCCGGCTGAGTTTCGCTCCCCCCGGGCGGCCTGTCAAGGGCTCACTAGTGGGGCTGCCGGAGAGAGAGGGACAGACCGAGAGATATGATCCCCAGGCTCATCTTGCCCACCCTGCCCAACAGTTTGAAACCTAAAGGAGTCTACTATCAAACATCTTCCCATCCTACCCCTCTCCTAAATTATTTGACAGGAAAAAAAAAAATATACAAAATGAAGCAACATGGCTGTCAGTTTTGTCACTGAGTCATGCGGGGGTTCATGCAAAGTGTTTTCAAAATTATCCTCTTTATTTTCCTTGTTTCCTGCTTTCTTTTTTCTCCTTTCATTACCTATTTCCACCAGTATAAAGTCACCTCCATCCTCTGATTTCCCTTACCATGATATGATTAACTCCCTCTCACACTATTGTACTTGTGTTTCCATTCCAGTGTGGAAAAAGTCAGTTTTTATCTTCACATGGACCTCTGGGCTGCCTCTCAAGGTGACTGGCTCCACTGCCAAACACTAGACTAGCAACATGGTTCAGCAGGTCCAGAAGCTGGTAAGTTACGCAAAAACCACAGAACTCACAGGTTTCAGGATGGAGGGGAAGATATGGTGAGCATGAGGAAGACAGGAGGTGCAGCATCACCTAAATCCAATGCATACATTGTCAAATCTTAACAGACCAGTTGTGGTATCAGGCAGACCAGGAAGGTCAGTATATGGCAGCAGCCCCTATTAGTCCACCTTTGCTGTTGTACCCAAGCGTAAGAAACACAAGATCTACATGTATCAAAATGAGTGTGCAGGCATAACCAGTTTACTTCTGAGCAGGGACAGTCAGCTGGAACTAACACTAACAGAGTGCTTTGAGAACAGGTCATTTATTTGGATGTCTCCATAAAGTTTCCTGTGTTTTCTAAATATGGTTCTGTTTTTCTGTACACAAAAAAATCAACCTCATGCAAACAGGAAAAAAAATCCAGAGAATCTTATATTTGCAACATGGACAGCACAAGTATCAGGGGTCAGACAGCAATCTGCAGACCTATCAGTCTGGCAAGTAGTGATAACAGAACTCTTTAGCAGTTGTTATAAATAACCAAAATAATTAAAGCAATGAGCAGGAGGCATACTAAGCCTTTACTTATAAGGAGGGCTTGAAATATGCCTTACAAAGAATCTGCCCAGCTCATAGGCTTGCCTGCCAAGCACAGGAATCATTTCAGGCAGGTCAGTGTTAAGGAATTCCAGCTGAAGCATGCTCCGAGGAGATGGCGTTCATTTTTCTTTTCTTAAAGTACTTGCAGCACATTGCACGGATGACAGAGCACATAAGTTCTTCTTTAAGTGCTACCAGGTGAATCCAGAAATGAAGCAAGATGGCATTAAAGAAGCTGTAGAGATGTCAGAGAATTCCATAGGCCTGCAAAACAACACCTTAAGACCCCACTAAGTAATCTTAGAGATAATGATAAAACTAATCTTACCTTTAAAGTTGCCAATGAACAAGCCAGGCAGAATCTGTGAGAAAGAAATATAGTATCAAATATAGATATCTTGTGGTAAGACAATTTGACAAAGTTCAATTTGCATACAGGATGGAACATACTACTTTAGCAGACCATTGTCAAATGCAATCTAAAAAGCGCCGACAACATTTTATGCCTCTTTGCAACCTTCTCAAACTACATCGCGCTAGGTATGCCGCGCTTTGACAGCATTTGTTGACAGCTGAGGGGTGTTAATCATGCAGACTTTCACATAATGGAGGCTCTCCAAGGGTAGCAAAAGTGGTTTACTAAAACAAAGTGGGCCTCACAATGTGCCACTCCCCCTGCCTCCCCACCAGGGCAAGAGTTATCCTCATTTAACTAATGATGAAACTTCATACAAAAAAGGTGATTTGCCTAAAGTTGCTAAGCAAGTTCGACAAAGCACTACAAAATGACAGCCTTTGAGTCTTTTGAAGTGCAAAGCCACACAAGGCAGGGCACAGTTCTTTGACAGAGGAAATCACTGCAAACAAGGAGCAGTGTATTCACATAGAAAGAGAATTTAGGAAAGTCCACTAGCTGCATGTTTCTCTCCCAGATCCACCCACTCAACCCAACACTCCCAGAAGGCTGCACAGGTCTCGGTTACAGGACTTTCTTTAACTGGGGAATTTCAAGGTCAGGCTGAGTACCAGTCTGCAGTCTGAGGACACGTGCAGCCACACACAGAGGCAGGTGACACTGTGGTTCTACCCCTCCCATCTTCTCATAACCCTCCTAACTTGGGAATAGCAGTAAGGACACAGAAAAACCCCAGGCGCACCAAGTACACACTTTCTGGCCAAGAATTTTGTTCACTTCCACCTGAACTCTTTGACATATGCCCATACCCTTTGAAGGTATCAGAACTGCGGTGGCGAAACTGTATGTATGATCCATTTTTCTTAAGTGCATGCAGCACATACCACCAATACAGATATGTCAGCACTGACTTCCTAAAGCCTTAGCAACACCCAAGTGTCACCACAACAGCAGCAACAGTCTCTCAGATGCAGCTATTTAAAGGGATAACTCCACCCATTTTGCTCAGTCCGGCAGCCGCGAAGTTCCGAAAGTCATGAAGGACTTTTCATCGGGAATTATCGCCCCAGCCTCCGTTTCACTGCAGCCTTCCTGCTGAAGGGCAGCCCAGCTTACCAGACAAAGGCTAGCAGGTCAGCAGAAGGGTTTGCAAAATAGCTACTGATTTGCCTTAAATTCAGGGCTTTCATCTGATAAAAATGTTGTGTTCACTGTTATTTATCTAGCCTTGCAGAAAACAGAAGGGCTGCAGCACTCCCCACATTCTCTGCAGCTTTGGTTTGTGCAAACATTCCTTCCTCTGAGCTTCGCTGGGTGATCTCTCTCCCCCTGCCACATCACACCAGCTCTAACCACAAGGCTCAGTTCTGCCACCAGTACTGGAAGATCACTTCTCTGGGACCCTTGCCGTACCCTGCTTAAAAATTAAGAGCTGCTTGACAACACCCGCTAGACAAGAAAATGGTTCTTCAGTCTAGTACAAACATGCACCTGTAAATTTTGCACAGATAAGCTCAGACAGCTTTCTTCCCTTGCCTTCCCTCTTCATTTGTACAAATTTGACATTCCTACAAAGACAGCAAAAATCAGCAGAGCAGTTTCCAATGCCAGGGTATGGAGTAGGGAAAACAACCCTTCCAACATCCTGCTGTCCCTTTCTGCATGCACTAGACTAGTGGTTTCACAGACAGAATCATTATTTTAAGCACACTTGATGACTCTGTTAGAAGTGCAGTCCAAAGGCCACCATCTCAGGCCAGGAGTCAGAAGCTCATAGTTGCTCCAGAGAGCAGAGTACCCAATGGCCCTTGGCAAGGGCCAAATTCTGCAAACAAAAAAACATACCCTAAAGCAAAAGACAGTCAAGTTATGACCTAATTTCACCAACCCCATCACCCCAGCCAGGTCCCTCAACTTAAGCCCGGAAAAACAAAATAAACACCACAGAAAAAAAGCTTTTCTGATCTTTGTAAATAGCTGCCTGGTATTTCCTATCTGCAGCACATATCTCAAATCACATCACCAGTACTGTAGACTATACCATTTCAGACTCCAGGACATTATTTCTGCATCAAATATGTGCTCTCAAGAGAGGATAAAAGCTTAAATTCCAGTCACAGTCATTAAGGTTAGACATTATAATTTAAAGCTACCAAAAAACACTGGGGGGGGGTGGGTGGGTGTACAAAAACGAGGCTGCTTAGATTGGTGTTGCCAAAGGAAGAAAAATCCAGAAGTTAGCATTTGTGCATGATGAAGCAGCACTGTATGCTAGATAGGAAATTAGGACACCATGCAACCAAGGACAGATGTTTCCCCTGTTGTCCTAGTCATTCTAGAAGCAAGAAACATTACTATGGGTGAAAGCTACCTGGAAAGAAGTGAATCTTCATTCTGTGCTGACTAATACTTCAGCACTAGACTATGGCTGGGAACTTTCAGCTGTGTCATCTCACACTGCCTTCAGTAACTGCAACTCTGGGCCCCGCAAAATGAAGGCCGATGGCTGCTAGGGGCGTGAGAGAGAAGGGATGGGAATCAGAAAAGAAGAAAAATAAGGTGGTTGTTTTTGTGAACTTTTCAGCCACTGCTTTATGAATAAAAACAGTAGCCGCTTTATATCATCCAAAACATTGAAAAAATTACCACGGACCGAAATAACAGATGAAGAGCGCACAAGCAAGCAATAAGAACAGCAACGCCTGTCTTTGTTCCTGTCTCGCATGAGAACAGCCCCTGTTCTCCACTTCGCACAACATCAGAGCCCCGCAATTGACAGCAAATGCTTCTCATCAGTCCTCACGCAAAATGTGCCTCTCTAGAAAGCGGCTTAAAGAGCTACTTTGCTCCCATTTCCTATACAGACACTTACAGTAAAGCACCTAACTCCTTGCCTGACGCTGCTTCTAGATGCACTAGTACTGATGGGCACTCTGGTCAAGTTCATGGGGCTTTCTGCAGAGATAGACAGGCACTGCAGATGAAGCAGAGGTGCCCACCTTGTCCAGCGGTACAGGAGAGCGGCACGGGTCAGGGGAGGGATTTGCTGCTGATGCAAACTGGTGCAGCTTCGCTGGCTTCCACAGAACTGGTTGCATCAGCTGCAACTATCCACACTGATTTTACATTTCTTATTAATTAGCTCCTACAACGAACATGGCTTATCTGCCCTTTCTGTAGAGATAACACTCAGCTCACCCCTTCAGAAGAGTCTGCATGAATAACAGGCAGTTAACAGGATGAACAAGAACTAATACCCAGGAAAAACTCTTCACTAAGCATAACCTGTTCACAGATAGTTAAGACCTCTAGACTTCAGCTCCTGAAAAACACCTTTGTAATTTTCAACTACAGACTTCAGCTTGAACTTTGAATACATGTTAAAGTTAGCCATTAAGCGTGAGACAAATCAGGCCACCCAGATAATTTCCCAAGTCAGACCCCATTACTCATCCTGTACTTTAAAGATATAAAGAAAAAAAAAATCACTGAAAATTAGTAGTAACTAAGTCAATGAATACTCATTGGGCAATTCTCCTCTGAGCAGAATAAGTATGGTATTTATGAACCAAGCTTTCAGTTTAATTTGGGAAAAGTCAGGAGTCTTGGATGGGCTTAAGAAGAAAAAAAAAAGGAAGCACAGCTAATTTTATAGAGAACACTAGCAACAAAAGACAAACTCCATCTAAAAAGAACACTAGGCCTCCAGCCCTTGACCAGCACTAACAGCCACATAAAGTCAGGTGTATTTGCCATTTACTATGAAATACATCAATATCATGTGACAGAAAAATAGGAGGGGACCATGCCACTGAGAAAGACTCAGCATCCAAGAGCAGCCACAGCAGCTGCAGCAATCTCTGGAGCTTTTCCTTACCATACCCGTTACAGGTCACCACTAATCCTCTTCCCCTGGCATCAGTACAAAGAGATTCCCCAAATTAAATAATCCACCATCGGATAAGCTGCTTATTTTCTCCTACTGTCTGCATATAGCTCTATTACAAAAAACACACTTCAGTTGGAAACTAAGGGAACTTGTACTGATAGCCCACACTGAGTCAAGCAAATATCCCCCAACATCCGTGCTGATGACTCCAGGCTTCCCCTTGCCCCTCCAGTGTTCACTGACCGATGAGATCAAAAGGAACAGATGATCTAGGGGCACATTCTGAAGGTGGCAAGCACCAGACCTACACACAGGACCCCTACAAAAATAAACCCTGATGGCCAGGACCCAAACACAGTTGTAGACTCCTTAAAGGAGCCAGCTCCTCCTGAACTGCTGAACATTTCATCCTCATGGATACAGCCATAAAAAGGGAGGAGAAAAATCAAAGTGGCGCTATGCTTGTCCCAAAAACTCCAGTTGGTACATGTCAGGACAACACTTGACAGAATTAAAATGACCAAATTGCCTGGAGTCACAGATTGCTGATTCCTGCCCACACAGTACCACAGGAAGATGTAATGCAGACAAAGAATGCTCAAAGGGCTGAGAATAGTCTTTCCCACCCCGCCACCAGATTGCAACTTTAACGTCCCATATCCTGTCACTCTAAATGTTTTGATAATTTAAAACTCTCCCAGAAAAATACTACAAACATACTAGGAGTCTACAAAAAGTTTTTCCAGCTGTGTTTCTTCCTAACTGGCCTGCCCTAGAAGGTACTTCCAAGGACTGGCTACATTATCCCCAGGCTTTGAAACCAAAAATGGAGAGAAGGTCCAACAAAGGTTCTACCTCCTACCTGCTATCTTGGTTGGAATAACCAGCCAGATCTTTCCCCTACCTAGAGGCATTGAAATAGAAACTTTATCTATAGGATGAAAAGGCTTCACCTCCCAGGTGGCACGCTAAGCACTCTGGATGTTCACCTATCTGACTTCCAGGGGCAAAGATGTCAGGACTTTGACAACTTGTGAGCTTTGTCAGAGGCCACGCTCTCAGCAAATCTACTCCTAAAGTACTCAAAGCAGGATGTCAGACAGAAGAAATGACTCAACTTCTGTTCCTTATAGTAAGCTATATATAAAGGGCTAGTTACCACCAGTTTCAAACTTCAGTTTAAAACAGAGGTGGAGATACAGAGAAAAAAAAGAAAAAATCACAGTTGTTCCTTGATAACCACCATGACATGCCAGGGGAATGGGCACTTACGATAAGCCCCTACTGCCAAAAGGCCAACACCCTTTGCCAAACAGATCCATCTTCCTTCCTTACTGCCATCTCCACTGGGGACAACCACTTCCCTGTCCCACCAGCACGGGGGCCAGCCCTCCAGCCCGCATCCACCAGTTGCTCTGTGCCCTCGGAACCTGCACTGGCCGGCGCGGGGGGTGCGGGCCAGCGCCCACCATCCTGTTTCAGGGAAGGGGGAGCAAGCCACGGAGAAGTTAAAACGATTCGATCCCGCGCTCGCTGACTTCGCTGAGCTGACAACCCAACGCTCCGGGTCTTGCCGCAAGTCCGGGGGGTGCTGGCTCTGCCCCAGGCCGCCCCGGGGCACCCCCAGCAGGGAACGCAGCCGAGGAGGGAGGCGGCCCCGGCCCGCAGCGCGCAGCCCTGCGGCGGGGAAGGGCCCGGCGTTGCGGATGACTGAAACACAGCGCCGGGGGGCACGGCGGCCGACAGCGGCCGTTAGCGACCGTTGGGGGCGCGGGGCCGCCCCCAGCCCCGTAATCTCGTTTCGCCCGAGGGGAAGCCCGAGCGAGCATCACCGAAACCAGGGCCCCCCTCCCGCCTGCCCGCCCTGCGGCTGGGAAGGAGGCGCGCCCCGAGGGAGCGGTGCAGCCACGGCCTCCTTCCCTCCCATCTCGCCCCGGGGCGGGGGGACCCCCGAAGTTAAAGGGAAAAGCCTTTCCTGCCCTGGCCTTTGTTCTTATAAACGGGCGCCCGCAGACCGCCCCGGCGGCAAGAGACAAAGGAGGGGGCGCCGCGGGAGGGACCGCCACCCCCGGCCACCGCTGCGCCTCGCCCGCCCACATGCACTCACGCACAGGAACAAAACGAGGAGCGGCGTTACCTTGTTCATCCCATTCCCCATGGCTTAAGCGACCCGCACGCCAGCACCGCGGGAGGAGCCGTCAGCTGCCGGCTACCGAGCTGCCGGCGGCGGGTCAGCGTGCATGGGACAGTGCTTGCCGGGGGTGACTGGGGACGAGCTAATTGTTAAGTAAAGGATGGCCGCGGCTTGCCGTTGTTGGGAAGGGTGAGGCGCATCTCCCCCCGCCCTGCCCGGGGCTTTCTCCTGGCGGCTGGAGGCGGGTTTCCGCTCGGCCGCCCCCGGGAGCCGCCAGCCGCGGGGCCGTGCCACCAGGAACTGCCTCCCGCCGCCGCCCCCACGTGCGGTTAAAGCCCCGGCGCGCCGGCCGCCCTGGGGCTTGTAGTCCGCGCTGCCGCGCCGCCCCGCCGCCGCCCGCCCGGCGGGACTACACCTCCCAGCGGCCCCCGCGCCGCCGACCTGCCCCACCTGTAGCGGCCGCGGCACCCGGCACGGCCCGGCCTCGCCCCATTCCTGAGGGGGTGAGTAAATGACGCCGGCTGTGGCGGGATCGTCTCCCGCGGGCGCTGACCCGCAGATCCGCGTTGCGGCTCCCCGGCGGGAGCTCCCCCCTGCGCCCGGAGAGGGCAGGGCTGCGGCAGGCGGTGCTGGAGCGGGCAGGTGCTGTCCGCCTTTTCCGTCCCGAGATCGGTTTTGTTTTGGCCTGGGACGGGCCATGGCGGCGTGCCTGACGGCAGGCACCGGGCCTTGGGCGCCGGAGCTGCCGCCGCAGCCACCTTCTTGCCAGCCCGTCCCTATCCGGCGTGCGGTGCCGGAGGGAGGCGGTTGGCTGCAGGTGTGAAGCCTGGGCTGCACGGAGGACAAGGCCTCGCCAAGCGACCAGTGCCCTGTCGGTGCCCTGCCTTGGCCTCCTGCTCTTTGGTCTCAGCCACGCTGCAGGCACGGCAGGTTGGCAAGTACATGAAGGACGTTTGTGTCCTTAACTGAGACAAACAGAGAGGAAAAAGCAATTAGTTTGAAGCGAACATCACAGAATCAGGCTGGCAGAGGTGGGACAGGATCTCTGGAGGCCATCTGGTCCAATGCCTCTTCTCAGTCAGGGAAGGATGCTCACTGCAGCGTCTTGGCTGGCGTGGCTTCAAAGCCCTGCTCAGTCCTCCTGAAACTACGCTTTTGCTTCCTAATGCACAGTTAAACATAACATGATACAGCCATATCCCTCTAGCCACAGGGATGTTGTTTTGGGAGATGATGATTGAGGATTTGGTGGTTAATGAGGGAAATTTACTCCAAAGAGTTAATATAATAAGGAATGCAGGCAGGGACTTAAGGGACGCACAGTTTAAATACATGGGGACAGGACACAACTATGTAAGATCTCTCCCATTAACCAGCCCAATAACTTCCCCTCAAAAGTGAAATTCTTAGTGGCTAAAATGCAAAACAAAGACAAGAGGGATGTTACTCTGTAGCCACCTTCATGTTCCCTATACATTTATATATGCATCAGTGTGAAACAGGTATAATATTTTATAGAAATACTTAAAATACCCCACTGTGGACAATTAGGTCTTTATTCTCAGCATAACATATATATATATATATATAAAATATATATAGCATATAAATAAATAGTATACTGTGAAAAAAATCAACAAAATATTACACCAGTATTCATGTGTCACGTGTGACTTGAAGCTCTGTCATGTCCAAATGTCATTTGTTGGGCACACTTCAGTAGGACTGGACAGGTCAGGGGCAACTGCAGCCCAAGGCAGGCAATGGAAAGGGGAAAGACAGAGAAAAGGGCAAAGCCAAGAGGCAGCAGAGCCAAATATCAAATAATTGATGGACAATCTCTGGAATTAAGAGATAGATGAAAGAGGATAGATTTAGATTAGATATAAGGATGAAATTATTCACCAGGAGGGTGGTGAGGCACCAGAACAGGTTGCCCAGAGAAGCTGTGGGTGCCCCATGCCTGGAAGTGTTCAAGGCCAGGTAGGACGGGGCTTTGAGCAACCTGGTCTAGTGGAAGGTGTCCCTGCCCATGGCAGGGGGGTTGGAACTAGATGATCTTTAAGGTCCTTTCCAACCCAAACCATTCTGTGATTCTGAGTGAGGAGGACTGTTACAGACGCAGCGGTTGCCAGTACAAGCCCACTCTAAGAGGACAACTTCATAACGTCCAGTTGCGAACACTGACTGTTGCCAAAAAGGCAGTCATGTGTTCTCCATGTTACCATCAATGGCACAGCTGTGACCTCTTCCTTAAGCAGCTCCAACAATTGTCTGACCCAACACTGAACTCATTCAGAGAAGTAACCCCATATAAGGCTGGGGGGTGACAGCCGCTCCCTTTGGGGTCAGAGCAGCACACAGGGAGACAGGGAGCAGGACCACCTGTCTCTGCAGTGGCTTCTCATTGGATTGCCACATCTTCAAAAACCAGCACTGTTCCCACAGAGACTAGTGACACGCTTGAAAGCCAACAGAACTTAAGCCATCAGTTTAACTGCCTGAGAAGCTGGAAAACTCTAGCCTTGAAACAGCTATGTCATCACCACAGATGCTTAATTTTCCAGGGAAAGGAGCACACCTGAGAGCAGCACTGCTGGAGGAGCACAGCCTGGGGCAGCTGAGGCAGCACGGGCTCCTGCGCCATCCGCAGCTGGTTGGCAGCTTAGCATCAGCTTCTGTGACAGTGGTGTGTGGAGTGACCGGCAAGGAGGCAGGGTGCTAGCAAGAGGTTTGACGAGTAATCTTATCCTGGTGTTGTAAGAAGAAAGCAAGCAGCAAGCACTGCTGAAGCTTGGCCACTTCTGCTCCGTCTGACCTAGGTGGCCCAGGGAGCATTCCTCCCCCAACCCAGGTTAGGGGAGACTCAGTATGAGCCATCCACTGCTGCTTTCTTCCATATCCCACGGAACCATGCCAGCAAAGCAGTAGGAAGCCAACACATGCTTCAGTCTGGATTGTTTGGCATCAGGACCTTCACTTCAGCTTACAACTCCCTTGCCCCCAGCCTCTCAGACCAGGCAGTATGCCTGCTGCTGCCTCA